>NC_086446.1:162471148-163203648 GCF_028390025.1 Pseudophryne corroboree | reverse complement strand
TGCATAGTGTGTGACTGGATGGTATACTGTAGAGAGGGTGCATAGTGTGTGACTGGATGGTATACTGTAGAGGGGGTGCATAGTGTGTGACTGGATGGTATACTGTTTAGGGGGTGCATAGTGTGTGACTGGATGGTATACTGTAGGGGGGTGCATAGTGTGTGATTGGATGGTATACTGTAGAGGGGGTGCAAAGTGTGTGACTGGATGGTATACTGTTGAGGGGGTGCATAGTGTGTGACTGGATGGTATACTGTAGAGGGGGTGTATAGTGTGTGACTGGATGGTATACTGTAGGGGGGGTGCATAGTGTGTGACTGGTTGGTATACTGTAGAGGGGGTGCATAGTGTGTGACTGGATGGTATATTGTAGGGGGTGCATAGTGTGTGACTGGATGGTATACTGTAGGGGGGTGCATAGTGTGTGAATGGATGGTATACTGTAGGGGGGGTGCATAGTGTGTGACTGGATGGTATACTGTAGAGGGGGTGCATATTGTGTGACTGGATGGTATACTGTTGAGGGGGTGCATAGTGTGTGACTGGATGGTATACTGTAGAGGGGGTGTATTGTGTGTGACTGGATGGTATACTGTAGAGGGGGTGCATAGTGTGTGACTGGATGGTATACTGTAGAGGGGGTGTATAGTGTGTGACTGGATGGTATACTGTAGAGGGGTGCATAGTGTGTGACTGGATGGTATACTGTAGAGGGGGTGTATAGTCTGTGACTGGATGGTATACTGTAGAGGGGGTGCATAGTGTGTGACTGGATGGTATACTGTTGAGGGGGTGCATAGTGTGTGACTGGATGGTATACTGTAGAGGGGGTGTATAGTGTGTGACTGGATGGTATACTGTAGAGAGGGTGCATAGTGTGTGACTGGATGGTATACTGTAGAGGGGGTGTATAGTGTGTGACTGGATGGTATACTGTAGAGGGGGTGCATAGTGTGTGACTGGATGGTATACTGTAGAGGGGGTGCATAGTGTGTGACTGGATGGTATACTGTAGAAGGGGTGAATAGTGTGTGACTGGATGGTATACTGTAGAGGGGGTGAATAGTGTGTGACTGGATGGTATACTGTAGAGGGGGTGTATAGTGTGTGACTGGATGGTATACTGTAGAGGGGGTGCATAGTGTGTGACTGGATGGTATACTGTAGAGGGGGTGCATAGTGTGTGACTGGATGGTATACTGTAGAGGGGGTGCATAGTGTGTGACTGGATGGTATACTGTAGGGGGGTGCATAGTGTGTGATTGGATGGTATACTGTAGGGGGGGTGCATAGTGTATGACTGGATGGTATACTGTAGAGGGGGTGCATAGTGTGTGACTGGATGGTATACTGTAGAAGGGGTGCATAGTGTGTGACTGGATGGTATACTGTAGAGTGGGTGCATAGTGTGTGACTGGATGGTATACTGTAGGGGGGTGCATAGTGTGTGACTGGATGGTATACTGTAGGGGGGTGCATAGTGTGTGACTGGATGGTATACTGTAGAGGGGGAGCATAGTGTGTGACTGGATGGTATACTGTAGAGGGGGTGCATAGTGTGTGACTGGATGGTATACTGTAGAAGGGGTGCATAGTGTGTGACTGGATGGTATACTGTAGGGGGGTGCATAGTGTGTGACTGGATGGTATACTGTAGGGGGGTGCATAGTGTGTGACTGGATGGTATACTGTAGAGGGGGAGCATAGTGTGTGACAGGATGGTATACTGTAGAGGGGGTGCATAGTGTGTGACTGGATGGTATACTGTAGAGGGGGTGCATAGTGTGTGACTGGATGGTATACTGTTGAGGGGGTGCATAGTGTGTGACTGGATGGTATACTGTTGAGGGGGTGCATAGTGTGTGACTGGATGGTATACTGTAGAGTGGTGCATAGTGTGTGACTGGATGGTATACTGTAGGGGGGTGCATAGTGTGTGATTGGATGGTATACTGTAGGGGGGGTGCATAGTGTGTGACTGGATGGTATACTGTAGAGAGGGTGCATAGTGTGTGACTGGATGGTATACTGTAGAGGGGGTGCATAGTGTGTGACTGGATGGTATACTGTTTAGGGGGTGCATAGTGTGTGACTGGATGGTATACTGTAGGGGGGTGCATAGTGTGTGATTGGATGGTATACTGTAGAGGGGGTGCAAAGTGTGTGACTGGATGGTATACTGTTGAGGGGGTGCATAGTGTGTGACTGGATGGTATACTGTAGAGGGGGTGTATAGTGTGTGACTGGATGGTATACTGTAGAGGGGGTGTATAGTGTGTGACTGGATGGTATACTGTAGGGGGGGTGCATAGTGTGTGACTGGATGGTATACTGTAGAGGGGGTGCATAGTGTGTGACTGGATGGTATATTGTAGGGGGTGCATAGTGTGTGACTGGATGGTATACTGTAGGGGGGTGCATAGTGTGTGAATGGATGGTATACTGTAGGGGGGGTGCATAGTGTGTGACTGGATGGTATACTGTAGAGGGGGTGCATATTGTGTGACTGGATGGTATACTGTTGAGGGGGTGCATAGTGTGTGACTGGATGGTATACTGTAGAGGGGGTGTATAGTGTGTGACTGGATGGTATACTGTAGAGGGGGTGCATAGTGTGTGACTGGATGGTATACTGTAGAGGGGGTGTATAGTGTGTGACTGGATGGTATACTGTAGAGGGGTCCATAGTGTGTGACTGGATGGTATACTGTAGAGGGGGTGTATAGTCTGTGACTGGATGGTATACTGTAGAGGGGGTGCATAGTGTGTGACTGGATGGTATACTGTTGAGGGGGTGCATAGTGTGTGACTGGATGGTATACTGTAGAGGGGGTGTATAGTGTGTGACTGGATGGTATACTGTAGAGAGGGTGCATAGTGTGTGACTGGATGGTATACTGTAGAGGGGGTGTATAGTGTGTGACTGGATGGTATACTGTAGAGGGGGTGCATAGTGTGTGACTGGATGGTATACTGTAGAGGGGGTGCATAGTGTGTGACTGGATGGTATACTGTAGAAGGGGTGAATAGTGTGTGACTGGATGGTATACTGTAGAGGGGGTGAATAGTGTGTGACTGGATGGTATACTGTAGAGGGGGTGTATAGTGTGTGACTGGATGGTATACTGTAGAGGGGGTGCATAGTGTGTGACTGGATGGTATACTGTAGAGGGGGTGCATAGTGTGTGACTGGATGGTATACTGTAGAGGGGGTGCATAGTGTGTGACTGGATGGTATACTGTAGGGGGGTGCATAGTGTGTGATTGGATGGTATACTGTAGGGGGGGTGCATAGTGTATGACTGGATGGTATACTGCAGAGGGGGTGCATAGTGTGTGACTGGATGGTATACTGTAGAGGGGGTGCATAGTGTGTGACTGGATGGTATATTGTAGGGGGTGTATAGTGTGTGACTGGATGGTATACTGTAGGTGGGTGCATAGTGTGTGACTAGATGGTATACTGTGGGGGGTGCATAGTGTGTGACTGGATGGTATACTGTTGAGGGGGTGCATAGTGTGTGACTGGATGGTATACTGTTGATGGGGTGCATAGTGTGTGACTGGATGGTATACTGTAGAGGGTGTGTATAGTGTGTGACTGGATGGTATACTGTAGATGGGTGCATAGTGTGTGACTGGATGGTATACTGTAGGTGGGTGCATAGTGTGTGACTGGATGGTATACTGTAGAGGGGGTGTATAGTGTGTGACTGGATGGTATACTGTAGAGGGGGTGCATAGTGTGTGACTGGATGGTATACTGTAGAGGGTGTGTATAGTGTGTGACTGGATGGTATACTGTAGAGGGTGTGTATAGTGTGTGACTGGATGGTATACTGTAGATGGGTGCATAGTGTGTGACTGGATGGTATACTGTAGAGGGGGTGTATAGTGTGTGACTGGATGGTATACTGTAGAGGGGGTGCATAGTGTGTGACTGGATGGTATACTGTTGAGGGGGTGCATAGTGTGTGACTGGATGGTATACTGTAGAGGGGGTGTATAGTGTGTGACTGGATGGTATACTGTAGAGGGGGTGCATAGTGTGTGACTGGATGGTATACTGTAGAAGGGGTGAATAGTGTGTGACTGGATGGTATACTGTAGAGGGGGTGAATAGTGTGTGACTGGATGGTATACTGTAGAGGGGGTGCATAGTGTGTGACTGTATGGTATACTGTAGGGGGGTGCATAGTATGTGACTGGATGGTATATTGTAGGGGGTGCATAGTGTGTGACTGGATGGTATACTGTAGAGGGGGTGCATAGTGTGTGACTGGATGGTATACTGTAGAGGGGGTGCATAGTGTGTGACTGGATGGTATACTGTAGAGGGGGTGCATAGTGTGTGACTGGATGGTATACTGTAGAGGGGGTGTATAGTGTGTGACTGGATGGTATACTGTAGAGGGGGTGAATAGTGTGTGACTGGATGGTATACTGTAGAGGGGGTGCATAGTGTGTGACTGGATGGTATACTGTAGGGGGGTGCATAGTATGTGACTGGATGGTATATTTTAGGGGGTGCATAGTGTGTGACTGGATGGTATACTGTAGGGGGTGCATAGTGTGTGACTGGATGGTATACTGTAGGGGGGTGCATAGTGTGTGACTGGATGGTATACTGCAGGGGGGTGCATAGTGTGTGACTGAATGGTATACTGTAGAGGGGACAAATAGTGTTATGACTGGGAGATATTCTATATAGAGTTTTACCAAAATGCCATGGGGGGAGGGGGATGCCAGAAACTTTTTTTGGCATGGGGGAGCAAAATTTATAGTTATGCCACTGGGAAGGACACAACTTTATGCTGCTGTTTGCTCAGTGAGTTAGCCAAACACAAGCCCCTTAGTGCAATCCTTTCTATGCAGTCTTTTGTGGAGTGCGCATGCACAGCGGGCGCACTGCACGTGCACACCCTGAGAGCCCAGTTTGATGCTAAAATCATCTCTGGGCTGCGATCGCCTCTGCCTGATTGACAGGCAGAGGCAATTGGGGCGGCGGGAGTTGGCGTGCCAACGTCGTTAGAACGCCATGAAGGGGCACGGTCCGGACAACGCAGGCTTGTCCGGACCATTGTGGAAATGTCACACACACCCGCTGTGACCTGGGAAGCGGCGGGTAGTGGCCTGCCAGCACACAGGAGCTGCACTGGCAAGGAGCTACTCGCCAGGTGCAAAAGCATCGCCGCCAGAATGAAACACATTGGTTGGAATGAAAAGGAATGAAACTCATTGGTTGGCTAATGCTGAAAGTGGGTATCACATGCAGCACCTTAGTCCTTGCACAAGCAGCCCCTCAAATACCACTTGGTACTTATTTAGCCCTTCCTCCTCACCATTAACCAACAAATTGGGGGGTCCCTATTTAGATGCTGGAACGGACACCTACTCTTCCAGGAGTAATTATGAGTCTAATGTGAATTATTACATCGAACAGCATATTTCTGAACTACTGAAAAATGCTTTGAGTGCAGATTGGAGAAAGGCTCTATATAAAGAAGTATTATTATTCCAATGTAGCTGACTAGAGTTTGTGCTGCTAGGTTACAAGCTGCTGCAGATCATAACTGCCAGTTTCTCTTTGTTCTGTACCTCAGGGACGTTACTGTATAAGAGCAGATGTTTACCAAGCTGTAGCTGCAGTGCCATATATCACGTTCAGTAAACAGCCAGCTGGCAGAATCTTTAGGCCCTTACAATGGGACTGATTCTGAGTCGCACAGAAGGACGTGTGGTGAGGTAAGTGCCCCAGGAGGCACTGGCTAATACCGGAGCCAGATTTACACACAACATATGAGCCAAAGTGTACATTTGAACCTTATACACAAGTGCAGCAGTATATAGTGCTGTAAATTTGGTGAGTTTTGATCAGAGATGTGCAGAAAAGAGTGTCCGGTAAAGCAGTGCCTCACGCTGCCCTAGACTTTTTACTCCAGAGTTTTGGCTATAACCTGGAAGCAGAAAAGGTTCAGAGACGGGTGACCAAATTGATAAAGGGGATGGAGACTTTAGAATACAAGGAAAGGCTCCTAGGCTAGGCATGTTTACACTGGAAAAAAGGAGATTAAGAGGGGACATGATTAACATTTACAAATCTATTAGGGTTCAATACACAGAGCTAGCGGGGGATTCCTTTTTGGTAAGATCATCAAAAACGACACGTGGACACACGCTTAGGTTAGAGAAGAGGAGATTTCACACACAGAGACGGGAAGGTTTCTTCACAGTAAGGACAATACGTATTTGGAATTCCCTGCCTGAGAGAGTAGTAATGGCGGACTCGGTCATTACTTTTAAGAATGGGCTTGATAAATTCCTAATGGATAAGGATATACATATAAGGTTATGGTGGGTAAATCATGTACTATAGTAATAAAAAACTGAGTATTTTAGTTTACGGCTAAACATTCACTACAGTTAAAATTAGTCTTAAAAATATTTTGGTGTAGGAGACCACTAACAGGTTGAACTCGATGGACAAATTGTCTTTTTTCAACCTCAGAAACTATGTTACTATGTTACTCTAAAAATGATTATCATAATACAAAGAAGAGGTTACTAACATAGGGGGTCATTCCGAGTTGTTTGCTCGGTAAAAATCTTCGCATCGCAGCGATTTTCCGCTTAATGCGCATGCGCAATGTCCGCACTGCGACTGCGCCAAGTAAATTTGCTATGCACTTAGGAATTTTACTCACGGCATTTTCATCGTTCTGGCGATCGTAATGTGATTGACAGGAAATGGGTGTTACTGGGCGGAAACAGGCCGTTTTATGGGCGTGTGGGAAAAAACGCTACCGTTTCCCGAAAAAACGCAGGAGTGGCTGGAGAAACGGGGGAGTGTCTGGGCGAACGCTGGGTGTGTTTGTGACGTCAAACCAGGAACGACAAGCAGTGAAATGATCGCAGATGCCGAGTAAGTCTGAAGCAACTCAGAAACTGCTACGAGGTGTGTAATCGCAATATTGCGAATACATCGTTCGCAATTTTAAGATGCTAAGATTCACTCCCAGTAGGCGGCGGCTTAGCATGAGCAAATCTGCTAAAATTCACTTGCGAGCGAACAACTCGGAATGACCCCCATATTCTTTGCATTTTTCAGATACTTTATATAGGGCCTAATTCAGATCTGATCGCTGAGCAGCGATTTTTGCAGTCCTGCGATCAGATAGTCTCCACCTACAGGGGGAGTGTATTTTTGCTGTGCAAGTGTGCAATTGCATGTGTAGCAGAGCTGTACAAACTGATTTTATGCAGTCTCTGCGCAGCCCAGGACTTACTCTTCCTCTGCAATGAGAGCAGGCTGATCGTGACTGGAGCTGACGTCAGACACCCTCTCTGAAAACGCCTGAGCCCGCCTGCGTTTTTCTGGATACTCCCTGAAAACTGTCAGTTGCCTCCCTTTTGGGTAGAGGTATTCTAGAGCGTTACCTCTGTGTGTCTTTCACTTTATCAAGCTGCTATTAGTGCGCACTCCATATAGATTCTACACCTTTTGCCTGTTTCACCTCCCACAAACGGCCTCTTCCTGTCAATCTCCTTGTGAATATCCGTGCGAATGAATCCTTCGCACAATCCCATCGCAGGGCGCCGATGTCCGTTGCAGCTGTGCGATGCGCCGGCTCAGTGCGGTGCATACGCATGTGCAGTTCGGATCTGATCGCCCACTGTACGAAAACACACAGCAGCGATCAGATCTGAATGACCCCCATAGTCAGAACTCTGGCTTATATGTTAGTATGACAGGAAACGGTCTGCCTCACCTGTTTCACCCCACCGCATGTCACTGGTCGCACACAAAGTGGCTTTTGTTGTGGGCTGCTGCAGATTCTGGTCTAATGCGACAATATGTAGGACTATTGTGGGGTTCAGGCATCCTAACTTATTTCACTCTTATTGTCATGATTAGTATCGGCACTTGCACCAGCCCCATGGTAGGTGCAAAAGATCTGTCAGAAACAGGCTTTACTTCCCATATACACAAGCTTTTGATACACACCCATGACACTCTCACAAGACAGGGCTGTTCCGTGCCTTTGCATTGTTGCCAACCAGCCCCAATATAAGCACATCTTGACCAACATGCCCAAAATTGACGAATTAAAAATTTGATACACTGAGCTATGCCTAGTATCATGTATTCAAGGCTGTGCCATATGTGGTGGCAAGTCTAATTCAGTAATCTTGTGCCCAGTGGCGGAACAAGCAAGCGGTGGGCCCAGGTGCAACAAAATGCTTTGGGCCCCCCATCCAAGTACACCCCATGGGCAGTGCGCGCCGTAGGCGCGCGCGCAAAAATACATAGTGGCGTGGCTTCGTGGGGAAGGGGTGTGTCCACAAAATAATACCAATTCATAAAACGGTGCACAGTAGTCTCCATTCTTCAAATTACGCCGCACAGTAGCACCACTACACCAGGTAGAGACCCTTTTACTCCTTACAGCGAACAGATTCCCCTTTTTACACATAACGGCAGACAGCGTGCACTTTTTACACATAACGGCAGACAGCGTGCCCTCGTTACACATAGCGGCAGACAGCATACACTTTTTACACAATGGCAGACAGCGTACCCTCGTTACACATAGCGGCAGACAGCGTGCCCTCGTTACACATAGCGGCAGACAGCGTGCACTTTTTACACATTACGGCAGGCAGCGTCCCCATTTTACACATTACGGCAGACAGCGTCCCCATTTTACACATTACGGCAGACACCATACACTTTTACACATAACGGCAGATAGCGTGCCCTTTTTACACATTACGGCAGGCAGATTCTACCTTTTTACACATAGCGGCAGGCAGATTCCCCATTTTTACATTGCGGCATGCAGATTCCCCATTTTTATACATAGCGGCAGGCAGTCCCCCCTTTTTACACATTGCGGCAGGCAGTCCCAACAAATAAAAAAAGAAATTACCTGCTTGTTGCCAGGGGTTTCATGCACTTGGTTCCATGCACAGTGCCAGGATGTCATGCTCGTTGCCAGGGGTTTCATGCACTGGGTGTCATGCTCGTTGCTAGTGGGTAGTGCTTGTTGCTAGGGCCGTGCTCCCAGTGCCACATATGCTCCCAGTGCCAGATATTCCCCCACAGTGCCAGGTATATGCACCAAGTGCCAGATATTCTCCCACAGTGCCAGATATTCTCCCACAGTGCCAGATATTCCCCCCCAGTGCCAGGTATATGCCCCCAGTGCCAGGTATATGCCCCCAGTGCCAGGTACATGCCCCCCCAGTGCCAGTTATATGCCCCCAGTGCCAGATATTCCCCCCCAGTGCCTGCTTCCCCCCCAGTGCCAGGTATATGCCCCCAGTGCCGGGTATATGCCCCCCCAGTGCCAGATATTCTCCCACAGTGCCAGATATTCCCCCCCAGTGCCAGGTATATGCCCCCAGTGCCAGATATTCCCCCCCCAGTGCCAGGTATATGCCCCCAGTGCCGGGTATATGCCCCCCCCAGTGCCAGATATTCTCCCACAGTGCCAGATATTCCCCCCCAGTGCCAGGTATATGCCCCCAGTGCCAGGTACATGCTCCCCCAGTGCCAGGTACATGCTCCCCCAGTGCCAGTTATATGCTCCCAGTGCCAGGTATATGCCCCCCCAGTGCCAGATATTCTCCCACAGTGCCAGATATTCCCCCCCAGTGCCAGGTATATGCCCCCCAGTGCAAGGTATATGTCCCCAGTGCCAGGTATATGTCCCCAGTGCCAGATCTGTCCCCCCAGTGCCAGGTATATGTCCCCAGTGCCAGATCTGTCCCCCCAGTGCCAGGTATATGTCCCCAGTGCCAGATCTGTCCCCCCAGTGCCAGGTATATGTCCCCAGTGCCAGATCTGTCCCCCCAGTGCCTGCTCCCCCGGTCCCCCCTCCCCCCCCCTATGTGTTGGAGGGACACGAGCGCATCGCGCGTCTCTCCTGTGTCCCTCCTGGCTCTCCCCCGCTGGTCTAATGAAGCATGTGCCGTTCGTGAGCCAATCAGAGCTCACGAACGGCACATGCTTCCTTAGAGCGGCCGGGGGAGAGCCAGGAGGGACACAGAGAGACGCGCGATGCGCTCGTGTCCCTCCAACACATAGGGGGGGGGGCCGGGGGAGCAGGGGAGCAGCAAGGAGGGAGAGGAGAACGCAGATTGACATGCGGACTCTCGTCCGCATGTCAATCTGTTCTAAATGCCGGCCGGCGGCTGTGGGCCCCTGAGTGCGGCGGGGCCCCAGTGCAATGCACTGCCTGCCCCGCCAGTAGTTCCGCCCCTGCTTGTGCCTTATCTTCTGCTACATATAGGAATTTATTTATTAGCAGTTTCTTATATAGCTGTATTGTTCCTCAGCTCTATCCCACCTGTTCCATCTTTCAGAGTCCTATTTTGAGCATCTTTCAGGTTATTTTCCAGCAGCCATTTTGTGCTCATAGTAGAACAGTCACCAGACAATGGAGCAGGTGTATTAACCTGGAGAAGGGATAAAGAAGTGATAAAGCAGTGATAAGTGCAAGGTGATAATGCACCAGCCAATTACAGATTTGAAAAATAACAGTTAGGAGCTGATTGGCTGGTGTGTTATCAAATTGCGCTTATCACTGGGAGGGGGGCCCTAAATCGGTATCTTGCTTAGGACCCCATAAGGTCTAAATGTACCTCTGAATACTAGGGTCTATGGGGGTCAATCCGAGTTGTTCGCTCGTTGCCGATTTTCGCTATGCTGCGATTTGTTGCAAAATGCACATGCGCAAGGCACGCAGGGCGCCTGCGCTTAGTTATTTAACTAAAAACATAGTAGATTTGCTGTGGATTCTGTGGTGCTTTTCAGTTGCTCTGCTGATCGGTGAGTGATTGACAGGAAAGGGGTGTTTCTGGGTAGTAACTGAGCGTTTTCCGGGAGTGTGCTAAAAAACGCAGGCGTTTCAGGGAAAAACGCGGGAGTGTCTGGAGAAACGGGGGAGTGGCTGGCCGAACGCAGGGAGTGTTTGTGACGTCAAACCAGGAACTAAACGGACTGAGCTGATCGCAATCTGTGAGTAGGTCTGGAGCTACTCAGAAACTGCAAATAATTATTTATTAGCAATTCTGCTAATCTTTCATTCGCAATTCTGCTAAGCTAAGATACACTCCCAGAGGGCGGCGGCCTAGCGTGTGCAATGCTACTAAAAGCAGCTAGCGAGCGAACTCGGAATGACCCCCTATGTACTAAGCTTTGGACAAAGATAAAGTGGATGGAGATAAAGTACCAACCAATCAGCTACTGCTGTGTTTTAAAAATGACAAAAACAGTTAGGTACATGGAGGTCTATTTACTAAGCCTTGGATGGAGATAAAGTGGACTAAGATAAAGTACCAGCCAATCAGCTCCTAACTGTCATTTTTCAAACACACCCTGCAACATGTCAGTTAGGATCTGATTGGCTGGTACTTTATCTCTGGCCACTTTATCTCCTCAAAAGGCTAAGTAAATAGACCCCATAGATACTGTAGCTAACACCTGACTTCAGCACGTAAATCTCCCGGGTTCAACGGTTACTATGAGCCTGCAGTCTCATTGTTAGACACCTGCTGGTGCTAAGTAAACCAGTAGTGTATATCAATAATATGCATGTGCCTTCTGCATGTAATTTTCTTGCTATAAAAGATATTTTAGTAAAATGAAGCTGTAAATGATAAAATATTTAAATGTAGAGAGTTTTTCCTGACTCTTAAATTATAACCTGTCAAATATGATGTAATAAATTTGACAGGTTATAATTTAAGAGTCAGGAAAAGGATAAGCCTCCTTGCCCCTGATTTAACCTAAGTTCTCACTCTCCAGAGGTAATTTCAGAGGGCGGAAGTAGTGTCCTGTGTGTCAGCCTCTAGACAAGAGAAATTCTGTGTGACCCACCAGAAGGAAGCAATTCAGAGGTCAGCAGTAAAGTAAACTCTGGTCGGTAAAATACAGATTATGATATTGGAAATCTGGAGATCAGTACCTGGATTATGATATTAACATAGACTTGCTGATGATGTTTTTGTTGGAAATGTGTGTGGAGCTGGTGGTTTATCAGAGTTAATGTACACCCCAGCAGATTTACAGTTTACCCAAGTACAACTCCAGTTGACTTAACCAGGCGGTGTGGTTTATTGAACAAATGATGGTATAGCTGTACTCATTGTTGCACTGGTTTATGGGCATGAATACAGACAGATCACCAGCCAATGATTGCCTCCTGGATGCGGGCAGTGGTGCAGGGTGCTGGATATGCAGGGTATTGCAGGGTAGATAGTAGGGGTGTACAACGGGCCATTTTTCGGGTTTTGGATCTGTATCTCCTTAGTGTTTTGGATTTGTATTGGTTTTGCCAAAACCGCCCTTGCAGGTTTTGATTTTGGTTTTGGATCTGTATTTTTTTTAAATCATAAAAACAGCTAAAATAAAAGTATTTGGGGGTGTTTTTGTTCCTGCAATATTATTAACCTCAATAACATTCATTTCCACTCATTTCCAGTCAATTTTGACCACCTCACTGCTCACAATATTGTTTTCATCCAATTTAGGCCAAAAGGTTGCACAGAGGTAGCTGGATGACTAAGCGACAGCAGTGGGCAGCACAAACGTGGCACAACTAGAACTAGGCACTGCAGTGGCAGAAAGGATATCAGTTTTATAAACTATGGCAACAAAATGCTCCAAAGAGCACATAATGCAAAGAAAAGAGGTGCAAGATGAAATTGTCCACCCACCCAATTCCTTGGGCCCTCCCACTCACCCTTGTGTTGCATATTAAACAGGACATACAAAGTTTAACAAACCAATCATTATGGCTGTAATGACTGGTTTGTTTGGATCCTCACAAAACAAGGTGGCAATGGGCAGTGCACAAACTGGCTTTAGTACTTTAGATAGGCATGATGTCATCAGCATCCGATTCCTCACCCACATCAGTGTGTACATCCTCTTCTTTACAGACTATTCATTCGTCCCCACTGGAATCCACCATCACAGGTCCCTCTGTACTTTGTGGAGGTTATTGCTGGTAAAGGTCTTCCTCATGGATTTTGTAATTCATTTTGATGAACATCATCTTTTCTACATTTTGGGAAGTAACCTCCTACGCCGATCACTAACAAGGTTCCAGGATGCTCTAAAAACTCTTTCTGAGTACACACTGGAGGGTGGGCAACTTAAGTAAAACAAAGCCAGTTTGTGCAAGGGCCTTCAAATTGCCTCTTTTTCATGCCAGTATTGAAACGGACTGTCTGAAATGCCTATTTGGATGCTATCACTAAAATAATCATCAACCATTCTTTCAATGGTGACAGCATCATATGCAGTTACAGTGTCGCACACATGAGTCAGAAATATGTAGAAGTATTTTTTATATCACACATCGGCGGTTACAGTGTTGCACAAATGAGTCAGAAATATATATAATTACACACTGCGGTTGACCTTCACCAACAGCGACGTACAAATGAGTCAGCAATATATGTAATTACACACTGCGGTTGACCTTCACCAACAGCATTGCACAGCATGATAAAGTGGAGATGGATAAAGAGTGATAAATGACCAGCCAATCAGTTTCCTAACTGCCATATAACATGCTGTGTTAGAAAAATGACAATTAGGAGCTGGTTGGCTGGTCATTTATCACTCTTTATCCGTCTCAACTTTATGATGCTTAATACATTTGGGCCTAGATCAGAAGGAAGGAAGGAATGATTAGTTAATAATTGAATTGTATTCTTTAATTAGGGCATTGGATACATTCTTCTTCACCTTTTCTTCTCTTCTGAAATGCTGTAAAAGAAAGAAGGATTACAGTACCTTAGAATTTGACAGCAGTTAAGAAGTAAGAACCACTTGGCCCATCTAATGCACATATTATAACATTGTTTTTTTTTTTTTTTTGTTGAAAGCAGTTTTTTGGATACACAAACTCCACACAGTTAGGGCCATGGTGGGAATTGAACCCATGAGTGTTAGGCGCCGGGGTCCGCTCGTCAGTGCGGCCCGGCGCCTAGCATCCAGGGACGCCGTGCGCGTACAGCCGCCGGCTCCCTGGCAACGCTAGACGCCGGGCGCACGGAGCCGCACGGACCCTAGCAACGGGAACGCCACTGACGGACCGCGTTCCCCGTTGCTGGGTCCAGTTTAATTAATAGGACACCTGTTTCCTGGCCATGCAGCTAGGCAGCTGTATGGCATCTAATCCAATCAGCCTCTAAACAGCTGATTGGAGGACTCCCTGTTAAATTCACTTCCTGGGCTTCTCACAGACGCCGGTAATAGCTTCTTGCATGCTGTATCTGTTTGCTGAGAGTGTTTCCAGTCCTGCTGTATCCGGTCGTTCCTGTTCTCAGTTGTCCTATACTCGGAAGTCATCATCTGTTCCTGGAGTCCTGACTGAGCACCTTTGAACATCCAGTGGTGTTCGTGAGTCACGGCATAGCCGTGTGTTGCGGCTTGGCCGCTTTATCATTTATTATTTATTAATTGTGTTTCGGAGCTTTTGCGGAGGATTCCGCTCCCACAGATCCACTCTGGTATCCAGCGGTGCTGGGTAGGAGTAACGGACTAGTGGATTTTGGTTGTCCTTTTCCCTGGCGGGTTTCCGCACATACCTCAGCTTTTGTCAGTTAGCTTGTAGCCCCTGGCCTGGTTGTTTAGTCAGAGGGCCCCTTGTTATCACCCTGTCTCGGATTTCCCTTTGTCTCCCATTAAGACCTGAGGGGGCATCGGAGTTGGGCAGACATAATCCGCCCTTCAAACGCGGCTGCCATGGGCTCAAGCAACCATAGTCTCGCAGGGGATTTCTGACAGCACGGGCGAGACAACGGAGTTAGGGCGCCAGGGGCTACTTTCTATTCCCGCTTCCTTCCCCAGCATTACGTTCCAGTGCTCCGGTCCTTGCAATAGGACCTCCTCAGACCAGAGTGCTGGAATCATAACATTATTACCGGCCACACCCAAACTTAAAATTAAACAGGGTTTGATTTTTTCCTTATTCAGTTTTGTAAGATTTATCGGCCTCATGAATCCCACTGGTTTAGGGCCAAATCCTGGCCAACTCCTAGTTAGCCAGATTCAAGAACTTACTCAGATGGTTCAGGATCTTTCCCTTCGGGTGAAGTCGCAGGAAGATCTTTTACGAACTTCCCCGAGGGTAGTCCCTGAACCAAAAATGCACTTGCCTGACCGCTTTTCTGGTGATAGAAAGGAGTTTTTTAATTTTAAAGAGTCCTGTAAACTTTATTTTCGTTTAAGACCAATCTCCTCAGGTACTGAATCTCAGCGGGTCGGAATTATTATTTCTTTGCTCCAGGGGGATCCTCAGACCTGGGCTTTTGGTTTAAAAGCAGAGGATCCGGCATTGTTGTCAGTAGACGCCTTTCTGGGGTCTTTAGGGCTTTTGTATGATGACCCTGATAGAGAGGCATCCGCTGAGAGTCAGTTACGCGCTCTCAGACAGGGTAGAAATCCTGCATAGGTTTATTCTACGGAGTTTCGCCGTTGGTCGAACGACTGTGGCTGGAATGACCCAGCCCTGCGCAGTCAGTTTCGCCTCGGCTTATCTGAGTCTATAAAAGACAGTCTCCTTCAGTATCCCGCTCCTGAGACTCTCGATAAACTCATGGAGCTTTCTATTAAGATTGATCGTCGTCTCAGAGAGCGGAGGGCTGAAAAAGGAGCACCTGTCAGGTCTACTCCATGTGTATTTTCCATTCCTGAGGACATAGAGGAGCCCATGCAGATGGGTCTCTCCCGGCTGTCTCCAGAAGAAAGAGCCAGAAGGCAAAACTCTGGTCTTTGTTTGTACTGTGGGGATAAGGGTCATTTTGCCCGTAATTGTCCGAATAAGTCGGGAAACGCCTCGACCAAGTGAATTGTGAGGGGGTTCACTTTGGTCTGCAGCTTATCTCCTCGAATAACTCCCTTTTAGTCCCAGCTAAAGTTTCCTTTGGCAGCCTCTGTTCTTCGGTGTCGGCTTTTGTTGACAGTGGAGCTGCAGGGAACTTTATGGACTTAACGTGGGCCAAGGCCTTGGGTATTCCTCAGTTAGCTTTGGGTAGGTGTATCACCATGCATGGTTTAGATGGGAGTCCCTTGTCCAATGGGGTTATTTCCCTCTGTACACCCCCTGTACTACTTACGGTAGGAGCTCTTCATTCCGAAAAGATTGAGTTTTTCCTTACCCATTGCCCAGCAGTTCCAGTGGTTCTGAGTCACCCTTGGCTGGCCTTTCATAATCCCATCATTGATTGGCAGTCGGGGGAGATCTCACAATGGGGTACCATCTGTAATAAGGAATGTATTACATTTCCCGTCAGAATAGCTGCTGCCATTCCCGAACCCATTCCCGTGGAATACCAGGACTTTGTTGATGTATTTTCCAAGGGCAATGCGGACATTCTGCCTCCCCATCGGCCTTATGATTGTGCTATTGAGCTAATTCCTGATGCCACATTGCCAAAGGGAAGGTTATATGCATTGTCCGGGCCAGAAACTGCGGCCATGAATGAGTATGTTAAGGAGAGCATAGGGAAAGGATTTATCAGGCCATCTAAATCCCCTTTAAGTGCAGGCTTCTTCTTTGTGGAGAAGAAAGATGGATCACTCAGACCTTGCATTGACTTTAGAGCCCTGAATAAGATCTCAGTTAAAAATACTTACCCTCTGCCGCTGATTTCTGTCCTCTTTGATCAGCTGCGTTCGGCTGTGATTTTTTCTAAAATTGACCTGAGGGGAGCGTATAACCTCATCCGAATCAAGTCGGGAGATGAATGGAAGACGGCGTTCAGTACTCAGTCGGGTCACTACGAGTATCTGGTGATGCCGTTCGGCTTGTCTAACGCTCCGGCAGTTTTCCAGGATCTCATTAACGATGTGCTCCGTGATTTTCTAGGAAGATTCGTGGTCGTTTACTTAGACGACATCCTGATCTATTCTGACTCTATTGAACAACATGTTACCCAGGTGCGTCAGGTTCTTCAAAAATTACGTGAAAATCACCTATATGCCAAGCTGGAGAAGTGTGAGTTTCATGTCACGGAGGTATCCTTTTTAGGGTACATTATTTCCCCTCGGGGATTCTGTATGGAACCTAAGAAGCTCCAAGCCATCCTTAGTTGGGCGCAACCCACCAACTTAAAAGCAATTCAGCGCTTTTTAGGGTTTGCGAATTATTATAGAAGATTTATTCATGCTTTTTCCGACCTGGTTGCTCCCATTGTGGCACTGACTAAGAAGGGAGCGGATCCTACCAACTGGTCACGTGAAGCTGAGTTATCCTTTCAGGCCTTGAAACAGGCTTTTGTCTCAGCCCCAGTCCTCAGACATCCCAACCCTGAATTGCCCTTCATTGTTGAGGTATTGATTTATGGAATCATATTTAAGAATATTAATATTTAATATATCATATATGGTATTTAATATATGGATATATTTCAATTAATATGCATTTATCATATATATCTGCAAGTTAAAGATTGCCATCCCAAGAATCATTCCTTCTGCATGTTCTCCATGACTTCTCCTCCTGACTGACTTCCTTCCTTCTCCTTCTTCTTCTCCCTCTCCCTCTTCCTTCTAACTCCTAACTACAAGTCTGGTCCTTTTATCTCATATTTTACCAATTCAAACTATCATATTCTCATAGTTTCCAATGGAATAGGTAATTATAGGTTTGTCAGATTCCAAGGTGTAATAAAACAAACATTGAACTGGGCTGTCGTGTCCTGTTCACGGAGGCATGGTGTCATAAAAGTGTGGTGTCCACACTGCCTTAAGCAAGTATAGTATTGTAAAATCTGGAATGTCTTTTCATCCAAAGTTCTGTTGTATTGACAAGTTTTCCTGGGGTCGGTTACACAATGTTTTATCAATGGATGTGATCTCTTTTCATAGTAGTTAATTTATACTCCCTAGCTTTTAACCTTTACTGGACAATAGACAAACCAGTAGATTCTGATCTACTGTAAGCACACCTGTGAATTCCAATGACCAACAGAGCTCTGTCACATACCTATTATCATTTATGGCCTAATACCTTTTCTCTACAATGACTCTTGATCTTACTGTAACCTCTCTGGCCTTATTTATGACTAGAGCAGAATAAACCTGTTCCCTACACTATTTTTTTACCATCTTGCTGTAAAACACAAATATACAGTATATCTATATAAACACATACACAAACCTAATTTCTTAAATCAGCTAAACATTACCTCATACATTCAAACTTATTTCATATCTATTCCTTACTATATATATCCACTATACTGTCCACTATGGTAACATCGCCTATTTATAATGAATTATATTTTGATTCAGACAACATCTATTGCCCTAATATTAGACGAAGTGCAGACAATTACCTATAAGGCAACAGTCGCCCCCTTGTGGCCATGAGAAATTATTTTGATTGGCCACACATTAAACTAGCGTAATTGCTTCCAAATACATTTCAAAATATTTCTTCAAAACATAACTTTTGTTGTAACCCTAATATATACCATAAGTGTAATAATAATAACCATTGTGATTTTAAAAATCTATAAAAATTCTTAGCTTACCTAACCTTATTCTACTTTTTAACTAAAGCAGACAAGACTGAGGTTTTTATTCAGTATTCATGAGGAAAACTAATTTCTACAGACATTTGGAATACCATAGCCCAATTGTAGACCTTTTTTCTGTATCTGGATCATTACATTTGGACATTTTTGCTGTTCTTGGCTGTAGCAATTTACTGGGATAAGACTGTCATCTGCGTGGTTTGCTTGCAATTGGAGACGCCTTGCGTCTGCATTATGGAGGCAGTTGAAGTAGAATTCTTCATAGCAGCTGCTCCTTTGCTTGCCATTTCGCTGTTTGACGCAGAGGGCTGTGTATTTTGCGTACTATGATCTTGAGTTTGCAACTCAGTACTTGTGATGACCCTCGGTAATAGTAATAGTCTTTATACAGTCTTTAGCAGTTCTGTTTCCTTTGCGTTTATCCAATGCCGCAGTTGTGACCAGTGTCCATATTGCTTTGCACAAAACAGGTTGTGATTTTGAATAGAACAGTCATATATGAAAGTCTTTTTTTTTTTTCTTTTTTTCTTTCTTTCTTTCTTTCCTTGCTTGTTAATAGTAGGTCTTAATTGTCTTCGGGCAATAGTACCACAAATGGCTGTGAGTAGTACACCTACTCTGTTTACTGTATTTCCTCACTGAATAAATTACCATGCAGTCTTAAATCTCCTTATTCTACCTTGTACCTATTTATACATCTCAATCTTACATAAACTTATACCAGTTTAACCCATATAAAGGCGTTTTCTATCCTACCTATATTTTGACTAATAATTATTTAAAATGCTTTTGATGTGTATATAGTAACATCCTATCAATACAATAAATGAATATAATTTTGCTTCAAACAGATATTAAATATCATTTAGGAATGGCTTTAAATATATCTAATTCCATCCAATATTATTTTATATGCAGCCATGTGCATATACAGTGACCCTGTTATGCTACAAATAATTATCTTAGACTTGTGACAGTCTTTATTAAGAGAATTATTCATCCCACTTAATAATCTCGGCCCAATTTGTTATAACGCGGTATACCATCCTGTATTAGATATTTAATTACTTTTGAAGCTTTTACGAAGGAAGCATAGGTAGTATCTATTGTGTAATATATAAAAAAAACATAAAATATTTACAAGGTATATATGCAATGATATAAAATATATCTCAGACAAATGTTTACATATATGTGATTAAGGTATATGAAGGGATGAGACAGTTCTGTATAATCACAGTGATGAGATGTGCTGTACACTGTTGTGGGAGTGTACATGTAGTTTGAAAGACAAGTAATGATTACTTGTGATGAAAGGGTTAATGAAAACCTTCCCCTTTCTTGTGAAACTGGAAAACTCCTTGAGGATTTGTCCATATATCAGTCTTTAGGGATGCTATGTAGATTTTGCTGGATAGCAGCGATGAAAGGGTTAATGAAGACCTTTTCCCTTGTAAATTGGAGTCTTTTTGGAGTCTTGCACCATTCTGTATACAGGTTGCCAGGATTACTATGAATCAAACAAAAATACATACAATGACTATCACAGATATTTATACAGTGATTTAACATAGCTTGCTATGCATTCTGTCCTATCTGCTGCATGTTATCAGGTACAGAATTTACAAATGTGTCTTTTAACGATTGAATAACAAACAAACAATTGTTTCTGGCCTGTGCCAATCTTTCCTGTCACATTGTGTGTCAATGACAGCACAATTGTCGCTGCAGATATGATGCAGGTTTAATTTGGAAACTGTGGCTGTTTGAACATCAAAGCAAACAATGGCTTCATTGGATCTAACAAGTAAAGGAATGATACTACCGTATTCACTTGTGACCATACTCCCTTGTGATGCAGCCTGGTCCCAGACTGTCTTTAACCATAGCGTTTGCTGCTTGGTGTGGCTCCTTAGTTTGGAAGAATCTTGGAGCTTCTGAAAAAACCTACTTTTGTGGGGAGAGAAACTTGTTAAACTTTGCCAAATATGTATTGCAGGTCCCAGGGCTTTCTGTCTTTCCACACCTGTAATAAAATGGTTATGGCACCAGGGCATAAAAACATTTTCATCCTGGTGATCCTTTTTGTCATTGTTAATTGGTGTGTGGTTTGCAGAATGACACTCTGCATGTGGTCTCTCTGAGAGCATGCAAACATTTGCACCATCACTAGAAGTCTCTGAGTGCTCTGTGGGGGTTACATAAGTTTGGGAACTTTGTTTGTAAACATGCATTCCTGAATTAATTTCATGGATTTTCCCTTTAAACATGTTTCCAGGTGAATACATTTCAAGGTTTGCAACTCTGGTTGCCATGGGAGTTTTCACCATGGGGAACTTCCCCACCCCTGTGTGCACTGTACTGCTGCTATCAGTGTTTAAATCTGCTGACAATTCACCTTTGCCTAAGGGCATAACAAATTCTTCATTTACATTGGGAACTCTGAGAGTGTATTCAGCAGAATACTCATAATCTGAGTTACAATGATCTTCCCCCTTACTAGACACAGTATAGGGGACATCTCCTATTGCTGCTACCTCCTTTACATTAATGTGCTGTCTGATGATAGACACATCCGGCACATTGCTACTTTCTTCCTTTACCACAGAGGCTGTTCTGCTGGTGGTCTGTGTGACCATAGCAGACTCCATGCGCTGCACATTGATGCAGTCCTGCAACATGTAACTTTCCTTAATTTTAGGATCTTGACTGATTAAGTCATTTCTGACTCCTGTAGACTCTGTGTACAGAGTTTCACATACCTCAACACTATTCCTGTTTGGTGTTTCTATCTCAGCTTGCTTGCTGGATGTTATCTCTTCATCAGAGATCTTGACAATTTGATTACAAACTGTCAGGCTTTTCGCTTCTGCCCCAAACTTTTTCTGTTTATTTTTCTGTTTAAGGGACTTAAATAACGAATGCATTTTTGCATTAATGGTCAGGCACGCCTTACGAAGACGTGAACCTGATTCTTCTTTACATTTCTGTTTGGCTTCTAGAGCCGCAGTTCTGCGCATTTTTCTAAATGCTACAGAAAACTTTTGCATTTTTAACATTTCAATGCTAAATTTATATATTCTTTGTTTTTAGTACTGAAGGTATCCTCTCCTTAAGATTGACCGGTGTCTTAAGGTTAAACTCTAATACCTGGTACATTTATACATTTATTTGGAAATACTCTTTTCCACTGTGCACATTTTCTATTCTAGGCCTTTAAATTCTTTATTCTCATTTGTAACCTATTCCACTGTGATCTTGTATTTTGCCAGCAGGCTTATAGCCTTTGGTGCTGCTTCCTAATAGATATTATGTTAGTTAAAATAACGTATATTGCACTAACACATTTATCCTAGGTTATACAGAATACAAAATTGACATTACACAATGGTAATAAATTTTCATAGATACATCCCCACCGTGATTCTGCAGATTTGGTAGCCAGCTTATAGCATCTGCTACTCCTCATAAATATTATAGATCAGATAATCAGATTCAGTAATAACAAGTCCAATTCGTGGTCGCCAATATTGATTTATGGAATCATATTTAAGAATATTAATATTTAATATATCATATATGGTATTTAATATATGGATATATTTCAATTAATATGCATTTATCATATATATCTGCAAGTTAAAGATTGCCATCCCAAGAATCATTCCTTCTGCATGTTCTCCATGACTTCTCCTCCTGACTGACTTCCTTCCTTCTCCTTCTTCTTCTCCCTCTCCCTCTTCCTTCTAACTCCTAACTACAAGTCTGGTCCTTTTATCTCATATTTTACCAATTCAAACTATCATATTCTCATAGTTTCCAATGGAATAGGTAATTATAGGTTTGTCAGATTCCAAGGTGTAATAAAACAAACATTGAACTGGGCTGTCGTGTCCTGTTCACGGAGGCATGGTGTCATAAAAGTGTGGTGTCCACACTGCCTTAAGCAAGTATAGTATTGTAAAATCTGGAATGTCTTTTCATCCAAAGTTCTGTTGTATTGACAAGTTTTCCTGGGGTCGGTTACACAATGTTTTATCAATGGATGTGATCTCTTTTCATAGTAGTTAATTTATACTCCCTAGCTTTTAACCTTTACTGGACAATAGACAAACCAGTAGATTCTGATCTACTGTAAGCACACCTGTGAATTCCAATGACCAACAGAGCTCTGTCACATACCTATTATCATTTATGGCCTAATACCTTTTCTCTACAATGACTCTTGATCTTACTGTAACCTCTCTGGCCTTATTTATGACTAGAGCAGAATAAACCTGTTCCCTACACTATTTTTTTACCATCTTGCTGTAAAACACAAATATACAGTATATCTATATAAACACATACACAAACCTAATTTCTTAAATCAGCTAAACATTACCTCATACATTCAAACTTATTTCATATCTATTCCTTACTATATATATCCACTATACTGTCCACTATGGTAACATCGCCTATTTATAATGAATTATATTTTGATTCAGACAACATCTATTGCCCTAATATTAGACGAAGTGCAGACAATTACCTATAAGGCAACAGTGGTTGATGCCTCGGAGGTTGGAGTGGGGGCTATCCTATCTCAGAAGGATCCGGACTCTCTAGAACTACATCCTTGTGCCTTTATGTCCAGGAAATTCTCATCCGCTGAATCCAACTACGATGTTGGTAACCGGGAGTTACTGGCTATTAAATGGGCTTTCGAGGAGTGGAGGCATTGGCTTGAGGGAGCAACACATACCATTTCAGTATTGACTGACCACAAAAATCTTCAGTACATCGAATCAGCTAAGCGGCTGAATGCCCGGCAGGCTCATTGGGCTTTATTTTTTACTCGTTTCAAGTTTATTATCACCTTTAGGCCAGGTTCCAAGAATACCAAGGCGGATGCCCTGTCACGCAGTTTTCTTCCAGTTCATAATAACAGTCCTGTTACTCCCATACTTCCGTCTTCAGTCATTTGGGCAGGCCTCACACAAGATTTATTTACCCAGTTAAAGCAGCTTCAACATCAAGCTCCTGGAAATACTCCTGCTGGTCGTCTTTACGTCCCTGAGTTTTTGAGAGCTACTGTTTTGACCGAGTTTCATGATAGCAAAGTTGCCGGGCATCCGGGGATCTCTAAGACTTTGGAATTAGTCTCCCGCTCAGTATGGTGGCCTGGTCTTTCTAAAGACATTAAGGAGTTTGTTTTTTCTTGTCAGGTCTGTGCACAGCATAAGGTTCCCCGTTCCTTGCCTATCGGGCAACTTATGCCCTTAAATGTTCCTCTCAGGCCATGGTCTCATATTTCCATGGATTTTGTGGTAGACCTCCCTCTGTCAGCTGGATTCCGAGTCATATGGGTGGTAGTGGACCGTTTTAGCAAGATGGCCCATTTCATTGCTCTTCCCCGACTGCCATCTGCCCAGGGATTGGCAGTTTTGTTTCTCCGCCATGTTTTCAGACTTCATGGGTTGCCCTCTGATATTGTTTCTGATCGGGGTCCACAATTCATTGCACAATTCTGGAAGTCTTTTTGTGCCTCATTAAAGATGAAATTGTCTTTAACATCCGGCTACCATCCCCAATCCAACGGGCAGACCGAGCGAGTTAATCAATCATTAAAACAGTATTTGCGTTTGTACTCAGCCAAACTCCAGAATGATTGGTCCGAGTTTCTTCCTTTGGCGGAGTTTGCTTACAACAATTCTTGTCAGTCCTCCACTAATGTGTCTCCATTCTTTTCAGTTTTTGGTTTTCACCCCAGAGCTAATTCTTTTTTTCAACATTCCTCTGTTTCCTCGCTAACCTTAACCTCTCATCTCAGAGTCATTTGGAAAAAAGTGCACCTTGCTCTCAGAAAAGCGGCATTTCGAGAGAAAAATTTTTCTGACAGGCTCCGGCGTCCTTGCACTTTTAAGGTGGGAGATAGGGTATGGTTGTCGACTCGTAACATTAAACTTCGACAAACCTCAGCTAGATTGGGCCCCAAATTTATTGGACCATTTCATATTATTAAAAAAATCAATCCAGTTGCTTTCCGGTTACGTTTACCAAGAGCTCTCCGGATCGGAAATACGTTCCATTGCTCCCTGTTGAAACCATACGTTTCTTCCAGTAGATTTCCTCGGAAGATCTCTCAGGGGAAATCACCAGTAGATGTACAGGGTCATCAGGAGTTCTTGGTGGAGAAGGTTCTCGATTCCAAATTGTCCCGGGGTCGGCTTTATTTTCTGGTGCACTGGAGAGGCTATGGTCCAGAGGAAAGGTCTTGGGTCCTGGATAAGGATCTCCATGCCCCGAGGCTCAAGAGGGCATTTTTTCGGGAATTTCCTCGGAAACCTGGCTTTAGGGGTTCCTTGACCCCTCCTCAAGGGGGGGGGGGGTACTGTTAGGCGCCGGGGTCCGCTCGTCAGTGCGGCCCGGCGCCTAGCAGCCAGGGACGCCGTGCGCGTACAGCCGCCGGCTCCCTGGCAACGCTAGACGCCGGGCGCACGGAGCCGCACGGACCCTAGCAACGGGAACGCCACTGACGGACCGCGTTCCCCGTTGCTGGGTCCAGTTTAATTAATAGGACACCTGTTTCCTGGCCATGCAGCTAGGCAGCTGTATGGCATCTAATCCAATCAGCCTCTAAACAGCTGATTGGAGGACTCCCTGTTAAATTCACTTCCTGGGCTTCTCACAGACGCCGGTAATAGCTTCTTGCATGCTGTATCTGTTTGCTGAGAGTGTTTCCAGTCCTGCTGTATCCGGTCGTTCCTGTTCTCAGTTGTCCTATACTCGGAAGTCATCATCTGTTCCTGGAGTCCTGACTGAGCACCTTTGAACATCCAGTGGTGTTCGTGAGTCACGGCATAGCCGTGTGTTGCGGCTTGGCCGCTTTATAATTTATTATTTATTAATTGTGTTTCGAAACTTTTGCGGAGGATTCCGCTCCCGCAGATCCACTCTGGTATCCAGCGGTGCTGGGTAGGAGTAACGGACTAGTGGATTTTGGTTGTCCTTTTCCCTGGCGGGTTTCCGCTAGAGATGAGCGGGTTCGGTTTCTTTGAATCCGAACCCGCCAGAACTTCACTTTTTTTTTCACGGGTCCGAGCGACTCGGATCTTACCGCCTTGCTCGGTTAACCCGAGCGCGCCCGAACGTCATCATGACGCTGTCGGATTCTCGCGAGACTCGGATTCTATATAAGGAGCCGCGCGTCGCCGCCATTTTCACACGTGCATTGAGATTGATAGGGAGAGGACGTGGCTGGCGTCCTCTCCATTTAGATTAGATTTAGAAGAGAGAGAGAGAGAGAGATTGCTGTGATACTGTAGATTAGAAGAGAGTGCAGACAGAGTTTAGTGACTGACGACCACAGTGACCAGTGACCACCAGAGACAGTGCAGTTGTTTGTTTTATTTAATATATCCGTTCTCTGCCTGAAAAAAACGATACACAGTCACACAGTGACTCAGTCTGTGTGCACTGCTCAGCCCAGTGTGCTGCACATCAATGTATTGTATATAAAGCTTATAATTGTGGGGGAGACTGGGGAGCACTGCAGGTTGTTATAGCAGGAGCCAGGAGTACATGATAAATAATATTATATTAAAATTAAACAGTGCACACTTTTGCTGCAGGAGTGCCACTGCCAGTGTGACTAGTGGTGACCAGTGCCTGACCACCAGTATATTAGTAGTATTGTATACTATCTCTTTATCAACCAGTCTATATTAGCAGCAGACACAGTACAGTGCGGTAGTTCACGGCTGTGGCTACCTCTGTGTCGGCACTCGGCAGGCAGTCCGTCCATCCATAATTGTATTATATACCACCTAACCGTGGTTTTTTTTTTCTTTCTTTATACCGTCGTCATAGTCATACTAGTTGTTACGAGTATACTACTATCTCTTTATCAACCAGTGTACAGTGCGGTAGTTCACGGCTGTGGCTACCTCTGTGTCGGAACTCGGCAGGCAGTCCGTCCATCCATAATTGTATTATAATATATACCACCTAACCGTGGTTTTTTTTTCGTTCTTTATACCGTCGTCATACTAGTTGTTACGAGTATACTACTATCTCTTTATCAACCAGTGTACAGTGCGGTAGTTCACGGCTGTGGCTACCTCTGTGTCGGCACTCGGCAGGCAGTCCGTCCAACCATAATTGTATTATATACCACCTAACCGTGGTTTTTTTTTCATTCTTTATACCGTCGTCATACTAGTTGTTACGAGTATACTACTATCTCTTTATCAACCAGTGTACAGTGCGGTAGTTCACGGCTGTGGCTACCTCTGTGTCGGCACTCGGCAGGCAGTCCGTCCAACCATAATTGTATTATATACCACCTAACCGTGGTTTTTTTTTCATTCTTTATACCGTCGTCATACTAGTTGTTACGAGTATACTACTATCTCTTTATCAACCAGTGTACAGTGCGGTAGTTCACGGCTGTGGCTACCTCTGTGTCGGCACTCGGCAGGCAGTCCGTCCATCCATAATTGTATTATAATATATACCACCTAACCGTGGTTTTTTTTTCATTCTTTATACCGTCGTCATACTAGTTGTTACGAGTATACTACTATCTCTTTATCAACCAGTGTACAGTGCGGTAGTTCACGGCTGTGGCTACCTCTGTGTCGGAACTCGGCAGGCAGTCCGTCCATCCATAATTGTATTATAATATATACCACCTAACCGTGGTTTTTTTTTCGTTCTTTATACCGTCGTCATACTAGTTGTTACGAGTATACTACTATCTCTTTATCAACCAGTGTACAGTGCGGTAGTTCACGGCTGTGGCTACCTCTGTGTCGGCACTCGGCAGGCAGTCCGTCCAACCATAATTGTATTATATACCACCTAACCGTGGTTTTTTTTTCATTCTTTATACCGTCGTCATACTAGTTGTTACGAGTATACTACTATCTCTTTATCAACCAGTGTACAGTGCGGTAGTTCACGGCTGTGGCTACCTCTGTGTCGGCACTCGGCAGGCAGTCCGTCCATCCATAATTGTATTATAATATATACCACCTAACCGTGGTTTTTTTTTCATTCTTTATACCGTCGTCATACTAGTTGTTACGAGTATACTACTATCTCTTTATCAACCAGTGTACAGTGCGGTAGTTCACGGCTGTGGCTACCTCTGTGTCGGAACTCGGCAGGCAGTCCGTCCATCCATAATTGTATTATAATATATACCACCTAACCGTGGTTTTTTTTTCGTTCTTTATACCGTCGTCATACTAGTTGTTACGAGTATACTACTATCTCTTTATCAACCAGTGTACAGTGCGGTAGTTCACGGCTGTGGCTACCTCTGTGTCGGCACTCGGCAGGCAGTCCGTCCAACCATAATTGTATTATATACCACCTAACCGTGGTTTTTTTTTCATTCTTTATACCGTCGTCATACTAGTTGTTACGAGTATACTACTATCTCTTTATCAACCAGTGTACAGTGCGGTAGTTCACGGCTGTGGCTACCTCTGTGTCGGCACTCGGCAGGCAGTCCGTCCATCCATAATTGTATTATAATATATACCACCTAACCGTGGTTTTTTTTTCATTCTTTATACCGTCGTCATACTAGTTGTTACGAGTATACTACTATCTCTTTATCAACCAGTGTACAGTGCGGTAGTTCACGGCTGTGGCTACCTCTGTGTCGGCACTCGGCAGGCAGTCCGTCCAACCATAATTGTATTATATACCACCTAACCGTGGTTTTTTTTTCATTCTTTATACCGTCGTCATACTAGTTGTTACGAGTATACTACTATCTCTTTATCAACCAGTGTACAGTGCGGTAGTTCACGGCTGTGGCTACCTCTGTGTCGGCACTCGGCAGGCAGTCCGTCCATCCATAATTGTATTATATACCACCTAACCGTGGTTTTTTTATACCACCTAACCGTGGCAGTCCGTCCATAATTGTATACTAGTATCCAATCCATCCATCTCCATTGTTTACCTGAGGTGCCTTTTAGTTCTGCCTATAAAATATGGAGAACAAAAAAGTTGAGGTTCCAAAATTAGGGAAAGATCAAGATCCACTTCCACCTCGTGCTGAAGCTGCTGCCACTAGTCATGGCCGAGACGATGAAATGCCAGCAACGTCGTCTGCCAAGGCCGATGCCCAATGTCATAGTACAGAGCATGTCAAATCCAAAACACTAAATATCAGTAAAAAAAGGACTCCAAAACCTAAAATAAAATTGTCGGAGGAGAAGCGTAAACTTGCCAATATGCCATTTACCACACGGAGTGGCAAGGAACGGCTGAGGCCCTGGCCTATGTTCATGGCTAGTGGTTCAGCTTCACATGAGGATGGAAGCACTCAGCCTCTCGCTAGAAAAATGAAACGACTCAAGCTGGCAAAAGCACAGCAAAGAACTGTGCGTTCTTCGAAATCCCAAATCCACAAGGAGAGTCCAATTGTGTCGGTTGCGATGCCTGACCTTCCCAACACTGGACGTGAAGAGCATGCGCCTTCCACCATTTGCACGCCCCCTGCAAGTGCTGGAAGGAGCACCCGCAGTCCAGTTCCTGATAGTGAGATTGAAGATGTCAGTGTTGAAGTCCACCAGGATGAGGAGGATATGGGTGTTGCTGGCGCTGGGGAGGAAATTGACCAGGAGGATTCTGATGGTGAGGTGGTTTGTTTAAGTCAGGCACCCGGGGAGACACCTGTTGTCCGTGGGAGGAATATGGCCGTTGACATGCCAGGTGAAAATACCAAAAAAATCAGCTCTTCGGTGTGGAGGTATTTCACCAGAAATGCGGACAACAGGTGTCAAGCCGTGTGTTCCCTTTGTCAAGCTGTAATAAGTAGGGGTAAGGACGTTAACCACCTCGGAACATCCTCCCTTATACGTCACCTGCAGCGCATTCATAATAAGTCAGTGACAAGTTCAAAAACTTTGGGTGACAGCGGAAGCACTCCACTGACCAGTAAATCCCTTCCTCTTGTAACCAAGCTCACGCAAACCACCCCACCAACTCCCTCAGTGTCAATTTCCTCCTTCCCCAGGAATGCCAATAGTCCTGCAGGCCATGTCACTGGCAATTCTGACGAGTACTCTCCTGCCTGGGATTCCTCCGATGCATCCTTGCGTGTAACGCCTACTGCTGCTGGCGCTGCTGTTGTTGCTGCTGGGAGTCGATGGTCATCCCAGAGGGGAAGTCGTAAGACCACTTTTACTACTTCCACCAAGCAATTGACTGTCCAACAGTCATTTGCGAGGAAGATTAAATATCACAGCAGTCATCCTACTGCAAAGCGGATAACTGAGGCCTTGACATCCTGGGTGGTGAGAAACGTGGTTCCGGTATCCATCATTACTGCAGAGCCAACTAGAGACTTGTTGGAGGTACTGTGTCCCCGGTACCAAATACCATCTAGGTTCCATTTCTCTAGGGTTGCGATACCGAAAATGTACACAGACCTCAGAAAAAGAGTCACCAGTGTCCTAAAAAATGCAGCTGTACCCAATGTCCACTTAACCACGGACATGTGGACAAGTGGAGCAGGGCAGGGTCAGGACTATATGACTGTGACAGCCCACTGGGTAGATGTATGGACTCCCGCCGCAAGAACAGCAGCGGCGGCACCAGTAGCAGCATCTCGCAAACGCCAACTCGTTCCTAGGCAGGCTACGCTTTGTATCACCGGTTTCCAGAATACGCACACAGCTGAAAACCTCTTACGGCAACTGAGGAAGATCATCGCGGAATGGCTTACCCCAATTGGACTCTCCTGTGGATTTGTGGCATCGGACAACGCCAGCAATATTGTGCGTGCATTACATCTGGGCAAATTCCAGCACGTCCCATGTTTTGCACATACCTTGAATTTGGTGGTGCAGAATTTTTTAAAAAACGACAGGGGCGTGCAAGAGATGCTGGCGGTGGCCAGAAAAATTGCGGGACACTTTCGGCGTACAGGCAGCACGTACAGAAGACTGGAGCACCACCAAAAACGCCTGAACCTGCCCTGCCATCATCTGAAGCAGGAGGTGGTAACGAGGTGGAATTCAACCCTCTATATGCTTCAGAGGTTGGAGGAGCAGCAAAAGGCCATTCAAGCCTATACAACTGACCACGATATAGGAGGTGGAATGCACCTGTCTCAAGCGCAGTGGAGAATGATTTCAACGTTGTGCAAGGTACTGCAACCTTTTGAACTTGCCACACGTGAAGTCAGTTCAGACACTGCCAGCCTGAGTCAGGTCATTCCCCTCATCAGGCTTTTGCAGAAGAAGCTGGAGACATTGAAGGAGGAGCTAAGACAGAGCGATTCCGCTAGGCATGTGGGACTTGTGGATGGAGCCCTTAATTCGCTTAACAAGGATTCACGGGTGGTCAATCTGTTGAAATCAGAGCACTACATTTTGGCCACCGTGCTCGATCCTAGATTTAAAACCTACCTTGGATCTCTCTTTCCGGCGCACACAAGTCTGCTGGGTTTCAAAGACCTGCTGGTGAGAAAATTGTCAAGTCAAGCGGAACGCGACCTGTCAACATCTCCTCCTTCACATTCTCCCGCAACTGGGGGTGCGAGGAAAAGGCTCAGAATTCCGAGCCCACCCGCTGGCGGTGATGCAGGGCAGTCTGGAGCGACTGCTGATGCTGACATCTGGTCCGGACTGAAGGACCTGACAACCATTACGGACATGTCGTCTACTGTCACTGCATATGATTCTCTCACCATTGATAGAATGGTGGAGGATTATATGAGTGACCGCATCCAAGTAGGCACGTCACACAGTCCGTACTTATACTGGCAGGAAAAAGAGGCAATTTGGAGGCCCTTGCACAAACTGGCTTTATTCTACCTAAGTTGCCCTCCCACAAGTGTGTACTCCGAAAGAGTGTTTAGTGCCGCCGCTCACCTTGTCAGCAATCGGCGTACGAGGTTACATCCAGAAAATGTGGAGAAGATGATGTTCATTAAAATGAATTATAATCAATTCCTCCGCGGAGACATTGACCAGCAGCAATTGCCTCCACAAAGTACACAGGGAGCTGACATGGTGGATTCCAGTGGGGACGAATTGATAATCTGTGAGGAGGGGGATGTACACGGTGATATATCGGAGGATGATGATGAAGTGGACATCTTGCCTCTGTAGAGCCAGTTTGTGCAAGGAGAGATTAATTGCTTCTTTTTTGGTGGGGGTCCAAACCAACCCGTCATTTCAGTCACAGTCGTGTGGCAGACCCTGTCACTGAAATGATGGGTTGGTTAAAGTGTGCATGTCCTGTTTATACAACATAAGGGTGGGTGGGAGGGCCCAAGGACAATTCCATCTTGCACCTCTTTTTTCTTTTCTTTTTCTTTGCGTCATGTGCTGTTTGGGGAGGGTTTTTTGGAAGGGCCATCCTGCGTGACACTGCAGTGCCACTCCTAGATGGGCCCGGTGTTTGTGTCGGCCACTAGGGTCGCTTATCTTTCTCACACAGTCAGCTACCTCATTGCGCCTCTTTTTTTCTTTGCGTCATGTGCTGTTTGGGGAGGGTTTTTTGGAAGGGCCATCCTGCGTGACACTGCAGTGCCACTCCTAGATGGGCCCGGTGTTTGTGTCGGCCACTAGGGTCGCTTATCTTTCTCACACAGTCAGCTACCTCATTGCGCCTCTTTTTTTCTTTGCGTCATGTGCTGTTTGGGGAGGGTTTTTTGGAAGGGACATCCTGCGTGACACTGCAGTGCCACTCCTAGATGGGCCCGGTGTTTGTGTCGGCCACTAGGGTCGCTTATCTTTCTCACACAGTCAGCTACCTCATTGCGCCTCTTTTTTTCTTTGCGTCATGTGCTGTTTGGGGAGGGTTTTTTGGAAGGGCCATCCTGCGTGACACTGCAGTGCCACTCCTAGATGGGCCCGGTGTTTGTGTCGGCCACTAGGGTCGCTTATCTTTCTCACACGGTCAGCTACCTCATTGCGCCTCTTTTTTTCTTTGCGTCATGTGCTGTTTGGGGAGGGTTTTTTGGAAGGGACATCCTGCGTGACACTGCAGTGCCACTCCTAGATGGGCCCGGTGTTTGTGTCGGCCACTAGGGTCGCTTATCTTTCTCACACAGTCAGCTACCTCATTGCGCCTCTTTTTTTCTTTGCGTCATGTGCTGTTTGGGGAGGGTTTTTTGGAAGGGCCATCCTGCGTGACACTGCAGTGCCACTCCTAGATGGGCCCGGTGTTTGTGTCGGCCACTAGGGTCGCTTATCTTTCTCACACAGTCAGCTACCTCATTGCGCCTCTTTTTTTCTTTGCGTCATGTGCTGTTTGGGGAGGGTTTTTTGGAAGGGACATCCTGCGTGACACTGCAGTGCCACTCCTAGATGGGCCCGGTGTTTGTGTCGGCCACTAGGGTCGCTAATCTTACTCACACAGCTACCTCATTGCGCCTCTTTTTTTCTTTGCGTCATGTGCTGTTTGGGGAGGGTTTTTTGGAAGGGACATCCTGCGTGACACTGCAGTGCCACTCCTAGATGGGCACGGTGTTTGTGTCGGCCACTAGGGTCGCTTATCTTACTCACACAGCGACCTCGGTGCAAATTTTAGGACTAAAAATAATATTGTGAGGTGTGATGTGTTCAGAATAGGCTGAAAATGAGTGTAAATTATGTTTTTTGAGGTTAATAATACTTTGGGATCAAAATGACCCCCAAATTCTATGATTTAAGCTGTTTTTTAGTGTTTTTTGAAAAAAATACCCGAATCCAAAACACACCCGAATCCGACAAAAAAAATTCGGTGAGGTTTTGCCAAAACGCGGTCGAACCCAAAACACGGCCGCGGAACCGAACCCAAAACCAAAACACAAAACCCGAAAAGTTTCAGGCGCTCATCACTAGTTTCCGCACATACCTCAGCTTTTGTCAGTTAGCTTGTAGCCCCTGGCCTGGTTGTTTAGTCAGAGGGCCCCTTGTTATCACCCTGTCTCGGATTTCCCTTTGTCTCCCATTAAGACCTGAGGGGGCATCGGAGTTGGGCAGACATAATCCGCCCTTCAAACGCGGCTGCCATGGGCTCAAGCAACCATAGTCTCGCAGGGGATTTCTGACAGCACGGGCGAGACAACGGAGTTAGGGCGCCAGGGGCTACTTTCTATTCCCGCTTCCTTCCCCAGCATTACGTTCCAGTGCTCCGGTCCTTGCAATAGGACCTACTCAGACCAGAGTGCTGGAATCATAACAATGATACTGTGAGGCAGTAATGCTACCCATTACACCATCCGTCCTGCCCTTAAAATCACACCTGGCAGCTATCTAGTCACTGAAAGCCCACCGCCACCGGGAGTATTAAGCCAGACCAGCACTTGGAAATGCCCTCCTGACTCCATGATCTGTTAGTGAGTACCCTGGGACTTGCCAGGCACTTGCGGCTGCTTTGGATGCCAACTGGTAAATCCACTACTGCATGGTAGCCAGTTCACTAACTTGTCAGACCTCGTAAGGGACGAGGGACCTGCTAATAGGGGATGGCTAATCTGCTACAATTTGTGTGTGTGTGTGTGGGGGGGGGGGGGGGGGTAGACACTGATTTATAAGGTATGGGTGCCTGATTACATTACTTATTATTACACCTGATTACATTAGTGTTGACTGCATTATAGTGCCCCACCCCTTACTGATTGTAGCAGCCTAATAGGTCCCCCATCCCTTATAATACTCATTATTACACCCCTCAGTCAATGTAACTGTATTGATTATATACAGTATGTGTGCCCCATTGATTGTAGCAGGCATCTCCCATACACAGTAGTACTTAAAATAGAGTATAATAGCATATTGATATTGTATATCATCAGTCAGTGTGTGCCTCCTCCCCAGCCATAACTGTTGCAGGCAGCTGTTAGACGCTGTACTTAAAATAACACTGTCTACTCCCACCCCCTCCCATCATCCTCCAGTCACGCCTGATTGGAATTTGAAGTAGGTGGTGAATGTTATATTGTTATATAAAATGTAAAAAATACTGTAATAAAGTACACTGGAAGAACTCATGTTTTTTTCTGTGCACATCCTGGCTCTTCTCTCTAAGCATCTGACGTCATACACACGTGTGTCATGACTGGTCACATGCAGTGCCAGATAAAGGTCCACATGGGCCTGGAGCTGAAATTTATGAAGGGCCTATTATGTGCCACCTTCAGGGAGTGTGATTAGCATCATGCGGATGTAATTAGTGATGTTGGAGGTGTGACCAGTGTTGTGGGGGTGTGGTCTGCACAAAGGGTATATTAATAGTGTAATGAGTCTTTGAACAAAGGGAAACACCTATTGTTAACATGACCATAATATGCAGTGCAGCGCTGTCATTGCTATAGCAACCCCAAATGCCCGCATCTGCCTCTCATATTTGAAAAATAGAAAAACAATGACGTGCCAAGCTGCAAAGTAAGAAAGGTTAAAAATAAATGACAAATTATAACTAAAGATACTGTAAAAACATATAAACATGAAGCCAAACCCCAGAAAGGGAATCAAAAAACATATGCTACCTGTGAAAGAGTATCTGTATATTTAGGCTGACAGCTTTCATGCCTAACTTTTTGACCACCCTGACATCTGTGGTTGATAAGTATCTGATGATCTATGGTTATACAGTATCTCTGCTGTCATCCTTGTGATCATTGTTGAGCACTGAAGTTTTGTAGTACTCAATGCCTTTTGTCTTTAAAACACAACACAATGTGCTGACACTGCTGCATAGATAAATAGAGCAGCAGCACCCTGCAGCACAACACATGAACGGCAGCAGTCAGCAAGACAGACACTTAAAGATCAGACACCTGGCAGGGCCACCTTCATAAAGCTGAGTTCAGGCTCGGCTTCTTTTGAGTGCGGTGGTGTGGCAGCACTGGCGTGACGTCACGCAGCACGGAGGAGACATGGCACCCCGACCAAGCAAGCACATGATATGGTGCCTCTCCAGAGGCAGAACTCTGGGAGGCAATGGAGTCATCTGCCGCCGGGCTCCTGCTCTGAAGGGGGGCACCTCTCCTCCCATTCTGTGACACCATTGAATTAAGTTAGTTGATATCTGTCGCTGTCTTTTCAGTGGCCGACTTCCTCGCTGGTCCCTGCACCTTACAAATCACACTCTCTTTATTATACTGTAGATATACATTTTACAAGTGTCACACCCAGGATTAGAAACCACAACCTATTACACTGGAAGCAGACACCTTACTGATGAAGCTGTTTGCTCCTGTATAAGAAATATGAGAATTGTAACTATATGAAGATACTTCTCTGACAATTACACGTAACTTTATATAATTAGAATTCTCATGCTTCCCATACAGGAGCAAATAGCTCCATCAGTAAAGTGTCTGCTGTCAGTGTAACAGGTCATGGGTTCTAATCCTGGGTATGGCTGCTAAGAAATGTGTGTTTTAAAATAATAGACAATTAAATGTATAAATACAGTATATACATTTTTTTTCAGAACACCACGCACACACACACACACACACACACACACACACACACATATACGCACACATGCATACATTTATTTATCTAAATATAGGAAATATGGGGGGCACCAATATTAATCTTGCCTCCGGGCAACTGGGACGAATTTACGCCACTGTGCCTCTCACCTCCCTCTAAACAATTTCACAAATAGAAGTACGGCCAACATGTGAGGGCAAGTTAAAGTGATCCTCATGAGTGGACTAATGCCATCTTAACAAGGTGTTACACAGCAGTGAAATGAAATGGCAGCCTTATCAGTCCTGGCATACATTCCCCCCCCCACCCACCCACCCAAATAAAAACCATACACAAAAAAAACCTGTAATAAATATACCCTAATAACAGATATAGGCCCTCATTCCGAGTTGTTCGCTCGCTAGCTACTTTTAGCAGAAATGCAAACGCAAAGCCGCTGCCCTCTGGGAGTGTATCTTAGCATAGCAGAATTGCTAACGAAAGATTAGCAATTCTGCTATTAAGTATTTCCTTGCAGTTTCTGAGTAGCTCCAGACCTACTCCTAGATTGCGTTTTTTAGCACACTCCCTAAAAACGACCAGTCCCCGCCCAGAAACACCCACTTCCTGTCAATCACACTACGATCAGCAAAGCGATTGAAAAGCTTTGTTCGCCCCCGTGAGTAAAATAACATAGTTTTGTGTAAAAATACTTAGCGTGTGCGCCCTGCTGTGCATACGCATGCGCAGAACTGCCGGATTTTAGCCTATTAGCAATTCTGCTAAAAAAGCGAGCGAACAACTCGGAATGAGGGCCATAGGGAGATATGTGTCAACCATTGCAAATAAAACTCCAATACATCGCCCCCTATTTGCATGTATGCTAGCGATTTTGATCCCCGTATACACGAATACTTATCCACTGGGACAGCTCTTCCAATATAGAGCTGTTCTGGCGATGCAGTTACTTCTGGCTTTATAATCCAAAAGTGCAAAGGCTCGGCAATCTGATGTTTCTCTGGGAATTTTGCAATAAGCCGCCTATAGACTTCTATAGGCAATGCCATCTATTGATGGTGTTACCTAGCAAATACAAGCCCAGGAAAGTCACGCTTTCTGGAGTTGGTAGATGGGAGGAATAAGGGAGAGAATAAAAGGGAGATGGGAGGAATACGGGGAAGAATAAGAGGAGACAGGAGGAATAAAGGAGATTGGGGAAATATGGGGTAGAATAAGAGGAGATGGGAGAAATAGGGGAGATGGGAGGAATACGGGGTAGAACAAGAAGAGACAGGAAGAATAAGAGGAGAAGGGAGGAATAGGGGAAGAATAATAGGGGGCGGGGGGAATAGGGGAAATGGGAGGAATATGAGGAAACGGGAGGAATAGGGGAGATGGGAGGAATACGGGGAAGAATAATAGGAGATGGGAGGAATAGGGGAGATGGGAGGAATACGGGGTAGAACAAGAGGAGACAGGAAGAATAAGAGGAGACGGGAGGAATAGGGGAAATGGGAGGAATACAGGTAAGAATAAGAGGAGACGGGAGGAACAGGGGAGCTAGGAGGAATACGGGTAAGAATAAGAGGACATAGGAGGAATAGGGGAAGAATAGATTTTGAAGTGAGGAATAGGGGTAGGTGAGACGAATACGGAGAAGAATAAGCGGAGACGGGAGGAATAGGGGAACAACAGGTTATGATGGGAGGAATAGGGGGAGATGGGAGGAATATGGGGAAGAATGAGAGGAGACGGGAGGAATAGGGGAAGAACAGGTTATGATGGGAGGAATATGGGGAAGAATAAGAGGAGACGGGAGGAATAGGGGAGAAGGGAAGAATAAGAGGAATATAGGGAAGAATAAGAGGAAACGGGAGAAATAGGGGAAGAGTAGGTGGTGATGGGAGGAATGGGAGGAATACTGGGATGAATAGGAGGAGTCGGGAGGAATAGGGCAGATGGGAGGAATACGGGGAAGAATAAGAGGAGACGGGAGGAATAGGGGAAGAACAGGTTATGATGGGAGGAATAGGGGGAGATGGGAGGAATATGGGGAAGAATAAGAGGAGACGGGAGGAATAGGGGTAGAATAGGGGGAGATGGGAGGAAGAATAAGAGCAGAAAGAGATGGAAAGGTAGGTCTAGAAAGAAAAAATATCTGCACAATTACTAGTTATATTATAAATCACAGAACAAACCTTTACACCATTTGGTAGATATATACAGTTATATAAAGAACATGTCTTTATGAATGGGTCACCTCTGCTTCTCTATGTTTTCTGTCATTAATGTAAAATATCCCCACTGATTACCTTTTTCCTACCTCATTAATGGTGAAATTCAGGCAGCTACTGTACATCATAATCATCCCTTCTGCACTCCCCAGTGCCCAATTTATCTACTTCCGCCTCCTGATATAGATCTGGCATGAGGATAGCACACCCCATGCGCAGCTGCAGGAAGGTGAGCAGTTGTCACTCACATCACACATGGAAGATGCAGGGAGGTGCTTCAGCCTGTAATACCCCTGCTTTCACGAGCCGTTCTTCCCCTGCCACTCATCAGGCTCTTCTCCTGATGTTAGCAGTGTCCCTCTGTGTGGAGCAATAACAGCTGCCGCTCACGGTGCAGTGCTGAGCAGCGATGCCTGCATTGGTCACACTCCAACTTTCTGACTGTGCCTGGTGCCTGGATCTCTTGCTCCGGTAGCTCCGCCCCCTGGGAGGAGGGGCCAGCCTGAAACACTGCGCTGACATGCAGAGCTAGTGAAGCCTCCCACTGTTCCACGACTATGTGTGAGTCCGTGTGTCAGAGTGCCTGGTGCTTTATTTGCTGGCGGGCAGCCAGGGGAGGTGGTTTACCAGGGTTTCAGCAGCCTGTAATAGGAGAAACATTTTTTGTAGAGATGCTGTGGGCCTATTTTGATGGGGAGGCCTGGAGCTGCAGCTCCATCCGCCCCATTGTTAATCCGGCCCTGGTCACATGCACAGTACTGCAGGACTGGAGACACAGGCATACACTGGAGCCGGCACCAAACAGCTGTCTAATCACTGACAGCCTGCAAGGAGTATTCAGCCAGCTCAGCTTTTGGACAATTTTGGTGAAGCTCTTGATCTGCCAGAAATGCCCTTTATACAGCCTTGTCGGCTGTACACCTGGGACCAGCAGGGTCCCATGAGACCAACAGAGCCCTAAGCAGCTGCTTTGGTTGACTCAGGGCCGGCTCCAGGCCTACTAGCACCCTGAGCGAGAAAATGTAAAAGTGCCCCCCCCCCCCCCCATGCGCGCGCCGAAGGCGCGCGCGCTCTTGGAAAAGTGGGTGTGGCCTCTTGAAAAAGTGGGCGTGGTCTCGTCCCCCAGCAGTGCCAGCTACACATGACATGCCCTCCAGCAGTGCCAGCTACACGTGCTAGTGTTCACTTTTTAGGGCAAGTTGCTGATCACAGGGAGGGCACATTTTTAAGTTAGGTGGGCAAAATGATGTACATACTGTAATGCTTGTTGTTCCCATTTCCACACGCTAAAGCATGGACAGTGCGCGCCGAAGGCGCGCAGCAAAAATTTAGGGGAGTTACTTCGTGGGGAAGGTGCGTAGCCACATTATAGTGGCAATTCACATTACACCACACAGTAGTGCAGCTAATACACATTGCACCAGGTAGAACCTCCTATAAGAGCACGTTAGACACATTGCGCCAGGTAGAGCACTGAGACACACTGCCCAGCCACAGACGCCTAGCGGGAACACTACATGATATGCCCCCCAGCAGTGCCAGCTACACATGACATGCCCCCCAGCAGTGCCAGCTACACGTGACATGCCCCCCAGCAGTGCCAGCTACATAAATGGCCACACAGTTCCAGATGGATAAATGCCCCCACAGCGCAGATATGCCCCCACAGTGCCACATACATTAATGCCCTCACAGTGCAAGATATGCCCCCACAGTGCAAGAAATGTCCCCACAGTGCAAGAAATGCCCCCACAGTGCAAGAAATGCCCCCACGGTGCCAGATACATAAATGCCCCCATGGTGCCAGATACATAAATGCCCCCACGGTGCCAGATACATAAATGCCCCCACGGTGCCTGATACATAAATGCCCCCACGGTGCCAGATACATAAATGCCCCCACGGTGCCAGATACATAAATGTCCCCACGGTGCCTGATACATAAATGCCCCCACGGTGCATGATACATAAATGCCCCCACGGTGCATGATACATAAATGCCCCCACGGTGCCTGATACATAAATGCCCCCACGGTGCCTGATACATAAATGCCCCCACAGAGCCAGATAAATGCCCCCACAGTGCCAGATATGTCCCCACAGTGCCAGATATGCCCCCACAGTGCCAGATATGCCCCCACGGTGCCAGAAATGCCCCCACAGTGCCAGATAAATGCCCCCACAGTGCCAGATAAATGCCCCCACAGTGCCAGATAAATGCCCCCACAGAGCCAGATAAATGCCCCCACAGTGCCAGAAATGCCCCCACAGTGCCAGATATGCCCCCACAGTGCCAGATATGCCCCCACAGTGCCAGATATGCCCCCACAGTGCCTGATATGTCCCCACAGTGCCAGAAATGCCCCCACAGTGCCAGAAATGCCCCCACAGTGCCAGAAATGCCCCCACAGTGCCAGATAAATGCCCCCACAGAGCCAGATAAATGCCCCCACAGAGCCAGATAAATGCCCCCACAGTGCCAGAAATGCCCCCACAGTGCCAGAAATGCCCACACAGTGCCAGAAATGCCCCCACAGTGCCAGAAATGTCCCCACAGTGCCTGATATGCCCCCACAGGGCCAGATATGTCCCCACAGTGCCTGATATGCCCCCACAGTGCCAAATATGCCCCCACAGAGCCAGATATGCAATGCCCCCACAGTGCCAGAAATGCCCCCACAGTGCCAGAAATGCCCCCCACAGAGCCAGAAATGCCCCCCACAGAGCCAGAAATGCCCCCACAGTGCCAGAAATGCCCCCACATAACCAAAAATGCCCCCTGTGTGCCAGAAATGCCCCCACAGTGCGGATCTCCCCCCCCCCCAAAAAAAAAATATACCTGCGGCGCTGGGGAGGAGTACTGCTGTCCGCCTGTGTGGGAGCGCGGGCGGGCGGGAGGCCGGGCGAGTGAGCATGAGCCTGGGTCCGGGCTGGCGGGCGGGTGGGCGGCCACTTGTGCAGGCGGGCTATGCGCGGCGCCGGCGTCTGACGTTAGATACCGGCGCCGCGCAGCGCGCATACACAACGCGACCGCCAAATGCTGCAGCAGCACACACACAGGGCCGGCTCCAGCATCGAATATGGCGGCGCCAGCGCGTGGCGCCCATTAAGGGTGGCGCCCTGCGCGGCCGCTCTATTCGAACATGCCTAGAGCCGGCCCTGGGTTGACTTGTAGTAAATCCTCCTCTGGCAAGATGGCTTACCCCGCTAAGACTCTCCTCCGGAGATGTCATTTCTGATATGCACACAATAACCTTGGTGGTTCAGATTTTTTTTAAAAATGACAGTGTCGTGCAGGAGTGACCATACTTGATCCTAGGTTTAAGTTGTACGTTGTGTGTTTCTTGCCAATGGATACAAATTTGCAGAGATGCAAAGAGCTGTTGTCAGCTCAAGCAGAACGTGACACAGCAACATCTCCTCCTTCAGTCTCTCAGGGTGCTAAGAAAAAGCTCAATTTTCCTAAGATACCCAGTGGCAGATCAGTCAGCAAGAACTATTCACATCTGGTTTGGACTGAAAGAACTGCCTATATATCTACTGTGACTGTAAATAATACGGTCACCATTCAAAAAATGGATGATTATTTTAGTGATAGCATTCAAATAGGCATGTTAGACAGTCTGTTCCAATACAGGCAGGAAAAACTAAGCAATTTGGAGGCCCTTACACAAACTGGCTTTGCTTTACTTAAGTTGCCCACCTCCAGTGTGTACTCAGAAAGTTTTCAGTGCAGCTGGGAACCTTGTCAGCAATCGACGTAGGAAGTTCTCTCTCTCCTCTCAAATGTTCATCCTCCATATCGATCAACAAACATGAAGTAGAGTACCGCACACACCCCAATTTGTACATAAAATGTACCACCTACAGTATCACAAAAATGGGGGTAATTCAGACCTGATCGTAGCAGCAAATTTGTTAGCTGTTGGGTAAAACAATGGGGCTAATTCAGACCTGTTCGCTCGCTAGTTTTTTTTTTCAGTCCTGCGTTCGCATAGTCGTCGGCCATATGGGAGTGTATTTTCGCTTTTCAAGTATGTGAACGCATGTGTAGCAGAGCTGTACAAACAGATCTTGTGCAGTCTCTGAGTAGCCCAGGACTTCCTCAGCCACTGCGATCACATCAGCCTGCCCGGGACCGGAATTGACGTCAGGAACCCTCCCTGCAAACGCATGGACACGCCTGCATTTTTCCAAACACTCCCAGAAAACGGTCAGTTGACACCAACAAACGCCTTCTATCTGTCAATCTCCTAGCGAACGCCTGTGCAAAAGGATCCGTCGCACAAACCCATCGCTGAGCAGCGATCCGCTTTACACTCGTGCGACTCGCTTGTGCATTGTGGTGCATACGCATGCGCAGTTTAGACCTGATCGCCCGCTGTACGAAAACGCAGCCTAGCGATCAGGTCTGAATTAGCCCAAATGTGCACTGCAGGGGGGGTCAGATATAACATGTGCAGATAGAGTAAAGGGGGGTACTCACGGAGCAATATTCTAAGCAATCTGACTCGATTGCTTATATTTTAAGCATGATCGCTCCGTGTGTACCCCCTACAGCGATAGCGATGCGCAGCCCCGCGCATCGCTATCACTGGTGCTAGATTGGCCTGCCATGCAGGCCAATCTAGCAGGTCGCTTACTTCACCCGCTGGGTGAAATGAGCCCCCCCCCGTCCACTCCCCGTACATTCAGCACACACCGCGCTGTGCTGAGCAGGGGGAGAGATGTGTGCTGAGCGGTTCGATCAGCACACATCTCTCCCACATCGGCCCGACTATATGGGCCTTTAGATTTGGGTGGGGTGTGTTCAAACTGAAATCTAAATTGCAGTGTAAAAATAAAGAAGGCAGTATTCACTCTGCACAGAAACAAAATAACCCACCCAAATCTAACTCTCTCTGCACATGTTATATCTGCCCTACCTGCAGTGCACATAGTTTTGCCCATTAGCTATTTTTATAATTCCAATTATACTTTTAGCTTTTTGTTTTCAGCTTTTATTATTTCAATTTTACACTGGGGTGGAACCCCTGGATGGACGGACAGATCACCCCTTTCAGATAAAGCAAGCAGAGCACCCTTTTCAGATACAGCAGACAGCAACCATTTCAGATATAGGAGACAGAGCACCCCTGGACTGATACTGATAGGACACACCAGCCTCTGGACGTTATTGGGTTCATTTAATCAGGGGTGTATCTAGGGGCTCGAGCACCCCTGGCAAAGTAGGGACAGGCGCCCCCGCCCCCATATTTGAAATATGGAGGGGCCACACAATAGTACCCTTAATTCATATTGCACCACACAGTAGTGTCCCTTACTCACATTACACCACACAGTAATGTCCGGTATTCACATAATGCTACACAGTAGTACCCTTTGTCTAATACCACATTTATAACATTAACAGGAGGACCTGTGAGTGGCGACAGCCACTTTACTACAGCATATACAGTGGGGCAAAAAAGTATTTGGACAGCCACCGATTGTACAAGTTGACCCACTTAAAAAGATGAGAGAGGTCTGTAATTTCCATCATAGGTACACTTCACCTGTGAGAGACAGAATCTGAAAAAAAGAAAAACCAGGAAATCACATTGTATGATTTTTAAACAATTTATTTGTATATTCTTGCGGAAAATAAACATTTTGACAATCAGAAGGTTTAACTCAATACTTTGTAAAACAGGTTGAGTATCCCTTATCCGAAATGCTTGGGACCAGAAGTATTTTGGATATCGGATTTTTCCGTATTTTGGAATAATTGCATACCATAATGAGATATCATGGCGATAGGACCCATGTCTAAGCACAGAATGCATTTATGTTTCATATATACCTTATACACACAGCCTGAAGGTCATTTTAGCCAATATTTTTAATAACTTTGTACATTAAACAAAGTGTGTGTACATTCACACAGTTCATGTATGTTTCATATACACCTTATACACACAGCCTGAAGGTCATTTAATACAATATTTTTAATAACTTTGCGTATTAAACAAAGTTTGTGTACATTGAGCCATCAGAAAACAAAGGTTTCACTATCTCACTCTCACTCAAAAAAGTCCGTATTTCAGAATATTCCATATTTTGGAATATTTGGATATGGGATACTTAACCTGTATAACCTCGGTTGGCAATTACAGAGGTCAAACATTTCCTGTAGTTCTTGACCAGGTTTGCACACACTGTAGCAGGTCTTTTGGCTCACTCTTCCATGCAGATCTTTTCTAGATCTGTCATGTTTTGGGGCTGCCGCCGGGCAACACAGACTTTCAACTCCCTCCACAGATTTTCTATTGGGTTGAGGTCTGGAGACTGGCTAGGCCACTCCAGGATCTTGAAATGCTTCTTACGGAGCCACTCCTTAGTTGCCCGAGTGGTGTGTTTGGGGTCATTGTCATGCTGGAAGACCCAGCCACGTTCCATCTTCAATGCTCTTACTGAGGGAAGGAGGTTTTTGCCCAAAATCTCACTATACATGGCCCCATTCATCCTCTCCTTAATATGGATCAGTCGTCCTGTCCCCGTTGCAGAAAAGTAGCCCCGAATCATGATGTTTCCACCCCCATGCTTCACAGTGTATATGGTGATCTTCGGATGCCATTCATCATTCTTCTCCCACCAAACACGGCAAGTGGAGTTTATACCAAAAAGTTCGATTTTGCTCTCATCTGACCACATTACATTCTTCCAATCCTCCTCTGGATCATCCATATGGTCACTGGCAAACTTTAGACGGGCCTGGACATGTGCTGGCTTAAGCAGGGGGACCTTTACAGCACTGCAGGGTTTCAATCCATGACGACATAGTGTGTTACTAATGGTAACCTTTGTGGCTGTGGTCCCAGCTCTCTTGAGGCCATTGACCAGGTCCCCCCGTGTAGTTCTGGGCTGATTCCTCACCGTTCTCAAGATCATTAATACCCCATGAGGTGAGATCTTGCATGGAGCCCCAGGTCGAGGGAGATTGTCTGTGATCTTGTATTTCTACAATTTTTTAATAAATCCGCGAACAGTTGATCTCTTCTCACCAAGCTGCTTGCCTATTGTCGAGTAGCTCATCCCAGCCTTGTGCAGCTCTACAATTTTGTCACTGGTGTCCTTAGACGGCTCTCTGGTCTTGGCCATGGTGGAGAGGTAGCAGTCTGACTGTTTGAGGGTGTGGACAGGTGTCTTTTATATAGATAACCAGTTCAAACAGGTGCCATCAATACAGGTAACGGGTGGAGGATAGAAGAGCTTCTTAAAGAAGAAGTAACAGGTCTGTGAGAGCCAGAAATCCTGCTGCTTGGTAGGTGTCCAAATATTTATTTTCCGCAAGAATATACAAGTAAATTGTTTAACAATTATACAATGCAATATCCTGTTTTTTTCCCCCCAGATCCTGTTTATCACAGTTGAAGTGTACCTATGATGGAAATTACAGACCTCTCTCATCTTTTTAAGTGGGTCAACTTGCACAATCGGTGGCTGTCCAAATACTTTTTTGCCCCACTGTGTGTGTGTGTGTGTGTGTGTGTGTGTGTATGTATGTATGTATGTATGTATGTATGTATGTATGTGTGTATATATATATATATATATATATACACACACACACACACACACACACACACACATACACACACATACACATACACATACACACACACACACACACATACACATCACTCTCCGGGTGCGGCACTCCTGGCTTCATAAAGATGCAAGACACTAGCGTAGTCAATAACGTTTCAGTTGTGGTCAGCTGTCATCAGATTCTGAATCGGATGACAGTTGAATCCAACTGAAATGTTATTGACTACGCCAGTCACCAGTGTCTTGCGTCTTTGTGAAGCCAGGAGTGCTGCACCCGGAGAGTGGTATGAAAACAGTAATGTGAGGGCACTGGCTGCATGCATGTATTTTTTAAGGGAGTGTCGTCCTTTTGCTGTGTATATCTGTGTGTATATATAGCAGAAATGAAGGAGCGGCACTCAGCGTCTTGAAAATAGTTGAGTGTATTTCAAAAAACACAGTGGGAAACCAACGTTTCGGGGCTTACATGCCCCTTTGTCAAGGTGTGTGTAAGTGCTAAGAATAAAACATACCTTTATAAGGTGAAAGAAACCCCGTGCGTTCGATCCGTGTGCGCCAAACAGTCACATGGTCCGGCGCTTATCGGTGACATCATCCGCGAGCGGCCACCCGGTATCCTAGCAACCATGTCCGTGTCGTAGCCGCACAGGGACATGGGAAGTGTAGTTCTGTGAAAAGATGTGGAAGTACAGTGCTGTGTTGTGAACGGACATAAAGTTACAGTGCCCACACCTGTTATATACTGTGTATAATTGCAGTAGAGGGAATTGAGCGTATCTGGTATAACATGTTAACTTGAAATAACCAGGGTCCCTTAATCTGTGCAGGGAGAACCCGTGTGGGCTAAATTGGTCCACAGGGTATACTTATAATATAAAGGTCGTGATGGCCCTGGGTGAAAATGTTGAATCCTCTGCTGGGATTATATCACAGGGTGGGGGGGGGGGGGGGGAGAAGGGGGAAGGAGGGGGAAACGATAAGCCAGCTACACCCTAATAAGGTGTGTACATACAAGTTGGCAAATGTATAAATATAAATATATGTAAAAACATCACATAGATAAATTATAATTTTCCCAACTGTGAGTATGTAGAGCAAGAGCACTGGCGTGAGCTGAAAGTGGCCTCGAATTAGGCTCTAAAAGACAAAAAGATCTAACATAATAATTATATAATATAAAGATGTAGGGAAGTCCCGGTGAAATCTGTCATCGGTGTACAAATAAATTCCAGGGCATCATCTCGTTCAGTCCTCCTGGGTTGAGGGTGCCCAATCGATGAATCCATCTGGCTTCCAATCTGAGGAGTCTGCCCTCACGGTCACCTCCTCTTGTTGATTTTTCCACATGGTCAATAACCATGTGTTTGAGGTCCTTGATGGAGTGACCTGCTTCCAAAAAATGCCTGGCGACTGGTTGATCTGATGTTTTGCCCGAGCCGGCTTTTTTGATGGCCGAGCGATGCAAGGCCATTCGCTCTCTCATGGTTCTGATTGATTTCCCTACATACATCAAGTTGCATGGGCATACTATGATGTAAATAATGAATGAAGACGTGCACGTGAGTACGTGTCTGATAGCCATATCACGATTGGTATGTGGATGTTTGAACGTGGGTCCAGTTAGCATATGTGAGCAGGTGGTACATTTTATGCATTTGTAGCACCCGGGCGCTTTGCTCAAAAACCCAGCTGCATTTTCTGTCGTCTTAGAAAAACCTGTCACATCCGTATGGACTATCAGACCCTTAATGTTGCGTCCCCTGGTGAAACATGTCATAGGACGTTTGTTTTTAAAAATTGGTAAAGTAGAATCTGTGGAAACCAATGGCCACAATGCTCTAGATGCACGGGGGACCACTGCACTAGTGGTGTTGTACTGTGTAACAAAAGGAATGGCTTCTACATCGCTTTTCTTGATTTTAGGGGAAAAAAGTATGTTACGTGGTGTTGACATGATTTCCCATTTGTGTTCCAATAGTTGTTTATGGTCATATCCCCTATGTAGAAATTTCAAAATCATACGGTCAATTTCATCTTCTAGCTTGGACCGGTCACTTGTGATTCTAGCGATTCTTATCATTTGTGACCTGGGTAATCCTTTTATTAGGCCTTTCGGATGATGACTATTGGCCTGAAGAAGGGTATTTTGATCGGTGGGTTTGGTGTAGAGACCCGTGTGTATTCGTCCATTCGTGATGGTCACCTGGACATCCAAGTAATTGATGGTAGTGTCATTGGTGTTGTAGGTAAATTTGATCGGTGACTCCCGTGCGTTTATTGTAGACATTAGGGATTCAAAAGTAGCCAGGGGGCCAGTCCACATGATGAATAGATCGTCTATGAAACGTGTGTACAGGAGAATGTGCTGGGCTATTTCTGGATCCTTGAAAAAAATATATATCTGCCTCTTCTTTGAACATAAAGATGTTAGCAAAGGAAGGGGAGACATTGCTCCCCATCGCACACCCTGTTCTTTGACAAAAGAAATGACCATCAAATAAAAAGAAATTATGTGTGAGAATTTGCTCTAACAGATCAAGAAACAATTGATGGTCCAAGGTGTTTATTTGTTCTGATGTTAGGAATTCTTTCATCACTAGTAAACCCTGTTGGTGGGGTATGCTAGTATAGAGGCTACATACATCAACCACGCACATAATTGTGCCCGCTGGTACTTCATTCACTGTGGCCAGTCGTTGAAGGAAGCAGGTGGTGTCTTTGATAAATTTTTGGTGCCTTAAGATAAACGGTTGTAAGATGTTGTCCAAGAAGACTGAAATTGAGGCCATTGACCAGGTCCCCCCGTGTAGTTCTGGGCTGATTCCTCACCGTTCTCAAGATCATTAATACCCCATGAGGTGAGATCTTGCATGGAGCCCCAGGTCGAGGTAGATTGTCTGTGATCTTGTATTTCTACAATTTTTTAATAAATCCGCGAACAGTTGATCTCTTCTCATCAAGCTGCTGGCCTATTGTCGAGTAGCTCATCCCAGCCTTGTGCAGCTCTACAATTTTGTCCCTGGTGTCCTTAGACAGCTCTCTGGTCTTGGCCATGGTGGAGAGGTAGCAGTCTGACTGTTTGAGGGTGTGGACACTGGACAGGTGTCTTTTATACAGATAACCAGTTCAAACAGGTGCCATTAATACAGGTAACAAGTGGAGGATAAAAGTGCTTCTTAAAGAAGAGGTAACAGGTCTGTGAGAACCAGAAATCTTGCTGCTTGGTGTCACAACTGAGGGCCTGAGCTGACGGGAGGCAGCCTCAGTTGTAGGGGCTGAGATGTACCGGAACCTGGGAGGTTGTATCAGACCCCTGGACATGTAAGTAACATGAATAATAACTGCCCGAAGGCGTGACCACGACAACTTGGATAAAAGTCAATGATGTTTATTATGACAACTCCGCAACACAGCAGCAGTAAAAGAAAACGTAAAAGTCAGCAAAGAATAAATACAGTTCCTGGGTACTACAGGATGGCAGGAGCCACAGGGCACTGGTAGTGTGAGATAGTTCTTATAATCTTCTAGATGGAAAGTCCTTACCAGGCCCGACTGTAGCAATGGAGATAACCCAGGATTGTGCCAGCTGGTGTTCCAGGAAAAGCTGGGTTGCTGAAGATAAAACGTCTGCTGTGGATACTGGCTGGAACCAGACTGTTGTTAGCACGGAGTGGATACTGGCTTGAACCAGTTAAATAATAAATGAACTTGGGAGCGATGAAATATGAACTGAAATGTAGAACTTGAGAGCGGAGAAATAATAATACCGGTGGAGAGTGGTAAAGTGTAGAAAGGACACCGGCCCTTTAAGGGAAGCTGTACTCTGCTGGAAGCTGAGCTGGAAGCAGGTAATGTTGTAGCTGGAAACAGATGAATCCACAATGGATTGGAGAGTCAGGCTACACCGCAGGTGGAATGCTGGTGCGGGTCTCTATGGTGGAAGTCTTGAGACAGGAGCTGGAACCTGGAAGACAATCACAGGAGAGAGACAAACAGGAACTAGGTTTGACAACCAAAGCACTGACGCCTTCCTTGCTCAGGCACAGTGTATTTATACCTGCAGCAAGGAAGGGATTGGCTAGGCAATTATGCAGATTAACAATACTGACAACAGATTGGAGGAAATGATCAGCTGACAGAATCCAAGATGGCTGCGCCCATGCAGACACTTGGAGGGAAGTTTGGTTTGTAATCCATGTGGTAATGAAAACAGTAATGGCGGCGCCGGCCACTGGAGACAGGAGACGCCAGGCTGACAAGTGCACATCCAACCACGCGGACACAGCGGAGGCCGCGGCTGACGTAATCGCCACTCTGACACTCTGCATGCAGAAGCTCAGGGACGGCGGCGGAGGCCGCGGGAGACGCCATGCCAGATGTAATAAGGCGTTACTGTGACAGCGTCTCAGAGAGACAGGAGAGGATGCAGGAATGTGAACATTAGGATAACAGATGGGATCCGGTCCTGGAGCGCTGAGCCAGCCTTAGGAGGCATCTGATGGGTAAGAAATGGCGTCCAGATACCCGGATCGTGACAGCACCCCCCCCTTTAGGAGTGGCCCCAGGACACTTCTTTGGCTTTTGAGGAAACTTGGAATGGAATCTCCGGACCAAGGCAGGAGCATGGACATCAGAAGCATTGGTCCATGAACGTTCCTCAGGGCCGTAACCCTTCCAGTCAATAAGATACTGTAGTTGACCGTAACGGTGACGTGAGTCCAGGATCTTGGCCACTTCATACTCAACGCCTCGTTGAGTTTGGACTTTCGGAGTTGGAGGAAGTGAGGAATGAAACCGATTCAAGATCAGCGGTTTCAACAGGGAAACATGGAATGTCCTGGGTATTTTTAAGAAGGGAGGCAACTGAAGTCTGTAAGCAACAGGATTGATGACTTGTTCAATCTTGAAAGGACCGATATAGCGAGGTGCAAACTTCATACTGGGAACTCTTAACCTCAAATTCTTCGTGGATAACCATACCCGATCACCCACCTTGAGAGCAGGAACTGCTCGACGCTTCTTATCCGCAAACTTCTTGTACCTGAACGATGCCTTGAGCAGAGCTGATCGTACGCTCTTCCAGATATTGGCAAACTGATGCAAGGTGATATCCACTGCGGGAACAGAAGTTGCTGGAAGCGGTTGGAACTCAGGGACTTTAGGGTGGAATCCAAAGTTAGTGAAGAATGGTGTTGAAGCAGATGAAGAATGATACTGGTTGTTATGACAGAACTCGGCCCAGGGAAGTAATTGAACCCAGTCATCTTGAGAGGAGGACACATAGATGCGGAGGAAGGCCTCCAAGTCCTAATTCACCCTCTCGGTTTGACCATTGGTCTGAGGATGGTAAGCCGTGGAAAACTTTAGCTTGACTTGGAGGACTTGACATAAACTTCGCCAGAATTTGGCTGTGAATTGAACTCCTCGATCTGAGATAATTTCTTCAGGAAGACCGTGGAGTCGGAAGATCTCTTGTATGAATACTTGAGCCAACTTGGAAGCTGACGGAAGACCGGTGAGAGGAATGAAGTGTGCCATCTTGGTGAACCGGTCAACTACCACCCAGATGGTATTGAACTTGTTGCACATGGGTAAATCTGTAATAAAATCCATCGACAAATGGGTCCAAGGTCGACGGGGAACAGATAGTGGAACCAGTTGCCCCGCAGGCGACTGGCGGGATACCTTATGTTGAGCACACTTTGGGCAAGATGCAATAAACTCCAAGACGTCCTTTTTCAGAGTTGGCCACCAATAGGACCTAGAGATAAACTCCAGGGTTTTTTGGATACCTGTATGTCCGGCAAAACGGGAAGCATGGGCCCAATGCATGAGCTTCTTCCTTAGCATCGGTTTCACAAAACTTTTCCCTGATGGGGGCGTAGAGTCCATCCCTACCGTGGAGAATGCCAACGGATTTATAATAGGATGCTTGTCTGAAGACTCTGACTCATTTTCTTGCTCCCATGAGCGGGAAAGGGCATCGGCCTTGCGATTCTGAGAGCCCGGACAGAACTGGAGTTTAAAGTCGAACCTGGAAAAGAAAAGTGCCCATCTGGCCTGACGAGGGTTGAGACATTGTGCGCCTTTCAGATATAAAAGATTCTTGTGGTCTGTAAGTATGGTGATTGAATGAGAAGCTCCCTCCAACAGATACCTCCACTCTTCTAGAGCGAGCTTGATGGCTAGCAACTCCTGGTCGCCAATGGCATAGTTGCGCTCAGCTGGGGAGAACTTCCGGGAGAAGAAACTGCAAGGGTGTAAATGGCCATCTTTAGCCCTCTGAGATAACACCGCTCCTACTCCAACGGAGGAGGCATCCACCTCTAAGATGAAAGGAGAGTCGATGTCAGGCTGTTTCAGAACAGGCGCAGAGATGAACCTTTGTTTTAAAAGATGAAATGCTTGCATGGCTTCTTCAGACCACTTGGACGGGTTAGCACCCTTCTTAGTGAAAGCAGTAATAGGCGCCACAATGGTGGAAAAGTCTCGTATAAACTTTCGGTAATAGTTGGCGAACCCTAAGAACCTCTGGACCCCTTTGAGGGTTAAGGGTACCGGCCAATTTTGGATTGCTTGTAGTTTCTCAGGATCCATCTCTAGTCCGGAACCGGACACAATGTACCCTAGAAACGGAATGGACTTGACTTCAAAGACGCATTTTTCTAATTTGCAATAGAGATGATTGACACGGAGACGGGACAGAACCTCTTTAACCCAAAAACGATGTTCCTCTAAATCGTTGGCAAAAATGAGGATATCGTCTAGATAGACCACGACATGACGGTATAGAATGTCTCTGAAGATCTCATTGACAAAATGCTGGAAGACAGCTGGAGCATTGCTCAATCCGAAGGGCATGACGAGGTACTCATAATGTCCGTCACGGGTGTTAAAGGCGGTCTTCCACTCGTCACCCTCACGGATCCGGATGAGATTGTATGCACCTCTCAAGTCCAGCTTTGTAAAGATGGTAGCTCCGCTAACTCTGTCAAAGAGCTCAGTAATCAGGGGTAAAGGATAACGGTTCTTGATGGTAATGTCGTTCAAACCTCTGTAGTCGATGCACGGCCGCAGACCACCATCTTTCTTTTTTACAAAAAAGAAGCCTGCGCCGGCTGGAGAAGAAGAAGGTCGAATGAACCCCTTTGCTAGGTTCTCTTTAATATATTCCTCCATAGAATGCGTCTCAGGCAGAGACAACGGATAAGTTCGGCCTCGAGGTGGAACCTTCCCTGGAACGAGATCAATCGGGCAGTCCCATTCTCTATGAGGAGGAAGGATATCAGCAGAAGCTTTACTGAACACATCCGTGAAATCTTGATATGGAGGAGGTGGAACATCAGACGACCTGGGGGAGGAAGAACAGACAGGCAATACTTTAAACAAACATGTCTCAGCACAGGAGGAACCCCATGCCAGGATTTGCGTAGTCGTCCAATCAATTGTAGGATTGTGAAGACGGAGCCATGGAAGGCCCAGGACCACAGGATGTGTGGCTCTTGGAATCACTAAAAAAGAAATAAGTTCGGAATGAAGAACTCCCACTCTCAGACGAACTGGTAGAGTCCTTAAAGAAATAACTGCATCAAAAATTTTGCTGCCATCCACGGCAGTTAAAGAAATGGACGAAGGAAGTCTCTCGGTGGGTAGGGACCACCGTTTAACATAGGCTTCGGTAATAAAGTTCCCAGCTGCTCCGGAATCAAGGAGGGCAATGACGTTCCGATAACGTTGAGCAACTTGAAGCGAGACTGGGAGATTACAATCTTGAGGAGATGGAGAGGAGATCATTACTCCTAGCCGGCCCTCTCCTTGGCGAGCTAGGATTTGGAGTTTCCCGGACGTTTGGGACAGGCATTAATGGTGTGAGACGGAGCTGCACAATAGAGACAGAGAGACTCGGAGAGACGTCTTCGGCGCTCAGCAGGAGTTAAACGGGAACGGCCAAGTTGCATGGGCTCATCTTTAGATGGTGACAGTTGACGAGGAGGAGGAGCAGAAGATTTTGGAGCAGATGATCTTCCACGCTCAGTTGCTCTCTCTCTGAAACGTAAATCAACTTTCGTGCAGAGTGAGATTAGCTCATCTAACTTAGAAGGTAAGTCTCTGGTAGCTAACTCATCTTTAATACGCTCAGATAAGCCATGCCAGAATGCAGCATACAGGGCCTCGTCGTTCCATGCCAGTTCGGATGCCAGGATCTGGAACTGTATCAGATATTGTCCTACAGTACGTGACCCCTGGCGTAAACGGAGAATCTCGGATGAAGCTGAGGTTACCCGGCCTGGCTCGTCGAAGATGCGCCTGAATGTTGACACGAAGGCAGTGTAGGAAGATAGCAGGGTGTCGGACCTCTCCCATAACGGTGATGCCCAATCAAGGGCTGAGCCACTGAGAAGAGAAATAATGTAGGCAATTTTTGTACGGTCACTGGGAAAATTGCCAGGTTGTAGCTCAAACTGAATCTCACACTGGTTGAGAAATCCCCTGCAGAATCTTGGAGATCCGTCAAATTTTGCTGGCGTTGGAAGATGAAGACGTGGAGCAGAAATGGGTAAGGTGGGTGGGGTTATAGCTGGAGTCACTGTGGTTGACGCACCAGACGCGCCTGATCCACGGAGAGTTGTCTGAATCCCATCCAGCCGAGTAGAGAGATCCTGGAGACAGCGGATGATGTGGCCCTGTGCAGCCTCCTGATGTTCTAGTCGGGCTGCCAGTTCTTGCATCGGCCTGGCCGCTTGATCCTGGTCTCCGGCTGGATTCATTTGGTCAGTGCTTACTGTCACAACTGAGGGCCTGAGCTGACGGGAGGCAGCCTCAGTTGTAGGGGCTGAGATGTACCGGAACCTGGGAGGTTGTATCAGACCCCTGGACATGTAAGTAACATGAATAATAACTGCCCGAAGGCGTGACCACGACAACTTGGATAAAAGTCAATGATGTTTATTATGACAACTCCGCAACACAGCAGCAGTAAAAGAAAACGTAAAAGTCAGCAAAGAATAAATACAGTTCCTGGGTACTACAGGATGGCAGGAGCCACAGGGCACTGGTAGTGTGAGATAGTTCTTATAATCTTCTAGATGGAAAGTCCTTACCAGGCCCGACTGTAGCAATGGAGATAACCCAGGATTGTGCCAGCTGGTGTTCCAGGAAAAGCTGGGTTGCTGAAGATAAAACGGCTGCTGTGGATACTGGCTGGAACCAGACTGTTGTTAGCACGGAGTGGATACTGGCTGGAACCAGTTAAATAATAAATGAACTTGGGAGCGATGAAATATGAACTGAAATGTAGAACTTGAGAGCGGAGAAATAATAATACCGGTGGAGAGTGGTAAAGTGTAGAAAGGACACCGGCCCTTTAAGGAAAGCTGTACTCTGCTGGAAGCTGAGCTGGAAGCAGGTAACGTTGTAGCTGGAAACAGATGAATCCACAATGGATTGGAGAGTCAGGCTACACCGCAGGTGGAATGCTGGTGCGGGTCTCTATGGTGGAAGTCTTGAGACAGGAGCTGGAACCTGGAAGACAATCACAGGAGAGAGACAAACAGGAACTAGGTTTGACAACCAAAGCACTGACGCCTTCCTTGCTCAGGCACAGTGTATTTATACCTGCAGCAAGGAAGGGATTGGCTAGGCAATTATGCAGATTAACAATACTGACAACAGATTGGAGGAAATGATCAGCTGACAGAATCCAAGATGGCTGCGCCCATGCAGACACTTGGAGGGAAGTTTGGTTTGTAATCCATGTGGTAATGAAAACAGTAATGGCGGCGCCGGCCACTGGAGACAGGAGACGCCAGGCTGACAAGTGCACATCCAACCACGCGGACACAGCGGAGGCCGCGGCTGACGTAATCGCCACTCTGACACTCTGCATGCAGAAGCTCAGGGACGGCGGCGGAGGCCGCGGGAGACGCCATGCCAGATGTAATAAGGCGTTACTGTGACAGCGTCTCAGAGAGACAGGAGAGGATGCAGGAATGTGAACATTAGGATAACAGATGGGATCCGGTCCTGGAGCGCTGAGCCAGCCTTAGGAGGCATCTGATGGGTAAGAAATGGCGTCCAGATACCCGGATCGTGACACTTGGTAGGTGTCCAAATATTTATTTTCCGCAAGAATATACAAGTAAATTGTTTAACAATTATACAATGCAATATCCTGTTTTTTCCCCCCCAGATCCTGTTTATCACAGTTGAAGTGTACCTATGATGGAAATTACAGACCTCTCTCATCTTTTTAAGTGGGTCAACTTGCACAATCGGTGGCTGTCCAAATACTTTTTTGCCCCACTGTGTGTGTGTGTGTGTGTGTGTGTGTGTGTGTGTGTGTGTGTGTGTGTGTGTGTGTGTGTATATATATATATATACACACACACACACACACACACACACACACACACATACACACACATACACATACACATCACTCTCCGGGTGCGGCACTCCTGGCTTCATAAAGATGCAAGACACTAGCGTAGTCAATAACGTTTCAGTTGTGGTCAGCTGTCATCAGATACTGAATCGGATGACAGTTGAATCCAACTGAAATGTTATTGACTACGCCAGTCACCAGTGTCTTGCGTCTTTGTGAAGCCAGGAGTGCTGCACCCGGAGAGTGGCATGAAAACAGTAATGTGAGGGCACTGGCTGCATGCATGTATTTTTTAATGGAGTGTCGTCCTTTTGCTGTGTATATCTGTGTGTATATATATATATATATTTATTTATACATACATACACACACTGTATATATATGGCTGCTGGGAGCTGTAGTTTTGCAGAGTTACTTGATTGTAGTGTGGACTGTGGAGCGGTGCCGGACCCCGGCGCCAAGAACAGCTGCTGCCTTCTGTGGTCATTGCCAGGCATCCCTGTGGGTGGGGGATACAGGGGCACAGTTAATCTATCCTGGCCACGGGAGGCACAGCTGGGCGAGTGCCATCCTGGCCAATGGGTAGATATGCCCCTGAATTTAATTAACACTGGGATAGAGCCCCCTGGATGTATGGACAGAGCACCCGTTTCATATACAGCAGACAAAGCACCCCTGGACTGATACTGATAGGACACACCAGCCCCTGGATGTTATAATGGGTTAATTTAATTAACAATGGTGTAGAGCCCCCTGGATGAATGAACAGAGCACCCATTTCTGATACAGCAGACAGAGCACCCCTGGACGGATACCGATAATAGGACAGACCAGTCCCTGTATGTTATACTGGGTTCATTTAATTAACACTGGGGCAGAGCACAGTGGTGTATGGACAGAGCACCCCTCTCAGATATAGCAGACAGAGCACCCCTGGACACACCAGAGCACCATTTTCAGATACAGCAGACAGAGCACCCCTGGAGTGATACAGCAGACTGAGCACCCCTTTCAGATACACCAGGCCCATGCCAGTCAGACAACACAGTACTGAGATGGACACGTCCATTTACTACACCCTCCACAGTCGAAGTGAAAATGGCGCAGATCACTGTGGACCTTTATAGAATCCAAAACCTGCAAGAATCCAACAGTGGGATGATGACGTTTTGCCTCAATTTGGGATCCGAGTAAGGCGGGAATCCCTAAGCCAGACTCTGATCCGGGCTCGGATACCAAAGTTTGGATGGGTCCAGTTCTCGGAGAACCGGACCTGCTCATCTCTAGTACAGGTATGAGACAGGCGCACGACAGGATGTTCCTATTTTTCGTGTACACAATGAGAATGATTGTGTGCTGGAAGCACTTCGTCTGAATATGTGTCTGTCCACAGCAGCCTACGAACCAAGATGTGATACTTATGCAGTGGCGGATTTCCCACTATCCATGTGAGGCACGTGCCTGGGTGTACCACTTGCTGGGGGGGGGGCGGGGTACATTAGTCAGCAAACACCCAATCCCCATCTTTGAGCAGCTGGTGGTTATTCAGGGCATAAGGTTGCCTGCCACTGCTCTTCTAAAACTGATCCCAGCAGCTTGCAGGGGCACCACTGCGCCTAGAAGACTCCAGCTGTATTTCCTCACTGATGGCTGGACCTTATGACCACAGCAACGTCGCACATGTGATGTAACATGTTGCAATATTGTCTGTCAGTTGGGCCAGTAGTAAGCATGCCTGGACTGGAGACAGGAGGAGAGGGGACCCGTTGCAAGCGTGGAAGTTGGGCTATACACTCATGGCACTCCCATGAGACTCAGCCATTCCATGGGGGAGATTCAGTTGTTTGAAAAGGCAGTTGGGTGTCTGTTTTTTCCTATCTCATAGACAGGGAAAAACAGACACCCAACCGACTTTTCAAACATTTGAATTCCCCCCATGTCTCTTAATACTCATCTCCCAGTTGCCATCCAGAAATGTCTACATGATGTTAGTCTCCATTGATTTGAGATCCAACAGAGACACAACTACATGCTACTCCGGATGCATTGTGCGGTGCGTGCACACACGTTACCAGATTTTTAGTAAATAGACCCATAAGACTGACTCAGAATCAGGCTCAATGAGGGAGCACATACAAATGATTTACCTTCAGCTCTGCATCAGGCCCATAATATAAGATAACATCAAAGTCACATATTTACGTTTTGGGGCCTATTTATCATATAATATATGCAGGATATCTCCCAAAGAAACAGGTTTTCTGGGGGTGCCCACAAGTACTAAGTATACCCATAATGTAATAAAGAGGGGCCACAACAGATAAGTCCAATATCTGCAGCAGTCCTTCCATTTCCAACAGCAGAAGCAGCCACTGTAGATTTCTGTGGGGACTGCTAGGTTGTTGAATTTATGAAGCTCCAGAATGCGAAGTGCATTAGATGCTGTAGACTATGGGCACCAAATAGCCAAAGTTAATGCACGCAAGGAACGAAGAAATATTCTTAAAATAACCTGCCCACATTCCTGTGCAGCACACGAGTAAGCTGTTGTATCTCCATGTTGCTGGTTATATCTGCAGCGCTAGTGCTGGATTCCAGAGAGTAAATATAAGGTATGGGTGGGTGCAGGGTGTACCCATTATAGTTATGCCTTTGTGCAAAAGATATGTTTGAAAACAGAAATATTTACATATATGCACCACTCTGCGTGGCCCACATTTCCGTCTACACACTCTCAACATGATCTCACTAAACTTAGTCTATGTACGGATGCCCCATTGCCACCCAGCTATGTCCCTTCAGCCCCAAGTGGAGATGTGACAGAGTTAACTACAACTTTGTATCATTGATAGTTGTGTATGCTAGACTCTGGAGAATGGAGAACGCAAGATAGTCCACAAAACTGGCTAGCATCGGCCCATTTGTATTGACTTATCTGTTTCTGCTGGTTGCAGCACGGCTTCTGGTTCCCAGCCGACCTGTGACTGTGACTTCCGAGTCAGCCCTCCGATCTTCCATTGTTCTGTAAGTATAAGTCAGTATTAGCCTAGCCCTAACCTCCCCATAGTGTATAACCCTAGCCAGGGCCGGCTCCAGGCCTACTAGCACCCCGAAATTTTGAAGCACTCCACCCCCCCTCTCCCCCATGTACGTGCCTTCGGCACATGCACTCCTGGAGAATTGGGCGTGGCCTCGCAACTTCATATTATTAAACTATAAATAAATATCTTTTCACCCCCCCTTTACACACACACAATTAGCAGACTTACACATAAAAGCTACAGTAGTGTTCCTTACACATAATGTCTCCAGTATAGGGCCAGATACACATAATGACCCCAGTAGTGCAGTGCCAGATAGACATGGCATGCCCCCCAGCAGTGCCAGATAGACATGACATGCCCCCAGCACTGCCAGATACATGATACGCCACACAGAAGTACCAGATAGACACAATATGCCCCCCAGCAGTGCCAGGTACACATGATATGCCCCCCTGCAGTGCCAGATACACACGATATGCCCCTTAGCAGTGCCAGATACATATGATATGCCCCCCAGCATTGCCAGATACACATGATATGCCCCCAAGATACATATGTCCCCACAGTGCCAGATACATATATGCCCCACAGTGCCAGATACATATATGCCCCACACAATGCCAGACATGCCCCCAGTGCCAGTTACACATGTCCCCATAGTGACAGATATGCCCCCAGTGCCAGATATGTCCCCAGTGCAGATACACATGTCCCTACACAGTGCCATATATGCTCCCAATGCCAGATACACATGTCCTCAGCACAGTGCCAGATATGCCCCCAGTGCCAGATACACATGTCCCCCAGTGCCAGATATGTACCCAATGCCAGATACACATGTCCTCACACAGTGCCAGATATGCCCCCAATGCCAGACACACATGTCCCCCCAGTGCCAGATACACATGTTCCCCCAGTGCCAGATATGCCCCCAATGCCAGATACACATGTCCTCACACAGTGCCAGATATGACCCCAGTGCCAGATACACATGTCCCCACACAGTGCCAGATATAACCCCAGTGCCAGATACACATGTCCTCATACAGTGCCAGATATGCCCCCAGTGCCAGATACACATGTCCTCACACAGTGCCAGATATGCCCCCAGTGCCAGATACACATGTCCCCATAGTGCCAAATATGCCCCCAGTGCCAGATACACATGTCCTCACACAGTGCCAGATATGCCCCCAGTGCCAGATACACATGTCCCCATAGTGCCAGATATGCCCCCGGTGCCAGATATGCCCCCAGTGCCAGATACACATGTCCCCATAGTGCCAGATATGCCCCACAGTGCCAGATACACATGTCCCCATAGTGCCAGATATGCCCCCAGTGCCAGATACACATGTCCCCACACAGTGCCAGATATAACCCCAGTGCCAGATACACATGTCCCCACACAGTGCCAGATATAACCCCAGTGCCAGATACACATGTCCCCATAGTTCCAGATATGCTCCCAATGCCAGATACACATGTCCCCCCAGTGCCAGATATAACCCCAGTGCCAGATACACATGGCCCCATAGTGCCAGATATGCCCCCAATGCCAGATACACATGTCCCCATAGTGCCAGATATGCCCCCAGTGCCAGATACACATGTCCTGTTAGTGCCAGATATGCCCCCAGTGCCAGATACACATGTCCCCATAGTTCCAGATATGCCCCCAATGCCAGATACACATGTCCCCACACAGTGGCAGATATAACCCCAGTGCCAGATACACATGTCCCCATAGTGCCAGATATGCCCCCAGTGCCAGATACACATGTCCCCATAGTGCCAGATATGCCCCCAGTGCCAGATACACATGTCCCCATAGTGCCAGATATGCCCCCAGTGCCAGATACACATGTCCCTATAGTGCCAGATATGCCCCCAGTGCCAGATACACATGTCCCCATAGTGCCAGATATGCCCCAATGCCAGATACACATGTCCCCATAGTGCCAGATATGCCCCAGTGCCAGATACATATGTCCCCACACAGTGCCAGATATAACCCCAGTGCCAGATACACATGTCCCCACATAGAGCCAGATATAACCCCAGTGCCAGATACACATGTCCCCATAGTTCCAGATATGCTCCCAATGCCAGATACACATGTCCCCCCAGTGCCAGATATAACCCCAGTGCCAGATACACATGTCCCCATAGTGCCAGATATGCCCCCAATGCCAGATACACATGTCCCCATAGTGCCAGATATGCCCCCAGTGCCAGATACACATGTCCTGTTAGTGCCAGATATGCCCCCAGTGCCAGATACACATGTCCCCATAGTTCCATATATGCCCCCAATGCCAGATACACATGTCCCCATAGTGCCAGATATGCCCCCAGTGCCAGATACACATGTCCCCACACAGTGGCAGATATAACCCCAGTGCCAGATACACATGTCCCCATAGTGCCAGATATGCCCCCAGTGCCAGATACACATGTCCCCATAGTGCCAGATATGCCCCAGTGCCAGATACACATGTCCCTATAGTGCCAGATATGCCCCCAGTGCCAGATACACATGTCCCCATAGTGCCAGATATGCCCCCAATGCCAGATACACATGTCCCCATAGTGCCAGATATGCCCCCAGTGCCAGATACACATGTCCCCACACAGTGCCAGATATAACCCCAGTGCCAGATACACATGTCCCCATAGTGCCAGATATGCCCCCAGTGCCAGATACACATGTCCTCACACAGTGCCAGATATGCCCCCAGTGCCAGATACACATGTCCTGTTAGTGCCAGATACACATGTCCTGTTAGTGCCAGATATGCCCCCAGTGCCAGATACACATGTCCCTATAGTGCCAGATATGCCCCCAATGCCAGATACACATGTCCCCATAGCGCCAGATATGCCCCCAGTGCCAGATACACATGTCCCCACACAGTGCCAGATATAACCCCAGTGCCAGATACACATGTCCCCATAGTGCCAGATATGCCCCCAATGCCAGATACACATGTCCTCACACATTGCTAGATATGCCCCCAGTGCCAGATACACATGTCCCCATAGTGCCAGATATGCCCCCAGTGCCAGATACACATGTCCCCATAGTGCCAGATATGCCCCCAATGCCAGATACACATGTCCCCATAGCGCCAGATATGCCCCCAGTGCCAGATACACATGTCCCCACACAGTGCCAGATATAACCCCAGTGCCAGATACACATGTCCCCATAGTGCCAGATATGCCCCCAATGCCAGATACACATGTCCTCACACATTGCCAGATATGCCCCCAGTGCCAGATACACATGTCCCCATAGTACCAGATATGCCCCCAGTGCCAGATACACATGTCCTCATACAGTGCCAGATATGCCCCCAGTGCCAGATACACATGTCCTCACACAGAGCCAGATATGCCCCCAGTGCCAGATACACATGTGCCCATAGTGCCAGATATGCCCCACAGTGCCAGATACACATGTCCCCATAGTGCCAGATATGCCCCCAGTGCCAGATACACATGTCCCCACACAGTGCCAGATATAACCCCAGTGCCAGATACACATGTCCCCACACAGTGCCAGATATAACCACAGTGCCAGATACACATGTCCCCATAGTTCCAGATATGCCCCCAATGCCAGATACACATGTCCGCCAAGTGCCAGATATAACCCCAGTGCCAGATACACATGTCCCCACACAGTGCCAGATATAACCCCAGTGCCAGATACACATGTCCCCATAGTGCCAGATATGCCCCCAATGCCAGATACACATGTCCCCATATTGCCAGATATGCCCCCAGTGCCAGATACACATGTCCTGTTAGTGCCAGATATGCCCCCAGTGCCTGATACACATGTCCCCATAGTTCCAGATATGCCCCCAATGCCAGATACACATGTCCCCATAGTGCCAGATATGCCCCCAGTGCCAGATACACATGTCCCCACACAGTGCCAGATATAACCCCAGTGCCAGATACACATGTCACCATAGTGCCAGATATGCCCCCAGTGCCAGATACACATGTCCCCATAGTGCCAGATATGCCCCAATGCCAGATACACATGTCCCCATAGTGCCAGATATGCCCCCAGTGCCAGATACACTTTGTCCCCATAGTGCCAGATATGCCCCCAGTGCCAGATACACATGTCCCCATAGTGCCAGATATGCCCCAATGCCAGATACACATGTCCCCACACAGTGCCAGATATAACCCCAGTGCCAGATACACATGTCCTCATACAGTGCCAGATATGCCCCCAGTGCCAGATACACATGTCCTCACACAGTGCCAGATATGCCCCCAGTGCCAGATACACATGTCCCCATAGTGCCAGATATGCCCCCAGTGCCAGATACACATGTCCTCACACAGTGCCAGATATGCCCCCAGTGCCAGATACACATGTCCCCATAGTGCCAGATATGCCCCCAGTGCCAGATACACATGTCCCCATAGTGCCAGATATGCCCCACAGTGCCAGATACACATGTCCCCATAGTGCCAGATATGCCCCCAGTGCCAGATACACATGTCCCCACACAGTGCCAGATATAACCCCAGTGCCAGATACACATGTCCCCACACAGTGCCAGATATAACCCCAGTGCCAGATACACATGTCCCCATAGTTCCAGATATGCTCCCAATGCCAGATACACATGTCCCCCCAGTGCCAGATATAACCCCAGTGCCAGATACACATGGCCCCATAGTGCCAGATATGCCCCCAATGCCAGATACACATGTCCCCATAGTGCCAGATATGCCCCCAGTGCCAGATACACATGTCCTGTTAGTGCCAGATATGCCCCCAGTGCCAGATACACATGTCCCCATAGTTCCAGATATGCCCCCAATGCCAGATACACATGTCCCCACACAGTGGCAGATATAACCCCAGTGCCAGATACACATGTCCCCATAGTGCCAGATATGCCCCCAGTGCCAGATACACATGTCCCCATAGTGCCAGATATGCCCCCAGTGCCAGATACACATGTCCCCATAGTGCCAGATATGCCCCCAGTGCCAGATACACATGTCCCTATAGTGCCAGATATGCCCCCAGTGCCAGATACACATGTCCCCATAGTGCCAGATATGCCCCCAATGCCAGATACACATGTCCCCATAGTGCCAGATATGCCCCAGTGCCAGATACACATGTCCCCACACAGTGCCAGATATAACCCCAGTGCCAGATACACATGTCCCCACATAGAGCCAGATATAACCCCAGTGCCAGATACACATGTCCCCATAGTTCCAGATATGCTCCCAATGCCAGATACACATGTCCCCCCAGTGCCAGATATAACCCCAGTGCCAGATACACATGTCCCCATAGTGCCAGATATGCCCCCAATGCCAGATACACATGTCCCCATAGTGCCAGATATGCCCCCAGTGCCAGATACACATGTCCTGTTAGTGCCAGATATGCCCCCAGTGCCAGATACACATGTCCCCATAGTTCCAGATATGCCCCCAATGACAGATACACATGTCCCCATAGTGCCAGATATGCCCCCAGTGCCAGATACACATGTCCCCACACAGTGGCAGATATAACCCCAGTGCCAGATACACATGTCCCCATAGTGCCAGATATGCCCCCAGTGCCAGATACACATGTCCCCATAGTGCCAGATATGCCCCAGTGCCAGATACACATGTCCCTATAGTGCCAGATATGCCTCCAGTGCCAGATACACATGTCCCCATAGTGCCAGATATGCCCCCAATGCCAGATACACATGTCCCCATAAAGCCAGATATGCCCCCAGTGCCAGATACACATGTCCCCACACAGTGCCAGATATAACCCCAGTGCCAGATACACATGTCCCCATAGTGCCAGATATGCCCCCAGTGCCAGATACACATGTCCTCACACAGTGCCAGATATGCCCCCAGTGCCAGATACACATGTCCTGTTAGTGCCAGATACACATGTCCTGTTAGTGCCAGATATGCCCCCAGTGCCAGATACACATGTCCCCATAGTGCCAGATATGCCCCCAATGCCAGATACACATGTCCCCATAGAGCCAGATATGCCCCCAGTGCCAGATACACATGTCCCCACACAGTGCCAGATATAAACCCAGTGCCAGATACACATGTCCCCATAGTGCCAGATATGCCCCCAATGCCAGATACACATGTCCTCACACATTGCCAGATATGCCCCCAGTGCCAGATACACATGTCCCCATAGTGCCAGATATGCCCCCAGTGCCAGATACACATGTCCCCATAGTGCCAGATATGCCCCCAATGCCAGATACACATGTCCCCATAGCGCCAGATATGCCCCCAGTGCCAGATACACATGTCCCCACACAGTGCCAGATATAACCCCAGTGCCAGATACACATGTCCCCATAGTGCCAGATATGCCCCCAATGCCAGATACACATGTCCTCACACATTGCCAGATATGCCCCCAGTGCCAGATACACATGTCCCCATAGTACCAGATATGCCCCCAGTGCCAGATACACATGTCCTCATACAGTGCCAGATATGCCCCCAGTGCCAGATACACATGTCCTCACACAGAGCCAGATATGCCCCCAGTGCCAGATACACATGTGCCCATAGTGCCAGATATGCCCCACAGTGCCAGATACACATGTCCCCATAGTGCCAGATATGCCCCCAGTGCCAGATACACATGTCCCCACACAGTGCCAGATATAACCCCAGTGCCAGATACACATGTCCCCACACAGTGCCAGATATAACCACAGTGCCAGATACACATGTCCCCATAGTTCCAGATATGCCCCCAATGCCAGATACACATGTCCGCCAAGTGCCAGATATAACCCCAGTGCCAGATACACATGTCCCCACACAGTGCCAGATATAACCCCAGTGCCAGATACACATGTCCCCATAGTGCCAGATATGCCCCCAATGCCAGATACACATGTCCCCATAGTGCCAGATATGCCCCCAGTGCCAGATACACATGTCCTGTTAGTGCCAGATATGCCCCCAGTGCCTGATACACATGTCCCCATAGTTCCAGATATGCCCCCAATGCCAGATACACATGTCCCCATAGTGCCAGATATGCCCCCAGTGCCAGATACACATGTCCCCACACAGTGCCAGATATAACCCCAGTGCCAGATACACATGTCACCATAGTGCCAGATATGCCCCCAGTGCCAGATACACATGTCCCCATAGTGCCAGATATGCCCCAATGCCAGATACACATGTCCCCATAGTGCCAGATATGCCCCCAGTGCCAGATACACTTTGTCCCCATAGTGCCAGATATGCCCCCAGTGCCAGATACACATGTCCCCATAGTGCCAGATATGCCCCAATGCCAGATACACATGTCCCCATAGTGCCAGATATGCCCCCAGTGCCAGATACACATGTCCCCACACAGTGCCAGATATAACCCCAGTGCCAGATACACATGTCCCCATAGTGCCAGATATGCCCCCAGTGCCAGATACACATGTCCCCACACAGTGCCAGATATAACCCCAGTGCCAGATACACATGTCCCCATAGTGCCAGATATGCCCCCAGTGCCAGATACACATGTCCTCACACAGTGCCAGATATGCCCCCAGTGCCAGATACACATGTCCCCATAGTGCCAGATATGCCCCCAGTGCCAGATACACATGTCCTGTTAGTGCCAGATATGCCCCCAGTGCCAGATACACATGTCCCCACACAGTGCCAGATATAACCCCAGTGCCAGATACACATGTCCCCATAGTGCCAGATATGCCCCCAGTGCCAGATACACATGTCCCCACACAGAGCCAGATATAACCCCAGTGCCAGATACACATGTCCCCATGGTGCCAGATATGCCCCCAATGCCAGATACACATGTCCTCACACATTGCCAGATATGCCCCCAGTGCCAGATACACATGTCCCCATAGTGCCAGATATGCTCCCAGTGCCAGATACACATGTCCTCACACAGAGCCAGATATGCCCCCAGTGCCAGATACACATGTCTTCATACAGTGCCAGATATGCCCCTAGTGCCAGATACACATGTCCTCACACATTGCCAGATATGCCCCCAGTGCCAGATACACATGTCCCCACACAGTGCCAGATATAACCCCAGTGCCAGATACACATGTCCCCATAGTTCCAGATATGCTCCCAATGCCAGATACACATGTCCCCCCAGTGCCAGATATAACCCCAGTGCCAGATACACATGGCCCCATAGTGCCAGATATGCCCCCAATGCCAGATACACATGTCCCCATAGTGCCAGATATGCCCCCAGTGCCAGATACACATGTCCTGTTAGTGCCAGATATGCCCCCAGTGCCAGATACACATGTCCCCATAGTTCCAGATATGCCCCCAATGCCAGATACACATGTCCCCACACAGTGGCAGATATAACCCCAGTGCCAGATACACATGTCCCCATAGTGCCAGATATGCCCCCAGTGCCAGATACACATGTCCCCATAGTGCCAGATTATGCCCCCAGTGCCAGATACACATGTCCCCATAGTGCCAGATATGCCCCCAGTGCCAGATACACATGTCCCTATAGTGCCAGATATGCCCCCAGTGCCAGATACACATGTCCCCATAGTGCCAGATATGCCCCCAATGCCAGATACACATGTCCCCATAGTGCCAGATATGCCCCAGTGCCAGATACACATGTCCCCACACAGTGCCAGATATAACCCCAGTGCCAGATACACATGTCCCCACATAGAGCCAGATATAACCCCAGTGCCAGATACACATGTCCCCATAGTTCCAGATATGCTCCCAATGCCAGATACACATGTCCCCCCAGTGCCAGATATAACCCCAGTGCCAGATACACATGTCCCCATAGTGCCAGATATGCCCCCAATGCCAGATACACATGTCCCCATAGTGCCAGATATGCCCCCAGTGCCAGATACACATGTCCTGTTAGTGCCAGATATGCCCCCAGTGCCAGATACACATGTCCCCATAGTTCCAGATATGCCCCCAATGCCAGATACACATGTCCCCATAGTGCCAGATATGCCCCCAGTGCCAGATACACATGTCCCCACACAGTGGCAGATATAACCCCAGTGCCAGATACACATGTCCCCATAGTGCCAGATATGCCCCCAGTGCCAGATACACATGTCCCCATAGTGCCAGATATGCCCCAGTGCCAGATACACATGTCCCTATAGTGCCAGATATGCCCCCAGTGCCAGATACACATGTCCCCATAGTGCCAGATATGCCCCCAATGCCAGATACACATGTCCCCATAGTGCCAGATATGCCCCCAGTGCCAGATACACATGTCCCCACACAGTGCCAGATATAACCCCAGTGCCAGATACACATGTCCCCATAGTGCCAGATATGCCCCCAGTGCCAGATACACATGTCCTCACACAGTGCCAGATATGCCCCCAGTGCCAGATACACATGTCCTGTTAGTGCCAGATACACATGTCCTGTTAGTGCCAGATATGCCCCCAGTGCCAGATACACATGTCCCCATAGTGCCAGATATGCCCCCAATGCCAGATACACATGTCCCCATAGCGCCAGATATGCCCCCAGTGCCAGATACACATGTCCCCACACAGTGCCAGATATAACCCCAGTGCCAGATACACATGTCCCCATAGTGCCAGATATGCCCCCAATGCCAGATACACATGTCCCCACACAGTGCCAGATATAACCCCAGTGCCAGATACACATGTCACCATAGTGCCAGATATGCCCCCAGTGCCAGATACACATGTCCCCATAGTGCCAGATATGCCCCAATGCCAGATACACATGTCCCCATAGTGCCAGATATGCCCCCAGTGCCAGATACACTTTGTCCCCATAGTGCCAGATATGCCCCCAGTGCCAGATACACATGTCCCCATAGTGCCAGATATGCCCCAATGCCAGATACACATGTCCCCACACAGTGCCAGATATAACCCCAGTGCCAGATACACATGTCCTCATACAGTGCCAGATATGCCCCCAGTGCCAGATACACATGTCCTCACACAGTGCCAGATATGCCCCCAGTGCCAGATACACATGTCCCCATAGTGCCAGATATGCCCCCAGTGCCAGATACACATGTCCTCACACAGTGCCAGATATGCCCCCAGTGCCAGATACACATGTCCCCATAGTGCCAGATATGCCCCCAGTGCCAGATACACATGTCCCCATAGTGCCAGATATGCCCCACAGTGCCAGATACACATGTCCCCATAGTGCCAGATATGCCCCCAGTGCCAGATACACATGTCCCCACACAGTGCCAGATATAACCCCAGTGCCAGATACACATGTCCCCACACAGTGCCAGATATAACCCCAGTGCCAGATACACATGTCCCCATAGTTCCAGATATGCTCCCAATGCCAGATACACATGTCCCCCCAGTGCCAGATATAACCCCAGTGCCAGATACACATGGCCCCATAGTGCCAGATATGCCCCCAATGCCAGATACACATGTCCCCATAGTGCCAGATATGCCCCCAGTGCCAGATACACATGTCCTGTTAGTGCCAGATATGCCCCCAGTGCCAGATACACATGTCCCCATAGTTCCAGATATGCCCCCAATGCCAGATACACATGTCCCCACACAGTGGCAGATATAACCCCAGTGCCAGATACACATGTCCCCATAGTGCCAGATATGCCCCCAGTGCCAGATACACATGTCCCCATAGTGCCAGATATGCCCCCAGTGCCAGATACACATGTCCCCATAGTGCCAGATATGCCCCCAGTGCCAGATACACATGTCCCTATAGTGCCAGATATGCCCCCAGTGCCAGATACACATGTCCCCATAGTGCCAGATATGCCCCCAATGCCAGATACACATGTCCCCATAGTGCCAGATATGCCCCAGTGCCAGATACACATGTCCCCACACAGTGCCAGATATAACCCCAGTGCCAGATACACATGTCCCCACATAGAGCCAGATATAACCCCAGTGCCAGATACACATGTCCCCATAGTTCCAGATATGCTCCCAATGCCAGATACACATGTCCCCCCAGTGCCAGATATAACCCCAGTGCCAGATACACATGTCCCCATAGTGCCAGATATGCCCCCAATGCCAGATACACATGTCCCCATAGTGCCAGATATGCCCCCAGTGCCAGATACACATGTCCTGTTAGTGCCAGATATGCCCCCAGTGCCAGATACACATGTCCCCATAGTTCCAGATATGCCCCCAATGACAGATACACATGTCCCCATAGTGCCAGATATGCCCCCAGTGCCAGATACACATGTCCCCACACAGTGGCAGATATAACCCCAGTGCCAGATACACATGTCCCCATAGTGCCAGATATGCCCCCAGTGCCAGATACACATGTCCCCATAGTGCCAGATATGCCCCAGTGCCAGATACACATGTCCCTATAGTGCCAGATATGCCTCCAGTGCCAGATACACATGTCCCCATAGTGCCAGATATGCCCCCAATGCCAGATACACATGTCCCCATAAAGCCAGATATGCCCCCAGTGCCAGATACACATGTCCCCACACAGTGCCAGATATAACCCCAGTGCCAGATACACATGTCCCCATAGTGCCAGATATGCCCCCAGTGCCAGATACACATGTCCTCACACAGTGCCAGATATGCCCCCAGTGCCAGATACACATGTCCTGTTAGTGCCAGATACACATGTCCTGTTAGTGCCAGATATGCCCCCAGTGCCAGATACACATGTCCCCATAGTGCCAGATATGCCCCCAATGCCAGATACACATGTCCCCATAGAGCCAGATATGCCCCCAGTGCCAGATACACATGTCCCCACACAGTGCCAGATATAAACCCAGTGCCAGATACACATGTCCCCATAGTGCCAGATATGCCCCCAATGCCAGATACACATGTCCTCACACATTGCCAGATATGCCCCCAGTGCCAGATACACATGTCCCCATAGTGCCAGATATGCCCCCAGTGCCAGATACACATGTCCCCATAGTGCCAGATATGCCCCCAATGCCAGATACACATGTCCCCATAGCGCCAGATATGCCCCCAGTGCCAGATACACATGTCCCCACACAGTGCCAGATATAACCCCAGTGCCAGATACACATGTCCCCATAGTGCCAGATATGCCCCCAATGCCAGATACACATGTCCTCACACATTGCCAGATATGCCCCCAGTGCCAGATACACATGTCCCCATAGTACCAGATATGCCCCCAGTGCCAGATACACATGTCCTCATACAGTGCCAGATATGCCCCCAGTGCCAGATACACATGTCCTCACACAGAGCCAGATATGCCCCCAGTGCCAGATACACATGTGCCCATAGTGCCAGATATGCCCCACAGTGCCAGATACACATGTCCCCATAGTGCCAGATATGCCCCCAGTGCCAGATACACATGTCCCCACACAGTGCCAGATATAACCCCAGTGCCAGATACACATGTCCCCACACAGTGCCAGATATAACCACAGTGCCAGATACACATGTCCCCATAGTTCCAGATATGCCCCCAATGCCAGATACACATGTCCGCCAAGTGCCAGATATAACCCCAGTGCCAGATACACATGTCCCCACACAGTGCCAGATATAACCCCAGTGCCAGATACACATGTCCCCATAGTGCCAGATATGCCCCCAATGCCAGATACACATGTCCCCATAGTGCCAGATATGCCCCCAGTGCCAGATACACATGTCCTGTTAGTGCCAGATATGCCCCCAGTGCCTGATACACATGTCCCCATAGTTCCAGATATGCCCCCAATGCCAGATACACATGTCCCCATAGTGCCAGATATGCCCCCAGTGCCAGATACACATGTCCCCACACAGTGCCAGATATAACCCCAGTGCCAGATACACATGTCCCCATAGTGCCAGATATGCCCCCAGTGCCAGATACACATGTCCCCATAGTGCCAGATATGCCCCAATGCCAGATACACATGTCCCCATAGTGCCAGATATGCCCCCAGTGCCAGATACACTTTGTCCCCATAGTGCCAGATATGCCCCCAGTGCCAGATACACATGTCCCCATAGTGCCAGATATGCCCCAATGCCAGATACACATGTCCCCATAGTGCCAGATATGCCCCCAGTGCCAGATACACATGTCCCCACACAGTGCCAGATATAACCCCAGTGCCAGATACACATGTCCCCATAGTGCCAGATATGCCCCCAGTGCCAGATACACATGTCCCCACACAGTGCCAGATATAACCCCAGTGCCAGATACACATGTCCCCATAGTGCCAGATATGCCCCCAGTGCCAGATACACATGTCCTCACACAGTGCCAGATATGCCCCCAGTGCCAGATACACATGTCCCCATAGTGCCAGATATGCCCCCAGTGCCAGATACACATGTCCTGTTAGTGCCAGATATGCCCCCAGTGCCAGATACACATGTCCCCACACAGTGCCAGATATAACCCCAGTGCCAGATACACATGTCCCCATAGTGCCAGATATGCCCCCAGTGCCAGATACACATGTCCCCACACAGAGCCAGATATAACCCCAGTGCCAGATACACATGTCCCCATGGTGCCAGATATGCCCCCAATGCCAGATACACATGTCCTCACACATTGCCAGATATGCCCCCAGTGCCAGATACACATGTCCCCATAGTGCCAGATATGCTCCCAGTGCCAGATACACATGTCCTCACACAGAGCCAGATATGCCCCCAGTGCCAGATACACATGTCTTCATACAGTGCCAGATATGCCCCTAGTGCCAGATACACATGTCCTCACACATTGCCAGATATGCCCCCAGTGCCAGATACACATGTCCCCACACAGTGCCAGATATAACCCCAGTGCCAGATACACATGTCCCCATAGTTCCAGATATGCTCCCAATGCCAGATACACATGTCCCCCCAGTGCCAGATATAACCCCAGTGCCAGATACACATGGCCCCATAGTGCCAGATATGCCCCCAATGCCAGATACACATGTCCCCATAGTGCCAGATATGCCCCCAGTGCCAGATACACATGTCCTGTTAGTGCCAGATATGCCCCCAGTGCCAGATACACATGTCCCCATAGTTCCAGATATGCCCCCAATGCCAGATACACATGTCCCCACACAGTGGCAGATATAACCCCAGTGCCAGATACACATGTCCCCATAGTGCCAGATATGCCCCCAGTGCCAGATACACATGTCCCCATAGTGCCAGATTATGCCCCCAGTGCCAGATACACATGTCCCCATAGTGCCAGATATGCCCCCAGTGCCAGATACACATGTCCCTATAGTGCCAGATATGCCCCCAGTGCCAGATACACATGTCCCCATAGTGCCAGATATGCCCCCAATGCCAGATACACATGTCCCCATAGTGCCAGATATGCCCCAGTGCCAGATACACATGTCCCCACACAGTGCCAGATATAACCCCAGTGCCAGATACACATGTCCCCACATAGAGCCAGATATAACCCCAGTGCCAGATACACATGTCCCCATAGTTCCAGATATGCTCCCAATGCCAGATACACATGTCCCCCCAGTGCCAGATATAACCCCAGTGCCAGATACACATGTCCCCATAGTGCCAGATATGCCCCCAATGCCAGATACACATGTCCCCATAGTGCCAGATATGCCCCCAGTGCCAGATACACATGTCCTGTTAGTGCCAGATATGCCCCCAGTGCCAGATACACATGTCCCCATAGTTCCAGATATGCCCCCAATGCCAGATACACATGTCCCCATAGTGCCAGATATGCCCCCAGTGCCAGATACACATGTCCCCACACAGTGGCAGATATAACCCCAGTGCCAGATACACATGTCCCCATAGTGCCAGATATGCCCCCAGTGCCAGATACACATGTCCCCATAGTGCCAGATATGCCCCAGTGCCAGATACACATGTCCCTATAGTGCCAGATATGCCCCCAGTGCCAGATACACATGTCCCCATAGTGCCAGATATGCCCCCAATGCCAGATACACATGTCCCCATAGTGCCAGATATGCCCCCAGTGCCAGATACACATGTCCCCACACAGTGCCAGATATAACCCCAGTGCCAGATACACATGTCCCCATAGTGCCAGATATGCCCCCAGTGCCAGATACACATGTCCTCACACAGTGCCAGATATGCCCCCAGTGCCAGATACACATGTCCTGTTAGTGCCAGATACACATGTCCTGTTAGTGCCAGATATGCCCCCAGTGCCAGATACACATGTCCCCATAGTGCCAGATATGCCCCCAATGCCAGATACACATGTCCCCATAGCGCCAGATATGCCCCCAGTGCCAGATACACATGTCCCCACACAGTGCCAGATATAACCCCAGTGCCAGATACACATGTCCCCATAGTGCCAGATATGCCCCCAATGCCAGATACACATGTCCTCACACATTGCCAGATATGCCCCCAGTGCCAGATACACATGTCCCCATAGTGCCAGATATGCCCCCAGTGCCAGATACACATGTCCCCATAGTGCCAGATATGCCCCCAATGCCAGATACACATGTCCCCATAGCGCCAGATATGCCCCCAGTGCCAGATACACATGTCCCCACACAGTGCCAGATATAACCCCAGTGCCAGATACACATGTCCCCATAGTGCCAGATATGCCCCCAATGCCAGATACACATGTCCTCACACATTGCCAGATATGCCCCCAGTGCCAGATACACATGTCCCCATAGTACCAGATATGCCCCCAGTGCCAGATACACATGTCCTCATACAGTGCCAGATATGCCCCCAGTGCCAGATACACATGTCCTCACACAGAGCCAGATATGCCCCCAGTGCCAGATACACATGTGCCCATAGTGCCAGATATGCCCCACAGTGCCAGATACACATGTCCCCATAGTGCCAGATATGCCCCCAGTGCCAGATACACATGTCCCCACACAGTGCCAGATATAACCCCAGTGCCAGATACACATGTCCCCACACAGTGCCAGATATAACCACAGTGCCAGATACACATGTCCCCATAGTTCCAGATATGCCCCCAATGCCAGATACACATGTCCGCCAAGTGCCAGATATAACCCCAGTGCCAGATACACATGTCCCCACACAGTGCCAGATATAACCCCAGTGCCAGATACACATGTCCCACAGTGCCAGATATAACCCCAGTGCCAGATACACATGTCCCCATAGTGCCAGATATGCCCCCAGTGCCAGATACACATGTCCCCATAGTGCCAGATATGCCCCAATGCCAGATACACATGTCCCCATAGTGCCAGATATGCCCCCAGTGCCAGATACACTTTGTCCCCATAGTGCCAGATATGCCCCCAGTGCCAGATACACATGTCCCCATAGTGCCAGATATGCCCCAATGCCAGATACACATGTCCCCATAGTGCCAGATATGCCCCCAGTGCCAGATACACATGTCCCCACACAGTGCCAGATATAACCCCAGTGCCAGATACACATGTCCCCATAGTGCCAGATATGCCCCCAGTCCCAGATACACATGTCCCCACACAGTGCCAGATATAACCCCAGTGCCAGATACACATGTCCCCATAGTGCCAGATATGCCCCCAGTGCCAGATACACATGTCCTCACACAGTGCCAGATATGCCCCCAGTGCCAGATACACATGTCCCCATAGTGCCAGATATGCCCCCAGTGCCAGATACACATGTCCTGTTAGTGCCAGATATGCCCCCAGTGCCAGATACACATGTCCCCACACAGTGCCAGATATAACCCCAGTGCCAGATACACATGTCCCCATAGTGCCAGATATGCCCCCAGTGCCAGATACACATGTCCCCACACAGAGCCAGATATAACCCCAGTGCCAGATACACATGTCCCCATGGTGCCAGATATGCCCCCAATGCCAGATACACATGTCCTCACTCATTGCCAGATATGCCCCCAGTGCCAGATACACGTCCCCATAGTGCCAGATATGCTCCCAGTGCCAGATACACATGTCCTCACACAGAGCCAGATATGCCCCCAGTGCCAGATACACATGTCTTCATACAGTGCCAGATATGCCCCTAGTGCCAGATACACATGTCCTCACACATTGCCAGATATGCCCCCAGTGCCAGATACACATGTCCCCATAGTGCCAGATATGAACCCAGTGCCAGATACACTTTGTCCCCATAGTGCCAGATATGCCCCCAGTGCCAGATACACATCCCCACACAGTGCCAGATATAACCCCAGTGCCAGATACACATGTCCCCATAGTGCCAGATATGCCCCCAGTGCCAGATACACATGTCCCCACACAGTGCCAGATATAACCCCAGTGCCAGATACACATGTCCCCATAGTGCCAGATATGCCCCCAGTGCCAGATACACATGTCCTCACACAGTGCCAGATATGCCCCCAGTGCCAGATACACATGTCCCCATAGTGCCAGATATGCCCCCAGTGCCAGATACACATGTCCTGTTAGTGCCAGATATGCCCCCAGTGCCAGATACACATGTCCCCACACAGTGCCAGATATAACCCCAGTGCCAGATACACATGTCCCCATAGTGCCAGATATGCCCCACAGTGCCAGATACACATGTCCCCACACAGAGCCAGATATAACCCCAGTGCCAGATACACATGTCCCCATGGTGCCAGATATGCTCCCAGTGCCAGATACACATGTCCCCATAGTGCCAGATATGCTCCCAGTGCCAGATACACATGTCCTCACACAGAGCCAGATATGCCCCCAGTGCCAGATACACATGTCCTCATACAGTGCCAGATATGCCCCTAGTGCCAGATACACATGTCGTCACACATTGCCAGATATGCCCCCAGTGCCAGATACACATGTACCCATAGTGCCAGATATGCCCCCAGTGCCAGATACACATGTCCTCATACAGTGCCAGATATGCCCCCAGTGCCAGATACACATGTCCCCATAGTGCCAGGTATGCCCCCAGTGCCAGATACACATGTCCTCACACAGAGCCAGATATGCCCCCAGTGCCAGATACACATGTCCCCATAGTGCCAGATATGCCCCCAGTGCCAGATACACATGTCCTGTTAGTGCCAGATATGCCCCCAGTGCCAGATACACATGTCCCCATAGTGCCAGATATGCCCCCAATGCCAGATACACATGTCCTGTTAGTGCCAGATATAACCCCAGTGCCAGATACACATGTCCTCATACAGTGCCAGATATGCTCCCAGTGCCAGATACACATGTCCTCACACAGAGCCAGATATGCCCCCAGTGCCAGATACACATGTCCTCATACAGTGCCAGATATGCCCCTAGTGCCAGATACACATGTCCTCACACATTGCCAGATATGCCCCCAGTGCCAGATACACATGTCCCCATAGTGCCAGATATGCCCCCAGTGCCAGATACACATGTCCTCATACAGTGCCAGATATGCCCCCAGTGTCAGATACACATGTCCTCATACAGTGCCAGATATGCCCCCAGTGCCAGATACACGTGTCCTCACACAGAGCCAGATATGCCCCCAGTGCCAGATACACATGTCCTCACACAGAGCCAGATATGCCCCCAGTGCCAGATACACATGTCCTATTAGTGCCAGATATGCCCCCAGTGACAGAAACACATGTCCTGTTAGTGCCAGATATGCCCCCAGTGCCAGATACACATGTCCCCATAGTGCCAGATATGCCCCCAATGCCAGATACACATGTCCTGTTAGTGCCAGATATGCCCCCAGTGCCAGATACACATGTCCTCATACAGTGCCAGATATGCCCCCAGTGTCAGATACACATGTCCTCATACAGTGCCAGATATGCCCCCAGTGTCAGATACACATGTCCTCATACAGTGCCAGATATGCCCCCAGTGCCAGATACACATGTCCTCACACAGAGCCAGATATGCCCCCAGTGCCAGATACACATGTCCCCATAGTGCCAGATATGCCCCCAGTGCCAGATACACATGTCCTATTAGTGCTAGATATGCCCCCAGTGCCAGATACACATGTCCTGTTAGTGCCAGATATGCCCCCAGTGCCAGATACACATGTCCCCATAGTGCCAGATATGCCCCCAATGCCAGATACACATGTCCTGTTAGTGCCAGATATGCCCCCAGTGCCAGATACACATGTCCTCATACAGTGCCAGATATGCCCCCAGTGCCAGATACACATGTCCCTACACAGTGCCAGATATCCCCCTTCCCGTGCTGCTCACCGCGTGTCTCTTGTTCTGAATTGCGGGGAGGCTGAGGCTGCTGTTGCTCTTAAGTTGAGGGCGGGGAGGAGAGCACAGCGTGCGCCTCTCCTGCACCTCAGTCTCCAGTGGCAGCAGCGGTGTGTAGCTCCAACTAGATGTCGGTCCGCAAGCCAATCAAAGCTCGCGGTCCGGCAGCCAATCAGCCTCAGCTGCCGGACCGCAAGCTCTGATTTGCTCACGGGCCGGCGCCGGTTAATGGAGAGATGATTTACACAGGACTGTGGATGGGGTGCAGTGCACGTCTCTGCTGCTGCTGTACGGACGGCTCCAGGCTCCAATATGGTGGCCAGAGCTAGCGGCGCCCATAAAGTGTAGTGCCCTGTTTGGCCGCTCTATTGGAACATGCCTGGAGCCGGCCCTGACCATAGCCCTCCTGTTCTGTGCCCAACCCCAATGTCGACATTCTGACAATGGGGGTCATTCCGAGTTGTTCGCTCGCAAGCGGATTTAAGCAGATTTGCTCATGCTAAGCCGCCGCCTACTGGGAGTGAATCTTAGCTTCTTAAAATTGCGAACGATGTATTCGCAATATTGCGATTACACACCTCGTAGCAGTTTCTGAGTAGCTCCAGACTTACTCGGCATCTGCGATCAGTTCAGTGCTTGTCGTTCCTGGTTTGACGTCACAAACACACCCAGCGTTCGCCCAGACACTCCCCCGTTTCTCCAGCCACTCCTGCGTTTTTTCCGGAAACGGTAGCGTTTTTTCCCACACGCCCATAAAACGGCCTGTTTCTGCCCAGTAACACCCATTTCCTGTCAATCACATTACGATCGCTTGAACGATGAAAATGCCGTGAGTAAAATTCCTAAGTGCATAGCAAATTTACTTGGCGCAGTCGCAGTGCGAACATTGCGCATGCGCACTAAGCGGAAATCGCTGCGATGCGAAGATTTTTACCGAGCGAACAACTCGGAATGACCCCCAATGTCAGCATCTCATTAGTCGACAATCTGAGAATGTTGACATTTTAACACTGTTGACTCAACACCATATCTATTGACATTGTGGTATTGACAATGACATTATACATGTCCACACTGTAAATGTCAACCCGATGACTACATCTCATTCAACCACACAGCCCCCTTCCATTAGATTGTTCAGGTAGCCATCATCATTATCAGCGCAGTAGCACCAACACTACCTGGTGTAAAGGGCCCTACACATTGGCCGAGCTGCCCGACGGCTGATACGGCTGACGGGCGACCCGGCGGCGGAGGGGCAGTGACGGGGGGAGTGAAGTTTCTTCACTCTCCCCGTCACCCGGCTGCATTGAAGTGCAGGCAAATATGGACGAGATCGTCCATATTGGCCTGCATGTACAGCCGACGGGGGACCAGCGATGAACGAGCGCGGGGCCGCGCATCGTTCATCGCTGGAGCCTCCACACTGCACAATATGAACGTTATCTTGTTCATTAATGAACGAGATTGTTCATATCGTGCAGTCATGTCGGCCAGTGTGTAGGGCCCATAAAAGATCTGTTTGAAAGCAGATGGATCTGTGCATATGCACAATTCAGCACAGCCTGCAAATTAGACTACACACCGTCACTGAGATATGTGGTAATCGACCATAGATACATACGCTTGGCTATGTGGTATGTGCAGTGCTACTTTGAATCAGCCCCATAATGTGTATATACTGTATGCAGCACAGGGCCGAAACTAGGGGGGGGCTAGGGGGGCAGGCGACCTGGGCGCCAGATTGGAGGGGGCGCCGAGACCCCCTAACACCCTCTCCCTATTCTTTGTACTTTGAAACCCCCTTCTCCCTCCTCCCGAGTGCCCAGCTCGGGGGGGCGGGGTTTCGCGGAATGACGCGATTGCGTCGTGACGTCACGACGCAAACGCGTCATTCCACGAAACCCCGCCCCCCCGAGCTGGGCACTCGGGAGGAGGGAGAAGGGGGAGCCGCGCAGACGAGGAGGGAGAGGCGGCTGAAGAGCGGCGAGAACCGCTTCAAATGTAAGTAAGCCCCTCTCCCTCCCTCTCTCTCTCTCTCTCCCTCCCTCTCCCCACCACCTGCCGGAATGTGTAAAATGGGGACCTGTCTGCCGCAATGTGTAAGATGGGGACACTTTTTCCTGCCGCAATGTGTAAAATGGGGACAGTTTTTCCTGCCGCAATGTGTAAAATGGGGACACTTTTTCCTGCCGCAATGTGTAAAATGGGGACACTTTTTCCTGCCGCAATGTGTAAAATGGGGACACCTGTCTGCCGCAATGTGTAAAATGGGGTCACCTGTCTGCCGCAATGTGTAAAATGGGGACACTTGCCTGTCGTACTGTGTAAAATGGGGACACGTGTCTGCCGCAATGTGTAAAATGGGGACACTTGCCAGCGTACTGTGTAAAATGGGGACACGTGCCTGCCGCAATGTGTAAAATGGGGACACTTTTTCCTGCCGCAATGTGTAAAATGGGGACACCTGTCTGCCGCAATGTGTAAAATGGGGACACCTGTCTGCCGCAATGTGTAAAATGGGGACACTTGCCTGTCGTACTGTGTAAAATGGGGACACTTTTTCCTGGATATGAAATTTATGTTAGAAAAGGCAATTTTTCAGGTAAAAAGTTCTGAAAGATATATATATATATATATATATATATATATATATATATATATAATATTTTTATTCATTTATTTATTTATTTTAAAATGTTTAGTTTTTTTATTTTTTTATTGTAAAAAAAAAAAAAAAAATCTTTTTTTTTTTTTTTGGGAGAGGGGGAGGGGGGGGGGGGGGTCAAATGACTACCTTGCCCCGGGTGACAAAAAACCTAGTTTCGGCCCTTGGCAGCAACTAGTATTACTTTACAAAGTGCAACCCATTTTCACTGCTTTGGCCATTCAAAAGCATGTTCAGCAAAAAAAGGCAGCCAAAACCTTGCTTTGGATCTCGTGCCAGATGCAATAAAACAAAGTTAATATTTTACCTCATAATACAAACTAAGAAACTGCACGAATAAAAATATCCAAACTAATATGGAAGAAAAGACAAGTTAAATAAGAATTCAATATTTAATACAAAATAAACTTGCATAATAAAATGCAATATATAATGATCATATAATAAAAATCACCAACAGCAATATAAATTGTTGTGATCTCTATAAGAATGTAGCACACTGCAGAGATTGATATTTGTCACTGTGAAATAGATCAATGGCCACATGAACCACAACATTGGATACAATATATTTGCATGCCTTTGACACAGACGTGTTTTGTCCCCAGACACTGAGGCTTTTTCAAAGAGCTTATTCAATATTTTCTTTATACAGGTTGAGTCTCCCTTATCCAAAATGCTTGGGACCAGAGGTATTTTGGATATGGGATTTTTCCGTATTTTGGAATAATTGCATACCATAATGAGATATCATGGTGATGGGGCCTAAATCTAAGCACAGAATGTATTTATGTTACATATACACCTTATACACACAGCCTGAAGGTCATTTTAGCCAATATTTTTTTATAACTTTGTGCATTAAACAAAGTGTGTGTACATTCACACAATTCATTTATGTTTCATATACACCTTATACACACAGCCTGAAGGTAATTTAATACAATATTTTTAATAACTTTGTGTATTAAACAAAGTTTGTGTACATTGAGCCATCAAAACACAAAGGTTTCACTATCTCACTCTCACTCAAAAAAGTCCGTATTTCGGAATATTCCGTATTTCGGAATATTTGGATATGGGATACTCAACCTGTAATATATTTGATAGTAACTATATTTTTATTTGTTCTTATTTTCTTTCCACATATATTAGCACCTGAGGATTTTTAGTATACAAATACACCTACTGTACATCAAGAATATTTTAGTCTTCCTTAAGAATACCTGAGTATTATAATGAATAATGCCTGCAGTCCTGTAAATTGTTAGAATATAAAATATCACCTCAGATTTCACTAAGGGACATATATTCAATTAACAGCTTATTGTTGGCAATGCTCAATTCAAATAACTGTGGGACCCTTGCATGCTAATTATCAGAGGCAGGATCAGGGCTGGTGCTAGGGTGTTCAGCGCCCCCCTGCAAACTACAAATTGACGCCCTCCCATACTTTACAAAGGGACAGCGCATGTCTTTGGTGCACACTGAAAAATGGGAGTGGTCTTACACAGAAGACCACACAATAGTACCCCCATTTTAAATTACGCCACAGTAGCACAATCTTATTCACATAACACCGCACCTAGTAGTGCTTCTTATACACAAAATTCCCCCTGTAGTAGAGCCGCTTACACAAAATCCCACCCTGTAGTAGTGCCGCTTACACAAAATGCCCCCTTAGTAGTGCCGCTTATGCAAAATTCCTCCGTAGTAGTGCCGCTTACACAGAATGCCCCCTGTAGTAGTGCCGCTTACACAAAATCCCCCCTGTAGTAGTGCCGCTTACACAATAATCCCCCCTGTAGTAGTGCCGCTTACACAATAATCCCCCCTGTAGTAGTGCCGCTTACACAAAATCCCCCCTGCAGTAGTGCCGATTACACAAAATACCCCACTGTAGTAATGCCGCTTACACAAAATCCCCCCTGTAGTAGTGCCGTTTACACAAAATCCCCCCTGTAGTAGTGCCGCTTACACAAAATACCCATTGTAGTGCCGCTTACACAAAATGCCCCCTTTGTAGTGCCACTTACACAAAATCCCCCCTGTAGTAGTGCCGCTTACACAAAATACCACCTGTGGTAGTGCCGCTTACACACATTTTGCCCACCCAGTCAGTCACACATGCACACACATATATACACACACACATACACAAACAGATACACGCACACATACATACACAAACAGATACACACCTACAGATATATACACACACACACACACACACACACACACACACTTTCTCAAGCTCACTCGTTCTCTTTACATCTTCTTACCAAAAGGAAGTCTGGCTGGCCGGAGCTGTCCATCCTTCTGTGTCTCCTCATGATCCACCTGATCCCTTGTAGCTCTGCCCTCTGTTCCATGTAGCTCCGCCCCCTTTTCGGGTCTTCCTGCAGTGCACGCAGTCACACAGTTAGGAAGGGGGAGAGGACGCTTAAAGCTGCTGGCACAGCTGCCTGTCACAGTGTGACAAGCGTAGCAGCCGGCAGCAGCAGGGGGGGACAGGCAGCGCAGCAACAGGGATGCAGGACAGGGAGAGCGCCTCTCAGGCCTGGTGCCTACCTGCACTGTATGCCTTTGCTGAGTGGGTAGCATCGGGCCTGGGCAGGATTTATCCTCACAGCCTCAGGAGCTGTGAGTAAAAATCAACATTAAAATGCAGAGTCTGCATTTTATTGTGCAAGGAAACCCACTGTTTCACATTTTGCACAGACTCACTATGTTAACCCAGTGAATACCGTGAAGGGAAAAAGCTTATTGAATAGCTTTTCCTCACGCATCACCGACAATTAGCTGTGGTGTAAACCTAATGGAATATGCTTGTCAGTCAAAATTCTTGTTTCCTTATCTTCTTTGGCTCCATTATACATGTGGAAACAATAGTCTGTTTGTTTTAAACATATTTAAATACAATATTCAATATAGTAACAAAAGATATTATCTCCTGCATACAGTAAAGATGTGGTGTACCACCATGCACTAGTATGAGGAGGTTCAGTAGTAATTAATCTATTCAGCAAGCCCCAAAAACTCAGTTATAGAAACTTGACCACATATCCAACAAAGAGGCACGGAAATGTCTGTGTTCTGACGGAGATACTGAATTCATCATTCCCCCACAACAAAGGCAATATGCATCCGTTTTGAAAAACGGCGGACGTCACCACCCCCTACACATGCCCCCAAGCAGCAGCAGACTGTCAATCACTCACAGTCTGCTACTGATCTGCACGCAACATTGCAGACCTGAACTGCACATGATATCTGGATGACAGATCGACAATGTACAGGTTGACACTTATTAAGTCAACAACATATGGTCTACATGCATTAGGTCGACAGGTACAAAATGTTGACAAATACAAAATGTCGACAGTGCTTAAGGTCAACACGTACAAAAGGGCAACATGTTTAAATGATCGACATGGAAGTGGTCAATATGCAAATGGTCGACGCATGTTTTTAATAGTCAATACGTTTTTTTAAAAATATGCTTTATTTACTATCCATGTGAATATCTATTGGGAACAGGACCATCTTTTCATATGGGCTCAATGGGCACTTGCCTAAGGGCCCCAGGAGTATATGGGCCCTAGACTGATAGCTGAGGGTCCCCTCTTTCCGGAGATATCCGACTTCAAAGCAGTTTTCCCCATCCAAGCCTTTTAATTGCTCTTCCCAGCCAAATCTCTTGGGTTCTGTCTGACTGGGTTCTGAGTTTCTCTGAGGGTATATTCCAAAATCTGGGACTCTCCCCTTTTGGTGGACACTGGCAACTTGTCTATACTATGCCCAGAACCAGAGATATCAGCCTTCAGGCAGCTGGTCCCTGCTCCAGCTCACACGCCTAATGGGGTCATTCCGAGATGTTCGCTATTTTCTACTTATGCAAGCGGCGTACGCAAAGCAGCGATCACAATGCACGAATGCAAACAAACGCCCACCCCACACTACTGCGAACGACCATGCACCACTGCACAGAGTAGGCGTGTATTATGTAGCATCGCATGGTAGCGATCCGTCCACATGACTACCATACGCATCGCTAGCAACACATAACACGAAGCATATGTGCAATGCCTTCGCATGAGTACACAAGCTTATGTGAATCTGCAAATATTCGCACAGCATTGTTTTTTTGTTTTTCCCCCACACTACTCACTGCTATACTTTCTCGTATCCCTTCCTCAATTAAGAGACCAATTAGGGTAAGGAATTTAAATGTGATTGTCCAATTAAGTATTCTAAGACTTCAAAAGGGAGACTTTGTCAGCCTAATTGCAAAATATTAAACATTTTGTGTTTTTTATATGTCCTTATTGAATTATTTGATGGTTTGTTTGTTTTTTGGGTGCATTTCTGAAACAATCAGCTCCTAACTGTCATTGTTATTTAAAAAATGTTTTTAGTTCATTAAGTAGGCCTTTGTCACTCTTTAATGTTCCCATGATCCACTTTCAAAACATTGGTACCTATGTTTACATTTTAAAGCACAACATAAAACTCCTTTGGTGTGTAAACAAAATGTTTTATTTATTTTTGCAAAACATAAATTTTGTTTTTTGGTGTTTTGAACTAAGTAGACTAAAGTTTAACATAAATTTATCTGCAAAAAACTCAAAAAAATTGTTGCAGCAATTGTATTTCCTGCAGGAGGCCCCTGCAATGACCCTCCATCCTTTGTAGGCTTTGGCCTATTAAGGCATGGGGATCTCCAACAGCATCATCTGTAAGGAAGGTAAATAATACAAAATTATTAACGGACATAACACATCATATAAGCAAGGCACAAAACACACTTTAATCGGTCACTAGCTAGGGCAGGGATGTCGAACCTTTCGCCCTCCAGCTGTTCAGGAACTATACATACCAGCATGGCCTGCTATGAACACAAAAAATACACATGCTAAAACGGGTGCTGCCCATGCTGGGATGTGTACTTCATACACATCTGGAGTGGCCTGGCCTCACCATTTTGTGTGTAGGCTCAGCCTCATCAGACAGCGTATGTACATGTGCAGGTGAACTACATATCCCAGCATGTCCTGACTCAGTGATAACATGCATTACTACCTAAGCTGAGTCAGAGCCTGTTGGTATGTGTATCACATCATCATTTTCAGGGGAACATTTAGATAACACATGTACCTGTACAGAAATAAAAACTACTTTACTAAAACATTTATGTGTTACAAATGACTTACTCTTCCCCGATGGATGAGCAGCACCCTCTGCCTCCTCAGGGGCCTCAGCTGCCCACTCAGATGTGGGGGAAGGGACTTGTAAGGGGGACGGATTTTGGATGGGGGAAGGAGGTTGGATGGGGAAAGAGGATGGATGGGGGACAGAGGATGGATGGGTGAGGGGGGTTGAGAAGGGGGGGCAGATTGAGAGGGTGAGGGGGCTGAGAGGGGTATTCAGAAAGAGAGGATGAGGGGGGTTGAGAGGGGGGTTTAGAAAAAGAGGGTGAGGGGGGTTGAGAGGGGGGTTCAGAAAGAGGGTGAGGTGGGGCGAGGGGGGTTGAGAGTGGGGTTCAGAAAGAGAGGGTGAGGGGGGTTGAGAGGCGGGTTCAGAAAGAGAGGGTGAGGGGGGTTGAGAGGGGGAGGATGAGGAGGAGGCTGAGGATGATTGATGGGGTGCTGGTGGTTGAGTGGGGGAGGGGGCTTGAAAGGGGGAGGAGGTGGAGGAGGAGGAGGTTTGATGGGGTGGTGCTTCATCAGTTGGGGAGGCATCCTCATCTTCCTCCTCAGTATCCTGCCTTTGTGATGTTCCTAAAAAGTGCAAAATAAACAAATATGTAAGTTTCTTGCTGTTTAATGTTTGGCCAACAGGATATTTTTTTAATGTTAATATTTGTGCCATATGTTCCCATTGTGTGCTTTGTCATATTTTTATGTACTAGAAGTTTACCTTTTTTTTTGGGGGGGGGGGGGAATTGGGAAAGAGTTACCTTTTTAGCCTATTCTCATTAGCACACACAATTACAATTAATTAACAAAGAATTAACAAAGAATTAAGGTTCAAAAAGGGCTGAGATTACCTAAAGGATAAAAAAAGGGGCAGACTAGATGGGCCAAGTGGTTCTTATCTGCCGTCAAATTCTATGTTTCTATGTTTCACACACAGGGATGTACTGGGCACTTTCATTATACCACACAAATAGGGTAACTTACACTACGTAGGACTATGGCAATTTTTATGGGAAGCATTGTGCTTATACAGGTAGCTGATTTACCATTATATATTTATAAATGGACACACTCCCTGCACTATAAAAATCAATGTCAATCCTAACTCCCTACACATGAATCCCTCCCACTGCATTCCCCAGTGTGTTCTTCAAAGGACTACCCCCACATACAGTGTTAAGCACATAAGCATACAGTGCTGGTTTTATGTGTACTAATGTTGTTTGGTAATAATGTTAAACATTTACATGTTAAAATACACACTGACACAAACAAATGTGGATTACTCACGTGCGCGAATTTGCTGGAGCAGCTGCAACAGCAAACGTAGGCTGGCGGCGGAGGTCTGACCACCGCCGCTCGAGCTACACAATTGTTCGCCTGGTGCGGACCCTCGCCTGCAGGACTCTGCGGACCTCCACATAGGCCACACGCTTCCTAGAGTTGGGAACGTACGGTCCCGCGCGGCCCACGCGGTGGTCCATAATGGTGGTCAGTAGCCGCAGCTCCCTCATAGAAAAAATGGCGGCTCGTATGGTGCCAATGGCATTTTAGCAACAGGGACTAATATTTATACTGTATGCTGACTGTTGATTGGTCAAACTGTGATGGTGTCACCTGTATTGATAAACTTTATTAATATCACTGGACATTAACAGTGATGTGGGTTTTTTCTGCGTACGCATAAGCGACTGTTCACGGCTGGCACTGTGAAAATACTGTATAGGCAACATTCACCACATTTGGAGGCCTGATTCAGGTTAACAATCCCAGAGAGTAGTATGAGTTTGTAGGTATGGGTAGGTTGTATTCCCAATAGATATTAAAACAAAATTAGAGGCGTGCATGGGAAATGTATATAGCAACAACAACAAAGTGACTATTTCTATATTTAAATATTATGTTTATTTAAAATGCAAAAATCAAAATGGACAGGATTATAAAAAAAATGTGTAAAACATGCAACAATACTATTGGACTATCAGCATTTACAGACGTCAGAAGTTTACCATTAGTTAGGATACTACTCAAAAGACATACACATTAATACACTAAATCATCCATGTGTACCTAAATCTCTGCCAGACCAACAAATTACTTAAACTCCTCTAAAATACAGTTACATATGTAAATAACTACAAAAAAAAACCCCATCTAATTGTTGCCAAAAAACGTTATGAATGTGTTCAGGACATAAGCATACCTGAAGTGCTGGCGTACGATTCTTGCCCTAAAGGCATGACCACGCTGGGCCTCCGTGCCTTGCCGGAATGTCCGCCCAACCCCTGGCTCCTCATCCTCTCTGGGCCATTCCTCGGATTGAGGAAGCTCCAGGCGACTCCTCACAGCAATATTGTGGAGTATGGCACACAGGACCACAATTTTACTTACCATTTCTGGTGAATACATGAGGTTGCCACCAGTGTGGTGGAGCACATGGAAGCATCTCTTCAAGACCTCAATAGTGCGCTCCACCAGCTGCCTAGTGGCAGTAAGCGCGGAACTAAACTCGGACTGTGGCCCTGGCCTGGGTGTGCTGTATTGAGTCATGAGCCAGGGGGTGCAAGGATATCCACGATCTCCTGTAAAAACTGTCACACGCCATAGGCGGCGTTCACCACGCTTACCCCTGCGTGCCTGCTGGTCTGTGTTGCGGCCTTCGATGGTCCACGGGCTCCGGCGCCTGGCTGGCGCGGCTCCCGGCGGTTCCCCGGGGCAGGGGCGCCGCCATGACACCCGGCATCACGTGAGCGGGGAGCAGGTGACGTCATCAGACTGTTCCGCCAATCCAGCGGAGGCGGGAGATTCAAAGGCAGACGCCGGGCAGCGCCTCGGCGCCTGAGTATCGTCTTTTCCCCTGAAGTGGATGCCAGTGCTCTTGTTCCCGGCGAATCTCTCCGCAGTCGTACCCCAGTGTCTCCGGCACTTCCAGGTGCCAGTTGCTGCACAGTTCCAGCGTATACAGCGGCTGGTGTGTTCCTCTGCAATCCAGTCACCAGTGCTTCTTGGAGTCAGCGTGGGCTGCGGGCTAAACGCCGCTCTCAAGTTCTACAAGTCTTCAGTGTCTTTAAACACCACTCTCAAGTTCTACAAGTCATCTGTGTCTTTAAACACCGCTCTCAAGTTCTACAAGTCATCTGTGTCTTTAAACACCGATCTCAAGTTCTACAAGTCATCTGTGTCCTTAAACACCGCTCTCAAGTTCTACAAGTCATCTGTGTCCTTAAACACCGTTCTCAAATTCTACAAGTCATCAGTGTCTTTAACCACCGTTCTCAAGTTCTACAGTGTCTTTAATCACCGCTCTCAAGTCATACAAATCATCAGTGTCTTTAACCACCGCTCACAAGTTCTATAAATCATCAGTATCTTTAGTCACCGCTCTCAAGTCATACAAATCATCAGCAACCACCGCTCACAAGTGTTCCAAATCATCAGAGTCTTTAACCACCGTTCACCAGTTTTTCAAATCATCAGTATCTTTGAAAACATCACTCACAAGTTCTTCAGTCACCATTATCTTGTACCAACACCCACAAGTACTTCTTTTCCTGGAATCTTTAACATTGCTTACAAGTTCTCCTATAGGCCTGGACATTTCCCCCATACGTTCCTTCTCTGCTATGTGACATTGTGTTGCTCCCTTCCTGCAATAAAGTTCTTTAATATTTTCACCAAGCTTTACTGTCAGAGTCCTGTATGAGGAAGACCTATATCAAGCCATCCCTGTTCCGACCCAACTGTGGTTCCTCTCCCCTACCATCGAGAGAACCCCCGAGTTCACAACACCCCCAACCTAGGTCAGTGACAGTATACTCAGGCGCCATGGACCCGGGGGATCGGAGCCCAGAGGCAAGTACCATCCAGGACTTGATTTCTCGAGTACAAAGTCAGGAAGCAGCACAGGGCCAGGTGATGCATTATCTCCAGGAATTATCTGGCCGGCTGGATCAAATTCAGACTTCTCTGGCTTCAGTAGTACCGGCCCCAGCTCCAGTACCCGTTTAAGTGGTTGTCTCTAGTAATATTCCATCCTCCTCTTGAACCAGGTCACGCCTTCAGCTCCCTACTCCTTCTCGCTATAATGGGAATCCAAAAAATTACCGTGGTTTTTTCAATCAGTGCGAGGTACATTTTGAACTTCTTTCACATAACTTCCCTACTGATCGGTCCAAGGTGGCATACATTGTTTTTTTGCTCGAGGGTTCAGCGTTGGATTGGGTGTCTCCGTTATGGGAGCGATCTGATCCATTGGTTTCTAGTTACACCAATTTCATTACGTCATTCCGGATGATCTTTGATGAGCCCGGCAGGACGACCGCTGCCTCTGCAGACTTGCTTCGTGTCCGACAAGGCTCTTGTTCAGTGGGACAGTATGTGATTAATTTTCAGACCATAGCCTCAGAACTGCGCTGGAATAATGATGCCCTTCGGGCTGCCTTTTGGAACGGGCTCTCTGATCGTCTAAAGGACGAGTTGGTCACTAGAGATTTGCCGGATTCTTTAGAACAGTTAATCTCGCTCTGTGTAAAGGTTGATCTTCGCATGCAGGAACGAGGTGGTGAACGTAGTCGGTCAGATCGATCAAGGGTCCGATCTCTTCCGTCTAAGCAAACGGTTATTCCAAGTTCTGATGAACCTATGCAGATTAATCGATCTCGGCTGTCCCCAGAAGAACGTCAGCGTCGTCGTGAGGTTAGACTCTGCCTCTACTGTGGAGCCGCGGATCACTTTCTCAAGTTTTGCAAGTCTCACCCGGGAAACGGGCAGTCCTAGCTTGTTCCGGAGGAGTCGAACTAGGGGTTTCTTCTAAACCTTCTCCGCCAGTGGACTGTTTACTCTCCGTGTCTCTGTTCTCCGAGTCAATAGCCAAACCCGTTAAGGCTCTGCTGGACTCAGGGGCTGCGGGGAATTTTATTTCCCTTTCCTGTGCCCAGGATCTGGGTTTTCAGCTACGGTCGGTCGAACGACCTATTACGTTGACTGCTATCAATGGTACCCAAATTTCTGACGGTCTGATTTCAAGTTGCACAGTACCAATCAAACTGCAAGTGGGAGCTCTACATCAAGAACACCTGGAGTTCCTAGTGATTCGTGAGATGCCCCACGATCTGGTTCTTGGCCTTCCTTGGATTAAACTTCACAACCCTCACGTCGACTGGAGTTCGACACAAATAATATCTTGGAGTTCTTTTTGTCATTCAAATGGTCTCACCCCTGTCTATCCGCTTCGTGTATCTTCCAAGTCAGATGAAGGGCTCATTCCGGAGGCCTATCGGGAGTTTTCTGACGTGTTCTCGGAGCAAGCGGCCGATCAGCTACCACCGCATAGATCCTGGGACTGCCCCATTGAGCTCATTCCGGGGAAAATGCCACCTCGGGGTCGCACTTATCCCTTATCACTGCCCGAGACCCAAGCTATGTCGGACTATATCAAATCTAATCTGCAGAAAGGATTCATCCGCCCCTCTACCTCCCCGGCGGGGGCGGGTTTCTTTTTTGTGAAGAAGAAGGACGGAGGGCTGAGACCATGTATTGACTATCGTGGTCCAAATGATGTCACCATTAAAAATTAGTATCCTTTGCCGCTCATTTCGGAGCTTTTTGATAGAGTTTGCGGAGCCCGAGTTTTCACCAAGCTTGATTTAACGGGAGCTTATAATTTGATACGTATCCGACAGGGGGACGAATGGAAGACGGCCTTCAATACCAGGGACGGGCATTATGAGTATCTGGTAATGCCATTTGGCCTCAGCCTGCCGTCTTCCAGGGATTCATTAACGAAGTCTTTCGGGATATGCTATACCTAAGTGTAGTGGTATATTTGGATGACATTCTGATATTTTCTAAAAGTCTCACAGAGCACAGAATACAGGTCAAAGAGGTACTTCTTCGATTGCGAAAGAATCATCTTTATGGCAAAATTTCCAAATGTACTTTTGAGGTTCCTTCTATTCCATTTCTTGGTACATCATTTCGGGCACGGAGCTTCGTATGGATCCAGAGAAACTCACTGCCATCCGGGACTGGACTCAGCCTCTTTCCTTGAAAGCGGTACAACGATTTCTGGGTTTTGCAAATTACTACCGGAAATTCATAAAGGGATTCTCTACCATCGTGGCACCTATTACTGCCCTAACCAAGAAGGGTTCTGACCCAAGTCATTGGTCCTCCGAAGCTGTAGCAGCGTTCGCTCAGTTAAAGGCAGCCTTTATGTCCGCTCCAGTACTTCAACAACCACATTTTTTAAAACCATTCTTTTTGGAGGTTGATGCTTCCACGGTAGGCATAGGTGACGTGCTTTCGCAGTACGCTCCAGATGGGAAGTTACATCCATGTGGTTTCCATTCTCACAAATTCTCTCCTGCGGAACAGAATTACACCATTGGAGACAAAGAGCTTTTGGCAATAAAATCTGCCTTGGAGGAATGGAGATATCTTTTGGAAGGTGCTAAACACCTAATTACAATTTTCACTGATCATAAGAATTTGCTGTACCTCAAGACGGCCCAGTGCTTGAATCCCCATCAAGCTAGATGGGCGCTCTTCTTTTCTCGGTTTTCGTTTGTTAATAAGTACCGGCTGGGACTTTTAACACCAAGGCTGATGCTTTATCCCGTTCCTTAACAGCTTCAGATGAGGAGAATTCTGTTGAGAAGGCTTTGATTCTCAGTCCAGTTGCTATGTCAGCGGCGCCCACTGCTCTGGGTCCTCCTCCTGGGAGAATGTCTGTGCCAGCTAAATTTCGACCAAGGTTGTTGCAGTGGGCTCCTATTTCCAAGTTTTCCGGTCATCCTGGAGTTCAAAAGATGTGGGAGTTTCTACGAAGGTCTTACTGGTGGGACACTATGAAGAAGGATATTCAAGATTATGTCAACTCATGTCCTCAGTGTGCTCAGCACAAAATTTTTCGTTTGCCTCCTGCGGGGTTGTTGCATCCACTGTCCATTCCTCAGAGGCCTTGGACCCATATCTCTATGGACTTTGTCACCGAATTGCCCCTCTCCAAGGGTCACAATACTGTCTCGGTAATTATCGACCGTTTCTCTAAGATGGCACATTTTGTACCTTTGACCGGGTTACCATCAGCTCCCAAGTTGGCTTTGTTATTTATCTGAGAACATTTCCGCCTGCACGGCTTACCTCAGGAAATCATCTCTGACCGGGGGGGTACAATACACTGCAAGATTCTGGAGAGCTCTCTGTACGGCCTTACAAATAAAACTCAAGTTTTCATCCGCTTACCATCCACAAACCAATGGGCAAACTGAACGCATCAATTAAGATTTAGAGACTTTTCTCCGTGTTTATCTTTCTCCCTCGCAAGATAATTGGGTGGAACTGTTGCCATGGGCCGAGTTTGCCCATAATCATCTGTACCACTCTTCGACTGGTGAGTCCCCATTTTTCATTAATTATGGGTTCCATCCTCAAGTTCCTGAATTACCCATTTGTCCTCCGGAGGATGTTCCTGCTGCAGCCTCTACTCTTCGGCACTTCAGCCAAATTTGGAGTCGAGTTCATGCTAATCTCAAGAGAGTTTCTGGCTGCTATAAGTTCTTTGCGGATAGGAAGCGACGAGCAGCTCCCCAATACAAGGTTGGTGACAGGGTATGGCTTTCCACCCGCAACCTCCGGTTAAGGGTGCCCACTATGAAGTTCGCCCCAAAGTTTATTGGTCCTTACCCCGTGTTACAAGTCCTGAACCCGGTTGTCTGCAAATTGGGATTGCCTTCCCACCTCCGGATACCAAACTCCTTTCATGTCTCTCTCCTTCGCCCCCTTATTTTAATCCGGTTCCATTCAAAGTCCCCAAGGCCAACCTCTGCAGAGTCTGAAGCTGGAACGGACTTTGAAATCAAAGCTATTCTTGACTCTCGTTATCTTCACAAGAATCTACAGTATTTGGTGGAGTAGAAAGGTTTTGGCCCCGAGGAGAGGAACTGGGTCAAGGCTACTGAAGTTATGGCTCCCCGACTGGTGCGGATTTTCCATTCCAGACATCCAACAAAACCTGGAAAGTGTCCGGGGGCCACTCCTGGAGGAGGGGGTACTGTCACACGCCATAGGCGGCGTTCACCGCGCTTAGCCCTGCGTGCCTGCTGGTCTGTGTTGCGGCCTCCGCCTTCGATGGTCCACGGGCTTCGGTGCCTGGCTGGCGCGGCTCCCGGCGGTTCCCCGGGGCAGGGGCGCCACCATGACACCCGGCATCACGTGGGCGGGGAGCAGGTGACGTCATCAGACTGTTCCGCCAATCCAGCGGAGGCGAGAGATTCAAAGGCAGACGCCGGGCAGCGCCTCGGCGCCTGAGTATCGTCTTTTCCCCTGAAGTGGATACCAGTGCTCTTGTTCCCGGCGAATCTCTCCGCAGTCGTACCCCAGTGTCTCCGGCACTTCCAGGTGCCAGTTGCTGCACAGTTCCAGCGTATACAGCGGCTGGTGTGTTCCTCTGCAATCCAGTCACCAGTGCTTCTTGGAGTCAGTGTGGGCTGCGGGCTAAACGCCGCTCTCAAGTTCTACAAGTCTTCAGTGTCTTTTTTTTTTTTGAATAAACGATTTATTGGGTTTTACAAAATTTTTCCATTTATATATATAGAAAATCAATATCATATCGACAATATTGGTACATTGGTACATTGTTACATTGTTATCTTCAAGGCGTCAAAGTACAATACCAAAGGATGACAGGCAGTGCATAGTAATGCCCATAAATTCGGGCAAAGAGTAACAGTGTATAAAACAATTGCTACATCTAAAAGAGCGTTAGAGTAAAGTACAAACAGACCTGTTATTCAAATCCAATGTACCAGGCATAAATGGATAACATTAGTAAAATGTATATGCGACAAGATAAGAATAAAAAAAGGGGGGAGGGTGGGGAGGAACACAAAACAGAGGGAAGGAGGGAAGAGGCAGTGGTAACTCCGAAATATCAAAATAAGTTGTCGTAGTGGATAGGAATTACATTAGTTTCTGTCTTAGGAGCCAATCAGTGCCTTCGAACACTATCTGTATTTGATCTTGTATACCCTGGGGAAGTCTAAATATATAGCCACCCCACTTTTTATAAAACTTAACTACCCCTGTCTCAATCTCTGGAAATGCAGCACTTCGTTCATAATAAAGTATCTTTAAAATATCTGACTGAAGTTCGTGTAGAAAGGGGGGGGGGGGATCTAGAGATCCAGTGTCTTAGAATAAGCTTACTGGCAATGGTCAAAATAACCGTTAATATAGGCGACAATGTGGTTTTACATAAACCTAAATCCCATTCATCAAAATTCAATAAAAGGCAAGGGATAGGGGCTTTAATAAGACATAGGGAGAAAAGTTTATTGACATAAGTGATAACTTTATCCCAAAATCGTCTGATCTTCCTACATTCCCAAAAGTTATGAAAGAAATCAGCTTTACTAGCAGTGCATTTTGGGCATCTGCCCGTTTCTTCTGCTACTATAAATTTCCTCTGTGCTTGAGAGATGTATGCCCAATGTACAATCCGTAGATGTGTTTCCTGTAGTGTGGCAGAAGGGATACGCTTAAGGGTGGCCTCACAATGCTCCGTCCAAACTGCAGATGACTGAATGGATGGGATGTCTCGAGTCCAGCTCCTAAGGGAGCGAGACCAAACTGTTGCCGCAGATGGCTCCAACAAAAATGGATATAAATACCGAATTTTGTATGTTTTGATTTTAATGAAAGCCATAGTTTCCAAAATCACATATTTGGATTGGGACACGTTTGGTTTCACAGTTTTGGACTGAGCATAGTGCCTAGCCTGTAGATACATAAAGAACCACCCTCTCTGAAGACCAAAAAAAGTATCTTGGAGATAATTAAAGGCACGTATGGTGCCACCCGGATCGAAGATGTCTTTTATCGCTATTATCCCCTTCGCTTTCCAGTTCAAATATAGTGGATTCTCCAGACCTGGAATAAAACTGGGATTCCCCCAAAAGGTAATAAAAGGAGTATCAATATGATCCCTGTGTAAGCGTTTATTAATGGTACACCAACTTCTATAAACATCTGCAAATAATATATTGGAGAGAATGGGTGTTGGGATCAATGATTTAGGAGAGTGTAATAGTGCATTAGAGGAAAAGGGGAAGAAGAGTGCATCCTCCAATGCAGTGTTGGTAAATACGGAGGTTTGCCCCAACCAGTCTGAGATATATCGAAAATGAGTTGCTTGGGTAAAAGTGGCTATGTCTGGCACAGCGAAGCCTCCCTGCACCTTTGGAAGGATCAATTTTGAAAAAGCAATGCATGGCTTCTTACCTTGCCACATAAATTTAATAAATTGAGCATTTAGGGCTGTAGTATCTCATCTTGAAAGACAAAGGGGGAGCATTTGTAGTATATATGAAAGTTTGGGAAATAACACACTTTTTATGACAGCAATTCTGCCAGTTAATGAAAGGGGTAAATGTGTCCAGTGGTCGATTAATTTTACTCTTGAAGCCAGTATTGGTGGGAAGTTAACTGAATAAAGTGAACTTAGAGTATTTGGAATAAGAATCCCGAGATATTTAAGAGGGGCGTGGCAGATAGCAAACCTGGCTAAAGTGGGGTGTGATGCAAAATAATTAGCCTCCGTCATTATAGGCAGGAGCTGTGATTTTGAATAGTTCACCTTAAAGCCTGAAAAAGCACTGAAATTGTCTATCATGGAAACAATGGCTGTAAGTGACTGCAAAGGCTGAGATATAAATAACAGCATATCATCTGCAAAGAGGCTCAATTTGACCTCTACATCATTTATTTTAATGCCAGTATACAGGGAATTTGAACGGAGGGCTGCAGCCAGTGGTTCTAACGCCATAGCGAAGAGGAGGGGAGAGAGAGGGCAACCCTGTCTCGTGCCTTGTAAAATTGAAAAAGGGTGGGAAAGATAGCAATTACTTAAAATTTGCGTAGAGGAACCCTTGAATAGCCTTTGCAGTATCAAAATAAATTCATTGGGGGTGCCAAATCTGTGCATACAATCAAATAAGTGGTCCCATGCTACTAGGTCAAAAGCTTTTTCTGCATCGAGTGATAAAATTGCATTGGGACTTTTGAAGTTAGAGGATTCTAGCCATTGCATAACCGTGAGGACTTTCCGAACATTCCCTACAGAGTGACACCCCATAATAAACCCTGTTTGGTCTTCGTGTATGATATTTGGAAGAATAAGTTTAAGTCTATCAGCCAAAATTTTGGTATATAATTTATAATCTGTGTTCAGGAGGGAAATTGGTGTTATGCACACCAGTGCCTGCAGGAATGTACTGGTATCAGAACTGTTATGCACTCCAGTGCCTGCAGGAATGTACTGGTGTTTGAACTGTTATGCACACCAGTGCCTGCAGGAATGTACTGGTGTCTGAACGGATAGGTATGCAAAACAAATGAACTCACAGACAGACTGGGGAATATGACATTACGTACACAGAAGGTGATAGGGTAACAAAATACACACAAAGTGAACAGAGAAGCACAGAGGCTAAGGAACTGGGTGTCTCCCTAGTATTAGTAATGCTCAGATGGGAAAAGCAAGATGTTGTGTTTTAATACGTAGAGAACCCGAAATGCTGTTGCTAAGGGCAACAGCAAAACCCTAAAGGGTTACCAACGGGTGTGGCAGTAAACTCCTTGGTCAGAGATGGAATGATAGACACAAGGAGAGTCTCCACAATCCTAATTCTCACTTGCAGTGCACAGGTTCAGCTTACTGCCACTAAACTGACACTTGACACCTTGCACAGTGAGACAGGATTTAGGCAGGCAAGTCTTAGAATACAGCCGCAAACTTGCTAAGTTCACAGAGTAGTAAAAGAACCCCAGCAAGCTAAACGACTGACTCCAGTCTTACTGCTAGGTCTGGATTGGCAGAGTGTAGTACCAAATCCCCAGGCCTATTTGCAGTAAGCAACAACAAATACAAAGCTACACAGTACTGGCTAACTTTCAGGAACTAACCAACAAAGATTCAGCAGCATCTGCTTAACCTGAGAAGAGGCCTTATAAAGCAGGTGCTGTCCACGCCCCACTCAGACCTCACAGACTGTGAGCACAAAAACCAGCACCGGATCCCCTGCCGTGCACAGAGCCTGTAACCACTGCACAGCAAAAGACCCGAACCGGAGTATCAGCTGCGCTCAGGTTACTCCGCTAGCACTTGTCTCCCGGTTGCCATGACGACGTGGCAGCACAGGGCAGGAGACCCTAACAGTACCCCCCCTATGACGAGGGGTCAAAGAACCCCTACCACCGGGTTTATCGGGGAACTGCGAGAAGAAAGAGCGTATCAGTCTGGGGGCATGAAGATCACAACTGCGCACCCACGACCGCTCCTCCGGGCCATACCCCTTCCAGTGCACCAAAAATGACAGCCGACCCCGAACCATCTTGGAGTCAAGAATCCTTTCAACAACAAACTCCCTCTGGCCACGTATCAGAAGAGGGGAAGGTCTTCCACTGGAAGAAGGATTACTAATCGCCCGTTTTAAAAGGGAACAATGAAATGTTTTATTGATACCCAAAGAACGGGGCAGATCTAACTGAAATGCCACCGGATTGATAACCCTGGTGATCTTATAAGGGCCGATGAACCGGGGGCCTAACTTATGAGATGGCTGTCTCAACTTCAAATTCTTGGTAGACAACCAGACGAAGTCTCCTAATTTGAAGCTGCAGGGTCTTTTCCGCTTATCAAAAACCCTTTTGGTCACTAATGACACAGACACAAGGGCTTTCTTCACTTTCCGCCAAATACCTCTAAGGACCGAAACCACAGAGGAACCCCCAGGCGTGGAGTCCAGGGGGTCAAAAGAATTGGCCTTAGGATGATGCCCATACACACAAAGGAAGGGAGAGATCCCTGTAGCAGAGTGAGCCGCGTTGTTATAGGCAAACTCCGCCATGGACAGATGAGCAACCCAGTCAGTCTGACACTTGGAGACATAACACCTGAGGAACTGCTCCAAGGACTGGTTCACCCTTTCAGTCTGCCCATTAGACTGCGGATGGTAGCCTGACGACAAGCTGACAGAAATCTGGAGATCGGAACAAAATGCCCTCCAGAATTTGGCCACAAACTGGGATCCGCGGTCAGAGACCACATCAAGTGGCAACCCGTGGAGACGCACAACATGCAGCATAAATAATTCAGACAGGCGTCTGGCCGATGGCAGCCCAACCAGTGGAACGAAGTGCGCCATCTTCGAAAACCTGTCAACGACAACCCAAATGGCTGTCATCCCCGAGGATTTGGGCAAGTCCACCACAAAATCCATTGAAATGTGGGTCCATGGCTTAGATGGGATAGAGAGTGGATGTAATGGGCCAACAGGAACCCCTCTAGGAGTCTTATTTCGGGCACAGATGTCACATGCCCGAACCCACTGATCCACATCCTTAGCCACCGAGGGCCACCACACCGCCCTAGATAGCAACTCCCGAGTTCTGGCAATACCCGGGTGACCTGCCGACTTCTTGGCATGGAATTCCAGGAACACTCGCTGTCTTAACCTAGGAGGCACAAACAAAAGACCTACCAGAAGGTCTGGAGGAGCCTGCTCCTGTGCTCTAAGGACTAATGATAAGAGGTCCTGGGTAATGCCCACTTTAATACATGATGGGGACACAATGGGCAACGGCTCCTCGGTGGTCTCCTGGATTGGAGCAAAACTCCGCGAGAGCGCATCAGCCTTGATGTTTTTTGACCCAGGGCGATATGTTATCAAAAAATTAAAGCGAGCAAAAAACAAAGCCCATCGTGCCTGCCTGGCATTGAGACGCTTCGCTGACTCTAAATATGCCAGATTCTTATGGTCAGTGAGAATTGAGACCACAAACGTAGCCCCCTCGAACCAGTGTCTCCACTCCTCGAGTGCATCCTTAATAGCCAACAATTCCCGGTTACCCACGTCATAATTCATCTCGGCAGGCGAAAATTTACGGGAAAAGTAAGCACAGGGATGAAGGCGATTATCAGACACTCCCATCTGAGAAAGCACTGCCCCAATACCCATCTCAGAGGCATCCACCTCCACCACAAAAGGACGCTCTGGATCTGGGTGTCGCAGCACCTTGGCCGATACAAATGCCCTTTTGAGACGGGCAAAAGCCGCTTTAGCCTCACAAGACCAGTGAGCAACATCCGCCCCTTTCTTAGTGAGTGCCACCAAGGGCGCCACTATAGACGAAAATCCAGCGATAAATCGTCTATAAAAATTTGCAAAGCCCAGGAAACGCTGAAGCGCCTTCAAACTAGTGGGCTGCACCCAATCCAGGACTGCCTGTACCTTGGAACCCTCCATTTGGAAACCTTCTGGTGAAATAATATATCCTAGAAATGCGATTTGCTGAACTTCAAATTCGCACTTCTCCAGCTTCGCCCCAAGCCGGTGGTCTCTGAGTTTCTGGAGGACTAAGCGTACATGCTTCCGATGTTCCTCCAGGGAATGGGAGAAGATTAGGATGTCATCTAAGTATACAACTAAGAATCTATCCAAATATTCCCTGAGCACATCATTCATGAAATCCTGGAAGACTGCAGGGGCATTACAGAGCCCAAAAGGCATCACCAAATATTCATAATGCCCTGAGTGGGTATTAAAGGCAGTCTTCCATTCATCCCCCTCTCTTATTCGGATTAGATTGTACGCACCGCGTAGGTCAATCTTAGAAAAAATGGTGGCAGTACGAAGCTGGTCAAACAAGACCGAAATGAGAGGCAGTGGGTATGAGTTTTTAATCGTGATACGGTTCAATTCCCTGAAGTCGATGCAGGGTCGCAACGAACCGTCCTTTTTACCCACGAAGAAGAACCCCGACCCAACTGGAGACTGTGAAGGTCTGATAAATCCCTTAGCCAAGTTCTCCTGAATGTACTCTGCCATAGCCTGAGTCTCAGGACGTGACAGGGAGTACAACCTGCTCTTGGGAAGCTTAGCATTTGGCAACAAATCAATGGCACAGTCATAGGGGCGATGGGGAGGTAGTACCTCTGCAACTTTTTTGGAGAACACGTCCGCAAAATCTGCATAACACCCTGGCAATCCTGGCAAACTTAGCTGCGAGAGCCTGACTGGAAGGCTCAAGCAACTCCTGAAACAATCAGTACCCCAACTAAGAATCTCCCCAGAGACCCAGTCAAATTGAGGATTGTGGGCCCTTAACCAGGGTAACCCCAACACCAATGGGGCAAAAGTACAGAGTGTCACATAAAAGGACAATTTTTCAGAGTGTGTGGCTCCAATAAACAAAGAAATCTGGCTAGTGCAAGAGGTAATTTTACCTTGGGATAATGGTTCCCCGTTTAACCCACAAATCTCAATTTCCGATGCCAAGGGTACTAAGGGAACAGAGTGTTTCAGGGCGAATTGGCGGTCCATAAAAACCCCGTCGGCCCCACTGTCCACAAAGGCCTCAGTCTTGACAGTTTGACCGAGGATCTTCAAGGTCACCGGAATGATAAAAGTCTTCTTGGGAAATTCTGACTTCTGGCCTGACAGGATATTTCCCATCACCCTCAGGCCCTGAAGTTTTCCGGCTTTTCTGGGCATGATACTACCACATGACCTTTATTCCCACAGTACAAACACAACCCCTGCTGTCTCCTCCGCGTCTTCTCACGCGAGGAGAGGCGGGTAGCCCCAATCTGCATAGGCTCCTCGGAAAATTCCTCAGAGTCTGAGGTTCCCTTGGGAAAGAAGGAAACCTCAGTCTCCCTTTCAAGCCTACGCTCTCTCAGCCGTCTATCCACCCGGATGGATAACTGCATGAGCTGATCCAAGCTATCAGGCAAGGGATATTGTACCAGTTGGTCCTTTATCTGGTTAGAAAGACCTCTTCGGTACTGGTGTCTCAGGGATGGGTCATTCCACTGGGTATCATGGGCCAACCTCCGAAACTCCGTACAGTAAACCTCAACTGGCCTTCGCCCTTGCTTAAGGATCGAAATCTGAGCCTCGGCTGAGGCCGTCTTGTCAGGGTCATCATACAACATGCCCAGTGCCGTAAAAAAAGCATCAACACTTTTAAGCGACGGACAGTCAGGCTGCAACCCATATGCCCAGACCTGTGGGTCTCCTTGTAGCAAGGAAATCACTATGCCCACCCGCTGAATCTCCGACCCAGAAGACTGAGGCCTAAGCTGGAAGTATAGCTTGCAGCTCTCCTTGAAACAAAAGAACTGCGAGCGATCTCCAGAAAAACGATCCGGGAGATTTACTTTCGGCTACTTAACCCCTGAAGGTGCTGCTGCTGCGGGAGCTCCGCCAGCGGCCTGGGAGGTGTGCATTTTAATGGACAAATCATTAAATTGTCGAGTCAGGACCTGCACCTGATCGACCACCTGTTGCAACTTATTTTGAGGGGTATGCTCCATATTCCCACAAAATTTCAACAGGAGTATTAGGCTGCTGAATATGTTATGCACACCAGTGCCTGCAGGAATGTACTGGTGTCAGAACTGTTATGCACTCCAGTGCCTGCAGGAATGTACTGGTGTTTGAACTGTTATGCACACCAGTGCCTGCAGGAATGTACTGGTGTCTGAACGGATAGGTATGCAAAACAAATGAACTCACAGACAGACTGGGGAATATGACATTACGTACACAGAAGGTGATAGGGTAACAAAATACACACAAAGTGAACAGAGAAGCCCAGAGGCTAAGGAACTGGGTGTCTCCCTAGTATTAGTAATGCTCAGATGGGAAAAGCAAGATGTTGTGTTTTAATACGTAGAGAACCCGAAATGCTGTTGCTAAGGGCAACAGCAAAACCCTAAAGGGTTACCAACGGGTGTGGCAGTAAACTCCTTGGTCAGAGATGGAATGATAGACACAAGGAGAGTCTCCACAATCCTAATTCTCACTTGCAGTGCACAGGTTCAGCTTACTGCCACTAAACTGACACCTGACACCTTGCACAGTGAGACAGGATTTAGGCAGGCAAGTCTTAGAATACAGCCGCAAACTTGCTAAGTTCAAAGAGTAGTAAAAGAACCCCAGCAAGCTAAACGACTGACTCCAGTCTTACTGCTAGGTCTGGATTGGCAGAGTGTAGTACCAAATCCCCAGGCCTATTTGCAGTAAGCAACAACAAATACAAAGCTACACAGTACTGGCTAACTTTCAGGAACTAACCAACAAAGATTCAGCAGCATCTGCTTAACCTGAGAAGAGGCCTTATAAAGCAGGTGCTGTCCACGCCCCACTCAGACCTCACAGACTGTGAGCACAAAAACCAGCACCGGATCCCCTGCCGTGCACAGAGCCTGTAACCACTGCACAGCAAAAGACCCGAACCGGAGTATCAGCTGCGCTCAGGTTACTCCGCTAGCACTTGTCTCCCGGTTGCCATGACGACGTGGCAGCACAGGGCAGGAGACCCTAACAATTGGACGATAGGAGCCGGGTAAAAGAGGGTCACGTCCAGGTTTATGTAAGAGTTTCAACAGGGCAGAATTAAAGTATAGAGGGGGGTCAGATCTCGATATCAGCAAATTTAAAAAAACTAAAAGTGCGTCTTCTATTTTAGGGCCTAAAATCTTATAGAAGTCATTTGAGATTCCATCTGGGCCAGGAGCTTTATTGGCTTTAAGTTGCTTAATGGCACGTCTTATTTCCTCGATGGCTATGGGCTGTATTAGGGATGAGGCTTGATCTGGGGACATGCGAGGGAGGGTAACTTTGTTCCAGAAGGCAACAGCCTCTTCAATACTAGTTTCCGATGAGGCATATAACTTAGAATAAAAGGCATGTAAAATATTGGAGATTTCCTTGCCATTAGAAGTGGTCTTACCATTCTTATCTTTAAGAGCTTTAATTGTACTAGAAGTGAGTTGGCCCTTGAGAAGGTTGGATAAAAGCTTCCCCGACCTATTGCCATGTTTATGAAATTTGCAGGCAGAGTTAAAAGAATATTTGGACTCCACCTGGGACAACATATTATCAAAAGCCGTCTTTTGCGACAAATATGCCAGTTTATTGGCTGATGTAGGTGTATTCTTAAATATCTGATAAGCAGCAGTCAGGTTGGTTTGCAATTCTATATATGAGGAGCAAAACAATTTGTCTTTATGTGCACAATAAGAAATAATCTCTCCTCTGAGCACAGGTTTAAAGGCTAGCCAAAAAAGTGCGGGGGAGGAAGACATGATATCAGCATTGTGAAATTGATAATTAACCCAAACGGTTTCCAATGCAGCTCTAAACTTTAAAGGAGTGAGATAAGTGGGAGGGGAAACGCCATTGTTTGTATGGGCCTTTATCAGTGATCAAAGCAAATTTAATCCAACACAGAGCGTGATCAGACACACAAATAGGTTCTATATTAGAATCCAGGAGGCTTGTAAATAAATGCTCAGACATAAAAATGTAATCTATCCTGGAAAGAGTACCATGAGCTGCAGACAGACAAGTGAATTCACACTCTAGAGGGTGAGAAGCTCTCCACACATCTACCAACTGAAGTTGCTGAAGAATATACGGTATGCCTACTGGTGGGGCCCGACGTTTGTTGTGTGGGGAAGAGGAAATGTCCATCTGTGAAGATGCTACTATATTAAAATCTCCCCCGAAGAGGAAAGGGACAGTGCCATAAGCGTACAATTTAGATACAATTTTAGTAAAAAAATCCCTAGAATATATATTAGGGGCATACACATTGCATAATATATATCTAGATTGATCAACTGATACATCAGCTATTATATAACGACCCTGAGGGTCGATTGACGAGGAGTGCACAATGGTTGCTAATGACACCCTCACTATTACTGCTACCCCTCTGGCCTTAGAGGTGAATGGGGCAGATAAAAGGACTTTCCAGCGTAGTGTGTTTAGCTTTAACATTTCAGGGGGTAACAGGTGAGTTTCCTGTAAATACGCTATATCAATTTTCGTTCTATTGAGGTATATCAATATCTTCTTCCTCTTAGCTGGAGAATGAAAGCCACCGACATTGAGGGAGCCTAATGTTAGACTAGCCATACATAAAACAATGTAAAGGTAAGCATGCAAAATATAATCCCAGCCTACTCATTGAAAACCTGTCACATGATAATAAGATAAAGGATACAAAAAAATCGGAGTTGCGAAAGGGAAGAGGGGGGGTGGGAAGGAATAACTGGGGAAACAAACATAGAGAATATATTCCGATAAGGAAGTACACTCCTATGTTGCGCACACAGGCGAGGTGGACTTCCGGGTGTAAATCTTCCCGCGTCAGACTAACACGCGGGTAAACTCTAACGAGCATAAAGCAGAACAAGGTTGGTGCTCTTAACCTCCATAAAAAAAAACCAACATAATTATTCACAGATGTGTATATATGAGGGTTAGGCCAGAGCCATTATAAATCAAGAAGCAAAGCAGCGGCCAAATTAGATATAAAAGGGTCACATGGACAAGCATTGCCAAAAACAACATGCGAATCCCTATATCATTAAACATTGTTGCTATAAAGCTATAGATGGCCAGATATATTCATAATAGTAATTGCAGAAAGACAAGTATGTATCCCTTTAACCAGGAAGAGCAATGAGACCGTGAGTGAGGTCTAAGCCGGTGAAAGGAAACAACCTAGCAACAATAATTAGAAATAAAGAAAATAAATAAAAAATAAAAAATAAATGTGTTGTTAGCAAGGAGACTGTAAGGCGTTCATATATTGCCAGCCGAAGCTGTATGTTTGCATACACAGATATCAGGGCCAGACTGAATGTGGATATCTCTTTAGGGATAGATAAGACCAACTAATCACATTGCAGGTCACATTATAGGTCAGCTGGGTCCTCAGTGGGGCTGTAATCTGTCTGAGTAATTTCACGCAAGTATCCCTCTGCATCACCGACAGTGGAGAAGTCTTTAAATGCATTGCCCTCAAAGAGACGGAGACGTGCTGGGAACAGCAAGGCAAATTTCCTTTTATCCTTCACCAACTTAGTACAGAGGGGTGCAAAGTCTTTCCTTGCTCTCATTACTTCAGAAGAATAGTCCTGAAAAATAAACAGTCGTGAACCCATCCATTTAAGATCCCTGTTGTGCCGTGACGCTGCCCAGATGGCTTCCTTGTGGACAAAGCTGAGAGTTTTGAAAATGACTACACGGGGTCTGCTGTCCGGATCGGACCGCGGGGGACCTAAGCGGAGCGCTCGCTCCACGACCAAACCCGTACAATCCTCTCCAATATCCAGTAAATCAGGCAGGGTAGATTGTAAAAAAGTAAACAGCTCAGGGCCTTTGAGTGATTCAGGTAACCCCACGACACGTAAATTGCATCGTCGTGACCTGTTTTCAAGGGCGTCGACCTTTGTTAATAGTTGGTAGTGGGATTTCTGTAGCTGTTCATATTGTATTTTGAGTTCAGTAACCTCTTGGAAAGTTTCCCCAATACGTTGTTCATTATTTACAACTGTTCTAGAAAGCTGCTTTACTTGTGATTTCATATCACGTATGGCTTGTTGCAGTTTGGCTGAATGTGTTTCCATAATCGGCCCCATAGCCACCTGCCCCGCTTTCACCACGTCTGAGTATGTAACAGGGCTATCGGAAGCAGGTACAGGGGTGTCTGGGGTAGGTTGTGAGGGGTGCAGGGCATGCTGTGAGTGTTTGTCAGTGCTAGCAGCATGTGCTCCCACCTGAGTTTCAGACGCGGCGGCCATCTTGGATTCCGGCTGCCGGCGTTCAGACTTGGATTTGTGCACTTTGGGGGGCATAGATGCGGATAGAAACTTATCCATGTGATGCCCCACACCTTCCCCTTCGGCCAACTGCTAAAACCGCCGCTGTCCACGGCGGAATGGAGGCTCTGTGCGGCCCGTTATTTAGAGGTGCAGGAGAGCTGTATGAATCAGCGTCTCCTCATGCAGGCACCGGAACCGGAAGTCCATCTTCAGTGTCTTTAAACACCGCTCTCAAGTTCTACAAGTCATCTGTGTCTTTAAACACCGCTCTCAAGTTCTACAAGTCATCTGTGTCTTTAAACACCGCTCTCAAGTTCTACAAGTCATCTGTGTCCTTAAACACCGCTCTCAAGTAGAGATGAGCGGGTTCGGTTTCTCTGAATCCGAACCCGCCCGAACTTCATGTTTTTTTACACGGGTCCGAGCGACTCGGATCTTCCCGCCTTGCTCGGTTAACCCGAGCGCGCCCGAACGTCATCATCACGCTGTCGGATTCTCGCGAGGCTCGGATTCTATCGCGAGACTCGGATTCTATATAAGGAGCCGCGCGTCGCCGCCATTTTCACACGTGCATTGAGATTGATAGGGAGAGGACGTGGCTGGCATCCTCTCCGTTTAGAAATTAAAATAGATAGGAGAGTGAGACACTTCATTTACTTACTGGAGCTTAGGAGGAGTTATACTAGTGACTGATGACCACTGACCAGTGACCTGACCACCAGTGCAGTTTTATAATTTATTATTATTTAATAATCCGTTCTGTTCTTGTTCTCTGCCTGAAAAAAACGATACACAGTGACTCAGTCACACTCACATACCATATCTGTGCTCGGGTAGTCTTCTGTTTGCCGGCGGTCGGGCTCCCGGCGCTCAGTATACCGGCGCCGGGAGCCCGACAGCCGGCATACCGACACTTATTTTCCCTCGTGGGGGTCCACGACCCCCATAGAGGGAGAATAAAATAGTGTGGCGCGCGTAGCGCGCCACCGTGCCCGTAGCGTGGCGAGCGCAGCGAGCCCGCAAGGGGCTCATTTGCGCTCGCCAAGCTGTCGGTAAGCCGGCCGTCGGGCTCCCGGCGCCGGGATGCTGGTCGCCGGGAGCCCGACCGCCGGCCAGCCGTAGTGAACCCCTGTGCTCAGCCCAGTGTGCTGCATCATCTATGTATAATATCTGACTGTGCTCACACAGCTTAATTGTGGGGGAGACTGGGGAGCAGTTATAGGTTATAGCAGGAGCCAGGAGTACATATTAAACAGTGCACACTTTTGCTGCCAGAGTGCCACTGCCAGTGTGACTGACCACTGTGACCAGTGACCTGACCACACTGACCACCAGTATAGTATATTGTGATTGAATGTCTGCCTGAAAAAGTACACTCGTCGTGTGACTTGTGTGGTGTTTTTTTATTCTATAAAAATTAAAAAACTCATTCTGCTGACAGACAGTGTCCAGCAGGTCCGTCATTATATAACATATACCTGTCCGGCTGCAGTAGTGATATATATATATTTTTTATATCATTATTTATCATCCAGTCTATACTAGCAGCAGACACAGTACGGTAGTTCACGGCTGTAGCTACCTCTGTGTCGGCACTCGGCAGTCCATCCATAATTGTATACCACCTACCCGTGGTTTTTTTTTTCTTTCTTCTTTATACATACTACATCTCATTATCATCCAGTCTATATTAGCAGCAGACACAGTACAGTACGGTAGTCCACGGCTGTAGCTACCTCTGTGTCGGCACTCGGCAGTCCATCCATAATTGTATACCACCTACCCGTGGTTTTTTTTTTCTTTCTTCTTTATACATACTACATCTCAATATCATCCAGTCTATATTAGCAGCAGACACAGTACAGTACGGTAGTCCACGGCTGTAGCTACCTCTGTGTCGGCACTCGGCAGTCCATCCATAATTGTATACCACCTACCCGTGGTTTTTTTTTTCTTTCTTCTTTATACATACTACATCTCATTATCATCCAGTCTATATTAGCAGCAGACACAGTACAGTACGGTAGTCCACGGCTGTAGCTATCTCTGTGTCGGCACTCGGCAGTCCATCCATAATTGTATACCACCTACCTGTGGTTTTTTTTTTCTTTCTTCTTTATACATACTACATCTCATTATCATCCAGTCTATATTAGCAGCAGACACAGTACAGTACGGTAGTCCACGGATGTAGCTACCTCTGTGTCGGCACTCGGCAGTCCATCCATAATTGTATACCACCTACCCGTGGTTTTTTTTTTATTTCTTCTTTATACATACTACATCTCATTATCATCCAGTCTATATTAGCAGCAGACACAGTACAGTACGGTAGTCCACGGCTGTAGCTACCTCTGTGTCGGCACTCGGCAGTCCATCCATAATTGTATACCACCTACCCGTGGTTTTTTTTTTCTTTCTTCTTTATACATACTACATCTCATTATCAACCAGTCTATATTAGCAGCAGACACAGTACAGTACGGTAGTCCACGGCTGTAGCTACCTCTGTGTCGGCACTCGGCAGTCCATCCATAATTGTATACCACCTACCCGTGGTTTTTTTTTTCTTTCTTCTTTATACATGCTACATCTCATTATCATCCAGTCTATATTAGCAGCAGACACAGTACAGTAGTCCACGGCTGTAGCTACCTCTGTGTCGGCACTCGGCAGTCCATCCATAATTGTATACCACCTACCCGTGGTTTTTTTTTTCTTTCTTCTTTATACATACTACATCTCATTATCATCCAGTCTATATTAGCAGCAGACACAGTACAGTACGGTAGTCCACGGCTGTAGCTATCTCTGTGTCGGCACTCGGCAGTCCATCCATAATTGTATACTAGTATCCATCCATCTCCATTGTTTACCTGAGGTGCCTTTTAGTTGTGCCTATTAAAATATGGAGAACAAAAATGTTGAGGTTCCAAAATTAGGGAAAGATCAAGATCCACTTCCACCTCGTGCTGAAGCTGCTGCCACTAGTCATGGCCGAGACGATGAAATGCCAGCAACGTCGTCTGCCAAGGCCGATGCCCAATGTCATAGTACAGAGCATGTCAAATCCAAAACACCAAATATCAGTAAAAAAAGGACTCCAAAACCTAAAATAAAATTGTCGGAGGAGAAGCGTAAACTTGCCAATATGCCATTTACCACACGGAGTGGCAAGGAACGGCTGAGGCCCTGGCCTATGTTCATGGCTAGTGGTTCAGCTTCACATGAGGATGGAAGCACTCAGCCTCTCGCTAGAAAACTGAAAAGACTCAAGCTGGCAAAAGCACCGCAAAGAACTGTGCGTTCTTCGAAATCCCAAATCCACAAGGAGAGTCCAATTGTGTCGGTTGCGATGCCTGACCTTCCCAACACTGGACGTGAAGAGCATGCGCCTTCCACCATTTGCACGCCCCCTGCAAGTGCTGGAAGGAGCACCCGCAGTCCAGTTCCTGATAGTCAGATTGAAGATGTCAGTGTTGAAGTACACCAGGATGAGGAGGATATGGGTGTTGCTGGCGCTGGGGAGGAAATTGACCAGGAGGATTCTGATGGTGAGGTGGTTTGTTTAAGTCAGGCACCCGGGGAGACACCTGTTGTCCGTGGGAGGAATATGGCCGTTGACATGCCTGGTGAAAATACCAAAAAAATCAGCTCTTCAGTGTGGAGGTATTTCAACAGAAAAGCGGACAACAGGTGTCAAGCCGTGTGTTGCCTTTGTCAAGCTGTAATAAGTAGGGGTAAGGACATTAACCACCTCGGAACATCCTCCCTTATACGTCACCTGCAGCGCATTCATAATAAGTCAGTGACAAGTTCAAAAACTTTGGGCGACAGCGGAAGCAGTCCACTGACCAGTAAATCCCTTCCTCTTGTAACCAAGCTCACGCAAACCACCCCACCAACTCCCTCAGTGTCAATTTCCTCCTTCCCCAGGAATGCCAATAGTCCTGCAGGCCATGTCACTGGCAATTCTGACGAGTCCTCTCCTGCCTGGGATTCCTCCGATGCATCCTTGCGTGTAACGCCTACTGCTGCTGGCGCTGCTGTTGTTGCTGCTGGGAGTCGATGGTCATCCCAGAGGGGAAGTCGTAAGCCCACTTGTACTACTTCCAGTAAGCAATTGACTGTTCAACAGTCCTTTGCGAGGAAGATGAAATATCACAGCAGTCATCCTGCTGCAAAGCGGATAACTGAAACCTTGACAACTATGTTGGTGTTAGACGTGCGTCCGGTATCCGCCGTTAGTTCACAGGGAACTAGACAATTTATTGAGGCAGTGTGCCCCCGTTACCAAATACCATCTAGGTTCCACTTCTCTAGGCAGGCGATACCGAGAATGTACACGGACGTCAGAAAAAGACTCACCAGTGTCCTAAAAAATTCAGTTGTACCCAATGTCCACTTAACCACGGACATGTGGACAAGTGGAGCAGGGCAGGGTCAGGACTATATGACTGTGACAGCCCACTGGGTAGATGTATGGACTCCCGCCGCAAGAACAGCAGCGGCGGCACCAGTAGCAGCATCTCGCAAACGCCAACTCTTTCCTAGGCAGGCTACGCTTTGTATCACCGGTTTCCAGAATACGCACACAGCTGAAAACCTCTTACGGCAACTGAGGAAGATCATCGCGGAATGGCTTACCCCAATTGGACTCTCCTGTGGATTTGTGGCATCGGACAACGCCAGCAATATTGTGTGTGCATTAAATATGGGCAAATTCCAGCACGTCCCATGTTTTGCACATACCTTGAATTTGGTGGTGCAGAATTTTAAAAAAAACGACAGGGGCGTGCAAGAGATGCTGTCGGTGGCCAGAAGAATTGCGGGACACTTTCGGCGTACAGGCACCACGTACAGAAGACTGGAGCACCACCAAAAACTACTGAACCTGCCCTGCCATCATCTGAAGCAAGAAGTGGTAACGAGGTGGAATTCAACCCTCTATATGCTTCAGAGGTTGGAGGAGCAGCAAAAGGCCATTCAAGCCTATACAATTGAGCACGATATAGGAGGTGGAATGCACCTGTCTCAAGCGCAGTGGAGAATGATTTCAACGTTGTGCAAGGTTCTGATGCCCTTTGAACTTGCCACACGTGAAGTCAGTTCAGACACTGCCAGCCTGAGTTAGGTCATTCCCCTCATCAGGCTTTTGCAGAAGAAGCTGGAGACATTGAAGGAGGAGCTAACACGGAGCGATTCCGCTAGGCATGTGGGACTTGTGGATGGAGCCCTTAATTCGCTTAACAAGGATTCACGGGTGGTCAATCTGTTGAAATCAGAGCACTACATTTTGGCCACCGTGCTCGATCCTAGATTTAAAGCCTACCTTGGATCTCTCTTTCCGGCAGACACAAGTCTGCTGGGGTTGAAAGACCTGCTGGTGAGAAAATTGTCAAGTCAAGCGGAACGCGACCTGTCAACATCTCCTCCTTCACATTCTCCCGCAACTGGGGGTGCGAGGAAAAGGCTCAGAATTCCGAGCCCACCCGCTGGCGGTGATGCAGGGCAGTCTGGAGCGACTGCTGATGCTGACATCTGGTCCGGACTGAAGGACCTGACAACGATTACGGATACGGACATGTCGTCTACTGGCACTGCATATGATTCTCTCCCCATTGAAAGAATGGTGGAGGATTATATGAGTGACCGCATCCAAGTAGGCACGTCAGACAGTCCGTACTTATACTGGCAGGAAAAAGAGGCAATTTGGAGGCCCTTGCACAAACTGGCTTTATTCTACCTAAGTTGCCCTCCCACAAGTGTGTACTCCGAAAGAGTGTTTAGTGCCGCCGCTCACCTTGTCAGCAATCGGCGTACGAGGTTACATCCAGAAAATGTGGAGAAGATGATGTTCATTAAAATGAATTATAATCAATTCCTCCGCGGAGACATTGACCAGCAGCAATTGCCTCCACAAAGTACACAGGGAGCTGAGATGGTGGATTCCAGTGGGGACGAATTGATAATCTGTGAGGAGGGGGATGTACACGGTGATATATCGGAGGATGATGATGAGGTGGACATCTTGCCTCTGTAGAGCCAGTTTGTGCAAGGAGAGATTAATTGCTTCTTTTTTGGTGGGGGTCCAAACCAACCCGTCATATCAGTCACAGTCGTGTGGCAGACCCTGTCACTGAAATGATGGGTTGGTTAAAGTGTGCATGTCCTGTTTATACAACATAAGGGTGGGTGGGAGGGCCCAAGGACAATTCCATCTTGCACCTCTTTTTTCTTTAATTTTTCTTTGCGTCATGTGCTGTTTGGGGAGGGTTTTTTGGAAGGGACATCCTGCGTGACACTGCAGTGACACTCCTAGATGGGCCCGGTGTTTGTGTCGGCCACTAGGGTCGCTTATCTTACTCACACAGCTACCTCATTGCGCCTCTTTTTTTCTTTGCGTCATGTGCTGTTTGGGGAGGGTTTTTTGGAAGGGACATCCTGCGTGACACTGCAGTTACACTCCTAGATGGGCCCGGTGTTTGTGTCGGCCACTAGGGTCGCTTATCTTACTCACACAGCTACCTCATTGCGCCTCTTTTTTTCTTTGCGTCATGTGCTGTTTGGGGAGGGTTTTTTGGAAGGGACATCCTGCGTGACACTGCAGTGACACTCCTAGATGGGCCCGGTGTTTGTGTCGGCCACTAGGGTCGCTTATCTTACTCACACAGCTACCTCATTGCGCCTCTTTTTTTCTTTGCGTCATGTGCTGTTTGGGGAGGGTTTTTTGGAAGGGACATCCTGCGTGACACTGCAGTGCCACTCCTAGATGGGCCCGGTGTTTGTGTCGGCCACTAGGGTCGCTTATCTTACTCACACAGCTACCTCATTGCGCCTCTTTTTTTCTTTGCGTCATGTGCTGTTTGGGGAGGGTTTTTTGGAAGGGACATCCTGCGTGACACTGCAGTGACACTCCTAGATGGGCCCGGTGTTTGTGTCGGCCACTAGGGTCGCTTATCTTACTCACACAGCTACCTCATTGCGCCTCTTTTTTTCTTTGCGTCATGTGCTGTTTGGGGAGGGTTTTTTGGAAGGGACATCCTGCGTGACACTGCAGTGACACTCCTAGATGGGCCCGGTGTTTGTGTCGGCCACTAGGGTCGCTTATCTTACTCACACAGCTACCTCATTGCGCCTCTTTTTTTCTTTGCGTCATGTGCTGTTTGGGGAGGGTTTTTTGGAAGGGACATCCTGCGTGACACTGCAGTGCCACTCCTAGATGGGCCAGGTGTTTGTGTCGGCCACTAGGGTCGCTTAGCTTAGTCATCCAGCGACCTCTGTGCAAATTTTAGGACTAAAAATAATATTGTGAGGTGTGAGGTATTCAGAATAGACTGAAAATGAGTGGAAATGATGGTTTTTGAGGTTAATAATACTTTGGGATCAAAATGACCCCCAAATTCTATGATTTAAGCTGTTTTTTAGGTTTTTTGGAAAAAAACACCCGAATCCAAAACACACCCGAATCCGACAAAAAAAATTCGGTTAGGTTTTGCCAAAACGCGGTCGAACCCAAAACACGGCCGCGGAACCGAACCCAAAACCAAAACACAAAACCCGAAAAATTTCCGGCGCTCATCTCTACTCTCAAGTTCTACAAGTCATCTGTGTCCTTAAACACCGTTCTCAAATTCTACAAGTCATCAGTGTCTTTAACCACCGTTCTCAAGTTCTACAGTGTCTTTAATCACCGCTCTCAAGTCATACAAATCATCAGTGTCTTTAACCACCGCTCACAAGTTATATAAATAATCAGTATCTTTAGTCACCGCTCTCAAGTCATAAAATCATCAGCAACCACCGCTCACAAGTGTTCCAAATCATCAGAGTCTTTAACCACCGTTCACCAGTTCTTCAAATCATCAGTATCTTTGAAAACATCACTCACAAGTTCTTCAGTCACCATTATCTTGTACCAACACCCACAAGTACTTCTTTTCCTGGAATCTTTAACATTGCTTACAAGTTCTCCTATAGGCCTGGACATTTCCCCCATACGTTCCTTCTCTGCTATGTGACATTGTGTTGCTCCCTTCCTGCAATAAAGTTCTTTAATATTTTCACCAAGCTTTACTGTCAGAGTCCTGTATGAGGAAGACCTATATCAAGCCATCCCGGTTCCGACCCAACTGTGGTTCCTCTCCCCTACCATCGGGAGAACCCCAGAGTTCACAACACCCCCAACCTAGGTCAGTGACAAAAACACAATAACATCATAAGTTTACAGATTTAACAACATACCAAAAAAAATACAAAAAATAAATAAAATACTCACCCAATAGCCACAGTGCCAGGTATACAAATGCCCTCACAGTGCCAGATCCACAAATGCCCCCACAGTGCGACCCCACCCCACTGTGCTGCTTACCGCTGCTACTGCTGCTCCATCTGGCAGCGTCTCGGGTGTCAGGACAGGGAGGAGAGCGCGGCTATGTCGGGCGGCGGCGTGTAGGACCTAAAACCAGCCGCCGGTTCGTGAGCCAATCAGAGCTCGCGCACTGGCAGCGGCAACTCCTGATTGGCTGCCGGTCTGCGAGCTCTGATTGGCTCACAAACTGGCGGCTGGTTTGAGATCTTACCTGCCGCCGGACATGTAGCTGCGCTCTCCTCACTGCCCTGACAGCTGAGACACGCTGCCGCCGGACTGAGCGGCGGCGTGTCTCACTGACACAAGCGGGTGGGCCGGAGCAAACGGCTTTGTGGGCCTTATACAGCCTGCGGGCCAGAGGTTCCCCACCCCTGGTTTAAGAAGACATACAAGTCCAAAGGCAAACACCCAAAGCACAGCAAGCAACATGACCATACTTACCAGCAATTAGAAGAAAAAAGTCTCTCAAAAAAAAAATAAGCCTCACTTGGGCAAAGGGGAACAAAAGATATGCACCCTAAAGAAGAACAAACAGAATGTAAAAAAGACAGAAAAACTTTAAAAACACAAAAAAAAAACGCTGGGCGTACGCACTACAATGAGTCACACCATCCGAAGCGGATACTTGTGTTAGCAGAGAGATAAAACAAATCATACCTCTCACGCCTTAGCAACTGTAATATTTCAGCAAACCCAGCTCTCTACACAGCAAAGACCACTGAACTCCTGCATACACCCACAAACGCAGGCCACATGGATGCCGTTTAAATAGCTAGTAATCAAAGTACGCCCAAACACTCTGTATGCATCACCTGTGCAATTTCCCGCACAAACATACATACGCAGGTATAAAAACTCGACACACATTCAGACGCACATGCCAACACCAATATGGCCAATGTAAGCGAAATAGACGCTGAAGTGGCAGAGCTGCAGGAGTAGATGCGGGTTATTGCAGCGAGAAGACTGAGCCTGCAGCAGCAAAGATTCTAGCACAGGCCAGTGCAGAGGATAAGAGTGCAGGAGCCAGTACTGCAGGACCCAGTACTCCAGCACCCCCATCTACTGACCCACAAACAGAAGAGGCCCTGCCAGAGGAAGCTCTAAATCAAACTGAGGGAGATTCTGGCCTCACTACTCAAACCCAACCAAGCCAGGGCCAAAGTGAAGAGGAAGGTGGTGAAAGTTTGCAGGAAGAAGCATCACAAGCACCAAGCAAAAAGAGAAAGCGCCAGCCTCCATTTACGAAGAGGGAGTTGGCAATTTTGGTCCCACAAGCCATGCAGAAAATACATTATGGCAGTAAAAACATGGGTGCTGTGGTGAAAGACCTCATCTGGAGAGACATTTCTGACCGCATAAATGAAGTTGGCCCAATAGTCCGTACCCCAGCAGAAGTCCGAAGACGGTAAGTACATACTGACACACAATTGCATACACTATTTTAAAACAAAAAACAACAAAAAAGTGAGGTTGCCTATAGCAACCTAAAACATGACATGTGTATAAAAATCGAACAAAACATTTATTGTTCTTTCTTTTCTTCACCTTTCCCCCAAAACAAACCACATATGTAGTTGGGCCGACTTCAAGTCCTGCCTGAAGGCAAAACGGTCTGCGGAGTGGAATGCTTCGAGGGCAACAGGGGGAGGACCACCCCCTGCCCCTGTGGAGTTTACCGATCTAGAGGAGCTGGCGATGCCCTGTGTGACGTATGAGGAGGTGCGTAGGGTGTCCGATATGGACACAGACATGCCTGATAAGTTTGGGCCACATGACTTGCCCGGTAAGTTGTCTTACATACTGTATATATTAAAGTGTTTTATGTCTCACTTTAGAAGTTGATACTCATTTTTTCTTGTTATTGTTGTCCCCTTTTGTATCACATTAATATATCTGTTTTTCCCATAACACAGCACAGGAGGGGCAGCTTGGTTAGTCACAGGAGGGGCATCTTGCGGAGGCTGAGGCAGGGGGAAGTAGTGAGACCTCCAGTGTGGGGCCAGTTATTCCACCAAGCCAGCCACACACTGGCCCCCCCACCCAACCCTCTCTCCCGGCGATTCTGACAGAAATATCGAGTCATGGAGATCGGCTCAGCCAATTCCATGACGTGATGACCCGGGAGATACGCAAGATGTCCCTTCGGCTTACTGAGCTTACCACCTGTGTTCGGCAAGGTTGGGACGAAATCAGCCAAGGTCTGGGCGAAATCAGGCAAGGTCTATCTGAGCTCACATCCTCTGTCCAACATTTGGCAGACTGAGTTGGACAAGGTCTCCAGGGCAGCGCTGACCTTCTTACCCACAGTGGCAGGGAGCCACCAACACCTGGCCCCTCCCCTACCCCTGCCCAGGAAGAAGAGCCCACTGGGCAGGGCCCTCGAAGGTCACTTTGCAGACCTACCAGTGACCAGCCACTTCAGGCGGGGTGAAAGAAAAAAAAGTAAAGTCTCTTCAGATGTAGACACATTTCCCAGCACCCATGTTTATAATGTTGCCAAAATGTATTTTCTCTGGCTTGTGGGCCCAGAATGGCCAACTCCCTCATGCTGAATGGGGTTTGGTGGGTTCTCTTTTTGTTAGTAGCTTGTGATGCATTCTCCTGTTTAGCCACCTTCCTCTTCATATCGTGCTGTGGCTAGTTGGGTTTGGGTAGTGTGCCCCGAATCTTGCTCTGTTTGACTTACATGATCACCTGGCAGGGTTTTGCCAGCTGTTTGGTATATTGTTTGTTGGGCAGTAGATGGGGGACCCTGACTACTGACTTCTGTGTTTAAATTTTCTGCACTGGTATGTGTTTATTGCTAGGGCATGTTTGCCTATTGTATTGGTCTAAGTAAATTTATATCGATTATTAAATTTCTTTATTAACATATTATTTGTGTGGATATTTTTTTTTATAAACATTTGCTGCTTTTATTTCTATTACAAGTACAAATGCTAGTATTATGTTTGTGGACAAAGCCCACAATCATTCCATATCTCATAGCTCTAAATGCTTTGCATTCACAACTCTTTTCTGTTTCTCAAAACACAATATATTGGCACAAAGCAGTTTGGTTCAGTCTTGCCTACCCTCCCGCATTCAGCGGGAGGCTCCCGTTTTTTGATTGAGCCTCCCGCTGCCCCGCAAACCCTGCTTCTCCTCCTGGTTATTATGGGTCCCTCTGACAATCTGAACTGCGCATGCGCAAGTCCAGTCATGCCGGGGGGGCGTGCCCTGCAGTTACTGCCGCTATTGTTGACTGCTCTGCAGATGCAGTGTGCGTGGAGGCTCTTCTTCACTGCAGCCTGCCTCAGTACGGGACAGGAGCTGCAGACAGAGACTGCACCCTGCCACAGCTGTGGGGCCCGAAGGGGGTGCGGGGTAAGCAATGCAGGGAGGCGCCGTGTTGAAGAGGTGCTCTCCCTGCTGCACAACAGCAGTGCCGTTCGTTATGGCCGGGTCTCTGCGCCCTCACCTCCCCCCTCACTCACCTCCCCACTCAGAGACAGGAAAACGTTTGTTTTCCTGATACAGCTGCTGGACCATCCAGAAGCAGAGGCCCGCCCCTTTCACAGGCCCCGCCCCTCCCACGACCCGCGATCCCCTCCACCCAAATTGTGAGAGTTAGAACCAGCATAGAGCTCATACAGGTAAGGCACTGTGTGGTTACCATTTTCAATGCTCAGACACCAATAAGACATCTCTAGAAAGCATCATCATATTGTCATTATATGTGCCCAGTATTATTCCATTAAAATTACAGTGTTTGGTCTGAATTAAACCCAGCTCCGTAATTTGTGTCCTTTAAACCTGACATCCCTGACACGGGATGGAGCACTGTAGGCAGGGCTGGCACAATGTGCTCAGCAAACACAGCAATGCAGGGGTAGGCTTCTGTCTATTTTCACTTCGGGGAGTCCTACTACTAGCAACATTGGGCCTCATTCAGACCCGATCGCACACTGCCTTTTTTCGCAGCCGTGCGATCGGGTCTGAACAGCGCATGCACCGCAATGCACAGGCGTGTTGGCTGCTGTCGACGGGGATCGCCAGGCAGCAACAAAACTTAAGAAAGCTATCGCACCCGCGATCACAAAGAAAATTGACGGGAAGAAGGAGGTCGTGGGTGGCAACTCACAGTTTTCTGGGAGTGTCCGGAAAAACATAGGTGTGCCCAACCGTTCAGGAGGAGGACTCCTGACGTCACCACCGGCCCGGATCGTCGCAGCGGCTGAGTAAGTCCTGGGCTGTGCAGAAACTGCACAAACTTTTGTTTGTGGAGCTCACTGCATAGCCGATCGCACCCCTGCAAAGCGATTACCCCCTACCCTGTAGGCGGCGATTACCTGGTTGCAGCAGTGCAAAAAACCGCCTGCGGACGACCAGGTCTGAATGAGGGGCATTGACCCTCATTCAGACCTGATCGCTCGCTAGCAGTTTTTTGCAGCGCTGCGATCAGATAGTCGCCGCCTACAGGGGAGTGTATTTTAGCTGTGCAATCGCATGTGCAGCCGAGCTGTACAAAAAAACTGTGCGTTTTCTGAGTTGCTCAGAACTTACTCAGCCTCTGTGATCTCTTCAGCCTGTCTGGGCCCGGAACTGACGTCAGACACCCGCCCTGCAAACGCTTGGGAACACCTGCATTTTTCCAACCACTCCCAGAAAACGGTGAGTTGACACCCACAAACGCCTTCTTCCTGTCAATCACCTTGCGATCGGCTGTGCGAATGGATTCTTCGTAAAACCCATCACACAGCAACGATCCACTTTGTACCTGTGCCTACACATTGCAGTGCCTACGCAAGCGCAGTTCTGACCTGATTGCAGCGCTGCAAGAAAAGCTAGCGTGCGATCAGGTCTGAATGAGGGCCTTTGCGAGTATAACAGGCGCTACTACTGTGGGCGTTCTGTGTATAAGCGGCGCTACTACTGTGGGCGTTCTGTGTATAAGTGGCGCTACTACTGTGGGTGTTATGTATAAGTGGCACTACTATGGACGTTATGTGTATAATCGGTGATACTACTGGAGGCATTATGTGTAAAAGCGGCGATACTACTGGGGTCATTATGTGTATAAGTGGCGATACTACTGGGGGCATTATTTGTACAAGTGGTGCTACTACTGGGGGTTACTAGTGGGCACATTATGTCTATGTGGGCGTTATGTATAAGCGCCACTACTACTGTGGCGTTATATGTATAAGCAGCGCTACTCCTGTGGGCGTTATGTGTATAAGGGGCACTACTACTGGGGGCATTATGTCTATAAGAGGCAATACTACTGTGGGCAGCCGTCACTTCCAGCTAGTCTTCAAGGTGATGTATGTCACCTTGACTACTAGACGGAAGTGACGGATCAGACTTACCCAATCCCTAAACAACAACTTAAACATCTTTTTGTTGACCCGCCGGAAGTTACATATCCTTGCTGTTTCCATAGCGATCTATAGTGATAGGGAAGCACGCTGTGCGCAGCAGAGGATCATGGGACTATTATATTAGTATATTTTATATATATATATATATATATATATATATATATACTGTATATATCGATCAGGTGTTCACAGCGGCACCAGATTGGTAGATGAGGAGTATGTACTAGGAAACTTGAGATTGATTTACCACACATTTCTGGACCTTGAAAAAGACCCCAGCATGCGATATAAACGCGTTGGCCTGTAGCAGAGGAAACCAGGTGGTGTGACTGATACGAGTTCGGGTATTCAACAACTGAGCCTGCATCAGCTGAGCACCCGGGTCTTTTTACTGAGTGAAGCGCTCTTTGTACTGCCTTCAGTTCACGTTACATTCGGTAATTGTCACAAGTTTAACCACTTGGGATCATCTGCCTTTTGTGTGAAATTTTTATGTGTTTAATATGATGTTAATTGCATTTTAATGTATTAAATAGTACTTCACTATGGGGGTAATTCCAAGGTGATCGCAGCAGGATTTTTGTTAGCAATTGGGCAAAACCATGTGCACTGCAGGGGAGGCAGATATAACATGTGCAGAGAGAGTTAGATTTGGGTGGGGTGTGTTCAATCTGCAATCTAATTTGCAGTGTAAAAATAAAGCAGCCAGTATTTACCCTGCACAGAAACAAAATAACCCACCCAAATCTAACTCTTTCTGCACATGTTATATCTGCCTCCCCTGCAGTGCACATGGTTTTGCCCAATTGCTAAAAAAAATCCTGCTGCGATCAACTTGGAATTACCCCCTATATTTGCATTGTTACCTTCTCTCCACTGGGTAATTACGGACGAGCCCAATATTAAGAAAGGAGAGTGTAATAAGAGACGACAACTCCTGCATGACCATCATATGGAGTAGCGCTAGTTAACTTTTTCAATTCTTTGTTTGCATGTGATTTGGTGTAGGTGTGAGGAAACCTTTGTATATAATATAGAACTTGCCTGGCGGCTTTGTTTGAGCGCACTCTTAGGCATTCATATACTGTATGCACTTTGGTGAAGCTGTGGATGGTACACTCATTGCTAGTGCAGACCCCGGGATGCAGCCACGGGGGAGCTACTTGGTCTTCCCAGAATGAGCACCCACCAGCACACACCAAGGCACATACACTACTACTGTTCTCTCCTGTGTAATCCAGTCGAATACACTACTGTTCTCTCTAGAGCAGGTATTCCCAACCACGGTCCTCAAGGCACACCAACAGTGTAGGTTTTAGTGATATCCAGGCTGCAGCACAGATGGTTAAATCAAAATAACTGAGCTACTAATTAAGTCACCTGTGCTTAAGCCTGGATATCACTAAAACCTGCACTGTTAGTGTGCCCTGAGGACCGTGGTTGGGAAACACTGCTCTAGAGCAGTGGTTCTCAAACTCGGTCCTCAGGACCCCACACAGTGCATGTTTTGCAGGTAACCCAGCAGGTGCACAGGTGTATTAATTACTCACTGACACATTTTAAAAGATCCACAGGTGGAGCTAATTATGTCACTTGTGATTCTGTGAGGAGACCTGCAAAACATGCATCGTGTGGGGTCCTGAGGACCGAGTTTGAGAACCTATGCTCTAGAGCAGGCATGTCCAAACTGCGTCCCTCCAGCTGTTGTGAAACTACACATCCCAGCATGCCCTGACACAGCTTTAGCATTCTCTGACAGCAAAACTGTGTCAGGGCATGCTGGGATAGGTAGTTTCACAACAGCTGGAGAGCCGCAGTTTGGACATGCCTGCTCTAGAGCATACTTGCCTACCTGCCCCTCTCCATGAGGGAGAAAATGCTCTGTTCCTGGACTTTCCTGGGAATGTATGATTGCCATCACCTGTGGTGAGCTAGTTAATTGATAAGAAAGGTGTTTCACCACAGATGATGGCAATCATACATTACCAGGAAAGTCCAGGAACAGAGCATTTTCTCCCTTATGGAGAGGGTCAGGTAGGCAAGTATGCTCTAGAGCAGAGGTTCTCAAACTCGGTCCTCGGGGGCCCACACAGTGCATGTTTTGCAGGTCTCCTCACAGAATCGCAAGTGAAATAATTAGCTCCACCTGTGGACCTTTTAAAATGTGTCAGTGAGTAATTAATACACCTGTGCACCTGCTGGGTTACCTGCAAAACATGCACTGTGTGGGCTCCCGAGGACCGAGTTTGAGAACCTCTGCTCTAGAATAACCCAGGAGCATATACTACTGTTCCCTCCAGGTGTGACCCACGCAGGATCCCCTCATTCTGTAATGTGGTGGCAGAGCCAAACAAAATATATTAGAAGGATAGAACAGTATATTTTCGAACTTTATGGTATATACGGTATAGATATATATATATATATATAGAGAGAGAGAGAGAGAGAGAGAGAGAGAGTGAGAGTATGTCTGGGTGTGTGTGTGTATATAAATACACAATCCCTCACCAGTGTATATAGATTTTCTACTTGTGTGTATCTTCTAACAAATGTACACGGTACATTACTATAGAGTGCACCTATATACTTTTTTTATTTTTATTGCTGCTTTAAGTACTAGGACACACCCCTGAGTGCCAATAAATACACCCATAGGTGGAGCTAGACACATCCGTTGAGCGGAACATGACACGCCCCCGCAACGGCACGCCATTCTGCTACCACCTGGAATCTCCCTGAAACTAGTTTTCAAAAGTAGGCAAGTATGGTTTGGTTACTAGTGGCAACAGGCTATAGCTGAAAAACTGACAAGTGCACCAGATCAGACTTTGCAATGTCTTAGGTACATCAGTATGACAAAACATTACAGCTTAGCGTGCATTATGTGGGTAATGTTGGTATATGAGTGACCAAACTAAGGATGGAATCTTGAAAACATGGCATGGTTGTGGGTTGCACTTTTAATTTCCATAAATTAGTGAAAACACTTAGCCAATAAGTTCCACACAAAGCAGATATATGGAACCTAGCTAATACACATGTATTTTACAATAAGACACATGTGTGATGTTTGTCAGGGTCTTTGATTTTGAAACGGGTTTGAAAAATAACATTTCATAGGAGTTTAAATGCACATACCGTCTGTATGACTGACTCAGTTACAATTGCATTGTTGAGCTATTAGCTGTTCACCAGCTGCTTTTTATTGGCAATTATCAGCTAGCTATGCCCTGTCATCAACTTGTTGCACGAGATCGCATGCTGTAAGTAACTGAAAACCTTCTCCTGTGCTGCGTTCGTGTTGCAAGCGCTTGTTGTGCAGCAGCTACTATCAGCTTTGCAGCGATGCGAAAACCACACCTGCTGTCCTTAACACACTCCCACAGTAGACACCCAATGTCACGCCCATTTTCGTGAGCTAGCGAAGCCTTGCCCCCGCACCGCCTTCAATACGCCTCTTTGTCGTTGGCCCACTGCAAACTCAAAAAGCGTTTGTATTTCTACACATTCATCGCACGGGCCACTGTGTGCATGCGTTTTGTAGCCTTTGCGTGTGCGCATTGGGCCGTTTCCCGCTGCCTGTGATGAGAAGATCCGTAGCGATCAACTCGGAATGAGGGCCAATATGCAGTTTTATAAATTTGTCGGTGGATTGCTCTGGCTCCTGATCTCTGACCCCCAAGTCCCCAGTACCTCCTGAAAGGTGGGACTCTCTAATTTTTTATCCCATTCAGGGGCATCGGAATGGGGGAGCAGCTCGCTCCCCCCAAACATGAGAAAGGCGCCAACCACCCAAATTAATACCCTGTCTACCAGCTGCAACGGAGCCCTCTGTGTACCGCCCAGCAGAGTCTGCAAAGCAGGGAGGTGTCGAGCTTGAGCTCTCCCTGCTCTGCAACTCTGCTGTATTCCGCAGTTGCTGCTAGACGCTGACAGCGCCGCTGCCTGTCATACCATTTGACAGGTGCTGCACCTGTCAAATGGTATGACAGGCAGTGGCGCTGTCCGCTTCTAGCATGGCTTCTCTACAGGCTCAGTCTTCGCTGCGTACCTCCTCCTCTCCTGGTCCATGGCCATTGTAGATTCCGCCTTTACTCAGCTCCATCCCCTCGTCCATCCCGCGGCTCCACCTCCCCCGAATTTGTGTGCAGCAGCTGCGGCCTGCCTCTCCACTGCTCTGCTGAGCCATGTGTCCGCTGGGATCCAGGAAGTTACAGCGGCTCTGCGGTAATTACTGCCGGACTTCGCTACATACCATCATACACCTTGGACAGATACAGCTAGATAATGGCAACATAGTCCTCTATCGGTTCCCAAAAACAAGGGAATTTCAGATAGAGCTGCAGGAAGATGCTCTCTAAATAGTAGGAATAGTGAGCACCTGCTGAATATTTTCACACTAGACCAAAAAGGGAAAACAGAGTTATTGTAAAATCTAAATTAACTGCCATGAGAGAGAGAGAAACAAACCCCCAACGCTCTGGACTTACGTGAAACTGGCTCAGGTACCCTCCTTCCAGGTGCTTAGCCTGCATATATATCTTCTCCAAAACATAGGCGGCACTCAGAGACTCACAAACGCTGGTTTAGTACATAAAGCCCCGTAGGGCATGCTGTTTAATATGTGACGTTTTGGGGTAACAATCCCCTTCCTTGGACTGAGCACTTATAACATATATATATATATATATATATATATATATATATATATAGTCCTTTCTATCCGGCACTCCTGTCTCAATGATCATTTGTGCTGTGATGCCCTTCAGGTGAACTCTCGGGGAATCACTATGTAGGCAGAGAAGTAGCAGCAGCACTCAAACAGTCTGGTTCAGTAGGTTAAGAAAATGTCCGTTTAATGAGCCAGCATGTTTCGGGGAAACACCCTGTCCTCAGGGCCAGACAAACAGAATAAAGCACCAAAACCATTAAACTGACATTTTCTTAACCTACTGAACCAGACTGTTTTTTGGGTGGCAGGTAGGAGGTGTTTTGGCTGTACTTGACATAATGTGTTTAAGCAGCTCTACCTGGCATTACATGTATAAGGTGCTCTACTGTAGCGTAACGTGTATAAGGGGCTCTGCTGTGGTGTAATGTGTATAACCGGCTCTTCTGTGTGGTGTGAAGTGTATAAGGGGCTCTACTGTATGATGTACTGTGTAAGGGTACTACTGTGCACTGTAATGTGACTAACGGATGCTACTGTGCAGTGCAATGTGACTAACAGACGCTACTGTGCAGTGTAATGTGAGTAAATATGCTACTTTGCAATGTATTGTGACTAACGGACGCTGCTGTGTGGTGTAGCGTGTTTAAAAGATGCTACTGTGCGGTGTAATGTGACTAACGGGCACTACTGTGTGATGTAATGTGACTAACGGGCACCACTGTGTGATGTAATGTGACTAACGGGCACCACTGCGTGATGTAATGTGACTAACGGACGCTACTGTGCGGTGTAATGTGAGTAAAGGACATGTGGCCTAATTCAGACCTGAACACTGCTGTGCGTTTCCACACAGCAGCCGATCAGGTCTGTACTGCACGTGCACCGGCACCACAGTGCGTCGGCGCATGCCAGACAATCGATGGCCATCTTAGCCCAGTGATCGCCTCTACCTGATTCACAGGCAGAGGCGGGAAGGGGTGGGCCAGCGGCGTTTGCCCGCCATTTTGGGGGTGCAGCCCGGTCAATGCAGGCGTGCCCGGACCATGCAGGGGGCAGGCCATGGCAGCTGCATGATGTCAAACGCAGCCGCTGTGCCCTGGACAGCAACGGGTAGCTCCCTGCCAGCGGGCAGGAGCTGCGCAGGTAGGGAGCTACTCGTCAAGTACAAAAGCATTGCAGCTGTGCGATGCTTTTGTACTTGTGCAAGGGGGGGAGAGGGTAGGGCCAGACATGCGGGGCAGATTAGCCCTGCGCTGGGCATCCCCCCGCATGTCTGAGTAACTGATTGTAACTGTGCAAAATTTTGCATGGCTACGATCAGGTCTGAATTAGGCCCATAGAGTTCCTTACAGGTACAAGTGACCTGGCTAAGAAGGCCAGAATTTAGGGGCGCCAAACTGATATTTTATCTTGCCTCCCCAACCAAAAAACGTTCTGACACCCCTGATACCATTCAAAGCTAAGAACTCTATTTCCAGGATCTTGAGATATCTGCAGTCAAGCAAGTTGCCTTCTTACCAGAAAATGACGAATATTAATCCCACTCCACTATCCACCTCTCCCCTACGTATTACACAACCCCTACCACCCTGGAAGTCATGTACCGGGGCCCCTTCATTCAGCAAAATGCCCCCTTCTACTGTTTAGTGTTCTCCCTCCTGCCTCATTTGTGCAGTAAAGGAGTAATTAGCAGAAATGACTGCTCCAGGTCCTACATGCTGAGTGGAAGATAGAACACCCTTACAGCCTGCGGTACATCAAAGCTACCGCTGATAGCACCCCCCACCCCTACTGCTGGAGGATGAGTAGGGGCCCCTGTGCATTGCTGTGCCTAAGGGCCTACACTGCTGTTAAGACTGCCATGATTGGGAATAGCAACCTGTGGCGAGCAAAGCAGAGCAAGTCACCTTGTCCAAAGCTTCTACTGATGGTGGTCAGATATCAGGAAAGAACCTAAATTTGGGACAAAAACCACGTGTCGCCCATTTTCATGTTGACATTTTAAACTTGTTGACCTTTTGTACCGGTCAACTGTAAGCAATGTCAATCATTCATATGTTTACCTTTTGTACCTGTCGACCTAATGCATGTTGACCATATGGTGCCGACCTATTGACTGTCTATCTATTAATTCAAAGCACTGCACATGCACAGTATGGGTTCGGCACATGAGCAAAGTACCGAACAACGGTATGAGCCGCAGCTACGACAGCACCTGAATCAGGCCCTATATGAAGAGAGACCGGATTGCAAAGATTAATCTATTTAGATCCTTTAGACGCTAGAGTACGAGGAAAGGCTTGCTAGGCTAGGCATGTTTACACTGGAAAAAGGGAGATTAAGAGGGGACATGATTAACATTTACAAATATATAAGGGGTCAATACACAGAGCTAGCGGAGGGATTTGTTTTTGGTAAGATCATCAAAAAGGTCATGAGGACATCCTCTTAGGTTAGAGGAGAGGAGATTTTGTACACTGAGACGGAAAGGTTTCTTCACAGTAAGGACAATACGTATTTGGAATTCCCTGCCTGAGAGAGTAGTAATGGCGAACTCGGTCATTACTTTTAAGAATGGGCTAGAAAAATTCCTAATGGATAAGGAATTGAAATGGATAAAGACAGGGTTATGGTGGGTAAATCATGTACTATAGTAATAAAAAAAAAAAAAAAAATCAAAAAAAAAAAAAAATCAAAGGACTATTTTAGTTTACGGCTAAACATTCACCACAGTTAAACTTAGTCTTAAAAATATTACAGTATAGGAGATCACTAACAGGTTGACCTCGATGGACAAATAGTCTTTTTTCAACCTCAGAAGCAATGTTACTATGTTATTATGTTACTATGTTATCTGGCCCTCACAGCACAGTCACATTAAGGGGGCAGGAAAGGAAGGTGTGCAGAGGGTCCCTTGGCCACACTGACTTTGCTAGTTCTCCATCTTGCGCAGCAGCAGGACCAAACAGAGAGAATGTGATCAGCTCAGTATGCAGTGCAGGCAGAGACTCAGGACTATTAGGTTTCATGAAAGGAGAGATAGGATGGGGTGAGAATTGTAAGTGACCCAGGGAACCCAGCTTCTCCTCCTCCCCACCTGGGTGTCTGGGTCCTGTGCAACCTGTTGTCTACTGTAATGAGAGCATTCTGGTCTAGAGAGAGAGAGAAAAACACATACACAAAGAGTCCTCCTGAGTCCTGTCCCAGTGTGTAAGTAGTACAGAGGCAGCTGCTATTTTTGCATGTGACAAGATAAATTATTGATTTTATTTGACTATGTGCAGGGGTTAAAGTGAGCTGGAACGGGGTGGAACTGCATTCCGTCAGTTCCACTTGAAGACGGAATGCAGTTCCGCCTCCTCCGGCTCACCTACCCTGATGTGTGCCCAGCGCCGCAGGAAGATACCGGGCACCCGCAGAGATTGTGTTACCAGCGGGCGCCCAGCTCTCTCCCCACAGTGGAAGCCGGCGGCAGGAGCTCACTACTGAGCTCCGGCTTCCGGCTCTATCAGTTTGCGCTATGGGAGAGATGTCATGACGTCTCTCCCATAGTGCCGTGGAGCAGACGCCAGGAAGACTGCAGTGGTTGGATGCGGGAGCGGGGCTTGGGGAGTATGGTGTTTTTTCGGGTTTTTTTTGTATATGTGTGAGTGCTTCTACTGTGGGCAAGCTACTGGGGCAAACTATAAGGAAGCAAACTACAAAGGGGCTAACTACTGGGAGCAACCTTCATGGGGGCAAACTACTGGGGGCAAACTACAATGGGGCTAACTACTGTGGGCAAACTACAGGGGGACATTACTACTGGGGGCATTACTATTTGGGGGCATTACTACTGGGGGCATAACTACAGGGGCTAAACTACAGGGGGCACAACTACAGGGGCTAAACTACAAGGGGGCTAAACTATAAGGGTGCCAACTAACAAGGGGGCAAACTACAGGGGGGAATTACTACTGGGAAGTAAGCTACAAGGGGGCAAACTACAAGGGGGCTAAACTACTGGAGGATACACCACAAGGGGCATAACTACAAGGGCATAACTACAGGGGCTAAACTACTGGAGGCATTAATATTTGGGGGCTAAACTACTGGGGGCATTCCTAAGGGGGGCAAACTACATGGGGCTAAACTACAAGGCTAAACTACTGTGGGCATTACTACTGGGGGGGCTAAACTACTACGAGCATAACTGCAGGGGCTAAACTACAGGGGGCATTACCACTGGGGGCTAAACTACAGGGGAGGCTGAACTACATGGGGCAAACTACATGAGTGCTAAACTACTGGGGGCATTACCACTGGGAGGCTAAACTAAGGGGGAGTAAAGTACTGGGGCCATAACTGCAGGGGCATTACCACTGGGGGCATAACTACAGGGGCATAACTACTGGAGCTAAATGACTGGGGGCATTACTACAGGCGACATTACTACTGGGGGCAATACTACACAGGGGCATTACCATTAAGGGCATTACTTTTGGGGGCACTACTAATGAGGGCATTGTAAAGGGGGCACTTCATAAGGGACATCACTTCTGGGGACATAAGGGGCACTACTACTGGGGGCATTGCATGAGGGGCACCACTACTATGGGCTCTATATAAGAGGTACTACCACTGTGGGTACTACCAGTACAGTGGACATTGCATAAGGAGCACTACTACTGTGGGCATTGTATAAGGGGCGCTACTGCTGTGGGCATTATATGTATTACGCGGTGCTACTACTGAGGACATTATGCGTATTAGGGGTGCTACTACTATGGGCAATATTACTATTGTGTGACCATGCCCCTTTTTTGAGACCACACCCCCTTTTGGGGGCATACCTTTATTACATAGGCATCAGGGGGGAGGGGGTCCACCACCTCTCTAGGACCACTTTAAGCACTGACTATGTGTATTTCTCTAACGTCCTAGTGGATGCTGGGGACTCCGTCAGGACCATGGGGAATAGCGGCTCCGCAGGAGACAGGGCACAAAAGCAAGCTTTTAGGATCACATGGTGTGTACTGGCTCCTCCCCCTATGACCCTCCTCCAAGCCTCAGTTAGGTTTTTGTGCCCGTCCGAGAGGGTGCAATCTAGGTGGCTCTCCTAAAGAGCTGTTTAGAAAAGTTTTTTTTTTTTTTTTTTAGGTTTCAATCTCAGTGATTCCTGCTGGCAACAGGATCACTGCATCGAGGGACTTTGGGGAGAGATTTCCAACTCACCTGCGTGCAGGATGGATTGGAGTCTTAGGCTACTGGACACTTAGCTCCAGAGGGAGTCGGAACACAGGTCAGCCTGGGGTTCGTCCCGGAGCCGCGCCGCCGATCCCCCTTACAGACGCTGAAGAGACGGCAGAACGGAGGTCCGGAAAACAGGCGGCAGAAGACTCCACAGTCTTCATGAAGGTAGCGCACAGCACTGCAGCTGTGCACCATTGTTGTCACACGGCTCACTGACTCAGTCACGGAGGGTGCAGGGCGCTGCTGGGGGCGCCCTGGGCAGCAATATAATTACCTTTAGTGGCAAAATAAATACATCACATATAGCCATTAAGGCTATATGTATGTATTTTAACCCAGGCCAGTTTATTAAAAACCGGGAGAAGAAGCCCGCCGGAAAAGGGGCGGAGCTTATTCTCCTCAGCACTCAGCGCCATTTTCCTGCTCAGCTCCGCTGGTGAGGAAGGCTCCCAGGACTCTCCCCTGCACTGCACTACAGAAACAGGGTAACAAAGAGAAGGGGGGCATAAATTGGCGATATTTATATATTAAGAGCGCATATATAGTAAACAACACCTTCTAGGGTTGTTTATATACATTTATAGCGCTTTTGGTGTGTGCTGGCAAACTCTCCCTCTGTCTCCCCAAAGGGCTAGTGGGTCCTGTCCTCTATCAGAGCATTCCCTATGTGTGTGCTGTATGTCGGTACGTGTGTGTCGACATGTATGAGGAAAATATTGGTGAGGAGGCGGAGCAAATTGCCTGTAATGGTGATGTCACTCTCTAGGGAGTCGACACCGGAATGGATGGCTTATTTATGGAAATTACGTGACAATGTCAACACGCTGCAAGCCGGTTGACGACATGAGAGGGCCGGCGAACAAATTAGTATCTGTCCAGGCGTCTCAAACACCGTCAGGGGCTGTAAAATGCCCATTTACCTCAGTCGGTCGACACAGACCCAGACACGGACACTGATTTCAGTGTCGACGGTGAAGAAACAAACGTATTTTCTTTTAGGGCCACACGTTAAGGGCAATGAAGGAGGTGTTACATATTTCTGATACTCCAAGTACCACAAAAAAGGGTATTATGTGTGAGGTGAAAAAACTACCTGTAGTTTTTCCTGAATCAGATAAATTAAATGAAGTGTGTGATGATGCGTGGGTTTTCCCCGATAGAAAATTATTGGCGGTATACCCTTTCCCGCCAGAAGTTAAGGCGCGGTGGGAAACACCCCTCAGGGTGGATAAGGCGCTCACACGCTTATCAGAACAAGTGGCGGTACCATCTACGGATAGGGCCGTACTTAAGGAGCCAGCTGATAGGAGGCTGAAAAATATCCTAAAAAGTATACACACACATGCTGGTGTTATACTGCGACCAGCGATCGCCTCAGCCTGGATGTGCAGAGCTGAGGTGGCTTGGTCGGATTCCCTGACTAAAAATATTGATACCTTTGACAGGGACAGTATTTTATTGACTATAGAGCATTTAAAGGATGCATTTCTATATATGCGAGATGCGCAGAGGGATATTTGCACTCTGGCATCAAGAGTAAATGCGATGTCCATATCTGCAAGAAGATGTTTATGGACACGACAGTGGTCAGGTGATGCAGATTCCAAACGGCACAAAGATGTATTGCCGTATAAAGGGGAGGAGTTATTTGGGGTCGGTCCATGGGACCTGGTGGCCAGGGCAACTGCTGGAAAATCCACCGTTTTTTACCCTAAGTCACATCTCTGCAGAAAAAGACACCGTCTTTTCAGCCTCAGTCCTTTCGTCCCTATAAGAGTCATATCTGCCCAGGGATAGAGGAAAGGGAAGAAGACTGCAGCAGGCAGCCCATTCCCAGGAACAGAAGCCCTCCACCGCTTCTACCAAGTTCTCAGCATGACGCTGGGACCGTACAGGACCCCTGGATCCTACAAGTAGTATCCAAGGGGTACAGATTGGAATGTCGAGAGGTTTCCCCCCTCGCAGGTTCCTGTAGTCTGCTGTACCAATGTCTCCCTCCGACAGGGAGGCAGTATTGAAAACAATTCACAAGCTGTATTCCCAGCAGGTGATAATAAAATTACCCCTCCGACAACAAGGAAAGGGGTATTACTCCACACTATATGGTGGTACTGAAGGCTAGGTGAGACCTATTCTAAATCTGAAAAATTTGAACACTTACAAGGGTTCAAATCCAGATAGAGTCACTCAGAGCAGTGATAGCAAAGAACAAGGGGACTATATGGTATCCCGGGACATCAGGGATGCTTACCTCCATGTCCCAAAATTTGCCTTTTCTCACCAAGGGTACCTCAAGTTCGTGGTACAGAACTGTCACTATCAGTTTCAAGACGATGCCGTTGGATTGTCCAAGGCACCCCGGGGTCCTTACCAAGGTAATGACCGAAAGGAGGATTCGTCTTCAAAGAAAATGGACGACCTCCTGATAAGAACAAGGTCCAGAGAACAGTTGGAGGTCGGAGTAGCACTATCTCAAGTAGTTCTACGACAGCACGGGTGGATTCTAAATATTCCAAAACCGCAGTTGTTCCGACGACACGTCTGCTGGTCCTAGGGATGATTTTGGACACAGTCCAGGAAAAGGTGTTTCTCCCAGAGGAGAAAGCCAGGGAGTTATCCGAGCTAATCGGGATCCTCCTAAAACCAGGAAAAGTGTCAGTGCATCATTGCACAAGAGTCCTGGTAAAAAATGGTGGCTTATTACGAAGCGCTTCCATTCGGCAGATTTCACGCAAGAACTCTTCAGTGGGATCTGCTGGACAAATGGTCCGGATCGCATCTTCAGATGCATCAGCGGATAACCCTATATCCAAGGACAAGGGTGTCTCTCCTGTGGTGATTACAGAGTGCTCATCTTCTAGAGGGCCGCAGATTCGGCATTCAGGATTGGATGCTCGTGACCACGGAGGCCAGCCTGAGAGGCTGGGGAGCAGTCACACAAGGAGTGTGATCAAGTCTGGAGAATTCTCTCCACATAAATATACTGGAGCTAAGAGCAAATTTATAATGCTCTAAGCTTAGCAAGACCTCTGCTTCAAGGTCAGCCGGTATTGATCCAGTGGGATAACATCACGGCAGTCGCCCACGTAAACAGAAAGGGCGGCACAAGAAGCAGGAGGGCAGTGGCAAAACTGCAAGGATTTTTCGCTAGGCGGAAAATCATGTGATAGCACTGTCAGCAGTGTTCATTCCGGGAGTGGACGACTGGGAAGCAGACTTCCTCAGCAGGCACGACCTCCACCCGGGAGAGTGGGAACTTCATCGGGAAGTTTTCCGCATGATTGGGAACCGTTGGGAAAGACCAAAGGTGGACATGATGGCGTCCCGCCCGAACAAAAAATGGGACAGGTATTGCGCCAGGTCACGAGACCTTCAGGCGATAGCTGTGGACGTCCTGGTAACACCGTGGGTGTAACAGTCGGTGTATGTGTTCCCTCCTCTGCTTCTCATAACCAAGGTATTGAGAATTAAAAGACATAGAGGAGTAAGAACTATACTCGTGGCTCCGGATTGGCCAAGAGGGACTTGGTAACCGGAACTTCAAGAGATGCTCACAGAGGACTAATGGCCTCGGGAGCTAAGAAGGGATTTGCTTTCAGCAAGTACCATGTCTGTTCCAAGAGGAACCGTGGCATCGGCCTTTAAGAAAGGACCTGCTCCAGCAGGGACCTTGTCTGTTCCAAGACTTACCGCGACTGCGTTTGACGGCATGGCGGTTTGAACGCCGGATCCTAAGGGAAAAGGCATTCCGGAAGAGGTCATACCTACCCTGGTCAAAGCCAGGAAGGAGGTGACCGCACAACGTTATCACCACATGTGGTAAAAATATGTTGCGTGGGTGAGGCCAGGAAGGCCCCACGAAAAAATTTCAACTAGGTCGATTTCTGCACTTCCTGCAAACAGGAGTGTCTATGAGCCTCAAATTGGGGTCCATAAAGGTTCAAGTTTCGGCCCTATAGATTTTCTTCCAAAAAGAATTGGCTTCAGTTCCTGAAGTCCAGACGTTTGTCAAGGGAGTATTGCATATACAGCCCTTGTGTGCCTCCAGTGGCACCGTGGGATCTCAACGTAGTGTTGGGATTCCTCAAATCATATTGGTTTGAACCACTCAAATCTGTGGATTTGAAATATCTCACATGGAAAGTGACCATGCTGTTGGCCCTGGCCTCGGCCAGGCGATTGTCAAAATTGGCGGCTTTGTCTTACAAAAGCCCATATTTGATTTTCCATTCGGACAGGGCAGAACTGCGGACTCGTCCCCAGTTTCTTCCTAAGGTGGTGTCAGCGTTTCACCTGAAACAACCTATTGTGGTGCCTGCGGCTACTAGGGACTTGGAGGACTCCAAGTTGCTAGACGTTGTCAGGGCCCTGAAAATATATATATATATATATATAATTCCAGGACGGCTGGAGTCAGAAAGTCTGACTTGCTGTTTATATTGTAGGCACCCAAAAAGCTGGGTGCTCCTGCTTCTAAGCAGACTATTGCTCGTTGGATTTGTAGTACAATTCAGCTTGCACATTCTGTGGCAGGCCTGCCACAGCCAAAATATGTAAATGCCCATTCCACAAGGAAGGTGGGCTCATCTTGGGCGGCTGCCCGAGGGGTCTCGGCTTTACAACTTTGCCGAGCAGCTACTTGGTCAGGGGCAAACACGTTTGCTAAATTCTACAAATTTGATACCCTGGCTGAGGAGGACCTGGAGTTCTCTCATTCGGTGCTGCAGAGTCATCCGCACTCTCCCGCCCGTTTGGGAGCTTTGGTATAATCCCCATGGTCCTGACGGAGTCCCCAGCATCCACTAGGACGTTAGAGAAAATAAGATTTTACTTACCGATAAATCTATTTCTCATAGTCCGTAGTGGATGCTGGGCGCCCATCCCAAGTGCGGATTGTCTGCATTACTTGTACATAGTTATTGTTACAAAAAAATCGGGTTATTATTGTTGTGAGCCATCTTTTTTAGAGGCTACTTCATTGTTATCATACTGTTAACTGGGTTCAAATCACAAGTTGTACGGTGTGATTGGTGTGGCTGGTATAAGTCTTACCCGGGATTCAAGATCCTTCCTTATTGTGTACGCTCGTCCGGGCACAGTACCTAACTGAGGCTTGGAGGAGGGTCATAGGGGGAGGAGCCAGTACACACCATGTGATCCTAAAAGCTTGCTTTTGTGCCCTGTCTCCTGCGGAGCCGCTATTCCCCATGGTCCTGACGGAGTCCCCAGCATCCACTACGGACTATGAGAAATAGATTTATCGGTAAGTAAAATCTTATTTTTAAGATTGTTTAAGTTGTCATTGTTCCACTACAAGAAAACTTTATAAAATAGTTGCCTCTCAATTAGGTGGAGCTATAAACAGTACATGGCATCATTAAACTATTAGTTTAAATTTGCTATGCACAATCCATACCTCCCAACATGACTCATTCCAGGAGGGACAAAATGTTGTCTACATGGACTTCCCTCTTAACTTTGCAATCACCTGTGTTGAAATACCTTTCTTAACAATTAAATAGTTCAAAAGAGGTGATGTTAATCATATATTAAGAAGGAAATCCTGGTAGAGAGTATTTTGCCCCTCCTGGAATGGGTCATGTTAGGAGGTATGCACAATCTAATATAAACCCCCTCTTACCCCGGACCCACCTGGCTTTTAGTCTTCCCAGGTAAGTTATGTGATGTACAGTAACCATAAACCATTTTCTCTGACGTCCTAGTGGATGCTGGGTACTCCGTAAGGACCATGGGGTATAGACGGGCTCCGCAGGAGACTGGGCACTCTTAAAAGAAAGATTAGGTACTATATCTGGTGTGCACTGGCTCCTCCCTCTATGCCCCTCCTCCAGACCTCAGTTAGTATTTGTGCCCGGCCAGAGCTGGATGCACCCTAGGGGCTCTCCTGAGCTTCCTAGAAAAGAAAGTATTTGTTAGGTTTTTTATTTTCAGTGAGATCTGCTGGCAACAGACTCACTGCTACGTGGAACTGAGGGGAAAGAAGCGAACCTACCTGCTTGCAGCTAGCTTGGGCTTCTAAGGCTACTGGACACCATTAGCTCCAGAGGGATCGAACACAGGCCCAGTCCTCGGTCGTCCGGTCCCGGAGCCGCGCCGCCGTCCCCCTTGCAGAGCCAGAAGAACGAAGAGAAGTTGAAAATCGGCGGCTGAAGACTCCGGTCTTCATTAAGGTAGCGCACAGCACTGCAGCTGTGCGCCATTGCTCCCTTAGCACACCACACACTCCGGTCACTGATGGGTGCAGGGCGCTGGGGGTGGGGCGCCCTGGGCAGCAATTAGATTACCTTACTTGGCGAAAAGCACATAATACTGTCTGATAAACTGTATATGTGCATTAACCCCCGCCATTAAAGTACATAAAAGGACAGAAGCCCGCCGCTGAGGGGGCCGGGCCTTCTTCCTCAGCACACCGGCGCCATTTTCTTTTCACAGCTCAGCTGGAAGGAAGCTCCCCAGGCTCTCCCCTGCAGTACCCTGGTACACAAAGGGTAAAAAAGAGAGGGGGGGCACATAAATTTAGGCGCAAAACTGTGTATATAAGCTGCTATAGGGGAAAAATCACTCAGTATAGTGTACATCCCTGTATTATATAGCGCTGTGGTGTGTGCTGGCATACTCTCTCTCTGTCTCTCCAAAGGGCCTGGTGGGGGAACTGTCTTCAAATAGAGCATCCCCTGTGTGTGTGGTGTGTCGGTACGCATGTGTCGACATGTCTGAGGTAAAAGGCTCCTCTAAGGAGGTGATAGAGCGGATAAGTGTGTGGGAGGGTGTCTCCGTCAACAACGCCGACACCTGTTTGGATATGTGTAAGTGCTGAGGTAAAATTATTGCACAAAAGGTTAGGGAACAGAAAGGAAATCTACCCTGGGCTGTCCCTATGTCACAGAGTCCTTCAGAGTCTCTCTATGTTCATTATCCAAAATAACAAAGTATCGACACGGAGTTTAACTCCACTGTCGACTATGATAATGCAAAGTTACAGCCAAGAGGGCTAAAAGATATTCAATATATGATTATTGGAATAAAAGATGATTTGCATATCACTGATGACTCATCTGTCCCTGACACGAGAGTACACATGTTAAAGGGGAAGAATGCTGAGGTAAATTTCCCTCCTCTCATGAGGAAAAAGAGCGGGAATCTCCAGACAAGAGACGGCAGCTTCCCACAAGAGAATTCTCAGACTGTATCCTTTCCCCGCTAGGGCCAGGATGTGTTGAGAATCTTCCCCTTGGGTGTCCTGTTTGCACTAGCTATTCTCAGGGATCCTGCAGATAGCGTGCACATTCTAGTATACTACCCAGACCGGCGATTGTGTCGGCATGGGTTTATAGCGCTGTGGCAGCGTGGACAGGTATCTTATCAGCAGAGATTGAGACCCTAGTATGCATATAAATATTTTAAGATGCTGTCTTAAGTGATAGATATATAATTATAAAGCATGCCCAAAGGGACATGAGTATACTGGGTCCTAGAGACAAAAGCTGTGTCGATTTCTGCTTGACGTGTCCTGTAGAATATACATTGGATAGATGATGCCGACTTAAGAGGCATATGGAAGGCTGAGGATTGTGTGGAGAAAGGTTCTCGGGCCTGGTCTCCACAGTTATAGCTGGTAATTCTGATATTTTGCCTTATATTCCTGCACAGCCTAGGAAAGCACGACATTATTAAATGCAGCTTTTCGAATAAAGAAACAAGAAAGTCTGAGGTGCGTCCTTTCTTGTCAGAGCCGGGGGCAGAGGAAAGAAGCTGTACAACACAGCTAGTCCCCAGGAACAGAAGTCCTCCCCGGCCTCTACAAAAATCCACCGCATGTCGCTGGGGCTCCACAGGCGGAGCTAGGCCCGGTGGGGACACGCCTTCGTAAGTTCAGCCACAAGTGGGTTCACTCCCTGTTAGATCCCTGGGCAATAGAAATTGTATCGCAGGGATACAGGCTGGACTGTGAGAAGATGCCCCCTCACCGAGGACCCGGCGGGCTTCCCCCCAAGAGAGGGAGCCAGTGTTAACTGCAATTCGTAAATTGTATCTTCAACAGGTGGTGGTCAAGGGTCCCCTCCTTCAACAAGAGGGTGTTATTATTCGACCATGTTATAATCCCGAAACCAGACGGTTCGGTTAGACCCATATTGAATTAAAATCCCTGAACATATACCTGAAAAGGTTCAGGTTCAAGATGGAATCGCTAAGAGCGGTCATTGCATGCCTGAAATGAATCGGGACATAAGGGATGCATACCTTCGTGTCCCCATTTATCCACCTCATCAGGCGTACCTCAGAATTGCGGTACGGGATTGTCATTACCAATTTCACCAAGGTAATGGCGGATATGATGGTGCTCCTGCGGAAGCAAGGTGTCACTATTATCACATACTTGGATGATCTCCTCAAAAAAGCGAGATCAAGAGAGCAGTTGCTGCACAGCGTATCACCTTCTCTGGAAGTTAAACGGCAACACGACTGGATTCTATATATTCCAAAATCGCAGTTGGTTTCTACAGCTCATCTGCCTCGCCTAGGCATGATCCTAGACACAGACCAGAAGAGGGTTTATCTCCCGATAGAGAGAGCTCAGGAGCTCATGACACTGGTCAGGAATCCATTGAAAACCAAAACTGGTGTCAGTGCATCACTGCACTCGAGTCCTGGGAAGGATGATGGCATCATACGAGGCCATCCCCTTCGGCTGGTTCCATGCAAGGACAATGGAACTTACTGGACAAGTGGTCCGGATCACATCTTAAGATGCATCGGTTAATCACCCTATCCCCCAGGGCCAGGGTGTCTCTCCTGTGGTGGCTGCGGAGTGCTCACCTTCTCGAGGGCCGCAGTTTCGGCATTCAGGACTGGGTCCTGGTGACCATGGATGCAAGCCTCCGAGTGTGGGGGGCAGTTACACAGGGAAGAAAATTCCAAGGTTTGTGGTCAAGCCAACAGACTTGCCTTCACATCAATATCCTGGAACTAAGGGCCATATACAACGCCCTAAGTCAAGCGGAGTTCCTGCTTCGCGACCAACCGGTTCTGATCCAGTCAGACCGCAGGGGCTCATGTAAACCGCCAGGGCGGCACAAGGAGCAGGGTGGCGAGGGTAGAAGCCACCAGAATTCTTCGCTGGGCGGAGAATCAAGTAAGCGCACTGTCAGCAGAGTTCATTCCGGGAGTGGACACGACCTCCACCCGGGAAAGTGGTGACTTCATCAGGAAGTCTTCACGCAGTTTTGCAAATTGATGGAAACTGCCTCAGGTGGACTACTCGGCGTCCCACCTCAATAAAAAGATAAAAAAGGTTTTAAGCTGGGTCAAGGGACTCTCAGGCGATAGCTGTGGTCGCACTAGTAACACCGTGGGTGTTCCAGTCGGTCTATATATTCCCTCCTCTTCCTCTCAGACCCAAGGGCTGAGAATTGTAATAAACGGAGGAGTGTGAACAATATTCTTTGCTCCGGATTGGCCAAGAAGGACTCGGTACCCGGAACTGCAAGAAATGCTCTCAGAGGACCCATGGCCTCTGCCTCTCAGTCAGGACATGTTGCAACAGGGACCCTGTCTGATCCAAGACTTACCGCGGCTGCGTTGGACGGCATGGCGGTTGAACGCCGGATCCTAGCGGAAAAGGGCATTCCGGATGCAGTTATTCCTACGCTGATAAAGGCTAGGAAAGACGTGACAGCAAGACTTTTTCACTGTATATGGCGAAAATAGGTTGCTTGGTGTGTGGCCAGGAAGGCCCTACAGAGGAATTCCAGGGGGGTCGATTCCTGCACTTCCTACAGTCAGGAGTGACTATGGGCCTTAAATTAGGATCCATAAAGGCCAAGATTTCGGCCCTATCCCTTTTTTCTCTCAAAAAGAACTGGCTTCACTGCCTGAAGTTCGGACGTTGTTACAGGGGTGCTGCATATTCAGCCCCTTTTGTGCCTCCAGTGGCACCTTGGGATCTTAACGTGTGTTGGATTGCTAAAATCCCACTGGTTTGAGCCACTTAAGACCGTGGAGCTAAAATATCTCACGTGGAAAGTGGTCATGCTTTTGGCCTTAGCTTGGACTAGGCGTGTGTCAGAATTGGCGGCTTTGTCATGTAAAAGCCCATATCTGATCTTCCATATGGAAAGGGCAGAATGGAGGACTCGTCCCCAATTTCTCCCAAAGGTGGTATCATCGTTTCATTTGAACCAACCTATTGTGGTGCCTGCGGCTACTAGGGACTTGGAGGATTCCAAGTTGCTGGACGTAGTCCGGGCCCTGAAACTTTATGTTTCCAGGACGGCTAGAGTCAGAAAAACTGACTCGCTATTTATCCTGCATGCACCCAACAAGCTGGGTGCTCCTGCTTCAAAGCAGACTATTGCTCGCTGGATCTGTAGCACCATTCAGCTTGCACATTCTGCGGCTGGACTGCCGCATCCTAAATCAGTAAAAGCCCATTCCACGAGGAAGGTGGGCTCTTCTTGGGCGGCTGCCCGAGGGGTCTCGGCTTTACAACTTTGCCGAGCTGCTACTTGGTCGGGTTCAAACACTTTTGCAAAATTCTACAAGTTTGATACCCTGGCTGAGGAGGACCTTGAGTTTGCTCATTCAGTGCTGCAGAGTCATCCGCACTCTCCCGCCCGTTTGGGAGCTTTGGTATAATCCCCATGGTCCTTACGGAGTACCCAGCATCCACTAGGACGTCAGAGAAAATAAGAATTTACTCACCGGTAATTCTATTTCTCGTAGTCCGTAGTGGATGCTGGGAGCCCGTCCCAAGTGCGGACTCTCTGCAATACATGTATATAGTTATTGCTTAACTAAAGGGTTATTGTATGAGCCATCTGTTGAGAGAAGCTCAGTTATTGTTCATACTGTTAACTGGGTATAGTTATCACGAGTTGTACAGTGTGATTGGTGTGGCTGGTATGAGTCTTACCCTGGATTCCAAATCCTTTCCTAGTAATGTCAGCTCTTCCGGGCACAGTTTCCCTAGCTGAGGTCTGGAGGAGGGGCATAGATGGAGGAGCCAGTGCACACCAGATATAGTACCTAATCTTTCTTTTAAGAGTGCCCAGTCTCCTGCGGAGCCCGTCTGTACCCCATGGTCCTTACGGAGTACCCAGCATCCACTACGGACTACGAGAAATAGAATTACCGGAGAGTAAATTCTTATTTTAGTTGCCTAGTGGGTCACGTGCCTAGTGGGAAATCTGCTGGAAACACAAATTAGGGAAATGCGTGAGCAAAGTAAAAACATTGATATGACAACAATGACTGCATACAATTACTCCCTTCCAAATAAACTCTCAACTGGTGCTGTTGTAATAGAAGTTCCTACATCTATAAGGATGTAGATATATTATAATGTGTGGTATCCGGTCTATAGATTTACATTGCCTAGATAGACAGTCAAAATGATGAAAAGGTCAACATGTAAATGGTCGACAGGTACAAAAGGTTGACAGGTTCAAATGATCGCCACACATATGGTCGACATGAGGTTTTTTTCTTCTTCATTTTTTCAACTTTTTCGTACTTTACCATCCACGGACCACGTGAACTATGATTGGGAATAGTAGCCCGCCCAAAACTATGAGGGGATGCAGTACACTAATTGGGGTTCCCTGTGCTGTGCAGCGAAGACGACACCAAAAACTTTATAAATGTTGTGTCGACCTTTTTTGTTTCGACCTTTTGTCACATCGACCTATTTATGTGCCAAACTTTTGTTTTGACACTGCTGACCTTTTCTGCTGTCTACCTTTTTCATGACAACCTTTTGACCATGTTGACTTTTTCCATTTTGCCCTTTTGCTTGTAGATCTAATGATCCACAGAAATGTGTGTGTGTTCACATGGGTATATACACTCCCACCAGGGCAGACTCAGCATTTGTAACAAGGAGTGTCCTTACACAGATCTCTCCGCGGCGCTGACCCGGCTGCAGGGGCTTAGTACATCTTCTATTTAGTACATCTCGCCCATAGAAACATAGAATTTGATAGCAGATAAGAACCAAATGGCCCATCCAGTCTGCTCTTTAAGGCTAAAGTATTAGGGTTGGTTTAGTGGTTTGGGTTAGGGCAGTGGTTCTCAAACTGTGTGCCGTGGCATCCTGGGGTGCCTCGGGACACTTGCTGGGGTGCACTGGGTTGGTGGTCCAGGACCAATTCAAATTATTTATGGTCAATGTAATAGGCAAAACCATTGCTGGTGGCTGTGAATCATAACATGTGGACAAACTGAAGCAAATCTTTTCCCTCACCACACAACTGAACCTAAGAATAACATATAAACACAATTTACTTTATTTAATAATTCTAATTTAATCTTTAGAAATTTCTCAGTAACAAGCTTTTGGCCTAGGGGTGCCATGAAAAAAATTCTGATCCTCTAGGGTACTATAATTCAAAAAAGTTTGGGAACCACTGGGTTAGGGTATTAGGGTTAGTTTAGGGGATGGGGTGCAGGGTATTAGGTTTAGTTTCATTTAGGTGTTAGGGTATTAGGGATTGGATATTTGGGTTGGTGTAGCGGTTGGGGTTTAGATATTGAGATTCGGGGATATGGTAAGGCAGAGGTTTGGAATTACAGTTACAGTAGGTTAGGGTTGTTAGGCTATTAGGACCTGGGACAGGGTATTAGGGTTTATGTTTATGGTAGGGTTAGGGTACTAGGGTGAGGGTTAGGATAGGGATGCTCAGGGGCGTAGCTATGCCATTCGGGGACCCATAGCAAAAGTCTATGCGCCCATCCGCTGCTGCCGCACTCACCTGCCCGCCGCCCCATGCGGCCCTCCCCCAGGGGATTACTCAAAGATCCACTTCCCTGCAGCACTCACCATTGGGCCATCATTTGTTTTTAAACTTGCCACTGCCGCCTCATCAGACTCTCCCGGCTGTCTCCGTCTCTTGTCTCCTCATAGATGCTGGGAGGAGGAGTAGTGGTGGTCCAGGCTCCAGGGATGTCCCTGCAGACTCAGCCACACCTTCTCCCAGCATTAGTTAGTACTCAGGAGAGGCAGAGCCGGCGGTCGAGTGAGCAGGTGTGGCTGCAGTGCAGCAGCACACTTCAAGGTAAAAGCTACCAGCGCTGGGGCTCACTCAGCTACTAAGTGCAGGGGAAGGCTCAGGCCCCAGAGACAACTCGGGCCCCATAGCAGCCGCATCCCCTGCACCTATGGTAGCTACGCCCTTGGGGATGCTCTATGTCATTGTTTAGGATTGTCATGTGTTAGCGGGATTGGTATGGTATCCCGGCGTACGGGATGCTGGCTGTCACTATACTGACAGGAATGCCGGCAGGGCCGTAAGCGAATAGAGGCCCCTTGCGGGTTCACTGTGATCACTGCGCTGCAGGCACGGTGGCTTGCTTCGCTCACCAAAGGGTCTTTTCTCTCTCTATGGGTGTCGTGGACACCTACAAAGGGAGAAACACCTACCTCGCGGGTATTTCAACTGCAGTATTGTACCCCTGTCAGGATAACAGAGTCGGTATTGCGATCGCTGGGATCCCGACGGGTGGTATTTTAACTGCATACCATGATAGCAGGTCTGTTGTAAAAGCTAGATTTAAATGCTGCCCCCTGAAAAACCGTGTTTTAAGACTAGCCCTGCTTGAGTACAGGTGAGCTAATAGGTTTTTCAAGAGTACCCGGAGAAAGCCCACACCAGCATGGGGAGAGTATACAAACTCCACACAGTTAGGACACAGTTGCCAACATTCTGGCTTTCTCCATCAAGAGGAGGCAGCCAGGTCGGCTCAGCAGGGGGCGTGGTGCACCAAAGGTAGGAGCAGGGCAGCGAGGTGCAGCATCATAGCCCCAATTACCTGCATAGTGGGGGTAGGGTCACAATGAAGCGAATCACATTATCGGCACCCATGCTGTGGGGGATACTTGAGTGTTTCCCCGGGGGGTGCAAGGGCTCAGCTGCCAGCCGGGAGACTTGCCAACTCCATACCTCCCAACTGTCCCGATTTTCGCGGGACAGTCCCGTTTTTTGGGGACTCTCCCGCTGTCTCACCGGCGGGCCACAGTGTCCCGCGGTGGGGGGGTCAGTTAGGAGGCTCTGTCAATCGCTGCTCTGCTTAGCAGAGCAGCGGTGAATAGACGCTGTGCGCATGCGCACAGCGTCTATTCAGTGGAGTCAGAGGGAGCATGCCAGCGGCTCACAGAGCGCTGGGCATGCCCCCTCAGTGACGAAAACGGAGCGTGGCTCGCGATCGCGGGTCCTCCCGCGAAGCCACGCTCCCTTTTTATAGGACACGCCCCCTTTTTGGGAGCGCTTCACTAAAGAACAATGTTGGGAGGTATGCAACTCTTCGGATGGCCAGGAACACCACCTAATTTTCGTGAGCCTCCAGGCCATTCCGGAAGAGTAGGTAAGTATAAGTTAGGGGCATGGTAGGAATCGAGCCCATGACCTTAGTGCTGTGAGACAGTAATGTTAACCATTACACTATCTGTGCTGCTCATTTTGGGGGTTGTTTTACATTGCTTAGGCTTATTATGTGTTAGCAGGTCTGTTGTAAAAGCTAGATTTAAAAGCTGCCCTCTGGAAACCCATGTTTTAAGAATATGGTCTCACATATTGAGATGGACATTTTGGGTGAGACAAAACGATCAAAACATTTTAATTCCCCTATAGACATTGGAGTGAGCGCCTAACAATGAAGGACACGCCCCTTGGTTGCAATAGACACGCCCATAGGTGGAGTTAGACACGCCCCTAGGGTGCAGCATGACACGCTGCATTCTGCTTACACCTTGATAATGTTGATTTGATTACCTTATAATATTCACTATATATGGGTAAGAGACTAAGTACGCAGAAGGCGTATGAGGTACCGTAAGGGTACGCACTTAGCGTAGCAGACGCTTAGCCGTGGTCGAGACGCACGAGCGGCACGTTCGCTCACGGCTTAATGCGTAGAGTCAAGCACGCTATAGGCTGCCGACTACCGTAATGATATGCTACCAGCGTAGCGGACGCTCGAGACCACGAGGAGATCACGAGCGGCGCAGACGCTCACAAGATGACAATCAGTAAACCTTGAATGTAACACACAGAAAAGATACTCTTATGCTGTAAACCTTGTACTGAAACACTGTAGCGATATAACGCTGCTTAACCTTAATAATACCAAAGCTGTTTGAGCGATCGGGACGCTCCTATTACCCTCTGCAAATGTAATGAACACACGAAACCTTGCTAAGGTTCCAACACCTTTACTAACAAGCTTTTAGTTATATCGAAAAGAGAAACAGTTAACAAGTCATACACTACAAACTAACATATAATTCTAACAAGATATCTAGACAGAAATATATGCAATAGTAAACAATCGCTAATACAAATACATAGACTAAGAATGAATGACTAACATTACACGGGTAACATAGTGGCCACAGAGAAACATACCATACGGGGAACACTCGCAGGCGCAACCGGAATCCAGTCCTCCAATTATCAGCGATAACTGTTGAAGAGAGAGTACTGGCCGGTCTGGGATCAGTGACCCTTATATACACAACATACAGTGTAAGTGTACTTCAAAGAGCCCTACAACCTTATTGTTCATTGGACACAGGAATGTCTCTCTGCACTATAACAAAAGGTCATAGGTGGATTTGAACAGGTGGGCTGTGACTATTTCAAACAGCTCAGGTGGGAGGGAATCTCCGGATTCCCGCCGCATGGATAATGAACTGCAAATATAGGATATGTCCAGAAATTACTAATGGCCATAACTATACGCAGGAGCGTTTAATCTATACCTAACCAACACCGTATTGTTGCTATTAAAATACTCTTCGGTTAGGTACCAGACACCACTGTTCAACCTTAGACAGACCCTTTGTATCACGAAAAGAGGGATTCCCATGTCCATGAGCAAGTCACTTTAACCAAACTTACAGTTATTACTAAGGGGAACATTACCTATAAAACCTGCTATGTGGATTTATTAAGGAGCGATTGAGTCGCTCGCTAGATGTGCACAAACTCTACCGTAAGTGCACATACCATGCGCTCGAGCGCACGCCCGTAGAGGCGCCGTCACGCATTTGCGAGTATGTGCACACACGCCAGTGAAAGTGCATGTGCAGCGGGCAAGCGCATGAGGTGAATATATGGCAACGTGCAGCGTGATATTTTTCTGACTTTGACAGTCCACCCTTTGGCAGTCACCAATAACTGCCACTTCCTAAAACAGTTCAAAAAGAGAAAAATATATGTCATATGTAAATACATTTCTATGATTGGGTAAGGGAGAAGAGAAGAAGGTGGGAAAAAAAGTATGACCTAATGAGATAGTAGAAGCATGTGTGTATGAGTCCATGTTTGAGGGGTCACGTATCATCGTGCCGTATGTGTTTTAAATCAAGCTTCGAGGTATTGCGAAGTATACATTTGAATTCCTTCTTATCCCGTATTACGGGCCTGTGGATGGGCTGTCAAACTTTACCGAGCTCTTTTCGGCTTTTGGTTGCAACAAAATGGGGGAGCACATTTTAGTTGATGATACATGAATGGGGGGAATATGCGAGTGCTGATATCTGTGCCTATATTCCATATCGACTATGTGTGTCATTACCTGAAGGTTGTAGAAATGAAGATAAGAAGCAATTATGGTAAATGCAGTCATAAACTATGTGAGTTTAATATACATTTGTTGATTGAGGTCTTGTCTTGCGTCTTGTCTTGATGTACATGTTGACTGTAGTCTCCCGATGCTTTTGCTATAATTGCTTGAGCAAAAAGCTTTCTCAATGTCCATAGACTTACAATCTTTAAAGTGTTGGGCTATCGTAAAATTTAAAGTCACTAGGGATATTGGGGGTCTATGGCATTGTCCATCAGTGGTCTGTGTAAAAGGTTGTCAAATTCTTCTTCCAAGCGGATGTCTTTGTACCTTGGAGGAAAACAAAGGAGAAACGGGTGAAAGAAACGGACCGTGGAATCACATTTTCATCACAACATTGTCTCTATCGTTGGGTCATAAATCAAATTAGTCGTTGTTAGTACAGTGTCTTCACTTCTTAAACTCATCACTCGGGCACTACGTTTACACTTCGTTAAAACCCGAACGCATCTAAATATCAGACCGACCAATATGATGACACCCAGAATACACAAAAGAAATTTCCCTATATCCATGATAATACCTTGGGCCCATTCTCCTAAACCAGAGAACCAATTTTGTGGGTTCAACCATGACACCCAACTGGTCAGCTCATTACCCACAGCAGCAAGGGTGAGATTGTGTTTCCTTCGGAACTCCCATTTTAATTGCAAGATGTCATCCATCTTTTGGTCTATGACCTCGACCGGGTCCTCAGTGCTGTTTGTAATATACGTGCAACACTTTATTCCATATTGAGTCGCTAGGGTAACACAATACCCGCCTGTCACAGCTGTGAGATAATTGAGAATCATCCTATGCTGAACCAGTTCTGTTTTGTAGGCTTGTAACTCTCTCCCCGTATACCTGAATGTGTCGTCATACATTTCAGTGATATTGTCTAATAAATTTGCAAGCGCAGATATATATCTATAATTCAACACTCCTCTGGCGGTACGAGTGATATCTAACGCGAGTAGGACTTGAATCCCGGTGGATTCATGGATCAGGTCAGAGGCCGGATGCTCTGTTCTTTCTATCAGGTGCCGTTTAACGATGTGCTCGTAATGAGTGTGAGTATAAGGAGCTTGGGCACCACGGTGAATATCTTTCATTTTAGTGTGGGATACAGTCATTACCTCAGGCAGTACTTTTCCAATATAACATAACCCTTCTGAGTTTGGGGCAAGCCACTTATACGCCTTCCTCCCGCATATGAAATATGCATCATCGGGGAGAACATATTGGCCCTCATTCCGAGTTGTTCGCTCGCAAGGCGAATGTAGCAGAGTTACACACGCTAAGCCGCCGCCTACTGGGAGTGAATCTTAGCTTCTTAAAATTGCGACCGACGTACGCGCAATATTGCGATTACAAACGAGTTAGCAGTTTCTGAGTAGCTTCAGACTTACTCTGCCTGTGCGATCAGTTCAGTGCTTTTCGTTCCTGGCTGACGTCATAAACACACCCAGCGTTCGCCCAGGCACTCCCACCGTTTCTCCGGCCACTCCTGCGTTTTTTCCGGAAACGGTAGCGTTTCCAGCCACACGCCCCTAAAACGCCGTGCATCCGCCCAGTAACACCCATTTCCTGTCAATCACAATGCGAACGTCGGAGCGATGAAAATGCCGTGAGTAAACTTACTTTCATCATAGTAAAGTTACTTGGCGCAGTCGCAGTGCGAACATTGCGCATGCGCACTAAGAGAATTCTCACTGCGATGCGATGAAAAACTCCGAGCGAACAACTCGGAATGAGGGCCATGGGACGGAGTGTGACATAACCATATTACAAATTTTCCATATGAAATCTCCTAACCCTAATTTTTCCATCTGTTTAGTACACGTATCTGTTTGTACGACATGTGCACAGTATCCTGGTGATACTTCTCCAACTCGCATGGTCCTACTTCCTAAAGTGTATCTATACCGGAAGAATCTTCCATGGTCGGCTATCTGGCGTATAAGCTCTGTGTCTATGGGCAATCTGTCGGCTCTAAGTGAGAAAGTCATGGTTTGATTACTCCATGACACTTCCCAATTTCCCGGCTTTCGGGGATTGGAAATGTTAAAGCACACTAAGGACCTATCCACATGATATTGGTGGAGCTTCAAACTAGGAGGACTAGAGATATTAAACCTCTTGTCCACCGGCCTCCCATCACTTAGCTCAAGTACCTCTCCTACCGTTAAAGGGAATGGTACTAGTCCTGATTTGCTACGGCCTTGAGGTACTTGAGAGCATACCCAACAATCTGTCTGATTTAATACTTTACCCACTAAGGAGTGATAGTCACTCAATGGATGCCGATCCATATGGATATTAAAACTGGACTGACATTTCTTTATGCACCCATCCTCAACTATATTATCACAATGTCTACAGATGCAGTTCTCTTCAGCTAACAATCCTTCACAATTCCTTCTATTGTCAATGCTACCAGATCGTTTTCTGATACTCGCCTTTACTCGGTGATTATGTTGTTCTTGGAAAACTACGCCTCCATCCTGGTCATCAGAACCCATTCCAGATCCTTTCTCGACTTCCATGGTACTCTCACCGAAACAGACTGCTCTGGTCAACATCATGGTTAACAGGAAAAATAAGAATTTACTTACCGATAATTCTATTTCTCGGAGTCCGTAGTGGATGCTGGGGTTCCTGAAAGGACCATGGGGAATAGCGGCTCCGCAGGAGACAGGGCACAAAAAGTAAAGCTTTAGGATCAGGTGGTGTGCACTGGCTCCTCCCCCTATGACCCTCCTCCAAGCCTCAGTTAGGATACTGTGCCCGGACGAGCGTACACAATAAGGAAGGATTTTGAATCCCGGGTAAGACTCATACCAGCCACACCAATCACACTGTACAACCTGTGATCTGAACCCAGTTAACAGTATGATAACAGCGGAGCCTCTGAAAAGATGGCTCACAACAATAATAACCCGATTTTTGTAACTATGTACAAGTATTGCAGATAATCCGCACTTGGGATGGGCGCCCAGCATCCACTACGGACTCCGAGAAATAGAATTATCGGTAAGTAAATTCTTATTTTCTCTATCGTCCTAGTGGATGCTGGGGTTCCTGAAAGGACCATGGGGATAATACCAAAGCTCCCAAACGGGCGGGAGAGTGCGGATGACTCTGCAGCACCGAATGAGAGAACTCCAGGTCCTCCTTAGCCAGGGTATCAAATTTGTAGGATTTTACCAACGTGTTTGCCCCTGACTAAATAGCCGCTCGGCAAAGTTGTAAAGCCGAGACCCCTCGGGCAGCCGCCCAAGATAAGCCCACCTTCCTTGTGGAATGGGCATTTACATATTTTGGCTGTGGCAGGCCTGCCACAGAATGTGCAAGCTGAATTGTATTACACATCCAACTAGCAATAGTCTGCTTAGAAGCAAGAGCACCCAGTTTGTTGGGTGCATACAGGATAACAGCAAGTCAGTTTTCCTGACTCCAGCCGTCCTGGAACCTATATTTACAGGGCCCTGACAACATCTAGCAACCTGGAGTCCTCCAAGTCCCTAGTAGGCGCAAGGCACCAAAATAAGCTGGTTCAGGTGAAACACTGACACCACCTTAGGGAGAGAACTGGGGACGAGTCCGCAGCTCTGCCCTGTCCAAATGGACAACCAGATATGGGCTTTTTTGAGAAAAAAACCACCAATTTGACACTCGCCTGGTCCAGGCCAGGGCCAAGAGCATGGTCACTTTTCATGTGAGATGCTTCAAATCCACAGATTTGACTGGTTTTAAACCAATGTGATTTGAGGAATCCCAGAACTACGTTGAGATCCCACAGTGCCACTGGAGGCACAAAAGGGGGTTGTATATGCAATACTCCCTTGACAAACTTCTGGACTTCAGGAACTGAAGCCACTTCTTTCTGGAAGAAAATCGACAGGGCCGAAATTTGAACCTTAATGGACCCCAATTTGAGGCCCATAGACACTCCCGTTTGCAGGAAATGCAGGAATCGACCGAGTTGAAATTTCTTCGTGGGGCCTTTCTGGCCTCACACCACGCAACATATTTTTGCCACATGTGGTGATAATGTTGTGCGGTCACCTCCTTTCTGGCTTTGACCAGGGTAGGAATGACCTCTTCCGGAATGCCTTTTTCCCTTAGGATCCGGCGTTCCACCGCCATGCCGTCAAACGCAGCTGCGGTAAGTCTTGGAACAGACATGGTACTTGCTGAAACAAGTCCCTTCTTAGCGGCAGAGGCCACAAGTCCTCTGTGAGCATCTCTTGAAGTTCCGGGTACCAAATCCTTCTTGGCCAATCCGGAGCCATGAGTATAGTTCTTACTCCTCTACGTCTTATAAGTCTCAGTACCTTAGGTATGAGAAGCAGAGGATGGAACACATACACCGACTGGTACATCCATGGTGTTACCAGAACGTCCACAGCTATTGCCTGAGGGTCTCTTAACCTGGCGCAATACCTGTCCCGTTTTTTGTTCAGACGGGACGCCATCATGTCCACCTTTGGTATTTCCCAACGGTTTACAATCATGTGGAAAACTTCCCGATGAAGTTTCCATTCTGCCGGGTGGAGGTCGTGCCTGCTGAGGAAGTCTGCTTCCCAGTTTCCATTCCCGGAATGAAACACTGCTGACAGTGCTATCACATGATTTTCCGCCCAGCGAAAAGTCCTTGCAGTTTTTGCCATTGCCCTCCTGCTTCTTGTGCCGCCCTGTCTATTTACGTGGGCGACTGCCGTGATGTTTTTCCCACTGGATCAATACCGGCTGACCTTGAAGCAGAGGTCTTGCTAAGCTTAGAGTATTATAAATTTACCCTTAGCTCCAGTATATTTATGTGGAGAAAAGTCTCCAGACTTGATCACACTCCCTGGAAATTTTTTCCTTGTGTGACTGCTCCCCAGCCTCTCGGGCTGGCCTCCGTGGTCACCAGCATCCAATCCTGAATGCCGAATCTGCGGCCCTCTAGAAGATGAGCACTCTGTAACCACCACAGGAGAGACACCCTTGTCCTTGGATATAGGGTTATCCGCTGATGCATCTGAAGATGCGATCCGGACCATTTGTCCAGCAGATCCCACTGAAAAATTCTTGCGTGAAATCTGCCGAATGGAATTGCTTCGTAGGAAGTCACCATCTTTACCAGGACCCTTGTGCAATGATGCACTGATTTTAGGAGGTTCCTGACTAGCTCGGATAACTCCCTGGCTTTCTCTTCCGGGAGAAACACCTTTTTCTGGACTGTGTCCAGAATCATCCCTAGGCACAGCAGACTTGTCGTCGGGATCAGCTGCGATTTTGGAATATTTAGAATCCACCCGTGCTGTTGTAGCAGTATCCGAGATAGTGCTACTCCGACCTCCAACTGTTCCCTGGACTTTGCCCTTATCAGGAGATCGTCCAAGTAAGGGATAATTAAGACGCCTTTTCTTCGAAGAAGAATCATCATTTCGGCCATTACCTTGGTAAAGACCCGGGGTGCCGTGGACAATCCAAACGGCAGCGTCTGAAACTGATAGTGACAGTTCTGTACCACGAACCTGAGGTACCCTTAGTGAGAAGGGCAAATTTTGGACATGGAGGTAAGCATCCCTGATGTCTCGGGACACTATATAGTCCCCTTCTTCCTGGTTCGTTATCACTGCTCTGAGTGACTCCATCTTGATTTGAACCTTTGTAAGTGTTCAAATTTTTTTAGATTTAGAATAGGTCTCACCTAGCCTTCTGGCTTCAGTACCACAATATAATGTGGAATAATACCCCTTTTCTTGTTGTAGGAGGGGTAATTTGATTATCACCTGCTGGGAATACAGCTTGTGAATTGTTTCCCATACTGCCTCCTTGTCGGAGGGAGACCTTGGTAAACCAGACTTCAGGAGCCTGCGAAGGGGAAACGTCTCGACATTCCAATCTGTACCCCTGGGATACTACATGTAGGATCCAGGGGTCCTGTACGGTCCCAGCGTCATGCTGAGAGCTTGGCAGAAGCGTTGGAACGCTTCTGTTCCTGGGAATGGGCTGCCTGCTGCAGTCTTCTTCCCTTTCCTCTATCCCTGGGCAGATATGACTCTTATAGGGACGAAAGGACTGAGGCTGAACAGACGGTGTCTTTTTCTGCAGAGATGTGACTTAGGGTAAAAACGGTGGATTTTCCAGCAGTTGCCGTGGCCACCAGGTCCGATGGACCGACCCCAAATAACTCCTCTTCCTTTATACGGCAATACACCTTTGTGCCGTTTGGAATCTGCATCACCTGACCACTGTCGTGTCCATAAACATCTTCTGGCAGATATGGACATCGCACTTACTCTTGATGCCAGAGTGCAAATATCCCTCTGTGCATCTCGCATATATAGAAAATGCATCCTTTAAATGCTCTATAGTCAATAAAATACTGTCCCTGTCAAGGGTATCAATATTTTTAGTCAGGGAATCCGACCAAGCCACCCCAGCTCTGCACATCCAGGCTGAGGCGATCGCTGGTCGCAGTATAACACCAGTATGTGTGTATATACTTTTTATGATATTTTCCAGCCTCCTGTCAGCTGGCTCCTTTAGGACGGCCCTATCTATAGACGGTACCGCCACTTGTTTTGATAAGCGTGTGAGCGCCTTATCCACCCTAAGGGGTGTTTCCCAACGCGCCCTAACTTCTGGCGGGAAAGGGTATACCGCCCATAATTTTCTATCGGGGGGAACCCACGCATCATCACACACTTCATTTAATTTATCTGATTCAGGAAAAACTACGGTAGTTTTTTCACATCCCACATAATACCCTCTTTTGTGGTACTTGTAGTATCAGAAATATGTAACACCTCCTTCATTGCCCTTAACGTGTGGCCCTAATAAGGAATACGTTTGTTTATTCACCGTCGACACTGGATTCAGTGTCCGTGTCTGTGTCTGTGTCGACCGACTAAAGTAAACGGGCGTTTTAAAACCCCTGACGGTGTTTCTGAGACGTCTGGACCGGTACTAATTGTTTGTCGGCCGTCTCATGTCGTCAACCGACCTTGCAGCGTGTTGACATTATCACGTAATTCCCTAAATAAGCCATCCATTCCGGTGTCGACTCCCTAGAGAGTGACATCACCATTACAGGCAATTGCTCCGCCTCCTCACCAACATCGTCCTCATACATGTCGACACACACGTACCGACACACAGCACACACACAGGGAATGCTCTGATAGAGGACAGGACCCACTAGCCCTTTGGAGAGACAGAGGGAGAGTTTGCCAGCACACACCAAAAACGCTATAATTATATAGGGACAACCTTATATAAGTGTTTTCCCTTATAGCATCTTTTATATATTTCTAACGCCAAATTAGTGCCCCCCCTCTCTGTTTTAACCCTGTTTCTGTAGTGCAGTGCAGGGGAGAGCCTGGGAGCCTTCCCTCCAGCCTTTCTGTGAGGGAAAATGGCGCTGTGTGCTGAGGAGATAGGCCCCGCCCCTTTTTCGGCGGGCTCGTCTCCCGCTCTTTAATGGATTCTGGCAGGGGTTAAATATCTCCATATAGCCCCCGGAGGCTATATGTGAGGTATTTTTAGCCAAAAAAGGTTTTCATTTGCCTCCCAGGGCGCCCCCCTCCCAGCGCCCTGCACCCTCAGTGACTGCCGTGTGAAGTGTGCTGAGAGGAAATGGCGCACAGCTGCAGTGCTGTGCGCTACCTTAAGAAGACTGAGGAGTCTTCTGCCGCCGATTCTGGACCTCTTCTCGTTTCAGCATCTGCAAGGGGGCCGGCGGCGAGGCTCCGGTGACCATCCAGGCTGTACCTGTGATCGTCCCTCTGGAGCTAATGTCCAGTAGCCAAAGAAGCCAATCCATCCTGCACGCAGGTGAGTTCACTTCTTCTCCCCTAAGTCCCTCGTTGCAGTGATCCTGTTGCCAGCAGGACTCACTGTAAAATAAAAAACCTAAGCTAAACTTTTCTAAGCAGCTCTTTAGGAGAGCCACCTAGATTGCACCCTTCTCGGCCGGGCACAAAAATCTAACTGAGGCTTGGAGGAGGGTCATAGGGGGAGGAGCCAGTGCACACCACCTGATCCTAAAGCTTTACTTTTTGTGCCCTGTCTCCTGCGGAGCCGCTATTCCCCATGGTCCTTTCAGGAACCCCAGCATCCACTAGGACGATAGAGAAATCCGTATTACAGTCTCTTGGGGCAAGTTCATCTTAGAGGAGTAAAAGGAGAAAATAAGAAGGGGGAAGGGAAATATGAGGGAGGTGGGAACTGGAGAAAATAACAAATGGGAAAAAGAAATCTGGCTCGACAAGCTTCTGGTCTTATTATCCTCAACGCTCAGGTGTTGTCTCAATCTTCCCTGAACAGACACTCTAGTGATACAACCTCTACCGTCTGTTCTTTGTCACGGGACCTCTCTGGATCCGCAACCTTTTTACAATGAGACGTATGGACCCAAGTCTCTCTCTCTGCAACCTTCAAAGCAGTTGTGCTGGTCAATAAGACTTGATATGGTCCTTCCCATCTGTCAATAAGGCAACCTGAGCGTAGAAAATTCCGTATCATTACATAATCCCCAGGTTCAATGTCATGACAATTACTGTCTGGCAAATCAGGAATCACCAACTTTAGATTATCATTCTGATTCCTCAATTGCTTACTCATCTTAACCAAGTACTTTACGGTTACTTCATTGTTACATTTCAAATCATCCTGGGGGTTAATCATAACATGGGGTTGTCGACCAAACAGAATTTCAAAAGGAGACAGATTAAGAGGGGACCTAGGAGTGGTTCTGATGCTGTATAATACAATTGGCAAAGCTTCAGGCCACAACAGTCCTGTTTCAGTCATTACCTTGCTTAATTTATTTTTAATAGTGCTGTTAACTCTTTCCACCTTTGCACTCGCCTGGGGGCGATACGGAGTATGCAGCTTACTATTAATTCCCATCAACTTACACATTGTTTGAAAGACTTCACCTGTAAAGTGGGTACCCCTATCACTTTCAATTATTCTAGGGATACCGTACCTACACACAAATTCCTGCACAATTTTCTTTGCAGTAAACACAGCAGTATTTGTGGCCGCGGGAAATGCTTCGACCCAATTTGAGAACACATCAATACAGACCAAAACATACTTTAAATTTCTACAAGGTGGCAATTGTATGAAATCAATCTGTATTACCTGGAAAGGACCATCTGTCGGAGGGATATGGGATGGCTCTGTCGGTATTGCCTTTCCGATATTCTTCCTCAAGCAGGTGAGACATGTCATCGCTCTTTTACCCGCATGGGAAGAAAATCCTGGGGCGCACCAATAAGCTCTTACTAGCTTACACATCCCTTCTTTGCCCAGATGAGTCAGCCCGTGTGCTGCTTCCGCTAGACTTGGAAGGTATGCTCTGGGTGCCACTGGTTTACCTTGTCCATCTGTCCAGAGTCCTGAGGACTCCTGGCCATATCCTTTTGACCTCCAAACTGCCTTTTCCTGTGGGGAACACAAATTTAGCATTTCACACAATTTCTGTGTGTTTACAGTATTAAATACCATCAGTTGTGTGATGTCTGTCTGTCTGGGGGTACCGGCTGCTGATTTAGCAGCTTCGTCTGCTCGGCTGTTACCAAGTGATACCGGGTCTTGGCTACACGTGTGAGCTTTACACTTGATAACAGCCACTCTGTCGGGTTCCTGTATCGCTGTTAGAAGTCTTTTGATGTGGGCTGCATGCGCTACTGGTGTGCCAGCTGCCGTCATGAAGTTTCTGAGGCGCCATAGGGCTCCGAAATCATGGACTACTCCGAAGGCGTACCTAGAATCTGTGTAAATATTGGCTGACTTGCCCTTAGCCAATTCACATGCTCTGGTTAGGGCAACCAGTTCAGCAACTTGTGCTGAGTGAGGTGGGCCTAGCGGTTCTGCTTCTATGGTACCTTGGTCATCTACGACTGCGTATCCAGTACACAAGTCTCCCGAGTCCGTCTGTCTGTGACAACTACCGTCAGTGTAGAAAGTAAAATCTACATCTTCCAGTGGGTTGTCACTGATGTCAGGCCTTGCCGTGAAATTTTGGGTCAAATATTCCATACAATCATGCGTGTCATCCCCTTTATTAAATCCTCCTTCGCCATCACTCTCATCCTCCACCCTTTGTGCCTGTCCAGGCACACCTGGGAGATACGTTGCAGGATTTAATGCGCTGCATCTCTTTATGGTAATGTTTACGGGGGCCATCAATGCCAATTCCCATCTTGTAAACCGCGCTGATGAGACGTGTCTGGTTTGGGCAGAATTCAGCAAAGCTGACACTGCATGGGGCGTATGAATTGTGAGGTTGTGTCCTAGCACTACATCTTCGCTTTTCGTAACTAGCAATGCTATCGCTGCAACACTTCGCAAGCATGTGGGGAGGGATCGCGCTACCGTGTCAAGCTGAGCGCTGTAGTAAGCTACCGGCCTGCTGGCATCACCATGCTTCTGGGTTAAGACACCTGCTGCGCACCCAGCACTCTCTGTTCCGTACAGCTCAAAGGGTTTCCCATAGTCTGGCATACCCAATGCCGGCGCCTGTGTTAGGCACTGTTTTAGTCTTTCAAATGCCATCTCAGATTCGTCTGTGTGCGAAATCCGATCAGGTTTACTTGATGAGACCATCTCCTGCAAAGGTAGGGCTAGTATGGAAAAACCTGGGATCCAGTTACGGCAATACCCACACATTCCTAAAAACGTTCTAATCTGTTGCTGGGTTTGTGGCAGGGTCATGTCACGAATTGCTTGGATTCTATCAGCGGTAAGGTGTCTCAGTCCTTGTGTTAGACAGTGTCCCAAATACTTCACATGGGTCTGGCATAATTGTAACTTGTCTTTGGAAACCTTGTGTCCTGTGTCTGAAAGATGAAACAGGAGCTGTTTCGTATCTCTCAGGGATGCTTCCAATGAATCTGAACACAGTAGTAAATCGTCCACATACTGTATCAATACTGATCCACTCTCTGGTTGGAAAGACTGTAAACAATCATGCAAGGCCTGTGAGAAAATACTTGGACTGTCTATGAAACCTTGTGGTAATCGAGTCCATGTGTATTGAACTCCTCTGTATGTGAATGCAAATAAGTATTGACTGTCAGGGTGCAGAGGTACCGAGAAGAAAGCGGAGCAGAGGTCAATCACAGTGAAAAATTTGGCAGTGGGAGGGATTTGCATTAGGATAACAGCTGGATTTGGCACTACGGGGAATTGACTCTCAACTATTTTGTTGACCCCTCTTAGATCCTGTACTAATCTGTAACCCCTCCCCCCACTCTTTTTAACAGGGAAGATGGGGCTATTGGCAGTGCTGGAAGTCCTTACTAGAATGCCCTGTTGTAGCAAGCGCTCTATTACAGGGTAAACTCCTAACTCCACCTCTGGCTTCAGAGGGTACTGTGGGATTTTTGGAGCTATCCTACCATCTTTTACTTGCACAACTACTGGGGCTACATTTGCCATCAATCCAGTGTCTTGTCCGTCCTTGGTCCAAAGTGACTCCGGTATCTGGGAAATCATTTCTTCTACCCTGGACGGACACCTATTTACAACAACAGTGTGTGACATTAATCTTGTTGGGGAGTCTAGCATATCCTGCGCTTCCTGAGCGTGGTTTTCGGGTATATCCAAGAACACACCTTCAGGAGTACAGTATATGACGCATCCCATTTTGCACAGTAAATCTCTTCCTAAGAGATTAGTCGGAGCCGATGCAGCCAGCAGAAAAGAATGCTTGGTATGCAAAGGCCCTATCGTAACCTCTGTTGGTTTGCTTAAAGGGTATTGTCGTACTACTCCTGTTACTCCCATGGCTGGAATTGTTTTACCAGTGGTTCTCATGCCCACGGTCGAATTTATCACTGACTTGGCCGCCCCCGTATCTACAAGGAAATTTAGAGATTTACCAGCTACATCAATTGTAACCTCGGGTTCATTTCCAAGGCTCGCAATCAATTTCACTGGCTGCAGATTACAGGTGTGACCACACCCCTATGGTGCGTGGTGACCTCCCTGCATTGCAGTGGCAGCTATTACCTGTGAAGGGGGTAAAATGGGTATTATCAGAGACTTGCCAGTCTCTTTTTGGGGGATACCTTCTTGTTTCCCCTGCGTGTGGCTCATAACTCCGTCTCTGCGGTCCTTGATCCCAATTTCGTATGTCATGTCGTTGTCTAGGGTTTTTATGTGCATTATGTGAGTTATTTGTACAGTTACGTGCAAAATGTCCTTTCCTGTTACAATTGTAACATTTTACCGCATGCGGCTTACCACCAGGGGTCTGTGATCGGGACTGAGGCGGCCTTGTTGTAAGGGCCTGGATACTTATTGCCATCAGTCTATCACTCTGTGACTCCCTGCGTCTTGTGATGTTCCTGTCATGCCCAACAGCAGTCTCTCTTAAGGCGGCCACCGACATACCTCTCCAGTTAGGTTGAGTAGTTTGTACTCTACTCCTTAATACCTCCTTTAAACCGTCCATCAAGACGGACACCGCTACTTCTCTATGGTGTATATTTGCCTCAATGTCCACGATCCCAGTATATTTAGCCATTTCCTCTAATGCCCTGTGGAAATAGTCAGGGGCAGTTTCCCCTTCCATTTGTTTAATGGAGAATATTTTGTTCCATTTTACTACAGCTGGGAAGTATATTCCCAACTGCAGATTGATTCTTGTTACATTGTCTTGATTATATTCATCCGTAAGGGGTACCTCCTCATCTAATTTACAGTCGGCTATAAACTTTACAGGGTCAATACTAGAGGGTAGACATGCCCGCAGTAGTGTCCGCCAATCTTTGTTGTTAGGTTCAGTGGAGTTACCTAGGTCCTTAATGAACCTCTGACATGCGGCTAAATCTTTTCTGGGATCAGGAAATTCAGACAAAATTGTGTTAGGCGCCGAGGGTCCGCTCGTCAGTGCGGCCCGGCGCCTAGCAACTAGGGACGCCGCATGCGGACAGCCGCCGGCTCCCTAGCAACGCTAGACGCCGGGCGCACGGAGCCGCACAGACCCTAGCAACGGGGACGCCACTGTCGGACCGCGTTCCCCGTTGCTGGGTCTAAGTTAATCACCTCACTGGTTCCTGGCCGTGCAGCATGCAGCTGCACGGCATGTTGTAATTAGCCCTGTCTGGCTCCTGATTGGAGGGCTCCCATTTAAAGGCACTCTCAGGACTTCTCACAGACGCCGGTAATAGCTTCCTGTTTGCTGTGTCAGTTGCGGAGAGTTTTCCAGTCCTGTTCTATCCGGTCGTTCCTGTCCTCAGTGATCCAGTACTCGGAAGTTGTCATCTTTTCCTGGAGTCCAGACCGAGCACCTTTAACATCCTGTGGTGTTCGTGAGTCGCGGCGTAGCCGTGTGTTGCGGCTTGACCGCTTACTATTTATTATTTGGTTATATTGTGTTTCGGAGCTTTTTGCGGAGGATTCCGCTCCCACAAATCCACTCTGGTATCCAGCGGTGCTGGATAGGAGTAACGGATTAGTGGATTTTTGGTTGTCCTTTTCCCTGGCGGTTTGTCCGCACATACTTCTGGTTTAAGTTAGTTAGCTTGTAGCCCCTGGCCTGGTTGCTTAGTCAGAGGGCCCCTTGTTATCACCCTGTCTCGGATTTCCCTTTGTCTCCCATTAAGACCTGAGGGGGCATCGGAGTTGGGCAGACATAATCCGCCCTTCAAACGCGGCTGCCATGGGCTCAAGCAACCATAGTCTCGCAGGGGATTTCTGATTACACGGGCGAGACAACGGAGTTAGGGCGCCAGGGGTTACTAGGCTTTCCCGCTCCCGTAACCAGCATTTCCTTCCAGTACTCTGGCCTCTGTCATAAGATCTCCTCTGGTCAGAAGTACTGGAATCATAACATTATTACCGGCCAGACCAAAACTTAAAATTAAACAGGGTTTGATTTTTTCCCTTATTCAGTTTAGAAGATTTGTCGGCCTCATGAATCCCACTGGTTTAGGGCCAAATCCTGGCCAGCTTCTAGTTAGCCAGATTCAAGAACTTACTCAGATGGTTCAGGATCTTTCCCTTCGGGTGAGGTCACAGGAAGATCTTTTACGGACTTCCCCGAGGGTCGTTCCTGAACCGAAAATGCATTTGCCTGACCGTTTTTTTGGTGATAGGAAGCAGTTTTTTAATTTTAAAGAGTCTTGTAAACTTTATTTTCGTTTAAGACCAGTCTCCTCAGGTACGGAATCTCAGCGGGTCGGAATTATTATTTCTTTACTTCAGGGGGATCCCCAGACCTGGGCTTTTGGTTTAAGAACAGAGGATCCGGCATTGTTGTCTGTAGACGCCTTTCTGGGGTCTTTAGGGCTATTGTATGATGACCCTGATAGAGAGGCATCCGCCGAGAGTCAGTTACGTGCTCTCAGACAGGGTAGGAATCCCGCAGAGATTTATTGTACGGAGTTTCGCCGTTGGTCGAACGACTGTGGATGGAATGACCCAGCCCTGCGCAGTCAGTTTCGCCTCGGCTTATCTGAGTCTATAAAAGACAGTCTCCTTCAGTATCCCGCTCCTGAGACTCTCGATAAACTCATGGAGCTTTCTATTAAGATTGATCGTCGTCTCAGAGAGCGGAGGGCTGAAAAAGGAGCACCTGTCGGGTCTACCCCTTGTGTTTTTTCCATTCCTGTGGACATAGAGGAGCCCATGCAGATGGGTCTCTCCAAGCTGTCTCCTGAAGAAAGGACCAGAAGGCAAAATTCTGGTCTTTGTTTGTACTGTGGGGGTAAAGGACATTTTGCCCGTAATTGTCCGAGCAAGTCGGGAAACGCCTCGACCAAGTGAATTGTGAGGGGGTTCACTTTGGTCTGCAGCTTATCTCCTCGAATAATTCCCTGTTAGTCCCAGCTAAAGTTTCCTTTGGCAGCCTCTGTTCTTCGGTGTCGGCTTTCGTTGACAGTGGAGCTGCAGGGAACTTTATGGACTTAACGTGGGCCAAGGCCTTAGGTATTCCTCAGTTAACCTTGGGTAGGCATATCACCATGCATGGTTTAGATGGGAGTCCCTTATCCAATGGGGTTATTTCTCTCTGTACACCCCCTGTTCTACTTTCGGTAGGAGCTCTTCATTCCGAAAAAATTGAATTTTTCCTTACCCATTGCCCAGCAGTTCCAGTGGTTCTGGGTCACCCTTGGCTGGCCTTTCATAATCCCATCATTGATTGGCAGTCGGGGGAGATCTCACAATGGGGTACCATCTGTAATAAGGAATGTATTACGCTTCCCCTCAGAATTGCTGCTGTCATTCCCGCACCCATTCCTGTGGAATACCAGGATTTTGTTGATGTATTTTCCAAGGGCAATGCGGACATTCTGCCTCCCCATCGGCCTTATGATTGTGCTATTGAGCTAATTCCTGGTGCCACATTGCCAAAGGGAAGGTTATATGCATTGTCCGGACCAGAAACTGTGGCCATGAATGAGTATGTTAAAGAGAGCCTAGGGAAAGGATTTATCAGGCCATCTAAATCCCCTTTAAGTGCAGGCTTCTTCTTTGTGGAGAAGAAAGATGGATCACTCAGACCCTGCATTGACTTTAGAGCCTTGAATAAGATCTCAGTAAAAAATACTTACCCTTTGCCGTTGATTTCTGTCCTCTTTGATCAGCTACGTTCGGCTGTGATTTTTTCTAAGATTGACCTGAGAGGAGCGTATAACCTCATCCGAATCAAGTCAGGAGATGAGTGGAAAACGGCATTCAGTACTCAATCGGGTCACTACGAGTATCTGGTTATGCCATTCGGCCTGTCTAACGCTCCGGCAGTTTTCCAGGATCTCATTAACGATGTGCTCCGTGATTTTCTTGGAAGATTCGTAGTCGTCTACTTAGACGATATCTTGATCTATTCTGACTCTATTGAACAACATGTTACCCAGGTGCGTCAGGTTCTTCAAAAATTACGTGAAAATCACCTATATGCCAAGCTGGAGAAGTGTGAATTTCATGTCACGGAGGTATCCTTTTTAGGGTACATTATTTCCCCTCGGGGATTCTGTATGGAACCAAAGAAGCTCCAAGCCATCCTTAGTTGGGCGCAACCCACCAACTTAAAAGCAATGCAGCGCTTTTTAGGGTTTGCGAATTATTATAGAAGATTTATTCATTCTTTCTCCGACCTGGTTGCTCCCATTGTGGCACTGACTAAGAAGGGAGCGGATCCAACCAACTGGTCACGTGAAGCTGAAGTATCTTTTCAGGCCTTGAAACAAGCCTTCATCTCAGCCCCAGTCCTCAGACATCCCAACCCAGAATTGCCTTTCATTGTTGAGGTTGATGCCTCGGAGGTTGGAGTAGGGGCTATCCTGTCTCAGAAGGATCTGGACTCTTTAGAATTACATCCTTGTGCCTTTATGTCCAGGAAATTCTCTTCTGCTGAATCCAACTACGATGTTGGTAACCGGGAATTACTGGCTATTAAATGGGCTTTCGAGGAGTGGAGGCATTGGCTTGAGGGAGCAACACATACCATTTCAGTTTTGACTGATCACAAAAATCTTCAGTACATCGAATCAGCTAAACGGCTGAATGCCCGGCAGGCTCGTTGGGCTTTATTTTTTACTCGTTTCAAGTTTTTTATCACCTTCAGGCCAGGTTCCAAGAATACCAAGGCAGATGCCCTGTCACGCAGTTTTTTTCCAGTTCATGATAACAGTCCTGTTACTCCCATACTTCCGTCTTCAGTCATTCGGGCAGGTCTCACACAAGATTTATTCACCCAGTTAAAGCAGCTTCAACATCAAGCTCCTGGAAATACTCCTGCTGGTCGTCTTTATGTCCCTGAGTTTTTGAGAGCAACTGTTTTGACTGAGTTTCATGATAGCAAAGTTGCCGGGCATCCGGGGATCTCTAAGACTTTGGAATTAGTCTCCCGCTCAGTATGGTGGCCTGGTCTTTCCAAAGACATTAAGGAGTTTGTTTTTTCTTGTCAAGTCTGTGCACAGCATAAAGTTCCCCGTTCCTTGCCTATCGGTCAACTTATGCCCTTAAATGTTCCTCTCAGGCCATGGTCTCATATTTCCATGGATTTTGTGGTAGACCTCCCTCTGTCAGCCGGATGCCGAGTCATATGGGTAGTAGTGGACCGTTTTAGCAAGATGGCCCATTTCATTGCTCTTCCCCGACTGCCATCTGCCCAGGGATTGGCAGTTTTGTTCCTCCGCCATGTTTTCAGACTCCATGGATTACCCACTGATATTGTTTCTGATCGGGGTCCACAATTCATTGCACAATTTTGGAAGTCTTTTTGTGCCTCATTAAAGATGAAATTGTCTTTAACGTCCGGCTACCATCCCCAATCCAACGGGCAGACTGAGCGAGTTAATCAATCATTAAAACAGTATTTGCGTTTGTACTCGGCCAAACTCCAAAATGATTGGTCCGAGTTTCTTCCTTTGGCGGAGTTTGCTTACAACAATGCCTGTCATTCCTCCACCAATGTGTCTCCATTTTTTACAGTTTTCGGTTTTCACCCCAGGGCTAATTCCTTTTTTCAACATTCCTCTGTCTCCTCGCTGACCTTGACCTCTCATCTCAGACTCATTTGGAGAAAAGTGCACCTTGCTCTCAGAAAAGCGGCATTTCGGGAGAAAAATTTTTCTGACAGGCTCCGGCGGCCTTGCACTTTTAAAGTAGGAGATAGGGTATGGTTGTCGACTCGCAACATTAAACTTCGACAAACCTCAGCCAGATTGGGCCCCAAATTTATTGGACCATTTCATATTATAAAAAAAATCAATCCAGTTGCTTTCCGGTTACGTTTACCAAGAACTCTCCGGATCGGAAATACGTTCCATTGCTCCTTGTTGAAACCATACGTTTCTTCCAGTAGATTTCCTCGAAAGGTCTCTCAGGGGAAATCACCAGTAGATGTACAGGGTCAGCAGGAGTTCTTGGTGGAGAAGGTTCTCGATTCCAAGTTGTCCCGGGGTCGGCTTTATTTTCTGGTACATTGGAGAGGTTATGGTCCAGAAGAAAGGTCTTGGGTCCTGGATAAGGATCTCCATGCCCCGAGGCTCAAGAGGGCATTTTTTCGAGAATTTCCTCAGAAACCTGGCCTTAGGGGTTCCTTGACCCCTCCTCAAGGGGGGGGTACTGTTAGGCGCCGAGGGTCCGCTCGTCAGTGCGGCCCGGCGCCTAGCAACTAGGGACGCCGCATGCGGACAGCCGCCGGCTCCCTAGCAACGCTAGACGCCGGGCGCACGGAGCCGCACAGACCCTAGCAACGGGGACGCCACTGTCGGACCGCGTTCCCCGTTGCTGGGTCTAAGTTAATCACCTCACTGGTTCCTGGCCGTGCAGCATGCAGCTGCACGGCATGTTGTAATTAGCCCTGTCTGGCTCCTGATTGGAGGGCTCCCATTTAAAGGCACTCTCAGGACTTCTCACAGACGCCGGTAATAGCTTCCTGTTTGCTGTGTCAGTTGCGGAGAGTTTTCCAGTCCTGTTCTATCCGGTCGTTCCTGTCCTCAGTGATCCAGTACTCGGAAGTTGTCATCTTTTCCTGGAGTCCAGACCGAGCACCTTTAACATCCTGTGGTGTTCGTGAGTCGCGGCGTAGCCGTGTGTTGCGGCTTGACCGCTTACTATTTATTATTTGGTTATATTGTGTTTCGGAGCTTTTGGCGGAGGATTCCGCTCCCACAAATCCACTCTGGTATCCAGCGGTGCTGGATAGGAGTAACGGATTAGTGGATTTTTGGTTGTCCTTTTCCCTGGCGGTTTGTCCGCACATACTTCTGGTTTAAGTTAGTTAGCTTGTAGCCCCTGGCCTGGTTGCTTAGTCAGAGGGCCCCTTGTTATCACCCTGTCTCGGATTTCCCTTTGTGTCCCATTAAGACCTGAGGGGACATCGGAGTTGGGCAGACATAATCCGCCCTTCAAACGCGGCTGCCATGGGCTCAAGCAACCATAGTCTCGCAGGGGATTTCTGATTACACGGGCGAGACAACGGAGTTAGGGCGCCAGGGGTTACTAGGCTTTCCCGCTCCCGTAACCAGCATTTCCTTCCAGTACTCTGGCCTCTGTCATAAGATCTCCTCTGGTCAGAAGTACTGGAATCATAACAAATTGTTCTTAATTCTGCTCGGGACCAGGGACAGTGCATAGCAATATTCCTAATGGGTGTGGCTCCATTTGTGTCAGTCTTACCATTGGGGACCGCTATTACTCTAACAGGGTTAAGATTAATTACTTCATTCTGGTTTGATTCTTCAGCGTGTGGTGCAATAGTTTCAGCATATTGTACAGTGCCGTACTTACCTGTAGACACAACCTCACCTGTCCCTGAGCTATGGGCTTTAGATGCCAATCTTACTGGTTGGGCGGTGCCCACTGAAGTATCGCTTATGGTGGCCGCTAGAGAGAGAGCTGAAATCGTAGTGGGCTCATCTTCTTGGTCGTATTCCTGGGGGAAGTTTAACATAGGATACAACTTGCATGGGTTAGCGTTAGTATCAACATTTGCATTAACTTTTATCTTAGTCTTATCACTACTACATTGATTAAGTGCACCCTTATCGTACACCCGCATGTCATTCTCTGTAGCCACTTTGTCCCCTACTATATATGGTGGTGGTGCCGTTGCTATTAGATTTCTACCAGGATTTGGAATTGCTTTCTGAGCTAATTCCTGTTGTATTTCGCTTTCCTGTTGCCATATCTGTAAACAATCATAATGTCTAATCCTCTGCTTTGCAGATTTTATTAGACCTATCCTTTTTCTTAGATTCTGCAATACATCAGGGTTCAGACTGCCTACCCGGGGAAACTGTTCCCCATCATCCTCTGTCATACGTTCCCATTCTTTGCATAATACCTGTGTGTGTGATTCGTATTTTTCACACATTATATACCGTGCGGACCCTTTGGGCCAGCAACTACCAACGTGAACCCTTGTTGGACGTCCCTTCTTTGAACAACTGGCCCCCATCGTTTGTAGATATTGCTGTCTTAGCTAATTCTCACAAACAGACCAGATTGCCCGCGGTAAGGCGACGGTGAAAGTTCAACTAGTGCCTTCACTCACTCTGCGCCCCAATTGGCCAATCCAATCCGTGGGATCTTTTGTAACCTCTATTTACTGGGGCGCGTGGGAGTATGCGATCCCTCCCCAGTAAGTATTGGTCGTTGGAGATTTCCTGAGTGAGCAGTGAAACTCCCTTAAAATAACAAAAACCTACACAAATCACGTTAGAATGTACAAATAGCGTTTATGATCCCACAGTAAATTTTTAATGGGTATCAAGGTAACAAACTAATGCACACAATTACGTGCGGTCCAGTCGCACAGCGCATAAATAACTAAATATTTATACGCTTTACGACCAATGGAATCGGTTGTTTAGGCTGCGAAACCTTCAGCCGGAGCTTAACTTGACTATATGGGTGCTACGCAAAACCCCTCGGGCTGCGCTTAAATACCTCGCAGTCCTTTTGTCTGCGGAAACTACTTGCTCCTTTTACCTTCTACAATGTTAACGCGGGCAAGCCAGTCCACGCCACCAAGTGTCCACTCACCTGATGTGGTCTCCGACGGGATCCCGATTTGTGGGTTCACAAAAATAATACCTTAAGTTCCACACTCACTCCTACTCACTCATATACACACTGATCTTTTTCTGTACAGAAATTCCTTTCATACAGGTAGGGGTCTAATCCCTGGGTTTTGCAGTAGAAAAAGGTTTTCTTTTAACTAATACTTTTTGGAAAAACTGAACAACCGTGTGCTATTATCAGGTGGCTGTACTATACCGCCCACCCTAAACAAGGTTATTGTGTGATTTGAGTCTCAGTGGGCGTATCCGTACGCTCCGTTGCGTAAAACACGCCGAGTGCGTATGCCTTTGCGTCACGTACGTGATCTCGCACGTTGTCCGAGACACGTATGCACAAAGTGCAGATATGCCCACAGCGACACAATCAACACGCTTCTATCAATGTAAACGATATTCAACTATAATCGCTTACCGTACACCACACAGTATTTGCTATGCTGTGTGCGTGTCCTTTACAATTATTCCCTTAAAAATTATCCTATTTAATCTCAACTAAATAGCACCAGATTTCTTCAGCACGTGTCTAATAATCAATTCTAATGGCAACAAGAAAGTGAGCTGCAACAATGTAGATGTGTGCGTGCGTGTGTGTGTATGCAAAAACAGAAATAAACAGTTTTTTAAAAGATAATAGCGTATTGTTCTTACCTCCGGTTCCGGATTCCACCCCACCACTCCTACAGCGTAGCGTAACAGACGCTTATCTAGTCAGCACCACTGTATCCCTCACCACCAATACGGATACGAAGGGATACTGCGTTCCCGCCCTTTGCTGACAGATAAAGTCTGATTACAGTAGTGAGGATATGTGGAGGACGGACGAGGCCCCAATTGATAATGTTGATTTGATTACCTTATAATATTCACTATATATGGGTAAGAGACTAAGTACGCAGAAGGCGTATGAGGTACCGTAAGGGTACGCACTTAGCGTAGCAGACGCTTAGCCGTGGTCGAGACGCACGAGCGGCACGTTCGCTCACGGCTTAATGCGTAGAGTCAAGCACGCTATAGGCTGCCGACTACCGTAATGATACGCTACCAGCGTAGCGGACGCTCGAGACCACGAGGAGATCACGAGCGGCGCAGACGCTCACAAGATGACAATCGGTAAACCTTGAATGTAACACACAGAAAAGATACTCTTATGCTGTAAACCTTGTACTGAAACACTGTAGCGATATAACGCTGCTTAACCTTAATAATACCAAAGCTGTTTGAGCGATCGGGACGCTCCTATTACCCTCTGCAAATGTAATGAACACACGAAACCTTGCTAAGGTTCCAACACCTTTACTAACAAGCTTTTAGTTATATCGAAAAGAGAAACAGTTAACAAGTCATACACTACAAACTAACATATAATTCTAACAAGATATCTAGACAGAAATATATGCAATAGTAAACAATCGCTAATACAAATACATAGACTAAGAATGAATGACTAACATTACACGGGTAACAAAGTGGCCACAGAGAAACATACCATACGGGGAACACTCGCAGGCGCAACCGGAATCCAGTCCTCCAATTATCAGCGATAACTGTTGAAGAGAGAGTACTGGCCGGTCTGGGATCAGTGACCCTTATATACACAACATACAGTGTACTTCAAAGGGCCCTACAACCTTATTGTTCATTGGACACAGGAATGTCTCTCTGCACTATAACAAAAGGTCATAGGTGGATTTGAACAGGTGGGCTGTGACTATTTCAAACAGCTCAGGTGGGAGGGAATCTCCGGATTCCGGCCGCATGGATAATGAACTGCAAATATAGGATATGTCCAGAAATTACTAATGGCCATAACTATACGCAGGAGCGTTTAATCTATACCTAACAACACCGGATTGTTGCTATTAAAATACTCTTCGGTTAGGTACCAGACACCACTGTTCAACCTTAGACAGACCCTTTGTATCACGAAAAGAGGGATTCCCATGTCCATGAGCAAGTCACTTTAACCAAACTTACAGTTATTACTAAGGGGAACATTACCTATAAAACCTGCTATGTGGATTTATTAAGGAGCGATTGAGTCGCTCGCTAGACGCGCACAAACTCTACCGTAAGTGCACATACCATGCGCTCGAGCGCATGCCCGTAGAGGCGCCGTCACGCATTTGCAAGTATGTGCACGCACGCCAGTGAAAGTGCATGTGCAGCGGGCAAGCGCATGAGGTGAATATATGGCAACGTGCAGCGTGATATTTTTCTGACTTTGACAACCTTCAATCTCCCTGAAACTAGTTTCTAAAAGTAGGCAAGTATGAATCAGATGCAATAAGGAATGTGGGCCTCACCATTCCTACATGTAAGGAGCCTGCCCAATTAGAGAGTGACAGCAGGATGCAGCACTCAAACCTCACCCTGGTGTAGCAGTCACTCCAGGTTCAGCACAAAGCTGCTTTTGTGGCTCTATACTGTGTGCAGCCAGCAAGTCATTCAGTGCTGAAAGCAGATATATATATATATATACACACACACTGGTCACAAAAATAAAGGGAACACTAAAATAACACATCCTAGATCTGAATGAATGAAATATTCTTATTAAATACTTTGTTCTTTACATAGTTGAATGTGCTGACAACAAAATCACACAAAAATTATCAATGGAAATCAAATTTATTAACCCATGGAGGTCTGGATTTGGAGTCACACTCAAAATTAAAGTGGAAAAACACACTACAGGCTGATCCAACTTTGATGTAATGTCCTTAAAACAAATCAAAATTAGGCTCAGTAGTGTGTGTGGCCTCCACGTGCCTGTATGACCTCCCTACAATGCCTGGGCATGCTCCTGATGAGGTGGCAGATGGTCTCCTGAGGGATCTCCTCCCAGACCTGGACTAAAGCATCCGCCAACTCCTGGACAGTCTGTGGTGCAACGTGGCGTTGGTGGATGGAGCGAGACATGATGTCCCAGATGTGCTCAATTGGATTCAGGTCTGGGGAACGGGCGGGCCAGTCCATAGCATCAATGCCTTCCTCTTGCAGGAACTGCTGACACACTCCAGCCACATGAGGTCTAGCATTGTCTTGCATTAGGAGGAACCCAGGGCCAACCGCACCAGCATATGGTCTCACAAGGGGTCTGAGGATCTCATCTCGGTACCTAATGGCAGTTAGGCTACCTCTGGCGAGCACATGGAGGGCTGTGCGGCCCCCAAAGAAATGCCACCCCAAACCATTACTGACCCACTGCCAAACCGGTCATTCTGGAGGATGTTGCAGGCAGCAGAACGTTCTCCTTGGCGTCTCCAGACTCTGTCACGTCTGTCACATGTGCTCAGTGAGAACCTCCTTTCATCTGTGAAGAACACAGGGCGCCAGTGGCGAATTTGCCAATCTTGGTGTTCTCTGGCAAATGCCAAACGTCCTGCACGGTGTTGGGCTGTAAGCACAACCCCCACCTGTGGACGTCGGGCCCTCATACCACCCTCATGGAGTCTGTTTCTGATCGTTTGAGTAGACACATGCACATTTATGGCTTGCCGGTGGTCATTTTGCAGGGCTCTGGCAGTGCTCCTCCTGTTCCTCCTTGCACAAAGGCGGAGGTAGCGGTCCTGCTGCTGGCTTGTTGCCCTCTTACGGCCTCCTCCACGTCTCCTGATGTACTGGCCTGTCTCCTGGTAGCGCCTCCATGCTCTGGACACTACGCTGACAGACACAGCAAACCTTCTTACCACACCTCGCATTGATGTGCCATCCTGGATGAGCTGCACTACCTGAGCCACTTGTGTGGGTTGTAGACTCCGTCTCATGCTACCACTAGAGTAAAAGCACCGCCAGCTTTCAAAAGTGACCAAAACATCAGCCAGAAAGCATAGGAGCTGAGAAGTGGTATGTGGTCACCACCTGCAGAACAACTCCTTTATTGGGGGTGTCTTGCTAATTGCCTATAATTTCCACCTGTTGTCTATTCCATTTGCACAACAGCATGTGAAATTGATTGTCAATCAGTGTTGCTTCCTAAGTGGACAGATTGATTTCACAGAAGTGTGATTGACTTGGAGTTACATTGTGTTGTTTAAGTGTTCCCTTTATTTTTTTGAGCATTGTATGTATATATATATATATATATATATATATATATATATATAAAATTTATTTTTAATTTTTAAGCGAGGGTCCCTGCTGTGGGGATTGGGTGAAAGCCGGAACAATCTGGACTCTGGTATGCAGGACCAGCTCACTGCAGCTACCTGTTCCGCTGTGGAGCTCTTTATGCGTGTCCCCATGTATGACACACAGCAAGTGGTGCAGGGAGATGTACAGCCCCTTCCTGACCCACAGCTGGTGCATTCAGGCAGAGAGAATGTGAGCATCATGGCCGGAAGAGCCCGGATTCCAGACCGGCTCCCTACAGCGATTTTTGCAGCTGTGGAGCTCTCTGTGCCCATCCCTGTGTATGTAACAGACGTCACAAAGCAAATGGTGCAAGGAGACGAGCACAGAGAGCTTCACAGTGACCGAGGACATTGCAGGTAGCTGGTCCGGAACAGCGTTCTGGTGTCCATACCATTCTGGCTTTCACCTAATGCCCCTGCTGTGTATGTGAGCAGGGATGAGCCAGGGGATATTGTACCATCACATTGTCCCATGTATCCTGTGTTGAGACAAATTCTGTCCTGATCAGATTCACAAATGTTATTGCTCTGCCCCATCTGTCACCCAGACCAATAATAGACAAGTAATGGGTGATGTGCAGTGCCAGCATGACCAACTGTGTGTCAGACAAGATCTGGAGCCCAGGGCAGGAGTAATTGTTCTGTAATTTGGCTCATTTATATAGTCAGAGGGAAAGTTTATGATCTGCCCTTTCACTAGCTATGCCCCACAAGTCATGCCTCCATGCCAATGGCCACTGCAAGTGTTGGCACCAAGGGCACATCCCTTGTTTGCCTATTCTCGTTATGCCACTGAGAGGTAAAGAATGAAAGGCTTGAAAAATTATAAAACTATTGTGTATTTACACAGCTGTTTATGATAAAGTGTATGAAAGAACAACTAATCCAGGTGCCAACATGACTCAAATAACTCAGTGGCACCTATAAAAGAGGAGTGCCAATCCTATTACAATATGAGTGGCGCTAGAGTCATACAAGGTCAAATATATAAAAAAAACTATTTAATTCAATATAATAGAAATCACATAATTTATAACTCCTGGGAGTGGGACAATGGATATAAAACAATAAGTAATCACACAATTAAAATGTACAGGTCCGTGATCAAAACATCAACAAACAATAATAGAATTATTGTTCCCACTCATCTATAAAGATAGAAGCAGAGCAGTGAATGTATATAGTACACCCTGGTGGGCGTAGTATTACATTTGGAGTAGATAAGCAGTGAGTTATAAGTACTCAGTCAATGGTCATATATCTCCGGCAGAACCCCAGTGTCAAAACAACACCAGCTTGGTTAGACAGAAAGGATAATAGTTCATAATACCCGATAATAAAAATACTGCAGCTGTATTGTTAGGGAATGTGGTCAGGATGTCAGCGGTTGAGAATCCCAGCACGTGGACAGAAGACCGCCACTGGAATCCCGACATCGTCCACGACCTTCATGCAGGGCTGGCGGGGGCGTGACGTCACTGAGCGATATGAGCGGTCATATCGCTCAGTGCGTACAGGCGGCCGCCGACCAGCCGGCCCGGGAGGGGGAAACGTTAGACGATGTCGCTCACAGAGCGACATCGTCTAATGTGTATGGGCCTTAAGTAATATCAAGATAAATATATCTCCTGGTCCGGATGGAGTTCACCAAAAGGGTTCTTATGGAGCTTAACTCAGAACTAGCAAGGCCCTTAATGTATATTTGATTTTCCATGATTCACACATCTGGCATGATACCAAAGGACTGGCGTATAGCAGAGGTAGTCCCAATATTCAAAAAGGGAATTAAAACTCATCCTGGTAACTACAGACCGATAAGTTTGACATCTATAGTAGGGAAAATACTGGAAGGTATAATAAGGGATAGTATGGGGTGGTGTTAGTGAACAAAATGGGGGAGGAGTAGGGGGGAGGAATAGAGCAGATGGCAAGGGTAGTAATATGGGAACTAAAAAGAACTAAAAAGGGTTTTAGAATAACAGTATCCAACGACGATAACGGGTCATCTTTACAGCATTTGAATTATGATATCCCTACCATAAGGGGAAATACATATCTCAGTTGTATGTATGTAAATGCTAGAAGCCTTACAGGTAAAAAGAGGGAACTAGAAATCCTCGCAGCAAGCAGGGAATATGATATTATAGGCATTACTGAAACGTGGTGGGACGAATCTCACGATTGGACAGTCAATCTAGAGGGTTACACGCTGTACAGGAGAGACAAACGAAATAAACGGGGTGGAGGGGTATGTCTTTACGTAAAGCCATTTCTAAAACCTGTTATACGGGAAGATATTCAAGAAGGGACTGTAAATACTATTGAGATGTTATGGGTAGAAATTGCATGCAGGGGTAAAGGAATAAAGAAGTTATTATTGGGGTTATGCTACAGGTCGCCTGGTATTAATGTGTCTGACGGGAAATTGTTACTGAACCAAATTGAAAGAGCAGCAGGAGTAGGAGACATAGTAGTGATGGGAGACTTTAACTATCCCGAGATAAACTGGAAAATCAATTCATGTGATACTGCTAGGGGCAATATGTTTTTAAACATGGTAAATGATAATTACTTAGGCCCTCATTCTGAGTTGTTCGCTCGCAAGGCGATTTTAGCAGAGTTACACACGCTAAGCCTCCGCCTACTGGGAGTGAATCTTAGCTTCTTAAAATTGCGAACGATGTATTCGCAATATTGCGATTACAAACTACTTAGCAGTTTCAGAGTAGCTTCAGACTTACTCGGCATCTGCGATCAGTTCAGTGCTTGTCGTTCCTGGTTTGACGTCACAAACACACCCAGCGTTCGCCCAGACACTCCCCCGTTTCTCCAGCCACTCCCGCGTTTTTTCCGGAAACGGTAGCGTTTTTAGCCACACGCCCATAAAACGCCGTGTTTCCGCCCAGTAACACCCATTTCCTGTCAATCACATTACGATCGCCGGAGCGAAGAAAAAGCCGTGAGTAAAAAAACTATCTTCATAGCAAAAATACTTGGCGCAGTCGCAGTGCGAACATTGCGCATGCGTACTAAGCAGAAAAACGCTGCGATGCGAAGAAAATTACCGAGCGAACGACTCGGAATGACCCCCTTAGTTCAATTAATCGAGGAACCAACTAGGTACAATGCAATCTTAGACCTGGTATTAACTAACAATGGGGAATTGGTATCAAATATTGAAGTAGGAGAGCCCATAGGTAACAGCGACCACAATATGGTCACATTCAATATCAGTTTTCATAAGCAGTCCTATACTGGCTCAACTAGGACTCTCAACTTTAACAAAGCCAACTTTGACATGATGAAGGAAGCGTTAAGGGACATTGAATGGGAAATTCTGTTTCAAGGAAAAAATATTACAGCGAAATGGGATGTATTAAAATAACTGCTAATTAATAATACTCATAAATTAATTCCCACCAGCAGCAAAAAAAGGAATAAAAATCCCAAACCAATGTGGTTTAACAAAAATATAAAGGAATTAATGGACAAAAAAAGACCAGCATTTAAAAAATACAAATCTGAGGGGATGTGCAGTCATTTCAACACTATAAGGACTGTAACAAAATATGCAAAAAGGAATAAGAGCGGCTAAAGAAGAAACTGAAAACCTAGTAGCAAAGGAAAGCACAGCGAATCCCAATTTTTTTTAAGTACATCAACAGCAAGAGACTAAAGAAAGAGTATAGGCCCTTTTAAGGACAAGAGGGGAGTCTTAATCAAAAATGATAATGACATAGCAAACAGAGAGGCCCAAATGCTGGGTCTAACACAAAATCTCAACAAAGATAATGTCCCACTGCTAAATGCTTATTTATGTGAGGAGGCAGTCTGTGACCGATTAAAAAATGGATGGAATTAACCCGAGGGTTCTTATGGAGCTGCGCACTGAACTAGCACGACCTCTATTTTTGATCTTCATGGATTCGGTTAAATCAGGTATGGTTCCCAAAAACTCGCGTATAGCGGAGGTAGTGCCAATATTTAAAAAGGGGAGCAAAGCTGAACCAGGTAATTATAGACCAGTTAGTCTTACATCTATAGAGGGGAAAGTATTGGAAGGTATTCTAAGGGACAGTATTCAAAAGTTCCTTGAAGCAAATAAGGTCATTAAAAGGAACCAACATGGATTTGTGAAGGACAGATCATGTCAGACCAACTTACTTGGCTTTTATGAAACAGTAAGTGTGAACCTGGATCAGGGTAAGGAGGTGGATATAATCTTTTTAGACTTTGCCAAAGCTTTCGACACTGTACCACACATGCGTTTTATCTACAAGCTACAAGAAATAGTGCTAGGGAGCACAATATGCACTTGGGTCAGTAATTGGTTAGATAATAGGGTTAGTTAATTGGTTAGTAATTGTGGTCAATGGATCATTTTCAAATTGGACTAAAGTACTAAGTGGTGTGCTACAAGGGTCTGTACTTTGACCACTTTTGTTCAACATTTTCATCAACGACCTAACAGTAGGTCTAGAGAGCATGGTATCAATTTTTGCAGATGATACCAAATTGTGTAAGGTTAGAAATACGGATGGGGATGCTGAGTCTCTTCCGAACGACTTAACGAAACTGGAAGCATGGGCAGCAAAATGGAGAGATTCAACACAGACAAGTGTAAGGTAATGCACTGTGGGGGCAAGACCAAAAATAACACCTACATACTAAATGGGGTAATATAAGGGGATTCTGTACTGAAAAAAGACTTAGGGGTTCACATATATAACAAATTAAGCAGCAGTACCCAAAGTAGGAGTGCAGCAAAGAAGGCTAATAAGATATTAGCATGCATAAAACGAGGAATTGATGCAAGGGACGAGAGTATTATATTCCCATTATATAAATCACTAGTGAGGCCTCATCTTGAATACTGTGTGCAATTTTGGGCATCATATTACGAAAAGGATATCCTGGAGCTAGAAAAGGTTCAGAGGCGGGCGACCAAACTAATCAAGGGCATGGAGAAGCTGGAATACGAGGAAAGGCTTGCAAGGCTAGGCATGTTTACATTGGAAAAGAGGAGACTAAGAGGGGACGTGATCAACATCTTCAAATATATAAGGGGTCAATACACGGAGCTTGGGAGGGACCTGTTTTCTATAAGATCAGCACAGAGAACACGTGGACACTCGCTTAGGTTAGAGGAGAGGAGTTTCCGCACATTGAGGCAAAAAAGTTTTTTCACAGTAAGGACAATACATGTTTGGAATTTCCTGCCTGAGAGAGTAGTAACTGCGGACTCAGTCAACACATTTAAGAATGGGTTAGATAAATTCCTATTGGATAAAGATATTCAGGGTTATGGTGCGTAGGCACGCATTACAGTTAATATAACTAGTCCTAATATACAAATAACTAGTCCTATAATAAGACTGCATAGGAGACCACAAATAGGTTGAACTCGATGGACAATTGTCTTTTTTCAACCTTAGTTACTATGTTACTATGTATACAAAAGTACTTGGATACCTCCAAGGTTATTAATAGTTATCAGCATAGTTTTGTGAGGGACAGGTCATGTTAAACTAACTTATTTAGCTTCTACAAGAAAGTGAGCGATAATACTGATCAGGGTAAAGCAGTGGATGTGGTCTAGTTAGATTTGCTAAAGCCTTCAACACAGTGCCACATACTGTATGAGACTGATTTTCAAATTAAGAGAGCTTGGTATAGGAAACACTATCTGTACTTGGGTAAGTAATTATCTGGATAACAGTGAACAATGAGTGGTGGTTAATGGGATGTTTTCTGGCTGGGCCTCAGTACTCAATGGAATACCACAAGGGCCATAACTCAGGCACTACTGTTTAACATATTTATTAATACTGTGTGCAATTTTGGGCACCATACTACAAGAAGGATGTCTTGGAGCTAGAAAAGGTTCAGAGGCAGGCAACCAAACTAATTAAGGGCATGGAGATGCTGGAATACAAGGAAAGGCTTGCAAGGCTAGGCATGTTTACACTGGAAAAGAGGAGACTAAGAGGGGACATGATCAACAGCTACAAATATATAAGGGGACAATACACAGAGTTTGCATGGGACCTGTTTTTGGTAATATCAGCACAGAGGACACGTGGACATTCGCTTAGGTTAGAGGAGAGCAGATTCCGCACAATGCGGCATAAAGGTTTTTTCACAGTAAGGACAATACATATTTGGAATTCCCTGCCTGAGGGAGTTGTAATGGTGGACTCAGTCAATATGTTTAAGAATGCGTTAGATAATTCCTAATGGATAAGGATATCCAGGGTTATGGTGCGTAGTCACGCACTACAGTTACTATGACATCCGCATCAGACAAAATTTAGACCAAAATAATCCTGCATAGGATACCACAAATAGGTTGAACTTGATGGACAAATTGTCTTTTTTCAACCTTAGAAACTATGGGGGTCATTCCAAGTTGATCGTAGCTGTGCTAAGTTTAGCACAGCTACGATCCTTAACTCAGACATGCAGGGGGACGCCCAGCACAGGGCTAGCCCGCCCCGCATGTTAGTGCCAGCCACCCAGCACAAATACAAAAGCATCGCACAGGGGCGATGCCTTTGTATTTGAAGAATAACTCCCGGCCAGCGCAGCTCCTGTGGCTGGCCGGGAGTTACTCATCGCTCCCACGCAGCCGCCCGCCCCCCAAAACAGTCCGTCCGCGCCCGCGTTGGCCGGACCGCTCCCCCTAAATGGCGGCTAAACACCGCCGTTCAGCCCCCTCCCACCTAGCGACCGCCTCTGTCTCAGAGGTGATCGCTAGGCAACGATGACTGCCATGCGCAGTTCCGACCCGATTGTACGGCTGCGAAGAAGTGCAGCGTGCGATCAGGTCGAAAGACCCCCTATGTTACTAAGTAATAAAAGTTTTGCAGATAATACTTATCAGTGTAGAGTAATTATTTCAGACATGGATGTTGAGTATCTACAAAACGACTTCTCTAAACTAAAGGTTTGGGCAGACAAATTTGACAATGAGGTTCAATATAGAAAAATTTAAAGTTATGCAGCTTGGGTGGCCTATAAATTAAATTGCGAAAATATAGGGGAAATGGTAGTTGAAAAAGATTTGGGGATACTCATTGATAATAGACTTAGTAGCAGTTCCCAATGTCAAAGTGCAGCAACAAAAGCAAATAAGGTGTTAGCATGCATAAAATGGGGAATTGAGACAAGGAATGAGAGTGTAATCATGCCACTGTATAAATCATTGGTAGGGCCACACCTTGAATATTGCGTACAGTTCTGGGCACCGCATTATAAAAAAGATATCTTGGAACTTAAAAGGGTTCAGAGGCGAACCACCAAACTCATCAAGGGGTTAGAGGCACTGGATTATGAGGAGAGGCTTAGTAGGTAGATATGTTTACACTCGAAAAGAGGCAGCTAAGAGGGGACATTATTAATATTTACAAATATATAAAGGGACAATATAAGGATCTATCAGGCGAGTTGTTTATAGAAAAACCTCTACACAGGACACGCGGACACCCTCTGAGGTTAGAGGAGAGAAAATTTCATTCACAACAAAGGAAAGTGTTCTTCACAGTAAGGGCAGTGAAAATGTCATATTCTCTGCCAGGGAAGGTAGTAATTGGGGACTCAGTTAATATGTAAAAAAATGGATTAGATAAATTTCTAGCTGAAATAAATATTCAAGGATATAGCAATTAAGGGAAGAGTATTTTTTAGAAAAAGCACAAATTATAGTAATTATTTAGACTTAAAAAATAAGATTTTACTCACCGGTAAATCTATTTCTCGTAGTCCGTAGTGGATGCTGGGGACTCCGTAAGGACCATGGGGAATAGACGGGCTCCGCAGGAGACTGGGCACTCTAAAGAAAGATTAGGTACTATCTGGTGTGCACTGGCTCCTCCTTCTATGCCGCTCCTCCAGACCGCAGTTATGGAAACTATGCCCGGAAGAGCTGACATTACAAGGAAAGGATTTCGGAATCCAGGGTAAGACTCATACCAGCCACACCAATCACACCGTATAACTTGTGATAACTTACCCAGTTAACAGTATGAACAATAACAGAGCATCAGACAACCTGATACAAACATAACATAACCCTTAGTTAAGCAATAACTATATACAAGTATTACAGAAGAAGTCCGCACTTGGGACGGGCGCCCAGCATCCACTACGGACTACGAGAAATAGATTTACCGGTGAGTAAAATCTTATTTTCTCTAACGTCCTAGTGGATGCTGGGGACTCCGTAAGGACCATGGGGATTATACAAAAGCTCCCAAACGGGCGGGAGAGTGCGGATGACTCTGCAGCACCGAATGGGCAAACACAAGGTCCTCCTCAGCCAGGGTATCAAACTTATAGAACTTTGCAAAGGTGTTTGAACCCGACCAAGTAGCTGCTTGGCAAAGTTGTAATGCCGAGACCCCTCGGGCAGCCGCCAAAGAAGAGCCCACCTTCCTTGTGGAATGGGCTTTCACTGATTTTGGATGCGGCAAACCAGCCGCAGAATGAGCCTGCTGAATCGTGTTACAGATCCAGCGAGCAATAGTCTGCTTTGAAGCAGTAGCACCCAGCTTATTGGATGCATACAGGATAAACAGCGAGTCAGTTTTCCTGACTCCAGCCGTCCTGGCTACATAAATCTTCAAAGCCCTGACTACATCATGCAACTTGGAGTCCTCCAAGTCACGAGTAGCCGCAGGCACCACAATAGGTTGGTTCAAATGAAAAGATGAAACCACCTTCGGCAGAAATTGCGGACGAGTCCGTAATTCTGCCCTGTCCATATGGAAAACCAGATAGGGGCTTTTACATGACAAAGCCGCCAATTCTGACACACGCCTAGCCGAAGCTAAGGCCAATAGCATGACCACTTTCCACGTGAGATACTTTAGCTCCACGGTCTTAAGTGGCTCAAACCAGTGAGATTTCAGGAAACTCAACATCACGTTAAGATCCCAAGGTGCCACTGGTGGCACAAAAGGGGGCTGAATATGCAGCACTCCCTTTACAAACGTCTGAACTTCAGGAAGCGAAGCCAGTTCCTTTTGAAAGAAAATGGATAGGGCCGAAATCTGGACCTTTATGGACCCTAATTTTAAGCCCATAGTCACTCCTGACTGTAGGAAGTGCAGGAACCGGCCCAGCTGGAATTCCTCTGTAGGGGCCTTCCTGGCCTCACACCAAGCAACATATTTTCGCCATATACGGTGATAATGTTTTGCTGTCACGTCCTTCCTAGCCTTTATCAGCGTAGGAATAACTTCATCCGGAATGCCTTCTTCTTGGTCAATCCGGAACAATGAGTATTGTTCTCACTTCTCTTTTTCTTACGATTCTCAGCACCTTGGGTATGAGAGGAAGGGGAGGAAACACATAGACCGACTGGAACACCCACGGTGTTACTAGTGCGTCCACAGCTATCGCCTGAGGGTCTCTTGACCTGGCGCAATACCTTTGTAGCTTTTTGTTGAGGCGGGATGCCATCATGTCCACCTGTGGCAGTTCCCATCGATTTGTAATCTGTGTGAAGACTTCTTGATGAAGTCCCCACTCTCCCGGGTGGAGGTCGTGCCTGCTGAGGAAGTCTGCTTCCCAGTTGTCCACTCCCGGAATGAACACTGCTGACAGTGCTTGCACGTGATTTTCCACCCAACGAAGAATCCTGGTGGCTTCCGCCATCGCTACCCTGCTTCTTGTGCCGCCCTGGCGATTTACATGAGCCACTGTGGTGATGTTGTCTGACTGAATCAGCACCGGTTGGTTGCGAAGCAGAGGCTCCGCTTGACTCAGGGCGTTGTATATGGCCCTTAGTTCCAGGATATTGATGTGCAGACAAGCCTCCTGACTTGACCACAGCCCTTGGAAAATTCTTCCCTGAGTGACTGCCCCCCATCCTCGGAGGCTTGCATCCGTGGTCACCAGGACCCAGTCCTGTATGCCGAACCTGCGGCCCTCGAGAAGGTGAGCACTCTGCAGCCACCACAGAAGAGACACCCTGGCCCTGGGGGATAGGGTGATCAGCCGATGCATCTGAAGATGCGATCCGGACCACTTGTCCAACAGATCCCACTGAAAGGTCCTCGCATGGAACCTGCCGAAGGGAATGGTTTCGTATGACGCCACCATCTTTCCCAGGACTCGCGTGCAGTGATGCACCGACACCTGTTTTGGTTTTAAGAGTTCTCTGACCAGAGTCACGAGCTCCTGAGCCTTCTCCGCTGGGAGAAACACCTTTTTCTGGTCCGTGTCCAGAATCATGCCCAGGAAGGGCAGACGAGTCGTAGGGATCAGCTGCGACTTTGGAATATTCAAAATCCAGCCGTGCTGTTGCAACACTTCCTGAGAGTGTGCTACGCTGATCAGCAACTGCTCTCTGGACCTCGCCTTTATGAGGAGATCGTCCAAGTATGGGATAACTGTGACACCCTGCTTTCGGAGGAGCACCATCATTTCCGCCATTACCTTGGTAAATATTCTCGGTGCCGTGGAGAGACCAAACGGCAACGTCTGGAATTGGTAATGACAGTCCTGTACCACAAATCTGAGGTACTCCTGATAAGGTGGATAAATGGGGACATGCAGGTAAGCATCCTTTATGTCCAGAGACACCATAAAATCCCCCTCTTCCAGGCTTGCAATGACCGCTCTGAGTGATTCCATCTTGAACTTGAACCTTTTCAGGTAAATGTTCAGGGATTTTAAATTCAATATGGGTCTGACCGAACCGTCCGGTTTCGGAACCACAAACATTGTGGAATAGTAACCCCTTCCCTGTTGAGGGAGGGGAACCTGTACCACCACCTGCTGGAGATATAATTTGTGAATTGCCGCTAACACTACTTCCCTTTCTATGGGGGAAGCAGGCAGGGCTGATTTTAGGTAACGGCGAGGGGGCATCACTTCGAATTCCAGCTTGTATCCCTGAGACACAATCTGTATAGCCCAGGGATCCACCTGTGAGCGAACCCACTGGTGGCTGAATTTTCGGAGACGCGCCCCCACCGCTCCCGGCTTCACCTGTGGAGCCCCAGCGTCATGCGGTGGATTTAGTGGAAGGCGGGGAGGACTTCTGTTCCTGGGAACTAGCTGTATGGTGCAGCTTCTTTCCTCTACCCCTGCCTCTGGCAAGAAAGGACGCACCTCTGACTTTCTTGCCTTTTTGTGATCGAAAGGACTGCATTTGGTAATACGGTGCTTTCTTAGGCTGTGAGGGAATATATGGCAAAAAATTTGACTTCCCAGCTGTAGCTGTGGAAACTAGGTCCGAGAGACCGTCCCCAAACAATTCCTCACCCTTGTAGGGTAAAACCTCCATGTGCTTTTTAGAGTCGGCATCGCCTGTCCATTGCCGAGTCCACAGGACCCTTCTGGCAGAAATCGACATTGCATTTATTCTAGAGCCCAGTAGGCAAATGTCCCTCTGGGCATCCCTCATATATAGGACAGCGTCTTTTATATGCCCCAGGGTCAGTAAAATAGTATCCTTGTCCAAGGTATCCAGTTCCTCAGACAGTGTATCTGTCCATGCTGCTACAGCACTACACATCCAGGCCGACGCAATTGCCGGCCGCAGTATGGTACCTGAATGTGTATAGCAAGAGGTGACTTTTCCCCCTTCACATGAGTTAAATGAGTTATGTGAAAAAGCGTGGGATTCTCTTGTTAGGAAAGTACTGATTTCCAAAAGGTTACTTATGGCGTACCCCTTCCCGCCAACGGACAGGATGCGCTGGGAATCCTCCCCTAGGGTAGACAAAGCTCTGACACGCTTATCTAAGAAGGTGGCCCTGCCGTCACAGGATACGGCCTCCCTAAAGGATCCTGCGGATAGGAAGCAGGAAGGTATCCTGAGGTCTGTTTTTTTTCTCCCCAAACATATAAACCCTCTTGTCTGGGACAGGGTTTACCTCTGATATGTGCAATACATCCTTCATAGCTACAATCATGTAGCGGATGGCTTTAGCCATTTTAGGCTGCAATTTTGCATCATCGCCATCGACACTGGAGTCAGAATCCGTGTCGATATCTGTGTCAACACTATGGGATAGTGGGCGCTTCTGAGACCCTGACGGCCTCTGCGCTGTAGGATCAGGCATGGGCTGAGACCCCGACTGTCCCAAGGCTTCAGCTTTATCCAACCTTTTATGCAAGGAGTTTACCTTATCATTTAACACCTTCCACATATCCATCCAATCAGGTGTCGGCGGGGACACCTCATTCATCTGCACCTGCTCTGCCTCCACATAGCCCTCCTCGTCAAACATGTCGACACAAACGTACCGACACACCACACACACAGGGAATGCTCTATATGAGGACAGGACCCCCACAAGGCCTTTTGGAGAGACAGAGAGAGAGTATGCCAGCACACACCCCAGCGCTATATGACCCAGGAATTACACAGTAACTTAGTGTTTACCCAGTAGCTGCTGTATATATGATTATTGCGCTAAATTTATGTGCCCCCCCTCTCTTTTTACCCTCTTTCTACCGTGAGTCTGCAGGGGAGAGCCTGGGGAGCTTCCTCTCAGCGGAGCTGTAGAGAGAAAATGGCGCTGATGAGTGCTGAGGAAGAAGCCCCGCCCCCTCAGCGGCGGGCTTCTGTCCCGCGATTTGGTGTAAAAAATGGCGGGGGCTCATGCATATATACAGTGCCCAGCTGTATCTATGCTGCTTTTGCCAGGAGGTACTCAATTGCTGCCCAGGGCGCCCCCCCCTGCGCTCTGCACCCTACAGTGACCGGAGTGTGTGGGTTAGTGTGGGCGCAATGGCGCACAGCTGCAGTGCTGTGTGCTACCTCATGTGAAGACAGGAGTCTTCTGCCACCGATTTTGACGTCTTCTTGCTTCATCCGCCGGCTTCTGTCTTCTGGCTCTGCAAGGGGGACGGCGGCACGGCTCCGGGAACGGACGACCAAGGTTAAGTTCCTGTGTTCGAACCCTCTGGAGCTAATGGTGTCCAGTAGCCTAAGAAGCGCAACCTAGCCGCAGTTAGTAGGTTTGCTTCTCTCCCACGTAGCAGAGAGTCTGTTGCCAGCAGAAGCTCTCTGAAAATAAAAAAAACCTAACTAAAATACTTTCTTAATAGCAAGCTCAGGAGAGCTCACTAAAATGCACCCAGCTCCTTCCGGGCACAGATTCTAACTGAGGTCTGGAGGAGGGGCATAGAGGGAGGAGCCAGTGCACACCAGTAGTACTAATTCTTTCTTAGAGTGCCCAGTCTCCTGCGGAGCCCGTCTATTCCCCATGGTCCTTACGGAGTCCCCAGCATCCACTAGGACGTTAGAGAAACATAACTTAATTTGGGTCACTATAGTTAAATTATAATGTAAGAAATATAATACAGGTTGAACTTGATGGACACTGTCTTTTTTCAGCCTCATTAACTATGTTACTATGTTACAGTACAATTATTTAATATTTGGATGTGTTCCTCCATGCTGTTTTCTTGGGATGGTTTGGTTCTACTGTGTATATAATGACCTTTCCATTTTTTTCCCCAATATTCAAGGTGTGGCCGTACCATTGATTTATACAGTGTGTATGCACCAATGATAAACGATGCGGGGCCCCGCGGCCATTCATCATTGGTGCCGGCTCGTTTATGTCTGTAAGCCAATATGGACAATCTCGTCCATATTAGCATGCAGGACTATGGGACCTGGTGAACTCGGCGGCCAATCGGCCAGTGTGTAGGGCCCTCAAGATTTCCAGATGGGTTGCAGTCAAAATGCCGGCGGTCGAGATCCCGGCATTCAGGAGATAGACGCCAGAATCCTGGCATTTTGCTGATGGCTGGCATCCCGACACCAGCCCCTTAATTCCCACATGCCACCAACTAGTCCAGCAGTGCAGCAAGCCCGCAAGGGCACTCGCTGCCGGTATTCCAGCAGACGGGATCCTGCTGTCGGTATATTCACAGCCAGCATCCCGTCTGACGGTGTATCATACCGGACCCCTCCAGATGACTATCTTACTGTAATGTGTGAAGCGTATCCTATACCTACATATTATACTTTATATTCCTGTGTGCAGCATGTCCTATACCTGCATATGATACTGTATATTCCTGTGTGCAGTTTGTCCTATACCTACATACAGGGGTGAATTGGGAACTGAAAGTGGCCCTGGAAAAATTTGAAGAAGTGACCTCACATGGGCTGCACCAGGGGTATACAATGTAACCATGGCGGCAGCACCACCACTCACATGTCAACAAACAAAACAGGCCCCATGTGCACATTGGCCCATTGGGGACTTCCCTGTGAGCCGTATTGTCAATCAACCCCTACCTACATACTGTATATTCCTGTGTGCAGCGTGTCCTATCCCTACATGTTATACACTAAGGCCCTCATTCCGAGTTGTTCGCTCGCTAGCTGCTTTTAGCAGCATTGCACACGCTAAGCCGCCGCCTACTGGGAGTGAATCTTAGCTTAGCAGAATTGCGAACGAAAGATTTGCATAATTGCGAATAGAAATTTCTTTGCAGTTTCTGAGTAGCTCGGGACTTACTCTGCCACTGCGATCAGTTCAGTCAGTTTTGTACCTGGTTTGACGTCACAAACACACCCAGCGTTCGCCCAGACACTCCCCCGTTTCTCCAGCCACTCCCGCGTTTTTCCCAGAAACGGCAGCGTTTTTCCGCACACACCCATAAAACGGCCAGTTTCCGCCCAGAAACACCCACTTCCTGTCACTTCCCACTCCGATCACCAGAACGATGAAAAATCCTCGTTATGCCGTGAGTAAAATACCTAACTTTTTAGCAAATTTACTTGGCGCAGACGCACTGCGAACATTGCGCATGTGCAGTAAGCGACTAATCGCAATATAGAGAAAATCGGCAACGAGCGAACAACTCGGAATGACCACCTATGTACCAGTGTTTGTCGTGTCCTATACCTGCATGTTACACTGTAACACAATTTCTGATGGCAACCCTGTTCCTCCAGCACCGTCTTGGAACAAGCCCGTTGCGTGCTGCGCTCGCCGCGCTTGCCACAGGTTATATTACCACTCTATTGGTGTTGTGGACACCCACGAGTTGTAATATTCCCTGCTAGTCGGCATGCCGACTGACGGGATTTAGAGGGGGGCAGGATGTATGTTATATACCCTGGCAAGAATTATTCTTCTAAACATAAAGAAGGTGAACATTATTAATATAATACACTGCAACAATTCATAGAATACTATAGTAGATTGTGCAGGGGCAGATTTAGACTTTACTTTTAGGGGGGAGGTTATTTATCCTGACTCCCCCTCTTTCCTGTCCTGGCCCCTCCTCTTTCTGGTCCCAACTCCTCCCCTTTACAGTGTCTTTTACGGTGACCTGGGCCTAGCGTCCAGCATCATTACTTATATGCGGCTCAGGCCTATGGGTCTGCCTACTTGTGGGCACGGAAACTAATAGGGCATAGTGCCTCCTAACTGGCTACAAGCCTAAGGCCTGACTTTTAGCAATGGGCCTAGTGCCCGCCTGCCATGGGGCAGGTTGGGTGACCTGCGCCTAATGCCCAGAGTCACCTTATACACCTATGGGGGCCACCCTTAACTGATAGGGCCTAGTGCCCTCTGTTGTGCCCACAGGCCTAAGCCTGAACTTAGCCACAGGCCTAGTGTCTGATTTCTGTGCCGTGGGCCAAAGGGCCCGCCTCGTGCGCCAAAGGCCTAGTGCCTGATTTGACCCCACGGGTCTAATGCCCGATCCCTGGTGGTCTAGCGGGGAAGGGAGTGACAGGGGCACCTCATTGAGGGCCTACCTGTCCCATTGGAGAAGGCTGCAGTGGGGAGCTTCACAGCTCTTTTGCTTCCCACTACTGCAGCGCTAGCCGGTCCTCAACTTCTGTCTTCAACCGCCGTCTCTTCTCCGCCGTCTTTTCTTTCTTGATGGCTGCATATTCAGGGCTCTTCCACGGCCTTAGGAACTGCTCCCGCTGCGCCGTCATCCTCCGCCCGCCGCGTTCCCTTCTTCTTTCTTCCACACCTGCTATATATGCAGTTACACATATTTGGCAGTCTACAAGGAGACATCACTTAGTATTCGTATATTGTTAATAAAAAATAAATGACTTTTAGCAATGTATTTTTCATCATTGCTAAGACATTTTGTGGGTCCTAACATGAAAGAGGTGCATGGCCCAGCACATGAATGTGGTCACACCCCGCTTAGTATAACATTCACTTTGAGCATTGTGTTCATGGAGTGATGGCGCTTGCTGAGGTGGGTCATTGCTCTACCTCCAAACCACAGTAGCTTAGTCCTCTGCTGGGGTCCTCAGGCAAGCCTGTGCAGGGCTTATTACATTATTCCCCTCTCGAAAAATCCTAGTATTTAGTAACCTGATTCTTTCAGCAGTGGGTTTTATTATTATTATTATTATTATTATGTATAATTTTATATATACAAAGTAGATGAACTGGTTTATGTATTCCGTTACGAGAATGTGTAATTCTCAAATCTGTATGTATTTTGCTCCCAAAGTAGTGTTACTGTGGAGTGAATGCATAGAATGGATGCTACTACAACAGAGTTAGCAAACTGTGCTCATCCCACTTCTCTGAAGCAGAAATAAGTGTGGACAGCAGATCTTGCATCCCATACACCCAAAAACTGCTGCTTCCAAAGCACCTGCAGGTTTGAATTCCCCTTATTCTCAGACCAGGAGAATAATGCCAGTTTCAAATACAATCATTCTTGCAAGTAGTGAGTATGCTACCCTAAGGCACTGGGTAAGAAATGCCTCCAGTCAGGATGCCGGCGGTGAGAAGACCAACCACAGCATCCCAATGCTTAGAATCCCAATACGGAGAAGGTAAGTATACTCAGAAATGATGGGGCCCGGGACTTACCCTCTCAAGGCAGCCCCCCCCCCCCCACACACACACACCACTGCACACACTGTCCTAACCTGCCCCCCCCCCCCTTCATTGACAAAACTTAACCTTTTGAGGATGCCCCGGTGGTTGTAGTCAGGATCAGGGGGCCAGGTCAGCTGTCTGCCTGCGCATCGGCAAGGCGCCACGGAGGGACAGAGCTGTGGTCATATTCTTAGTACAGAACCGTCCGTGAGCCAATCGGAGCTCACGGACAAGCAGGCAGCTGACCGGCCCCCCTGATCCTGACTACAACCACACAGGCCCCATCTCAGTCTGGGCCCAGGACTGGAATACCCGCCGTCCCTCCCATGATGGTGGGCCTGCCCTTCCCTCCCTGCAGCCTAAACAGAGGCAATGGAGACACCTGCCTCCAGGCTCCAAGCACTGAAGGGACACCTGCATGTACAGCAGCACCTGGTGGTTCACAGCGGGATCCAAGTGTGACCGCTGCTCTTCCAATGGAGTTAATCGACTCTGTTCCAGGAGCTTGCACCTGCTATAGGGGACAGGATGCCTCCTGCCTGGTACCGCTCAGCCTGCACTGCAGCAAGTGACAGTGCACCTACTACTACTGCTGGACTGTGATGGAATTCACCACAAAACGCTGATTCTGCATGCTGCAGATGGCTGAATCACTAGGTAGCTGGAGCCCTGCCAATTCACTGCATGCTCTGGTTCCTGCAGATTGGCTGAGTACTATCTTGTGTAATATATATATATATATATATATATATATATATTTTACAGGTGAGTAGGTCCATTTCTTGGAGAACTGGAACCACTGGAACTTTATGATCCGAGTCCGACTCAGGAATTCCCACCTTACTCCGATCCCAAATCGAGGCCCAACGTCATCACCCCACTATCAGATTCTCACAGATTTTGGATCTATAAAAGGTCCCCCGTCACTGGCACCATCTTCACTCCGTCTGTGGAGAGTGTTCTGGACAGATGTGCTCATATCAGTACTGTTGTCTGGCGTGGGGCAGGTACTCTGTCAGCTGTATCAGTCCAGGGGTGCTCTGTCTGCTGTATCAGTCCAGGGGTGCTCTGTCTGCTGTATCAGTCCAAGCGGGATGCTCTGTCTGCTGTATTAGTCCAGGGATTCTTGTCTATTTTTTTATTTCACCTCTGAAGAAGTACTGTGCAAAGAATGAAACGCGTAGGGTATAAAGTGATTGGACCCAGTGTCTACATTAAGAACCCCCACCACTGAGCTCACGCCCTATGGTGGTTGGTGGCAACCTATTACGTCTGTTCCTACAGTATGTAGCACTGGTTTCATGTAAAACACATTTTATTATAATCAAACGTTTTATATCACTTTTATTGAATGTCATGAATAAACATCAGATGTTCTATTAATAAAAGGCTGTGGTGCCATGTCTTTGGCTGTCTACTCTGGTGTGAGGGTATCTTCCAGCTAAATACTTGGCTGAGTATAACCAACCGGTTTCCTAAGCTCCATCTAACAACAGTCTCTGGCTGGGGTTTCAGTCATTCGAATACAGTATTTGAACATTTGTCTTCTAAACTCTATATGGACTCCTGTGTGGACAATTATATTTGAAATCCCAGCGCCCTCTGGTTTTTATATCTATGGGGTCTATTTACTAAGCCATGGATGGAGATAAAGTTAACGGAGATAAAGTACCATCCAACCCGCTGCTAACTGACATTTCACAGGCTAGGTTTGAAAAACGACAGGAGCTGATTGGCTGGTACTTATATACATGGCTATTTTTCATCCGGAACGCTCCGGAATGTCATTCCTGACGGTGTACTGAAAAATTATGGTGTTCCGGAACGTCCTGGCTGCTGCACCAGCAAAGTTTGGGAGGGCGGGTTTGGGCATCAGTAAGCATACCACTAGCCCCCGCAATGGATTGAGATGTGCTGGGGACTGTGGAAGCATTTCTGTCCATTGCAGTGTAAACCCCCACCATCCAATAATGGGCACCAAAAAGGAGGAGACAGATGCCAGAGGATACATTTGACCTCTAGCACCTGTCTCTTTGGCGGTGGGCATTTTAAGAGGGTTTTTTTCTACACTGGTATGGATGGAAGTGCTTCCGCATCTACCAGCGGGTCTCAATCTACTGTTGGGGCTGCGGTGGCTGCAGGGGCTAGTAGTGGTATACTTACTCAGAGCCCACACTCGCCCTCACCCCTGACAATGCAATTAAACCCCTGACAACTAGCAGGAGAACCCTGACAACGCGCATGAAACCCCTGACAATGAGCTGGAGACCCCTGACAACACACATGAAACCCCTGGCAATGATCATGAGACCCCTGGCAATGAGCATGGAACCCAGAGCATGAAACCCCTGACATTGTGTATGAATTCCTTGGCATGAGACCCCTGACAACAGGCAGGTCATTTAAAAGTAATTAGAAGCCTTACTGTGTGGCATAATTTGTAAGGGGCATTATTGTGTGTGGGGCATAAAATGGTGTCAGTGCCAAAACTTTGTGTGGCATAACATGTAATGGGCATTACGGTGTGTGGTATAATGCATAATGGTTGTTACGGTGTGTAGCATAATGTGTAATAGACATTATGGTGTGTGGCATAATGTGTAATAGGCATTATAGTGTGTGGCATAATGCTTAATGGGCATTACGGTGTGTGGCATATTGCATAATGGGCATTATGGTGTGTGGCATATTGTGTAATGGGCATTACGTTGTGTGGCATAATGTGTAATGGGCATTACGTTGAGTGGCATAATGTGTAATGGGCATTACGTTGTGTGGCATAATGTGTAATGGGCATTACGTTGTGTGTCATAATGTGTAATGGGCATTACTATAAGGAGGAAAAATGACAAATAATGTAAGGGGCATGAAACAGGATTCTTTTTTTGTGGTAGGCAATGTCTGGGCATGTGGGTTGCAAAACTGGAATATAAAGGTAGTCTTTTCCTACAAGACCATGCCCTTACAGCAAGGCAACACTTTTTTGGGGGGCGTGCACCGCAAATTATTTATTCTTGCAAAGATGCCCCCCCCCCACACTGTAGCTCCACCCACATTACCCAGAACTCTGCCCACCACTGCCCACCCACGGGAGTTCCTGAACCTATTTATAGGACTGTGTATATGTAACTACTCAATCTCTGCGCAATCAGTGAGAGATTTGGTAAGGTTTTGCAGTTTTTTTTTTTAAAGTGGCAATCATTTACACAGCAAGATCAACCTGGTTTTGCAGTGTAAATGATTGCCACTTTCTTAAAAACTGCAAAACCTTACCAAATCTCTCACTTTCTGAAACTCTCACTCTATTACATTTGGCCCAAGGAGTTTGGAGACATAACAATCTGCTACTTGTAAATACTTTGTATCTGTGATTTATTATGCTTCTATGTAATGGCGTTGTTTACGTTCTGATAGCAGCCAATTAATTATCAAGTGAAAATGTTTGATGCTAATTGAAATTGGTATAAAATGGTATCTATGGAGACTAGCCACATCCCCTGACGAAGTCCGATAGTACGAAACGCATAGATCGTGGCTTAAACTACGTGGACGTTCGTGACGTCACCCACTGGGTCCTGAGCTGGCGTGAAAGACCAGCAGAGCAGAGAAGCAGACGGACAGCTGTATTTACGGAATGATCCCGTTATACAAGTGATTTTAAACCTTCATGATATTTACTTTTTATAAAGTGTTACTTTTTATTACATTGACGTGTGCGCTCTCTATTTCCTTTTTGCACACTATATATATATACACATACAAACACACACCATATTTGTTTCCCCATATTTGTTTAAGAGGGGGGGGGGGCAGCAAACTCCAACTTGCCTCCAGGCGACTGAGATTAATTTTTACCCTGCAACCACCCAGGGGTTAAAGTGTTCCAGAATGGAGAGGAACTGTGTTCTGTCACTTGGATTTGCCTGGCCTGCACAGCAAGCCCCTTACCAGTGCTGTGGCTGCCCGGTTATGTACAGTAGGAAGCTGTGCATCAATTGATGTGGCAGGCAAGCGGTGCTTCAGAGACATGGCCCGCCTCCCCCCTCTAATGACTGGCTGGGAATAAGACGTGGTGATGTCACAAAGCGACGGCCGGTCTCATTCCCGTGGCATGCAGAGGAACAGTGCTGGGCATTATTAGGAAACAATGGTCACCGCTGTGCTGCACACAGTAAGAGCGTGCACACAGACAGAAGTGCCTGCCCAGCCTCTATCGCCTTGTTCAGCTTCTCTCATACAGGCAACGGGACCCGCACCCTATGCTCTGGCTGAGGAAGGTGGTTGAGCACAAAGCAGCCCACAGTCTTCAGTTGCAGCATAATTCCTTATCAGCAAGTGAGTGGAGAGGGAGAGAGGGTGAGGGGAGGAGGAATCAAACTTATATTACATGTTTATGAGTGGAGTGGTATTCTGAGTTTGGGGGCTGTTGGTAATGAATTGGGGTGCTGTCCTGCTGGGGTATCTTTAGTGAAAAAGGGCTGGGGGTGTTATTAGTGAAAGAAGGGCATGGGTATTGCTGGAGTGTTAGTGAAAGAGGACTTCTGCTGCAGCATTGACTCCCATACATAATAGGGGAGTCAGTCACAGGGCATGACGAGGGTGCTGCAGTCAAGCAGGCTTACATGAGACTGGAGGGACACAGGTCAGGATAAGGCTGGACAGATACGGGGATGTTGGTGTTGGAGAGAGGCAGGGAGATGATGATGGTGAGACACAGACAGGAAGATGGTGCGGCAGAGTGGATGGTGTTTTGGATTGATGCAGGGGGGATGACGCTGGTGAGATATAAGGTGTGGATGGAGATATACAGGGAGGGATGGCACTTGGGAGACGTGAGGAGGTATGGTGCCGGGGAGATACGGGGAGGGATGGTGCTGGGGAGATGCAGGGAGGTATGGTGCTGGAGAGATGCAGGGGGGGATGGTGTTTTGGATTGATGCAGGGGGATGACGCTGGTGAAATATAAGGTGCGGCTGGAGATATATAGGGAGGGATGGCACTTGGGAGGCAAAGGGAGAGATGGTGCTTGGGAGACGCAGAGAGGGATGGCGCTGGGGAGAGATAGTGCTGGAGAGATATAGGGAGGGATGGCACTTGGGAGGCAAAGGGAGAGATGGTGCTTGGGAGACGCAGAGAGGGATGGCGCTGGGGAGAGATAGTGCTGGAGAGATATAGGGAGGGATGGCACTTGGGAGGCAAAGGGAGAGATGGTGCTTGGGAGACGCAGAGAGGGATGGCGCTGGGGAGAGATAGTGCTGGAGAGATATAGGGAGGGATGGCACTTGGGAGGCAAAGGGAGAGATGGTGCTTGGGAGACGCAGAGAGGGATGGCGCTGGGGAGAGATAGTGCTGGAGAGATATAGGGAGGGATGGCACTTGGGAGGCAAAGGGAGAGATGGTGCTGGGGAGACGCAGAGAGGGATGGCGCTGGGGAGAGATAGTGCTGGAGAGATATAGGGAGGGATGGCACTTGGGAGGCAAAGGGAGAGATGGTGCTGGGGAGACGCGAAGAGGGATGGCGCTGGGGAGACGTGGGGTGGGATAGTGCTGGAGAGATATAGGGAGGGATGGCGCTAGGGAGACGCAGGAGGGGATGATACAGGAGAGATGCAGGGGGGCTGAGAATTGAGGTAGGAGGATGGTGTCTCCAGGATGTTTGATCTTGGAAGTTCACATTTTACCTTGCCCCAAAACTTCAATTACTACTGTATGTATTATCTGGTTGAACCTTTGTTATATGAAGCTGATATATTATTCCTACGCAAACAGATGGCTACGGTACCACAGGATCTCCTATATGCATACCGAATACCAGCTCAAGACTCTGCAATTACAGATTAATGCCAAAATATGTAAAATCATGCACTTGGGTCTCAAAAATCCAAAAGGCTAAATATAGTATTAATGGCATTATACTGCAAATTACTGAGGAGGAAAGGGATTTAGGAGTCACTATTTCAGGTGACTTAAAGGCAGGTAAGCAATGTAACAAAGCAATGCGGAAGGCTAGTCAGATGCTTGCTTGCATAGGGGATGAATCAGCATCTGAAAAGAAGAAGTAATAATGCCACTGTATAGGTGAAACTCAGAACATTAGAATATCTTTCAGAAGTTCATTTATTTCAGTAATTAAACTTAAAAGGTGAAACTAATATATTATATAGACTCATTACATACAAAGTGAGATATTTCCCCTGCTAAAGCATTAGCGCACCCAGGATATACCGCTAGTGCCGGATAACTGTTTAGGGTGAAAAGATACTCTTTGTTTAAAAAAGAAAAACTTTTAGCTATTTAATGAAACTCATTTTATGCTGTAATGATGACACCATTAGCTTAGGGAGAATGTATCCATCTCCTTGAAAGTATAACTACAGATGTGGCCTAGGTAGACTTGGGGGCATATTTACTAAGATTCGTAATTGTAGGGATTTGGTGGGAGATTAAACACTAATGACATCGGTAGTGTGAATTTGCAACTTTTTTTTTTTGTGGGGGGGGGGGGGTTTACGTGACATTTACTATGCTGTCGTATTCTGCATTTTCGTGTTTTCTGTGTCACGATCCGGGTATCTGGACGCCATTACTTACCCTTCAGATGCCTCCTAAGGCTGGCTCAGCGTTCCAGGACCGGATCCCGCTGTTCCTGAGTTTCCACATGCAGAATGTCAGAGTGGTGATTTCATCAGCCGCGGCCTCCGCTGTGCCCGCGTGGTTAAATGTGCGCTTGTCAGTCTGGCGTCTCCTGTCTCCTGTGGCCGGCGTCGCCATTACTGTTTCAATTCTCACATGGATTACAAACCAAACTTCCCTCCAAGTGTCTGCATGGGCGCAGCCATCTTGGATTTTGTCATCTGAGCATTTCCACCAATCTGCTGTCTGTATTGTTGATTTGCATAATTGCCTAGCCAACCCCTTCCTTGCTGCAGGTATAAGTAAGCTGTGCCTGAGCAAGGAAGGCGTCAGTGCTTTGGTTGTCTAACCTAGTTCCAGTTTGTCTCTCTCCTGTGGTTGTCTAACCTAGTTCCAGTTTGTCTCTCTCCTGTGGTTGTCTAACCTAGTTCCAGTTTGTCTCTCTCCTGTGGTTGTCTAACCTAGTTCCAGTTTGTCTCTCTCCTGTGGTTGTCTAACCTAGTTCCAGTTTGTCTCTCTCCTGTGGTTGTCTTCCAGGTTCCAGCTCCTGTCTCCAGACTTCTGCTATAGAGACCCGCACCAGCATTCCATCTGCGGTGTAGCCTGACTCTCCGATCCATTCTGGACTCACCTGTTTCCAGTTACAACAATCACCTGCTTCCAGCAGTGTACAGCTTCTCTTAAAGGGCCGGTGTCCTTTCTGCAGTTTACCACTCTCCACCGGTATTATTATTTCACCGCTCTTAAACTCCAAACTTCATTATTATTTCATCGCTCTCAAGTTCGTTTATTATTTAACTGGTTCCAGCCAGTATCCACTCCGTACCAACAACAGTCTGGTTCCAGCCAGTATCCACAGCAGCCGTTTTATCTTCAGCAACCCAGCCTTTCCTGGAACTCCAGCTGGTACGATCCTGGGTTCTCTCCATTGCTACAGTCAGGTCTGGTAAGAACTTTCCAACTAGAAGATTATAAGAACTGTCTCACTCTACCAGTGCCTGTGGCCCTTGCCACCCTGTAGTACCCAGGAATTGTATTTATCCTCTGTTGACTTTTATGTTTCCTTTACTGCTGCTGTGTTACGGAGTTTGTCATAATAAACATCATTGACTTTTATCCTGGTTGTCGTGGTCACGCCTTCGGGCAGTTATTCTACATGTTACTTACATGTCTAGGGGTCTGATACAACCTCCCAGGTTCCGTTACATCTCAGCCCCTACAACTGAGGCTGCCTCCCGTCAGCTCAGGCCCTCAGTTGTGACAGTAAGCACTGACCTAATGAATCCAGCCGGAGACCAGGATCAAGCGGCCAGGCCAATGCAAGAACTGGCAGCCCGACTTGAACATCAGGAGGCTGCACAGGGCCACATCATCCGCTGTCTCCAGGATCTCTCTACACGGCTGGATGGGATTCAAACGACCCTCCGTGGACCTGGCACGTCCGGTGCGTCCACTACAGTGACACCAGCTGTAACCCCACCCACCTTACCCATTTCCAGTCCACATCTTCATCTTCCAACGCCAGCAAAATTTGATGGATCTCCAAGGTTCTGCAGGGGATTTCTCAATCAATGTGAAATCCACTTTGAGCTTCTACCTGGCAATTTCTTCAGTGACCGTACCAAAATTGCCTATATCATCTCCCTTCTCAGTGGCTCAGCCCTTGACTGGGCATCACCTTTATGGGAGAAGTCTGATCCCCTGCTATCCTCCTATACTGACTTTGTAGCTACATTCAGGCGCATCTTCGACGAGCCAGGCCGGATAACATCTGCTTCATCTGAGATTCTCCGTTTACGCCAGGGAACACGTACTGTGGGACAGTATCTTATACAGTTTAAAATCCTGGCATCCGAACTGGCATGGAACGACGAGGCCCTGTATGCTGCATTCTGGCATGGCTTATCAGAACGCATCAAGGATGAGTTAGCTACCAGAGACTTGCCCTCTAAGTTGGATGAGCTAATTTCTCTTTGCACGAAGGTTGATCTACGTTTCAGAGAGAGAGCAACTGAGCGAGGAAGATCATCTACTCCTAAATCTTCTGCTCCTCCTCCTCGTCAACCATCTCCATCCAAGGATGAGCCTATGCAAATTAGTCGTTCTCGTCTATCTCCCGCTGAGCGCCGAAGACGTCTCTCTGAGTCTCTCTGTCTCTACTGTGCAGCTCCGTCGCACACTATCAATGCCTGTCCCAAACGTCCGGGAAACTCCAGATCCTAGCTCGCCAAGGAGAGGGCCGGCTAGGAGTAATGATCTCCTCTCCATCTCCTCATGACTGTAACCTCCCAGTGTCGCTCCAAATTGCTCAACGTTACAGGAACGTCATTGCCCTCCTTGATTCCGGAGCAGCTGGGAATTTCATAACCGAAGCTTATGTTAAACGGTGGTCCCTACCCACCGAGAGACTGTCCTCGTCCATCTCTTTGACTGCCGTGGATGGCAGCAAGATTTTTGACGCAGTCATTTCCTTAAGGACTCTTCCAGTTCGTCTGAGAGTGGGAGTTCTTCATTCTGAGTATATTTCTTTTTTAGTGATTCCAAGAGCCACACATCCAGTGGTTTTAGGCCTTCCATGGCTCCGTCTCCACAACCCATCAATTGACTGGACGACTACGCAAATACTGGCATGGGCTTCCTCCTGTGCTGAGACTTGTTTAGCCAAAGTTCTTCCTGTTTGTTCTTCCTTCCCCAGGTCATCTGATGTTCCGCCTCCTCCATATCAAGACTTCACGGACGTGTTCAGTAAAGCCTCTGCTGATATCCTTCCTCCTCATAGAGAATGGGACTGCCCAATCGACCTCATTCCAGGGAAGGTTCCACCGCGAGGCCGAACTTATCCGTTGTCTCTGCCTGAGACACACTCCATGGAAGAGTACATCAAAGAGAACCTGGCGAAGGGTTTCATCCGACCATCTTCTTCTCCAGCCGGCGCAGGCTTCTTCTTCGTTAAGAAGAAAGACGGTGGTCTGCGTCCGTGCATCGACTACAGAGGTCTGAACGACATTACCGTCAAGAACCGATACCCTTTACCCCTGATTACCGAGCTCTTTGATAGAGTTAGTGGTGCAACTATTTTCACAAAGCTGGACTTGAGGGGTGCCTACAATCTCATCCGAATCCGTGAGGGTGACGAGTGGAAGACCGCCTTTAACACCCGTGACGGACATTATGAGTACCTCGTCATGCCCTTCGGATTGAGCAATGCTCCAGCAGTCTTCCAGCACTTCGTGAATGAGATTTTCAGGGACATCTTGTACCGCCATGTCGTGGTTTATCTAGACGACATCCTCATCTTTGCTAGTAATCTCGAAGATCATCGTTTCTGGGTAAAAGAGGTTCTTTCCCGTCTCCGTGTCAATCACCTCTATTGTAAATTGGAGAAGTGTGTGTTTGAAGTTAAAACCATTCCGTTTCTAGGTTACATTGTGTCCGGTTCCGGACTAGAGATGGATCCAGAGAAACTCCAAGCAATCCAGAATTGGCCTATACCCTTAAGCCTCAAAGGGGTCCAGAGGTTCTTAGGGTTCGCCATTTATTATAGAAAATTTATACGAGACTTTTCCACCATTGTGGCGCCTATCACTGCATTAACCAAGAAAGGTGCTAATCCGTCCAAGTGGTCCGAGGAAGCTACACAGGCCTTTCACCTTCTGAAGCAACGGTTCATCTCTGCACCAGTTCTGAAACAGCCCGACACCGACTCTCCTTTTATCTTAGAGGTAGATGCCTCCTCCGTTGGAGTAGGAGCAGTGTTATCCCAGAGGGCCAAAGATGGACATCTACATCCTTGCAGTTTCTTCTCCCGGAAGTTCTCCCCAGCTGAGCGCAACTATGCCATTGGCGATCAGGAGTTGCTAGCCATCAAGCTCGCTCTGGAGGAGTGGAGATACCTGTTGGAGGGAGCTTCCCACTCAATCACCATTCTTACCGACCACAAAAATCTTTTATATCTCAAAGGCGCACAATGTCTGAATCCTCGTCAGGCCAGATGGGCACTTTTCTTCTCTAGGTTTGACTTTAAACTCCAGTTCTGTCCGGGTTCTCAGAATCGTAAGGCCGATGCCCTTTCCCGCTCATGGGAGCAAGAAAATGAGTACGAGTCTGCAGACAAGCATCCTATTATTAATCCGTTGGCATTCTCCACAGTAGGGATGGACTCTACGCCTCCACCAGGGAAAAGTTTTGTTAAGCTAGTTCTAAGGAAGAAGCTCATGCATTGGGCCCATGCTTCCCGTTTTGCTGGACATACAGGCATTCAGAAAACCCTTGAATTTATTTCTAGGTCCTACTGGTGGCCAACTCTGAAGAAGGACGTTATGGAATTTATTGCCTCCTGCCCAAAGTGTGCCCAACACAAAGTCTCCCGCCAGTCGCCTGCGGGGCAACTGGTTCCATTATCTGTTCCCCGTCGACCTTGGACCCATTTGTCGATGGACTTTGTTTCCGATCTACCTATCTGCAACAAGTTTAATACCATCTGGGTGGTAGTTGACCGGTTCACCAAGATGGCACATTTCATCCCTCTCACCGGTCTTCCGTCAGCTTCCAAGTTGGCTCAAGTGTTTATACAAGAGATCTTCAGACTTCACGGTCTTCCTGAAGAGATCATCTCGGATCGTGGAGTACAATTTGTAGCCAAATTTTGGCGAAGTTTGTGTCAAGCCCTGCAAGTCAAGTTAAAGTTTTCCACGGCTTACCATCCTCAGACCAATGGTCAAACCGAGAGGGTGAATCAGGACTTGGAGGCCTTCCTCCGTATATATGTGTCTTCCTCTCAAGATGACTGGGTTCAACTCCTTCCTTGGGCCGAGTTCAGCCACAACAATCAATACCATTCCTCATCTTCTTCTACACCATTCTTCATTAATTATGGATTCCACCCTAAAGTCCCAGAATTCCAACCGCTTCCCGCAACTTCTGTTCCAGCAGTGGATGTCACCTTGCGTCAGTTTTCAAATAACTGGAGGAACGTCCGCGCAGCCCTGCTTAAAGCCTCATTCAGGTATAAGAAGTTTGCCGATAGAAAGCGTAGAGCGGTTCCTGCTCTCAAGGTGGGTGATCGTGTGTGGCTGTCCACGAAGAATTTGAGGTTGAGAGTTCCCAGCATGAAATTTGCACCTCGCTACATCGGACCCTTCAAGATTGAACAAGTCATCAATCCTGTTGCCTACAGGTTACAGTTACCATCCTTCTTGAAAATACCCAGGACATTTCATGTTTCTTTGTTGAAACCGCTGATCCTGAATCGGTTTCATTCCGCACTTCCTCCAGCTCCCAAAGTTCAGACTCAACGGGGAGTCGAGTACGAGGTGGCCAAGATTTTGGACTCACGTTTCCGTTACGGTCAGTTACAATACCTCATTGACTGAAAGGGCTATGGTCCTGAAGAACGCTCTTGGACCAATGCCTCAGACGTCCATGCTCCTGCCTTGGTCCGAAATTTCCACGCAAAGTTTCCTTTAAAGCCTAAGAAGTGTCCTGGGGCCACTCCTAAAGGGGGGGTGCTGTCACGATCCGGGTATCTGGACGCCATTACTTACCCTTCAGATGCCTCCTAAGGCTGGCTCAGCGTTCCAGGACCGGATCCCGCTGTTCCTGAGTTTCCACATGCAGAATGTCAGAGTGGTGATTTCATCAGCCGCGGCCTCCGCTGTGCCCGCGTGGTTAAATGTGCGCTTGTCAGTCTGGCGTCTCCTGTCTCCTGTGGCCGGCGTCGCCATTACTGTTTCAATTCTCACATGGATTACAAACCAAACTTCCCTCCAAGTGTCTGCATGGGCGCAGCCATCTTGGATTTTGTCATCTGAGCATTTCCACCAATCTGCTGTCTGTATTGTTGATTTGCATAATTGCCTAGCCAACCCCTTCCTTGCTGCAGGTATAAGTAAGCTGTGCCTGAGCAAGGAAGGCGTCAGTGCTTTGGTTGTCTAACCTAGTTCCAGTTTGTCTCTCTCCTGTGGTTGTCTAACCTAGTTCCAGTTTGTCTCTCTCCTGTGGTTGTCTAACCTAGTTCCAGTTTGTCTCTCTCCTGTGGTTGTCTAACCTAGTTCCAGTTTGTCTCTCTCCTGTGGTTGTCTTCCAGGTTCCAGCTCCTGTCTCCAGACTTCTGCTATAGAGACCCGCACCAGCATTCCATCTGCGGTGTAGCCTGACTTTCCGATCCATTCTGGACTCACCTGTTTCCAGTTACAACAATCACCTGCTTCCAGCCCAGCTTCCAGCAGTGTACAGCTTCTCTTAAAGGGCCGGTGTCCTTTCTGCAGTTTACCACTCTCCACCGGTATTATTATTTCACCGCTCTCAAACTCCAAACTTCATCAATCACCTGCTTCCAGCAGTGTACAGCTTCTCTTAAAGGGCCGGTGTCCTTTCTGCAGTTTACCACTCTCCACCGGTATTATTATTTCACCGCTCTTAAACTCCAAACTTCATTATTATTTCATCGCTCTCAAGTTCGTTTATTATTTAACTGGTTCCAGCCAGTATCCACTCCGTACCAACAACAGTCTGGTTCCAGCCAGTATCCACAGCAGCCGTTTTATCTTCAGCAACCCAGCCTTTCCTGGAACTCCAGCTGGTACGATCCTGGGTTCTCTCCATTGCTACAGTCAGGTCTGGTAAGAACTTTCCAACTAGAAGATTATAAGAACTGTCTCACTCTACCAGTGCCTGTGGCCCTTGCCACCCTGTAGTACCCAGGAATTGTATTTATCCTCTGTTGACTTTTATGTTTCCTTTACTGCTGCTGTGTTACGGAGTTTGTCATAATAAACATCATTGACTTTTATCCTGGTTATCGTGGTCACGCCTTCGGGCAGTTATTCTACATGTTACTTACATGTCTAGGGGTCTGATACAACCTCCCAGGTTCCGTTACATCTCAGCCCCTACAACTGAGGCTGCCTCCCGTCAGCTCAGGCCCTCAGTTGTGACATTCTGATGTTGATGTCATTCGTATTTTTCGGTCGATTTGTGTGTTTTGTGTCGTATTTTTCAGTATTTGCTTACGGATTCGTACTTACCATTCGCGGCAGTGTTATTACTTTCACGGCCGTATTTTTCAGTACTTTAGTTTGTCACTCAAACGTGATTGGTTGGGTTTGTGATGGAGGAGTGTCTGTGCTGCTTAGTATAAATACGCCACAAACCGGACGGACCTCGTGGGTTTAGCTAGTGGAAAGGTGAGAGGTAGTGGTGTGTGCTGTTGGAGTGTAGTAAAGTGGTTTTGGCGAGTTGAATTGATTGCTAAGTGGTGTATTGTGTTTTTTAGTCGTCTTGTGATTATTGTTGTGTGGTAATTTAAAATTTGTCTCCTTTTTTGTGGTTGTATTTTTTTTTCAGTCTGTTGTCCTTGTTTGTGTGTGTGTTTGTATGCGGTGTGTAGTGTTAGTGGAGGAGTGTGTTGTTTGTTTTTTATTAGTGTTAAGTGTTGTTTGTGTATAAGATGTCACAGTCAGAGGTCAGTGAGGTGGAGGAGGTGAGTGAGGTGGAGGGGGTGAGTGAGAGGGAGGAGGTGAGTCAGGATGAGGGTGTTAGTGATAGGGAGGAGGTTAGTGAGGCAGAGGGGCAGAGTGAGGTTGAGGAGGAGGGGGAGGTTGCTGCTGCGGCCTCTAGTGAGAGTGACAGTGATTGTGCTGTTGCTCCGCAGCCACGCACCACTACGAAGTCAGGGCGCAACGTTAAATTTAGTTACGCGGAAAATGTTGCGTTGGTGCGTGAGCTGATGCGCCATCATCGCCAGCTCTTTGGCCATGAGTCCTCCAAGGTCACATCTCGCCGAAAGAGAATTCTTTGGGGGAAAGTTGTTGCCGCTGTGAACAGCGAGGGTGTGGTGAGAAGGACCGAGGACACGTGTCGTAAACGCCTTTATGACATAAAACACTGTGTCAAGAAAAAGATGGCCAAGGAGGCAAAGTTTGCCCGCCAAACCGGGGGAGGCCATCCGTTTAGAGCAACATATGCTGAGTGGGAGGAGCCTGTGCGGACCTTAATTCCTTCCGAAGTGGTTGCTGGCATTTATGTGCGCGATTCCGATCGCCCCAGGCAGGTGGTGAGTTATGTTAATTTTTTGAAAGCAATATTTTTATTTCTTAACGTTTACATTTATATTCATTAAAGTACTGTGTGGCATATTAGTTTTCATATGGTAGTTTTCTATGGATTATTTTGTGCTATTGTGCCTATCAGTATATTTTGTGTAAATGTTCCAGTATATGTTTGTAATGTCTGCTGCAAATTATGTTATTTGCTTGTTTGTTTGGATTTAGAAATGTCACTTAATTAGCTATGTTTGTTGTGGTTAATGGGGCCCAAAATCTTTTCTCTTTAAATGTTTAAGTAAGATATTTTTTGCTTTTTGGATTAAGGACCCATGATGGCTTTTTTTAAATTTATTTAAACATTTTAAATGTGGATGTGATTTGGCTAGGTTTTCTGCCAAAATATCATGGTGATGTACATTTGCATTTATGTACTGTGTGTTTCGCATGTATATTTTTGGAGTACAAAGAGGTTATTATTTGTGCTGGTTGTATATTTCAATAATAGTGGTAGTGTTCACAAATACATACTTGGATAATGAATGTAGCATTTGTTATGTAGTCTGTTATTGTACTATAATTGTTTGTGTCCAAAATTTAGATTGTAATAATAATCTGTGTAGCATTGTAAGTTATGATCGTGCGTCCATGTGTGTTTTATTGTTGGTTGTAGTTTTTGCAGAAGTGGCATTACACAAACTTGACCTAATGTAATATCGGTGTTGGGTTAGGTATGTGTTTGTCATTAGAAATTTTTAAATGTATACTGTTTGTTATCTTATTTGAAATTACATTTGCCTGTACAAACCACAATATTTTTTAAAATTACAGTGACAACCAAAAGAACACGCAACACTACTCCCACAAATGTCGCACATGAGGCTGCTGGTGCTGCAGGTAAAGTATAAGTTACATTACACTTAAGGTGGCTGTAAATTTGTTTCACAAAATTATAATGTATAATTTTAACGAATAGGTTCATCCCGCCAACACCCGACTGCGCAAATGCACACAAGCCACGGAACACCCATGCGGAAACACATAGCACATAAAAGACACCGTCCTGATCTGCCGACACAACAAGTTGCGTCTCCCCCAACGCGTCGCATCTCTATGGTCGCATCAAGGCCACCGTCCGATTTGTTGGCACCTTCACCAACACGTGAACCGCAGTCCCCTCATCTTCCTGGTAAGTAAAAAAAAAAAACATTGCAACACATATCACACTGAACATTACCCATAATTAGCTTAAAAGCAAACACACACATTAATCCTATTATTTCCATAAATCATAAAATCAATGGATGGTTTGTAAATGTCCAGCCCATGAAACCACCTTAATAAATCTAGCTATTTTTGTGTGTGAACTGATGAAGACTACACTAGCATATTTAGCTCTAGTAACCAAAAATCCAAACGTCAAGATTACACACGGTATAATATTGGCCCATTGTGTATATTATTTATTTATTTATTACCAGTTATTTATATAGTGCACACATATTCCGCAGCGCTGTACAGAGAATATTTGCCAATTCACATCAGTCCCTGCCCCAGTGGAGCTTACATTCTATATTCCCTACCACATGTACACAGACACATTCATACTAGTGTTAATTTTGTTGGGAGCCAATTAACCTACCAGTATATATTTTTGGATTGTGGGAGGAAACCGGAGTACCCGGAGGAAACCCACGCAAGTACGGGGAGAATATACAAACTCCGCACAGTTAGGGCCATGGTGGGAGTTGAACCCATGACCTCAGTGCTGTGAGGCAGTAATGCTAACCATTACACCATCCGTAATGGTATACTTTCTTTTAAGCAGGTTGATTTTAGTGTATTGACACCATAGATGTAGTCTAAACTACCCACATAGAATACTGTGTACAATTCCGGGCACTGTACTACAAAAAGGATATCCTGGAGCTAGAAAAGGTACAGAGGAGGGCGACCAAACTAATTAAGGGCATGGAGACGATGGAATACAAGGAAAGGCTTGAAAGACTAGGCATGTTTACATTGGAAAAGCGGAGACTAAGAGGGGATATGATCAACATCTACAAATATATAAGGGGACAATACACAGAGCTTGCGCGGGACCTGTTTTTGGTTAGATCAACACAGAGGACTCGTGGACACTCACTCAGGTTAGAGGAGAGGAGATTCCGCACAATACGTCGTAAAGGCTTTTTCACGGTAAGGACAATACGTGTTTGGAATTCCCTGCCCGAGGGAGTTGTAATGGCGGAATCTGTCAACACCTTTAAGAATGGGTTAGATAAATTCCTAATGGATAAGGATATCCAGGGGTATGGTGCATAGTCATGCATTATAGTTACTATAAATAGGGATAAAATGCAACGGCTGACAGCAGCATCAGTCAGAAATTTTAGTCAAATCATCATGCATAGGAGACCACAAATAGGTTGAACTCGATGGACAATTGTCTTTTTTCAACCTCGGATACTATGTATGTTACATACTGATTTATGTGGTTTAAGACTTACACAGGGATTGCCATGTATGTAAAAATATTGCTTCCTGTTTGGCCTTTAGCTTGTGGCCCCCCCCCCAAAAAAAAGGCATAGTTCATGCCGTAATGGTAAGGATGAATTTTTGCTTATGTAGGTAAGGAATTGGCATCAAGACGTTTCTGCCATGTTGTTGTACCTCAAACAATTATGGTAAATGTAAAACATACATATGCAAATAGTAATTAAATGTTCTCACATTAAACCACACACAGATGATGCCAGCATGACACCGGCACACCAGCCATCTGATATGGAGGACACTTTTGTGCTTGACCTACAGCCAGTAGACACTAACAGACCAAGCACGCCACCTATGTCTATACCTCCGCCAACAACTCCTCCACAACCACAAATGAGCCCAGCCACACCACAGCCACAAAACCCAGATCAGGCATTTTGGGACAGTTGGGCAACACAACAGTCGTACAATTTAGACCGTCTTCGCAGACAAACTCAACTGCTCTCAAGTCTGCCACATTATCTGCCGAGAATCAGTCGCACTATGAGCCGACAAAATTTAGAGATGAGTAGAATATCTACTTGTATGGAGCAAATGCGGGCTGACAACAGCCACATGATGAACACTTTGGCCAGTATTATGGATGACCAAATGAGGCAGCACCAAAATTACCTCAATCTGCTGGAAACAAACAAATGGCTTACTGAAAGCCTCGGAAGAATCATTGAGAACAACACGGCATCAAATAATCAACTTAACGCCACACTTACTAACCTCAGCCACAATATAACTTTATTTAACACACAACAAGCGAGCACCAGCTCCGAAACAACCACCCCTATAAATACGCCAGTTACCTCCCCAGTAAGGAGATCAGGCAGAAGAAGAACAAATGTGCCTGGGCCACACTCTGCCGCCTTTAAGGGATCTAAACAAAAATAATCTCTTCCGCTGCAGTTGTAATGTTGTTAGGGGTCTAAACAATGTTAGGTTAAAAAAAAAATATATATTTTTTTCTAAAGTTAATAAAATTATTTGTTTAATCATGAGTTTCCTGATTAGTGTCCGCCAGAAATATCATTAGAATGAGTATATTTAGAATATGTCATTTTTTACACAATGTTGAACAACCAAATGTAACAAATGACTGTCTTTACATAATGGCTTGGCTAGAATAGTCAACATATGTTGAACCTAATCTAATGTGAAATAACTAATGAGCATCATCCTCCTTATTTGCAAGAATAAGTCTGTAGTACTAAAAATATACTGTGTGGCCCTAGGTGGATTATGCTCAACATGTATGAAAAATATGTCACCTGTGCACATTGGACATGCCACCAAGCCCATAGAAAACTTACATGACTGTATGCAAATAACACTCCTGGTTTCGCAAACATATTTTAAAATCTATGTTGATTTGTAATGCAGACAACACAAGTGTGTATATTTTTAACAATAATGTGAGTGAGGTCAGTAATAGTATTTTTTACACTGTGTTCAGTCACATTACACATGTCATATTTTAACACACATAGTATATTTGTAACAATTCAACAAATGACACTTTTGGCCAAGGTGGACTGTGTGATTGAAAGGTCATCAACACACACAGCCTGAAAGCATCCATTTTAAGGTAAAATCAACATAGTCAGGAGTGTGGTCAAGGCTAAGACAGAGTGAGAGTGTGTTTCAGGCTGTAATCCAAAATTGACAAGGTCACACACACGGTTAAAGTGTATCCTATGGAGTCTGAATAAGCTGTATGGCCACATAAACCAAATATCCCTGCTAACTATCATCACTTTCATGGCCCTGGTTTTGTTGTAAAAGATGGAGCAGTGTCAGGAATACATCTGAACACATAATTTTAATGCAACACAGGCCAACAGCCATTTGTGAGGGTGGGATTGTATTCATGTGCTTATGTTCTTTGTTATGTTTCCAAAAATGTAGGGGTAATTTATGTTTAAGTTGAAACACATCAAAACACGCTTTTCAAAAGCAGGTCTTTTTTCTTTTCTTTTTTTTTACGATTCTCTATTTTTCACAGTTGAAAAATTGTCATTTTACGGTGGCAATTACAATTACGATTTTATGGTAAATTACCGTGTTCAATACCTAAACAGCCGTGTTTGGCCGATGGTGTATTCATTCGTATTTGTAAACTCTGTCGTGAAATACATTACGAATCCCCTCATCACTGCCGAGTTTTGGGTTTAGTAAATTCCCGAGATGACACTTTGAACAAAAAACACAAAATCGGTCAAAATCGGGAGCTTAGTAAATATACCCCTTGGTCTTTATGTGTGTGTGCCCCTGCTGTTCTGTGCTTGCGCTTCCATGATCTGTGATCCCCTATCTGTCTGTGGAATTGCAAGTTGTTCAAATTGTGAAATATTACTGCATTTTACTGTGCAGTAAGGGAAATGTATTTTTACAGCACGCAGTTGAACTTGTGTTAAACTCTTAAGCTAGGTACACACTATACAGTAATTGGGCTGATTTGCCAATAATTGGGACATCGGCCTGATTTATTGTATAGTGTGTACGAACGATCGTGTCGGCATTTCGCCGATAATTCAGTAAAATCTTGCAAACACACCCGAACAATTGATTTTCTGATTTATTGGCCCAGACCAAAAATATCTGCCACAATCTCCAGATATTGAGCAGTGTGTGTGCGTTCTCAATAACCTGCCAATATTTCCTATGTTTTCCTCTCACTGTGTCATCCACCTTGTGGGTGGACATATGCAAATGCAGAGTGACGTGGCAGAAAATTGGTAACTGGAAAAAAAATCTTTAAGTGTGTAGCTAAATGGCCCCATACACTAACGCGACATGTCCGACCGTCATGTCGCAGGCGATCACCCCGGCAGCCTCCAAGGCAGCAGGATCGGCCAAGATACATCATCTGCTGTCCTTTTGCATACAATGTATCTTGGGCGATCCCAGCCATGCCTGCGGGGTCGGACATGATCGCTAGTGCAGCACGGTCAATCTGGAGGATCCGATCCGATGCTCATGGGAACGCGCATCGGCTCGGATTGGAAACACCTCCAAAATGCCCGATTTCATCCGGTATATTGGCCCGAAATCGGATGAAATTGGGCTTTATCGTTCTAGTGTATGGGGCCCTTTAGATATTGGGGTCTACAACTTCCTGAAAAATCGTCCGATTGACGGACAGACCAAAAAAAAATCTGCCAGTGTGTACCAAGCTTAAGGGGCATATTCAATAAGCAGTGGGGCTTGGAGTAGGTTTGCAGCAGTGATGTAATGCGCATACAGTATGTGGCCATTGGGCTAGTGCCCACTATTGGAGAGGGATCACGAAGATTAATCTCTGGGTCATTTACAATATTCTAACCAGTGGACTACAATGGCTAACTCTAACTAAAGATGGCATTAGTTATCAGGCCCAAGCTCTTGATAGCTACACTTTCTGGAGCTTGATATATGTGGCCATAGAAAGCACTGAGGACTGCTGTGCCTAGGGACCACAGCACATATCTCCAATATTCCTGACAGACCGACCCTGATAAAATATATGGAGAATCCTGCAGTGATGGGGAATACCTCAGAAAACAACAAAAAAATGTAAGCCATCTTGTCAACTAGGCCCAGATTTATCAAGTCTTGGAGAGTGATAAATTGCACCGTGATAAAGTACAAGCCAATCAGCCCGTAACTGCCATGTTACAGGCTGGGTTTGAAAATTATCACCATGCAATTTATCACTCTCCAAGGCTTGATAAACCTGGGCCTATGAATCGGATTTTTTTGCAAGAACACTTAAACCTTTGCTTTAAACATCATTGAAATCCTGTTTTAAAATGTGACAAGAAAGTTGGTTTTTAAAATAATCCTCAATAGTTTATATGGAACCTGTTTCTACGGTTCAGTAAATACAAATCTTTGCTAAATGGCCTGCCTCCAAATTTATTGTTTGATATGATAAGCAATATGATACGGTACGTCAGTGGCGGAACTAGCAAGCGGTGGGCCCAGGTGCGACAAAATGCTTTGCCCCCCCCCCCATCCCATCCAAGTCCACCCCCTGAGAGGATCTGGTGAGGGGGACCTGCTCAGGGCCAGAGAAATGGATACCTAGCAACAGTGCCGTAACTAGACATTTTAGCACTGTGTGCAAGAAACGGCATCGGAGCCCCACCCCTGCATGCAAAACAGGGGCAGTGCGCGCCGTAGGCGCGCGCAAAAATACATAGTGGCGTGGCTTCGCGGGGAAGGGGTGTGGCCACAAAATAATACCAATTCCTAAAACGGTGCACAGTAGTCTCCATTCTTCAAATTACACCGCACAGTAGCACCACTACACCAGGTAGAGACCCTTTTACACCTTACAGCGAACAGATTCCTCTTTTTACACATTACGGCAGACAGCGTCCCCTTTTTACACATTACGGCAGACAGCGTCCCCCTTTTTATACATTACGGCAGACAGCGTCCCCTTTTTACACATAACGGCAGACAGCGTGCCCTTGTTACACATAGCGGCAGACAGCGTGCACTTTTTACACATTACGGCAGACAGCGTACATTTTTTACACATAACGGCAGACAGCGTGCCCTTGTTAAACATAGCGGCAGACAGCGTACACTTTTTACACATAACGGCAGACAGCGTCCCCCTTTTTACACATTACGCCAGACAGCGTCCCCTTTTTACACATTACGGCAGACAGCGTACACTTTTTACACATAACGGCAGACAACGTACACTTTTTACACATAGCGGCAGACAGCGTTCTCTTGTTACACATTACGGCAGACAGCGTGCCCTTGTTACACATTACGGCAGACAGCGTGCCCTTGTTACACATTACGGCAGACAGCGTGCCCTTGTTACACATTACGGCAGGCAGATTCCCCCTTTTTACACGTTGCGGCAGGCAGTCCCCCGTTTTTACACATTGCGGCAGGCAGATTCCCCATTTTTACACATTGCGGCAGGCAGATTCCCCATTTTTACACATTGCGGCAGGCAGATTCCCAATTTTTACACATTGCGGCAGGCAGTCCCCCCTTTTTACACATTGCGGCAGGCAGTCCCCCCTTTTTACACATTGCGGCAGGCAGTCCCCCATTTTTACACATTGCGGCAGGCAGTCCACCCTTTTTACACATTGCGGTAGGCAGTCCCCCATTTTTACACATAGCGGCAGGCAGTCCCAACAAATAAAGAAAGAGACAGAAAGAAATAAAGAAAGAAAGAGACAGAAAGAAAGAAAGAAAGAAAGAGAAAGAAAGAAAGTAGAATCATACTTACCCTCTCCGCTGGCTCAGGCTCCTCGTGCAGCTTGACGATTCCCGGGCAGTAGACGAGGTGGAGGAGGGAGCCGCAGCAGCGCTGTGTTATTGGTGGAGGCGCTGCTGCTGCTGCCCCCCTGCTTCACTATAGGCTGTTCTCGGAAGACAGCCTATAGTGAAGCAGAGGGGCAGCAGCAGCAGCGCCTCCACCAGTAACAAAGCGCTGCTGCGACTCCCTCCTTCACCTCCGTCCTCCTCCTTCCCCCGTCCGTGCCGCTGCTCTTCTCCTCTGTGGGCGGCTGTGCGCTGCGGGCAGCGGTTGCCCGCAGCGCACAGCGGCATATAATGAGTCAGTTTGACTCATTACATGCTTGGGCCCCTGGACAGAGGCGGGCCCCAGTGCAATGCACTGCTTGCCCTGCCGGTAGTTCCGCCTCTGCGGTACGTGCAAAGGAACCAATTTCACTGGTTTGAGCCACTGCTGTTATATACTGATCTTTTTGCCTTTTGTTTAGCAGAAATAGGTTAAGTAGTGGACTGAATGGACAGAAACAGTGGTTATTACCACAGCAAACATGGAAACTAAACTTCTCACTTGTACACATTTTGTAATTGCATATACAGGGCCTGATGAGTAGCACGTAGTGGGGTTGCAATTCTGGGTGCTTTCAGTGATTGGAAATCCATGCAAACATACGCCTATATGCAGTCGCATCACAAGGGGGTACGAGCTGAGGGGTGACACCAAAGTGTCGGCTCCTGTTCAGTAACAGGAGCTGAGTGCTGCACTGTAACATTATGTGCAGCAACCCAGCTCCTGTCACCTTGTAGAAGCCTCCACTGCAGACACAGCAGTCTCTGGGGACAGCGCGCATCTCCCGGACCTCCGAAGTGCCGAAAATGGGGGTATGGACTCTTAACCACACCCCCTCCATAAAGTCACACACCCTGCCCAGCGAAGCAATGCCCCTTTGCGGCCACCGCACTGGGTGTCTAGTGGGTAAGTGATGCCTCTGCCTATATGTTGAGTTGATATAGTGGTGGATGCTCAATTAGCTTAGTGATATCATTCAGGTGCTTGAAAGGGAGGAGTATTTCTAAGCAAGAAAAAAAACACATTTTGTTTCCCCCCAGCACCCTGAATGATAGCAGTAACCAGATATAAATCCCATACAATATCTTAGAATTCAGAGATCTCGGTTACATATATCTGCGCAAATGTATGTGTAAGCCCCCAAACCACGTCAAGGCCTCTCTGTATATATACTGTATATATATTGGGGGTCCCTAGCGCTATAGCTAGGTGCAGGGCGTGGCACCCCAAAAAAATCAGCATAAGCCAGACAGCCATGGGCAGCATACCAGTGAAAAAACTATAATGTTAATAGATTAGTGTTTAAGAAGCCGAAGCTATAGAGAAAGTGATACAAAAATCAGATGTAATTAAAATAAGAAATAGTGTTAAAGAAATTAGTATGTGATAAGTGTTAATGTAAGGGTATGCGACACTACAGCCATCCAGCTCTGCCAATTCAGGGGCACCACATCCCACACCTCCACATATATGTTGAGTTGCGCAGACTCCATGTTGCTACTCCTCCAGGGAAGCTTCATTCCCTGTACCAGGATGGCTGCTGAAGCTGCTACTGAGTATGTGTGCAGCCATCTTGGGACTGTGAGAGAATGCCACAGTGGTAGTCTTCAACTTAGCTCCAGTGAGGCCTACGATTACCTGCTGATCCACAACATTTTCCAGCATTCTGCACCACTACCTGGTACCTACATACTCTCACTACTTGGTGAGCTGTATGACACCCCACTTCGCTATTTCTACCAGTATGTTTAACAGTGAGTACTTCTGTACCTGATTTATCTTCAATAAAACCACTCCACTTGTTAAGTAACTGGACTGTTCATAGTTGTAAGGCACCCGCTGGTGTGAACAGCTACATCCTAAAGCTTGTATGCACATAGTGTATGCACATAGTAATACATGATTATAAGTAATTTCACAGTCACAAGGAAGCGTGTCATTAAAATTTGAATGTAACAGAGTGTGTCTGTAGGAGATACATGCCTCCTGCATGCATTTGTGAGATCTGAGTGTTGCATCTGAGGACGCAGTCTCGAATCACCGTTGTGACCGTTGGTCATGATTCGTAATGGTTTCAGGCACCGGCCAGCTTGCGTAAGCTGAAGCTTATGCAGGCTGGCTGTAGGATCCATTTTGAAAAATGGTGCCAGGTACCCCGCCCTAAAAAAAAATGCAGAATGTCAATCATGCTGCGGCTGATGGGCCTGCGATGTAATAAGACTCGTTCTGCACATTCGGAGAGTGGGTCTTGCACCTGTGCACACACCCAAACATCATATTTGTACACAAACCATATGAATATGAATTAGACCCATATTTCCAACTTATTATTGGTATTTACAATAGGCACATCCTTGGTACAGGAGATCTGACTGAAATTGGATGGATCGTTTCATTCACTCACCTCTGAATAGTCCACAACTCTGTGTACACTCCTAGGGTGAGATTCAAATGATATATAACACCCAGTTTCCTTTCTAAAATGATCTCCGTTATTGCGCTTATTGCGCCAATAGTAATCAGGTTTAGCTGTGTAAAGGGTTGGGTGCCTCGCTACTCCGGGGGTAGCGAGCTGAAATAATGATACAACGTCCCTGAGGGTAGAAACAGAATGGGTGTGGAAAGGGGTGAAAAGAATTGAATCCCGCCCCTAATGTTTAAAAGGGGACTGGGGATATGGGAAAGGGGACGTATAAAAAATAAATACCTCCCCCTACATCCTGCCCCCTTAGAATCCTGACAGTCGGCATGCCGACTAGAAGGAACTATTCCCATTCGTGGGTGTCCACGACACCCATAGAGTGGGAATAGAACCTGTGACAAGCGCAGCTCAGCACCGAGCCCGCAAGGGGCTTGTTGCACTCTGCCCACCCCACCCCCCTGCTGGCCATCTCGATACCGGGACCCCATACCCAGCCCATGGGAAAGAGATTCCACACAGAATTAAATTATTAAATATATGGTTATTACCAACAATGAAATACTAGTGTATTTGGGTTGACAAAGCCCCAAAGGTGACATTAAAAAAAAGTGTGGGTGGTGCTCTCAAAAGTCTCAAATTGTTACACTCCTGAAAAGATGCAGTCAGGTAAAAAAAGAAAGACAGTTTTTTGGGGCACACTTATACCTAAAGCTGGTGAGTACAATTAAAATATAACCTTTATTGGTGGACCTTAAAATTTGCTACAAAAAAAGGAGGGAAAAAACATATAAGCTTCAAATACAGATCTTCCCATGGACAAATATATTGGTAATACACTTTTCATTATTCCTTCAGTTGTTCCATGGGACAGAATAATTAGTAGTGAATAAGCTATTAGTGGTTGCTTAGGTAGCTATCCAAGTAGGTGAAATTTTTTTTTAAAGAATACTCATGCATTCATATAATCCATTTTATTATCCTGAGTGTTTATTAACATATGGAGTTCAGTCCCGAGCAGAGAGATTTATAAATAATTTTCAAGACTGGTTCATCCTTGACAGATAAGGATAATTATGGACATTCAAATATCATCTGGTTGTAGTGGGATATATTGCACAAAACACTATAATATATGGAAAGTTCCTACAAATATCACAGGTGTATTTGAAATGTGAAATATAGGAGTGCCGCAGACACCCCTATTAATGCTCAACAGACAAACACCATGATTTAGTATCCAAAATGTTCTGTGTTACAGCAGTTTAACCAAGCCAGGGGGAATTTGCAACACAGTGTCAATAAAACCCTCATTCAAAACACATGACTAGCAACAGTAACAGTTTTTAGAATTAGTGGTTTAGACATTAACAATAATTGCCCTCTGAATCCAAAGCACATAGACCTTGCTTATCTGTTTCCTAACATGAATCTAGATATTCAAATGCCAGAGTAAACAATCTGTGGAAACAGAAAATATGAAGTGGAGTACACAGCGCTGAATGCTACAGAATAAATCTTTTGTGTTCAGAAGTAACTGCACAAACTTCACACTGAATGTATGTTGGCAGAAGTAAATCAATTCAACTGATACACTGTCACTGCTGTGCCTCTCTCTATTGAAATTACACCATACTTGCCTACCTGCCCCTCTCCATGAGGGAGAAAATGCTCTGTTCCTGGACTTTCCTGGTAATGTATGATTGCCATCACCTGTGGTGAAACACCTTTCTTATCAATTAACTAGCTCACCACAGGTGATGGCAATCATACATTACCAGGAAAGTCCAGGAACAGAGCATTTTCTCCCTCATGGAGAGGGTCAGGTAGGCAAGTATGAATTACACTTACTTTAATTGTATAAGCGACGTTCACCAAAAGGAATCTTTTAGTGATGTGATCCCGTCCTGGATTCCTGACCCGACCCACAACACCGGTAGTAGCCGTAAGTAATTTGCAGGTGAAACAGAAGTATAAAAGGTATCCGTCAGGGAATTTATTATACAAACATCAACATCAAGAAAGGTAAAATCATGAGACAGTGGAAATCGTACCTACTCCTGAGAGAGGCAGTGCGCTATCGCTGAGACACCCAGGATGTCTCAGTCCGCTGAACTGGCAACAGCCTCAAGCATGCGGATAGGTGACGTCCTTCTCCTTGTACTGTTCACAGATGCTACAGTGTCAATGCATTTCGGAGGTCCACCTCCTTTCTCAAAAACTGCTGTAGATAGTACAGGTCACCATAATAATACCCACAGGTGCCTTCTGATAGGATCTTTCCACTTGTAGTAACGATGTACAGGTGATGCTGGTTAATCACACACATCCATTCAAACATAGTGGATATACATAGGATTTACTAAAAACAGCTAAATAGTGGCCACAAGTACATACTAAACAGTATAAACATCGGGTATAAATATGTATTGCTGTCACAAATACTACCAGTATTACAAAGCATATGTATAAAGTGTGTATTATACATAATGGTAACAAATATATATCAAAACTAACAATACAAATCCATTAAAAATAACTCCATATGTATATACCTATTACAAAGGTACATAACATAAAATGGTACTTTACAATCAACAACCATTCATACAGCCATCCCGAATACGGACCGGAGACATGGAGAGGAAAGAGAAAAAAAAAGTTAATCAGTGGGAGTTATTATACGAACCATTTGGTTTCAAATTCTTTATTTAAACCATCAGGGGTTAATGTTTCCATTTCAAAGATGGTTCACATTTCTAATCTAGCAAGTTTTATTGATCTATCATTAGTTCTTCTATTTGGTTCGACTTTCTTAATCCCTGCAAACAGTTTAATAAATCTAGGGTCACAATTATGTACATTCTTAAAATGCATTAAAATGTTGTGATTCTCATAACCCCGTTTAATATTTCTGACATGTTCTGCCAACCTGTCCAATATACTGCTTACCACACTTACATTCAAAAAAATATATTACATACTTGCTATTGCACGTAATGAAAGTACTCATTTTTTCTTTCTTATTGCAACTATTGGATACAATCTCCGTGATTTTTCTATCCGTTTTACAAATTTTACACATGGGGCAGTCGCCACATCTTTTAAATCCCTGTGCTGAAATGGAAATGTTCTTTCTAGGTACTAATGCAGTGCTGCTTACTAGGAGATCTTTAAGATTATCCACTCTCTTATACACAAATGAAGGAGATTCAGAGATGTAATTCTTCAAATCAGGGTCCGCATACAAGACTCCCCAATGTTTCTTAATAACTCGTTCCAAATTCCTATATTGATTGGTGTATTTAGTAATAAAGTAAGTGTCATTTCAATAGAGAGGCACAGCAGTGACAGTGTATCGGTTGAATTGATTTATTCTGACAACATACATTCAGTGTGAAGTTTGTGCATTTAATTCTGAACACAAAAGATTTATTCTGTAGCATTCAGTGCTGTGTACTCCACTTCATATTTTTTCTGTTTCCATTTGTTGTGGGTGTTAGGTGTACACCTGGAAGTTGAGTTAGCTGCTGATTTGAAGCGCTGAATGGGAGACTATTTTTTGTTGTTAATAGAGTAAACAATCTGTTAATGATTTAGTCACACCTTATTATTAACATTTGTGGGTTTTAAATCCAGAGTTGAAAAGATAGACAGTAAAACACTCGAGCGTCTTTCTATTTTTGCCGCCGTCCGTTATTATTCATTAGATTGAATGAACGTTGAGAGAATAGTCCAGCCGTGTTTTTGGAAAAGAAAGACACCTTTGGTATTGCAAGGGTCAAATACGCCTAGACATATAGCACTCTCTACTGGAAAAAAGAAAAGACAAAATACCAGGAAAGTTTACAATGCAAAAAGATTAATTTATCGGACAATAGTTTTTCAATAAACCTTTTCCACAAGTATTATGGTTTCAGAATAATTAGTAATTTATAATAAATGGTGTGGCTAATGCAAGCAAATAGTGCTTATTGGATATGTAGCCCACCGGGCGGTGATATACTGAGTCTGTGATGGGGGTAGTGGACCCGGGCCCCTACAGCAACCTGGGACCTGGTAATGTGTACCCGCCTACCCCCCTCTTGGTGCCACTGCAGCTGTGTACCAGGTTATCCATGTGGTGTAGGCAGTTACCTTACATGCAACTATCTTATATTGTTGTCCGGTCTCTCTCTGTGGTCTGCTGTCCATCCATGGTCATCTGACCATTGAGCTGGATGTGTTGTGTGGATTGATGTGACGTTTCACCATAGAGGCTTGTGCACAATCCTGTGTGCAGTTCCCTAATGGTGGTTGTGTGTTTAAAAAAGGTGAAATAGCCAATAGGAGACTACAATTAATTGCATTAAGACAGGGGTCAGGGAACTTTTTTACCTTTTACCGCAAAATATATTTAGATACGCTGACGTTACCCCCCTGATTTGAAAGGAAGGAAACCATATATTATTGTGCATATATGCTGGTTATCACTGTTTATATGGCATTTCTGAGATACTGTGTGTGTGTGTATATATATACATATATATGATCCAAAAAACTAAAGACCAGCACTCCATAACAAAATAGCTGATACCTGGGTGCCCTCTCACGAACCTCAAGGGCACAATGCACAGTACCACGAATTTGAGAGGCACTCCTCAGACTTCTGGAATAATTTACACAGCCACCACAGCTTGCTATCATCGTTTCAGGTGCACTTTATTAGCACCTTTCGTCAGGACGAAAAGTGCTAATAAAGTGCACCTGAAACGTTGATAGCAATGAATATAAGAAAGATGATAGAATGAATGTGTTATGAGCCACGGCTGTGGCTCATTTCCATTTTTGCATTTTGGTTATGTACTGTATTTTATGTTATACTTCTGTTTATGTTCCCCGTGGGTGTCATGAGGTGCTCAGATCTTACCCTTGAGGAGAGGATACTGTTATGAACCACAGGTAGTGGTTCATTCCTATTTTATGTTTATAAGTTGTCTTGCAGGCCAGGATTTCCCGTTGCTCTGTTTAAGAATACTCTTGTTTGCTGCCGGTGGTGAGTCTGTGTAATTGCAGCTTGTTCCCATGTGTTCAGCCTCACCTGGCTGCTAATTGCATCTTGTCAGTTTGGAGTCATGCAACAGGGCAGCTGCATGACATAATTAATTAGGCCTCTCTGTTATATGCTGACTGAGTGCAATTCACAGACGCTGGTGATATTTCTAGGTTTCCAGTCTGCTTGAGTTCTGAGCTTGTTCCTGCCAGTTCCTGAGCTCCTGTCTAGCAGTGTCTGTCTAGCTGCTTCCTGTGTCGATTCCTGTGTCAGTCCCTGTGTCGATTCCTGTGTCTGATCCCGTGTCCTGCCGTGAAGCGTTCCTGGCTTTGTTGTTCAGTTAGAGGGCCCCTTGTTATCACCCTGTCTCAGTTCACTCTTTGTCTCTCATTAAGACCTGAGGGGGCATCGGAGTTGGGCAGACGTAATCCGCCCTTCAAACGCGGCTGCTATGGGCCTAAGCAACCATAGTCTCGCAAGAGTGTACTGACAGCACGGGCGAGACAACGGAGATAGGGTGCCAGGGGCTATTCCCTTTCCATTCCCCTTTCCCAGCATTACGTTCTGGTATTCAGGTCCTACCGTATAAGATCACCCCTGACCTGAGTATCAGAATCATAACATTATCACCAGCCATACCACAAAAAAGAAATAAAACTTTTTTCTTTTTTGGCCCAGTCCAGTGTCTAGTCTAGAATCCAGTCCGGTGTTTAGAATCCAGTCCTGTCTAGAATTCAGTGTGCAGAATCCAGTCCGGTGTTTAGAATCCAGTCCGGTGTTTAGAATCCAGTCCGGTGTTTAAAAATCCAGTCCGGTTTAAAAAAAACAAAAAAAAAAACAAACCAGTCTTGTTTTGTCTAGTTTAAAAATTCAGTCTTGCCTTGTCTAGTCTTGCCTTGTCTAGTCTTGTCTTGTTTTAAATCCTCCTATGTCTACTATGCAAGCCCTGCAGGCATCTCTCTCAGCCCTGAACTCTGCTTTCAGTGCTTTGAAACCTGAGCGACTAGAAGTTTTGCAGCAATCCTTAAAGCAACTGCAAAACCTTCTGACTAAAATCTTGCTCATCTTGCCAGAAGTCGTTGAGAGTACATCTATCTCTAAAGAGACTCTTGTTCACAGTATGGTGACAAGAGAATCCTCTGGTTTAATTGAAGAGAAAAGGTTTAAAAGTTTTCTGCGGCCCAGGCTCTCAGAAGAGGAGCGTCTGCGTCGCAGAAACTTAAACTTATGCCTATATTGTGGGGGTTTAGGCCACTATCTGCAGACCTGTGAGTTGCGCAAGCCAAAGTGTGGTGACAAGTCTTGCCCTCTGGCCAAGTTGAGTCAGGATACAAGACCTACTCCTGTCTCTACTGTGGCAGAGGTACTTGTCACACAACCCACACTAAAAAGCTCTCTGTCCTATAATTGGGGTCCTTGGGCAAGGGAGCCCCATTATAGATTCAGGAATCAAAAGAGAATGTTTCTCTCCTCTCTTGAGGTTCCTGTTGAAGCAGAGTTGCAAGCCCCTGGAGTGGTGCCCGATGCCCAGGTTCCTGGAGTGGTGCCCGATGCCCAGGTTCCTGGAGTGGTGCCCGTTGCCCAGGGTCCTGGAGTGGTGCCCATTGCCCAGGGTCCTGGAGTGGTGCCCGTTGCCCAGGGTCCTGGAGTGGTGCCCGTTGCCCAGGGTCCTGGAGTGGTGCCCGTTGCCCAGGGTCCTGGAGTGGTGCCTGTGGCCCAGGGTCCTGGAGTGGTGCCTGTGGCCCAGGGTCCTGGAGAGGTGCCCGATGCTCAGGATCTTGGTGCGGTACCCAATGCCCAGAGTGCTGGAGCGGTGCCCGATGCCCAGAGTGCTGGAGCGGTGCCCGATGCCCAGAGTGCTGGAGCGGTGCCCGATGCCCAGAGTGCTGGAGCGGTTCCCGATGCCCAGAGTGCTGGAGCGGTACCCGATGCCCAGAGTGCTGGAACGGTACCCGATGCCCAGAGCGCTGGAGCGGTACCCGATGCTCTAGCTTATAGAGGGACATCAAATATTATAGCTCAGGTTTCCATACCAGAAGGGGTCTCAGAAGCTGTTACCCCAGGTAGGGACTTGAAAAGCGCAACCCCAGAAAGGGCATCTAAAACCATAGTTCTAGAAGGGAACTCGAGAAGCAAAACCCCAGAAGGGATCTTTGAAGTAATATCCCCAAGTGGGGTCTCGAGAGACGCAGCCTCAAAGAAGGGTCTAGAGGTCGCTTCCCCAGGAAAGAACTTAAGAGGCATAGCATTTTTGGAGGTTCTGAAGGTTATAGCTTCAGCAAAAGTCCCGGAAGTCATAGTCCCGGGAGAAGTTTCGATAATTATCGACTCAGAGAGGGAGGCCAATGGCTCAGTCCCAGTGAGGGAGGCCGATAGCTCGGTCCCAGTGGGGGAGGCCGACGGCTCGGTCCCAGTAAAATAATCCAAGGTGCTGACCCCAGCGGGGTTCCCGGAGGCCACTGCCCCAGCGGGGTTCCCGGAGGCCACTGCCCCAGCGGGGTTCCCGGAGGCCACTGCCCCAGCGGAGTTCCCGGAGGCCACTGCCCCAGCGGAGTTCCCGAAGGCCACTGCCCCGGGTGGGGTTCAGAAAGTCACTGCCCCGGGTGGGGTTCAGAAAGTCACTGCCCCAGGTGGGGTTCAGAAAGTCACTGCCCCGGGTGGGGTTCAGAAAGTCACTGCCCCAGGTGGGGTTCAGAAAGTCTCAGCCTCGAGTAAAGTCAATAGTGACCAGGTCCTAGCAAAGCACTCTAGTCAGTCAGATGGGAATGAAACAGATCCTGACTCTGTTGATATCTCAACATCTATAATCTTTGATGGGGACTTAGTCCAATTTCTGGCGCTTTACAAACACTATTACATCATTATGTTGTCTAGACCATTTCTGGGCATCACTTCAGAGAACCTTGTGCTCTATCTGATTTATTCTTTTAGAGGAGAGCCTTTTGAGTGGGTGACCAGCCTAATGAAAGCTGAAGATCCAATTCTTCAGGATCCCCCAGCATTCAGTGATGCAGTTATTAAAAGATATGGTTCCAAAGAAATTGGTTCAGGTTCCTCTAGGTCACTCATCTTATCTGCTGAGAGTTCACCGTATACTGTAGACTCGGTACAAGAGTCTCAGCCTGTTGTTTTGACTGCAGGATGTGCTTTTCTGTCTTCTTCTAATAGTAGTACTTTGCCTGAAAGTTCAGCTCCCAAGGGTAAGAGACCTATCTCTGATTTGAACGCAGCCTTGCTGGGTGGTACCATAGGTTCAGACAATGTTTGGGGAATTACCTTGGTCAGACCTAAAGAGCTTTGTAAAAAGAAGAAGAAGAAAAAGGAATAATTTTTGACTCTTGCCTTGATATAAAAAAAAAAAAAAAAGATTTTTTTTCCCCCTTGTCTTGTGTCCAGTGGCCACCGTCAAGGGGAGGGCACTGTTACAAGCTGTTGTTACAGCTTGTTTCTGTTTTCTTGTCTGTTAGACCAGTGTGTCAGGTTTTTTTTTGGTATCCCTTGTGTTGGATAGTCTGAATTTTGGGGTCCTTTGACCCCTCCTCAAGGGGGGGGGGGGGTAGTGTTATGAGCCACGGCTGTGGCTCATTTCCATTTTTGCATTTTGGTTATGTATTTTATGTTATACTTCTGTTTATGTTCCCCGTGGGTGTCATGGGGTGCTCGGATCTCACCCTTAAGGAGAGGATACTGTTATGAACCACAGGTAGTGGTTCATTCCTATTTTATGTTTATAAGTTGTCTTGCAGGCCAGGATTTCCCGTTGCTCTGTTTAAGAATACTCTTGTTTGCTGCCGGTAGTGAGTCTGTGTAATTGCAGCTTGTTCCCATGTGTTCAGCCTCACCTGGCTGCTAATTGCATCTTGTCAGTTTGGAGTCATGCAACAGGGCAGCTGCATGACATAATTAATTAGACCTCTCTGTTATATGCTGGCTGAGTGCAATTCACAGACGCTGGTGATATTTCTAGGTTTCCAGTCTGCTTGAGTTCTGAGCTTGTTCCTGCCAGTTCCTGTCTAGCAGTGTCTGTCTAGCTGCTTCCTGTGTCGATTCCTGTGTCTGATCCCGTGTCCTGCCGTGAAGCATTCCTGTCCAGAAGTCCTGTGGCTTTGCCTATGCCTGGTCGAGTTTATGGCTTCTTGGTGTCCACCGGTCTGTCGTTTGGGATTCTGCCTGTCCTCCAGTTCTGAGAGTCTGTGTCGGCAGCGCTGGGGGTTCCTGTCCGTTTGCCAGTATTTGTACCGGTTCCGTGAGTAGCGGCTCTGCCGCGTCCGTCGGCCTAGGCCGCTGTATTCCTTGGTTATATCTGTCACTGGTGTTTTGCAAAGGGTTCTGCTTATGCTGTCACCGCCGATACACAAAAGTATTGTGTCGGCGTGTGGACAGCATTTCCTTTGTTGTTCTTTTCCCTGGCGGAAATCCGCGCATACTTTAGTTTCAGCTTTGTTAGTAGCCCCTGGCTTTGTTGTTCAGTTAGAGGGCCCCTTGTTATCACCCTGTCTCGGTTCACTCTTTGTCTCTCATTAAGACCTGAGGGGGCATCGGAGTTGGGCAGACGTAATCCGCCCTTCAAACGCGGCTGCCATGGGCCCAAGCAACCATAGTCTCGCAAGAGTGTACTGACAGCACGGGCGAGACAACGGAGATAGGGTGCCAGGGACTATTCCCTTTCCATTCCCCTTTCCCAGCATTACGTTCTGGTATTCAGGTCCTACCGTATAAGATCACCCCTGACCTGAGTATCAGAATCATAACAGAATGTAGGAAAGATGGATGAGGGGGGGCATGACTTTTAGGAGACAGATGGTCACATCCTCACCTCAGTAATGTCAGTGGGAATTTCCCACTGTTATGTGGGCCACTGTCTGATCCTGCGGAACTCCATCAACGGTCAGCCACAGAACACTTCTGTGTGTGGGTTGGCGACCGCGGGCGGGAGGACATGACAGCGCAGGACGGGCAGGCGTGAAGGAGCGCAGTGTGATGTCAGCACATCACACTGCGGCCAGGAACACAGCCCAGGGTGGCCAGGAGCACAGCTCAGGGCGGGCAGGAGGGAGTGCGGTGTACGTCAGCACGTCACATCGCGAGCCGGCCGGTGCTGGACGGGGCTGTGTCTCGGCAGCACGACCGTCCAATACCCCCAGGAATTTCATTTTTACCCCATTTGGCGTAATTTACCCCTGTTCCCTGACCACTGCATTAAGACATGGTTTGGTATATTCATAATTGAACACAACTGTGTCCATATAGACTAATTAAAGTAGTGAAGGGAAACTAGTTTAACTATATATTGGCTGATATTTTACGTAATAGAACAGAAATTTTGTTGAGGAGAAAAAAATATTATTTTGATTAAATCAGAAATGTATTCTTCAAGAAAAATATAGGTAAAATAATATAAATATAAGAATAAAAGAATGAAAATAATATAAGCTATAGACAGAATTATTTGTATAAAACATTTCTTTTTATATATATATATATATATATATATATAGATGCAGTGGCTTGGCACTCCAGATGACTAATTAATATAGCTGGTGCCTTCCCAAAATAATAATAATAGTATTGCTTCACTTGTACTGACTTTCACTTTTGCAAACGTCCTGACGAAAAGGCCTGTGTGCCTTGAAACGTTGACGACGATGATGATGGAAATATATCACTAAAGTTTTCACCTCTTTATGCAAATATTGGAGTGCCACCCTTTATTCTTATCTATAAGAATTTAGCAGATGGGGGTGTGGCCTAGCTGTGAGAGAAGGTGGACGTGTGGAAGCAGAGCTCCGGCATAATACCCCTTACTGAAGACCCCCGTCCACACCACCTATCCTTTGAGACCCACCAGACGTCTGCTGTGACCCCCCTGCATCGGGCTGGTAGGTTGCGGAGCCGGCGGGTACCCTGGACACCCGTGCGGGTTGCGGCCTGCTTGCCTGACTGAAGCCGGGGACTCGAGCCGGGAGCTGTCCCGGACCGGAAGTGACGCGACGGGGCCTTGATCACAGCCGAAGACAGCGGCGGCCTCTCTCCTGACTCCCCTGACGGCATCTTACCTGCCTCCTGCCAGACCGCACTGTACACCATCGCTCCCGAGGGCCGCGACACCCGCAGTGTCGGTCTGAGAAACGGGACCGTGAGCGGCTACACTCCCTGGACACGGATGGTGCTGCCTCCTGCATCTGTCCCCTGACCCCCGTTCTCCACTGCGGCGCAGTGAGGGAGATACCCTTGCCTGCAGAGGTGCTCCCTATCTCCACCAACGCAACAGACAGGGACACAAAATCAGAGCCACAGAGGCCAGGAACTGGAGCCTAGCAGCGCCATCTTAAGTGCTGGCAAAGTGCCAAGGATAAGAGCCATGATTCTTTATAGCTCCTAGCCAACACCGATCACATCTCTCTTCCCTTGCCTGGAAAAAAGCTCTGCCTAGACCAGGGCTCCTACAACTATATCAGCAGGTCCCAGAGAAACCACAGAGCAAAGCTGCGTGGACCCCAGTTTGCTACCTTCCTCACTCCACACCCACTGAAATGCACACATGTAGTGTGCACTAGATGACGGCAGCCAGTTTGGACCTTGAGAACCACACGGACCCGGCTGCCTGAGGGATCCCTGGCCGCTCACTGCACCCCGCGGTGCTCAGTTGCCAGCCCCTTGGATCCCATACCACTGGCTAACAACGCCCAACAATGCAACGCAGCGTAACATAGATAGGTGAAACGGAACCCCACCTCACCACCACAGAAGCAGCAACCCCCTACTTCTCTGACTGACAGCATAGACTGCCTGAACCCTCCTGTCCCCTAGAGGACATACAGGACTCAGACCCGATATCCACTACCCCACTGATCGGGACCATCACCTAGCTAATGCCGGTGACGATACTGATAACCTGTCACCCTCCAGCTGTAACCCCATAAGCATTAATCTCTACCAATAGACCAAATTCAAAAATCAAACAAAACAGAACAAGGAGTCTGCCAGGTACCGCGCTGGTCGCTACCTGGGCCCAGACCTTGCTGTCATCACAAGTGGATCATCCACCCCCCCATCTCCCTTCCCCCACTGCTGTACACGTGCCTCCCTGACCCTCGTCCTGCTTGGACAAAACAACATATAACTCCTCAAATCCCTACCTGACGTACTCCTAAGGAACTTTTAATCCCCAGCGATACATCGGTGGTCACTGAACCCCCCTTACATATCACCACGATTGGACCGGATCCCCTATCATGGAAAAATACGTGGCCAAAACGCTACGCGCAAACAAGAACTCTCAAAACAAAAATAAATCAACGGCTAAAGAAAGGGAGCTCAGCCCTACTCTACAGGGGTCTCCATCCTCTCCGAGCAGGCGAGTCACTGACGACATGGCACCTGCTGACATCCATGCTAGTCCATCCTCAATACAGAGAGCCAGAGAAATATCAGACATCATATCACCTTTACTAGACGCAAAATTAGCACCTCTGATGGAGGCAATTACGTCTGCAGCAGCTCAACTGACCCAACACACCCAACGCCTGGCTGAGGCCGAGGACCGAATATCTACCTTGGAAGACGATTATCAGACGATTCAATCCCAACAACAAACACACGACAACACCCTAGTAGCCATGGCCGATAAGATCGAAGATTTAGAAAACCGGAACCGCCAGAATAACTTACGCCTGATTGGTCTGCCGGAATCAGTCAGACAGGCAGACCTACTGGATTTGGTTACTCGCTGGCTTCCCACAACCCTAGACCTGCCCTCATCCCCCACCTCTTGTCTAGTGGAACGAGCCCACCGCATTGGCCCAGACAGGCAGTCTTCGCAATCCTCCCAGTCCCGTCCTAGACCAGTAATTTTCAAGCTACTAAACTACCTTGACAAAGTGAAGATCATGGAAGCCTACCGCAAATGTTCTGACCTACGATATGAGGACTCCAAGCTTCTTCTTTTTCAGGACTTTTCCTTTCAAGTTTCGTCGCAACGACGGGAGTTCTCCCCTGTATGCAAGGAACTCTACGCTAAAAACATCAGATTTGCTCTCCTATACCCAGCAAAACTGAGAATCTTTCATGCAGGCAAACCTCATTTCTTCGACACGCCATATTCTGCTCGGAACTTTCTCAAATCTCTTTCAACGCTACAGTCCAACTCTCGAATGGACGACGCTGATTGACTCTCCTAGACTTGAGTATCTTTCTATGTTACTTTATCTTTCCCTCTTTACTAATGGATAACACATGGTTGATTGTTACTATATGGTTATTGCACACAGGGTTAAATGAAAACTCTCCACACCTACCGCAGATGCGGGCATGGTGGGGTTCCTTTATCAGATTTATTCAATTTGTTAAATTTCTCCTATCACCTTTCTTCCCCTCCCCTTTCTCTAATCAAACTAGAATTCCTGTTACAGTTAGACGGTTACCATTACCGTCCTCTTGGGTTCAAAAATTTAAAAAATGTTATGACTGGTGGCCTAGGCCGCATTGGCTACCGTTTTCTTTTTGCATTACATTGCCAGTGTATGTATACTCTAACTCCGTTAGTTTGCCCGATATGTTATTCTTGTCCTCCCCTTGCGTGCTGGGACGGGGGATTGGACTTTCGCTTGTGACTTCTCCTTCTGCGTTCCGCTAGACTAGGCATTGGATGATGCCAGCCCCTGGAGACACTGGGGCCTCTACAGATGGCTCAAAGACGTCTCTTAAATTGGTCTCGTGGAACGTAGAAGGCCTGAACACACCAATCAAGAGGAAAAAGATATTGACACACCTCAAAAAATTCCGTCCTGATATAGTATTTTTGCAGGAGACACACTGGCGTCTCAATGACCCTAACACACTTAGAGATACCTGGGTTGGTGACTTCAGAAGCGCCTCCTATACTACTAAAACAAGGGGTGTACTTATTCTATTTCGTAGATCTTTGAACTATAAGATTAAGGATGAATGGGTAGACCCTGAGGGCAGGTTTCTGTTTCTAAAGATGGAAATCGAAGGAGAACCCTTTACCCTAACAAATATTTACGCCCCTACAGGACCAAATGATTCCTTTTTCTCGGATATATTTGTTAAACTACAGGATTGGATGGAGGGAGTTCTGATTATAGGGGTAGACCTTAATATTGCAATGAATCCGCTACTAGATGTATCTGGTGGCCCCAGACAGCTAAACTACAATAGATCCATGCCACCCTCCCTGTCCCTAATGCAAGACTCTTTACAACTCCTGGACCCATGGAGATTTCTCCACCCTGACTCTAGGGAATATTCCTTCTTCTCACACCCTCACAAAACATTCTCCAGACTAGATTATTGGCTAATACCTGCCTCTTCAATACATAGAATAATAGACTCCACCATAGCTAGTATTCTCATATCTGACCATGCCCCCATCACCTTGACAATAACACTATCCACGCCCCGACAATACTCATACATCTGGAGATTCCCTGAATATCTCGCCACTTCTGAGGACTTCAAACTCTTTTTATCACAATCATACCTCAACTACACACATGATAACGCAACACATATTAATGACATAAATCTTTTCTGGCAGGCCTCTAAACCCGTTCTTAGAGGGCAAATTATTTCATATGTTGCCACCAGAAAGAGGCAACTTCGGGAAAGGATGACAGAGGCATCCCTCCAGGTCGCCTCGGCCTATTCCCAACTGTTGACTGATCCATCTGAAACTAACAGAAAATTATATAAAGATACCAAACTGATACACGACACTCTCTGTGCTGAACAGGCCAAGCTATTCCTCTCCTTCCAATCCAACAAATATTTTCGCTGGGGTAATCGCCCAGGGAAATTATTGGCAAACATGGTAAAAACCCATGCAACACCTAAACATATCTCCTCAATTAGAGACACAGGCAGACCCCCTTCAGTGACACACGAACAAAATTAGCGACACTTTTCTGACTTTCTTTGAAAAATTGTACACCGCACCGCCAGACCACCCCACGGCTGGCATGGACTTTCTGACACAGGCTAATCTCCCCACACTCTCAGAGAGCGATAGAGAATTTCTTACCAACCCCGTTACTGCTGCAGAATTAGAATCGACCATCAAATCTCTAGCAAATGGGAAATCCCCAGGGCCCGACGGTATGTCGGCGGCCTATTACAAGCTACTTCTCCCACATTTAAGTGAACACCTCAGGCAACTGTATAATGCGCTCTTGAAGTGACACCCTGCCCCAACAGGCTTTAACACAGCCCGAGTTATAGTCCTCCCTAAACCTAATAAAGACCATACATTAGTTTCATCCTACCGGCCAATATCACTACTAAACCAAGACTTTAAAATATTCACAAAGATTCTTGCCTCCCGTCTCCAAGTGATCTTACCCAAATTGCTACATCCTGCTCAGACAGGATTCATGCGTAATAGACACTCAGTACATAATGTTCGCTCACTACTGGCAGCCATGTATAAAACGCATAACTCATTAGAGCAGGACAATATGGTATTGAGCTGTGATGCAGATAAAGCCTTTGACCGAGTGTCTTGGGCCCACATAGACAGATTACTTGGACTTCAAAATTTCGGTCTTGATTTCATTAAGGTATTCCACACCATCTATCAAACACCCCAGGCCTTTTTGACAGTAAATGGTCACAACTCGAGACTATTCTCCTTATATCGAGGTACCAGACAGGGATGCCCCTTATCCCCCCTCTTATTTAACTTGGCCTTAGACCCTCTCCTTCGCCATTTCTATAAAGAACACAGATGGCACGGTATAAAACTAGCTGATCATGAAATTAAATTCTCAGCATTCGCAGATTACATTTTACTTTATTTTAGCAACCCCCGAAAAGCCATACCACACTTACTCGACATCCTAGACTCATTCGAACTAGTTTCCGGATTTAAAATTAATCACTCCAAAACGGAGGCCTTGGCTTTCTTTCCCTCAATAAAAAATAGGGTGGGGAGACACGTTCCCATTTCACTGGGCCACAAACAATTGTATTACTTACCTAGGGATCATATTCCCTGATCACCCATCCAAGCTATACTCACTTAATTACCCCCCACTATTCGCTAGGACATATACAGATTTTGCCAGATGGAACCACCTTCCTCTCGCATATACGGGCAGAAGTCACTTATACAAAATGATAAGCTTTCCCCGCTTCCTTTATGTATTACAGATGCTCCCGCTGATTCCACCTAAACACATGTTAGCTCAATTAGACAAAGCACTGTCCACATTTATTTGGGCAAACAAACACCCTCGATTCTCACTATTCAAATTACGCCAACCTCGTTCTCTTGGAGGCCTAAATCTACCATGCCTTCACTCATATGCTTTAGCAGCTAACTACAGGATCGCTCTAGATTGGATTGGTGGTCGAGACGTGTATGCCAACACACACCTGGAACAATCTTTTATCCCCTCCCAGACCTTAGTGTCTCTGCTACACACCGCTCCTACTTCCATACCACATTGTGTGACAGACAACATACTTATCTCCTCTACCTGTATTGCCTGGCGACAGATTCGCTCAAGACTAAAAATATCACAATATACATCGCTGTTCCTACCTCTCTGGGGCAACCCAGACTTCAAGCCTCACACTACCTCCCCAATATTTCAGACCTGGTACGATGGAGGTCTAAAATACATTCATCACTTCCTGCATACCGAAACTCTGACCATACTTACACACTCCCAAATTATAGCACGCTTCCCATCCTTACGAATCCCACTCTTTCCCTTTCTTCAAGCATGTAGCTATGCACAAAAGGTCACATCTTTACTATCTACACAAGACACCACCCATACCTTGGACAAAACACTACGACACACCCCAAATGGTAATTTCTCCACAGCGCTCATATTCACACACTCCCGCACTCTATTAAATGTGGAATCTGGCTCAGTAGGCCTCCTAAAATGGAAACTGGAATTCCCAGACCTCACCATGAAGCTGATTCTAGAGGCCAACACCTACTTAGATAAAACACTAGGCTCAGTTTCATACTCAGAAATGCACCAGAAAATTCTACATAGAGCATATATTACTCCTAAACTACGACACCTCATCGGAGCAGCCTCCTCATCTCATTGTTTCAAGTGCACTGCTCCAGAAGCGGATCTTGTACACTGTCTGTGGTCATGTCCCAAGGTACGTACACTTTGGCAGGCACTCCAATCCTATATCACGACCGACTTACAACTACAATTTACCGTCACTAAGACATGGGCATTCTGGGGCATATTCCCGAATTCACCCAACACCGGTCTGTCCAAGGGACAACGTATTTTATTAAATAAACTGGTGGCTGCTACCAAAAAAACGATCCATTCACAATGGATCTCCACTGACCATATCCCCATCTCATTATTACATCGTAGGATCTCTCATCTATTCCATTTAGACTGGACCAATACTGCTTTACAGAAAGACAAATTGACAGAGAAATACTTCCATATTTGGCTACCCTATGTCCAGACCCTCCCCCAGGTTACAAAGGAAGCCCTACGGAAATGTTTCAAAGACACTAGGTGGTACTTGCTAGAGACCCTAGACTCCGTAGCCCCTTTTTGAGCTTAAGGCATTATACCCTTCCCACATACCAGCCAGTTCTCCTCCAATTTTGTATTGATTCTCTTCCTCTACTGTTTCAACGCTAGTACTACCTAGGGCTTACACGGAGTATAATTATAATCATAATTGATGTTCTTAAATGTATATGATGCAATGGCGATGTAATGCATGCTGTATCATTTTGTCTTGTTGTTAACTCACCAGTCAATAAAAACTTTTGAAAGAATTTAGCATATATATATATATAGATATATATATATATATTGATAAAGCTAAATATTTATCTTATAACATTCACTATATGTGGGTAAGAGACTCAGTACGCAATTGGCGTATGGGGTACCGTAAGGGTACACACTTAGGGTAGCAGACGCTTAGCCGTGGTCGAGACGCACATGCGGCACACTCGCTCACAGCTTAACGCTTGGTGTCGAGCACGCTATAGGCGGCCGACTACCGTAATGTTACGCTACCAGCGTAGCGGACGCTCGTGACCACGAGGGGAACACGAGCGGCGCAGACGCTCACGGGATGACACTCAGTAAACCTTGTATGCAACACACAGAAAGGATACGCTTATACTGTAAACCTTGTATTGAAATACTGTAGCGATATAACGCTGCTTAACCTTGTTAATACAAAAGCTGTTTGAGCGATTGAGACGCTCCGAATACCCTCAGTAATGTAATAAACACACAATACCTTGCTAAGGTTCCAACACCTTTACTAACAATATCTAGCTATGTAAAAAAAGGGAAAACAGTTAACAGTTCATACACTACAGGCTAACATCAATATCTAAACATAACTATACATATACAATATACAACAGTTTAACAATAACAGAGAGAGAGAGAGAGAGAGAGAGAGTATGGCAAATACAGAGAATACGTTGGTCATAGAGAGTACTTACACACATGGGAATGAATCGCAGGCGCAATCTGGATATCCAGCTCCCAGTTAATCAGTGATGAAAACCGTTGTGGAGAGAAGAGTCTTGTGTCCCCAAGTCTATTGCAAACTATATTTATTTACTAGCTCAAAACATACTTCAATAGATACTATGTGTCCTCTTTTCATTGGTTAGGGGGTGGGACATGTATTGCACCTGGGATCATTGGCTAGTTCAAGAAATGGGCGATGGCTAGGACTTGTCAGTATTCTAAATTCCTCTCTTGGTTGTATTGGGGAAACCTATTGTTTGGATCTTCCAAACAAACTCTGTCTCTGTGCTTTGTTTATCCTCTGGTCACCTCTTTCAGTTGAGACAATGACATCTCAGCACTCATTATTCTGGAGAGAAACCTGGACCTATTCATAAACAAAGGTATAAGCCCTCTTCATAGAATCTCAAAGCTTAGTGTAAGTAAGGCTATTTGTTTTCGGTCTGTGTGAAAGAGGTGACTGAATTCCAGTCCCCCACCCTGCATTTGTGTAATTTATTCTGAATGCAATTAATCTTATGTTCTACTTCTGTGCATAACCATGAGCAGGAACTATGCAAATCCCTCCCAACTGTCATAGACACAACACTTCTTCAATACCCCACAGCTGGACACCAAATACTACCCTCCAACCTTTATCTGAACCCTCCCAGCATGTAAAGGAGAATTTCTCAGGTCCAAGAACCGTTTTAAACTTACCATACTTGCTGACATTATTAAGGGGAATATTAACTATAAAACGCATTATATTGGTTAAATATGTAGCGATTGAGTCGCTCGCTAGTCGCACACAAACACCGCCGTAAATACCCATCTCCATGCGCAGGCGACGTCAGAGCGTCCCCTACGCAACCTGAGGGAATGCGTACGCACGGGGGAGTCGGTGCGCGAGCAGCGGGCACGTGCATTGGGGTTAGTACAAGGCATCATAGGTCGCTATATTTTTCGACTTTGACAGTCGACCCTTTGGCAGTCATCAATAACTGCCACTTAACAATTCAAACAGTAGAAGCGTGTGTGTATGAATCCATGTTTGAGGGGTCATGTATCATCGTGCCGTACGTGTTTTAAATCAAGCTTCGAGGTATTGCGAAGTATACATTTGAATCCTTCTTATCCCGTATTACGGGTCTGTGGATGGGCGGTCAAACTTTACCGAGCTCTTTTCGGCTTTTGGTTGCAACAAATGGGGAGCACATTTAGTTGATGATACATGAATGGGGGGGTATGTGAGTGCTGATATGTGTCTATATTCCCTATCGACTGTGTGTCATTACCTGAAGGTTGTAGAAATGAAGGTAAGAAGCAATTATTATAAATGCAGTCATAAACTATGTGAGTTTAATATGCATTTGCTGATTGAGGTCTTGTCTGATGTCTTGTCTTGATGTACATGTTGTCTGATGTCTCTCTGTGCTTTTGCTATAAATAGCGAGCAAAAGTTGTTCCATTGTCCATAAAGTTACAGTCTCTAAAGTATTTGGGCTATCGTAAAAATTTAAAGTCACTAGGGAAATTGGGGGCTTGTAGCATAGTTCATCAATGATCTTTATAAAAGAGGTTGTCAAATTCTTCTTCCAAGCGGATGTCTTTGTACCTTGGAGGAAAACAAAGGAGAAACGGGTGAAAGAAACGGACCGTGGAATCACATTTTCATCACAACATTGTCTCTATCGTTGAGTCATAAATCAAATTAATTGTTGTTATTACAATGTCTTCGCTCCTCAAACTCATCACTCTGGTATTACCTTTACACTTCGTTAAAACCTGAACGCATCTAAATATCAGGCCAACCAATATGACGACTCCTAGAATACACAAAAGAAATTTCCCTACATCCATAATAATACCTTGGGCCCATTCTCCTAAGCCCGAGAACCAATTTCGTGGGTTCAACCATGACACCCAACTGGTCAGCTCATTACCCACAGCAGCGAGTGTGAGATTGTGTTTCCTTCGAAACTCCCATTTTAATTGTAAAATGTCATCCATCTTTTAGTCTATGACCTCGACCGGGTCCTCAGTGCTGTTTGTAATGTACGTGCAGCACTTTATACCATACTGAGTTGCTAGGGTGACACAATACCCGCCTGTCACAGCTGTGAGATAATTGAGAATCATCCTATGCTGAACCAGTTCTGTTTTGTAGGCTTGTAACTCTCTCCCAGTATACCTGAACGTGTCGTCATACATTTCAGTGATATTGTCTAATAAATTTGCGAGCGCAGATATATACCTAAAGTTTATCACTCCCCTGGCGGTATGAGTAATATCCATCGCGAGGAGAAATTGAATCCCGGTGGATTCATGGGTCAGATCAGAGGCATGATGCTCTGTCTTCTCTATCAGGTGCCTTTTAACGACGTGCTCGTAGTGAGTGTGAGTATAAGGAGCTTGGGCACCGCGGTGAATGTCTTTCATTTTGTTATGGGATACAGTCATTACTTCAGGCAGTACTTTTCCAATATAGCACAATCCCTCTGAGTTTGGGGCAAGGAACCTATACGCCTTCCTCCCGCATATGAAATATGCATCATCGGGGAGAACATATGGGACTGAGTATGACATAACCATGTTACAAACTTTCCATGTGAACTCTCCTAACCCTAACTCTCCCATCTGTCTAGTACACGTATCAGGTTGTACGATATGTGCACAGTATCCTGGTGATACTTCTCCAACTCGCATGGTCCTACTTCCTAGAGTATACCTATACCGGAAATATTTTCCATGGTCGGCTATCTGGCCTATAAGTTCTGTGTCTATGGGCATTCTATCGGCTCTATATGAAAATGTCATGGTTTGATTACTCCATGACACTTCCCAATTTCCCGGCTTTCGGGGATTGGAAATGTTAAAGCATACTAAGGACCTATCCACATGATATTGGTGGAGCTTCAAACTAGGAGGACTAGAGATATTAAACCTCTTGTCCACTGGCCTCCCACCACTTAGCTCAAGTACCTCTCCTATAGTTAAAGGGAATGGTACTAGTCCTGATTTGCTATGACCTTGAGGTACTTGAGAGCATACCCAACAGTCTGTCTGGTTTAACACTTTACCCACTAAGGAGTGATAGTCACTCAATGGATGCCGGTCCATGTGGATATTAAAACTGGACTGACATTTCTTGATGCACCCATCCTCAACTATATTGTCACAATGCCTACAGATGCAGTTCTCTTTAGCTAACAATCCTTCACAATGTCTACAAATAACATGGCTGCTAGATCGTTTTCTGGTACTCGCCTTTGCTTGGTGATTGTGTTGCTATTGGAAATTTACGCCTCCGTCTCAGTCATCAGAAACCCATTCCGGATCCTTTCTCGACCTCACTGGTACTCTCACCGAAACAGACTGTTCTGGTCAACATCATGGTCAACAGGAAAACACGGACTGCAGTCTCTTGGGGCGAGTCCATCTTACAGGAGGAGAAAGAGAAATTTGTAATGGGGGTAAAAAAAATACTTTGAGGGGAAAGAAAAATGTTACGATGTCTTATGTCCTCTAGTCTTGTTGTTCTTCTTGCTCTGCTGTCATCTCAAAGGTGCTGTCTCTCAGTCTTCCAAACGAACATTCCGGTGATACAATATTCCTTCCAAATCTGCGATTTTTCTGTAAGGAGCAAAAATCTTGCATTACCATTTGTCTAACTGATGTGTGACATACCATCTTTAAAACATAAGAACATGAGAGAGAAGAGAGAAAAAAAAAAAAAAACGAGAGAGAGAACAATTCATCACATTTTACATTAAACAACAAACAAAAAACCATTGTCGGATCTTCCGTTCACCATCAGGCTGTCACACCAACACATCCACTGGTATCCTTGCGAAGTCCCCTCCCCACCAGTATTTCCACACTCCACCCTTTTGTGCCTGGCCAGGACACACCGATGTCGGTAGGTCACACTGGGGTTAGGTAGACTTCTGCAAAGACCAAGTAGCTATGTGATGTTTGAGTTCTGCCGATGAACGTCAGAGATGGGGAAAAATAAATATTTACAAATAAATTTTACAACGTTTACCCGGCCGTTCCTGTGTCTACAAGGAACTGACCTCCCAATATCATTAACTGTAACCTCAGGTTTACTATCAGTCCTAATGATCACCTTTCCTGATTGCATATTACAGGTGCGGCCCAAACTTCTTCCTAGGTGATTCCTGATTACAATTTCGTGTGTCATAACTCTGCTCGCGTTCTTGTCTAGGGGGTCTGACTTTATGTGGGCTGTTACAGTTGCTGGCATAATGCCCTTCTCTTTTACAAAGATAACAAACCCTGGGCTTCCTCCAAGTGCCAGTGACCTGAGGTCTTGGTTGATTTGATGCCTCCTCAAACGCTTGGATGCTCATCACCATCAACCGCTTTCCCTGTACTTCCCTGATTCCTTGGATACCATGGTTATGTTGTTGTCTAGGGGGTTGATATACTTTCTGTAAATTTCTTGATCTACAATCTCTTGCATAATGACCTTCCTTCTGGCAATTATAACACCTTATCACCTTTGACTTACCCACAGGGATCTGAGGCTCCTTACGTCTCTGTGTTTCTCTGTGCTTGCTGATGTTTTGCTCATGCCCAACAGCGGACTTTCTTAATGCAGCCACCGAGATATTTCTCCAGCTTGGGTTGGTGGTCTGTACCCTTGTCCTCAATACCTCCCTCAAACCATTCATTAACACAAATACTGCTACTTCTCTATGCGGTGCACTTGTTTCGATGTTTTCTATACCTGTATACCTAGTCATGTCCTGCAATGCCCAATGGAAATAATTAGAAGTACTTTCCCCTTCGTTTTGTCTTATGGAGAAGATTTTGTTCCACTCGACAATGGCTAGGAAATATACTCCTAACTGTCGGTTGATCTGCTTAATACATTCCTGATTGTTTTCCTCCGTTTGAGGTACTTCTGGGTCTAATTTACAATCAGTAATAAATTTCGCAGGGTCAACACTGGAGGGCAAACATGCCCTCAGCACTGTCCGCCAATCTTTGTTGGTGGGTTCGGCGGAGTTTCCTAGTTCTTTAATAAATCTCTGACATGCAACTAGATCTTTCCTAGGATCAGGGAATTCAGACATAATTGCTCTCAATTCCATCCGGGACCAGGGACGGCGCATTGCACTGTCCCTGACGGGAATGGTTCCCTGAGCGTCAGTCTTCCCATTGGGGACTGTGATCACCCTGACAGGATTAAACTCAATTACATCATCTTGTGTTGGTTCTACAATATGAGATACATTTGTTTGTGCGTGATATATAACACCGTACGTACCTGTGGACACGACCTCACCTGACCCTCCGTTAGGGGGTTTGATTATTGCCGAATTGGTCGCGTCCACCTGGATGTCTTGTGTGATGGCTGCTGGAAAAGGTGCCGACATCGTGCCTGGCTCACTTTCTTGCTGGTAATCCTGAGGGAAGTTTAACATGGGGTGCGACTTGCACAGGTTAACAGTTGTACATTTAACAGTTTTACTTTTATCATTGTTACATTTACTACTACCATAATTATTAATACAGTTGCTAAGTGCATTTTTATCATACACTAGTGTGCCACTCTCTGTAACCACCTTCTCTCTTGTTGCCATATTTTTCTTACCACAGTGAGAGTCAGCTGTGTAAGCTAATTCTCCTTGTCTCTCACCTTCCTGTTGCCATAACTGTAAACAATCATAATGTTGGATCCGTCCCTTTACAGATTTAATGAGACATATCCTTCTCCTTAGATTTGGTAACACCTCTGGGCTAAAACTGCCTACCCGTGGGAACTTTTCCCCATCATGTACAGTCATTCTTTCCCATTCATTGACCTTTGCGTGTGATCCATTTCGGACTTCCCTGTCTGTATCACACGTTATCCTTGCCGACTCTATTGGCCGGTTTACGAAGTCAACCCGAACCGAGGTTGATTGCCCCCTACCTGAACAACTGGCCCCCATCTTTGCAGGTGTTGCTTTCACTACCTCTGACCTTCAAATCAGGGTCTTCAGCGAACCCTTACAAAAACCAAGATGTCCGGGGTAGGCCGGCGGCGGAAGTTTACCGAGTACCTCCACTCACTCGCCCACGTCGACCAATACGCCCACACACTGCCCTAGTGCTGGTGTACTCGACCTAGGGCCCCTGCGACCTGAACCTCTATTTACTGGAACATGTGGGTGTGATCCGAAGAGCACTTAACCCTTCCCAGTAACTATTGGTTGTTAGAGAATTCCCGAGTGACCAGCGAACCTCCCTTAAAATAAAAAAAATTACACAAATCACGTTAGAATGTACAAATAGCGTTTATGACCCCTCTAGCGTACGCAAATGGTACTGGGTCAAGTTAATAACTAATGCACACAATTACGTGCGGTACAATCGTTCTGCACATAAGCAACTAATCTTATGTGCGGAGCGACCAGTGGAATCGAAAATTGTGGCTGCGAATTCCTTCAGCCAGAGCTTAATGGCCTATATGGGTACCGCACCAACCCTTTCTGGTGTTGTGCTCCTTTATTCTTTATCTATAGCGGACTTCTTAGTCTGCTGTACCTAGACCTACTGGTCTGTCTGGACCTCCTGGTCTGTGCTACAGTAGACCTCCTGGTCTGCTATACTCTAATGCTCTTATTAATATGTTTAACAAGGGATGCCTCCCAAGCCACCGTGCAGTCACTTACACGTATGTACCTCACGAGAACTCGATGATTTCCTGTGGTTCAACCCCAAAAATTAGAAACTTATATATATGTATACACACACTTTCACCTCATATACTCTTTACTTTCGTTTCTGCGCAGAAATCCCTTTCATTCAGTATCACAGGCTAATCCCGAAAGGAGTTACAACTAGAGAAGGATCTATTAGCTTAAAATTTAGGACACTGAGATTGACTTGCGCTATTATCTCGTTGCCTCCATATCGCCTACTAAAACAATACTATCGTGTGATTTGTATTATGTGGGCGTACCCAGACGCTCCGTTGCGTAATATACGCTCCGTGCGTCGGCCCTTGCGTCGCGTACGCTAGTCCCGCCCTTTGTTAGAGACACATGTACGCAAGCCAGGTATATCCACAGAAATCCAACTAACACGTTTATATCAATGTAAATGATCTTTAACTGTAATCATCTACCGAGCACCACACAGAACTTCCTTGTATCTTAGGCAAGCCGTGCGCGTGTTTTACAAATTACTCCTTAACGTATTAATATTACTTTTAACTACCAATAGCAACAAATCTTTCTCAGCATGTTATCAATAATAAATGGCAAGCAGGAAGGTGAGACGTGAAAATACACAAATGAAAATGCAATTCTAAATTAATCTAATAACATACATTGATGTAAGCACGCACATATAGATATTACATATATGTACTCATCACTATTACATATATGAGACCCTATTCAGTGCTTCTAATTTGCATATGAATGTGCGATTTCTTTCACTGCTGGGAAAGGAAAAAAAAAAACCAAAACCCAGTTATACAGGTTAATTTGCACTTCAATGGCTATCCTACACCAAGCAGAGAATCCTAGAATAGGGTAAAGAAACCAAAAAAAAAAACCCAAAACTTTGTTTTATCTGTGTATCGTTCTTAAATCAAATACTCATTCCACTAATAACTTATATCAAACTCTATCTGAACCACTCATGATTGACCATGACATGGACTAAATAAATGCATTAAAAACTCATTAAATGATGATTTCTTTTTGACAATGGTTGGCTGATTATTTCCTGAGTCAACTGAAAATCAGCCGCTTAGGAAAAAAAAAATTTGACCTTCCCAAAATGGTCGCTGCTCCTCCCCCTTCCATATCCATGAGGTTTACACAAAATGGAGGACAGACCATGCGGCTTCTTTTGTCACAAAGAAAATCATCATTCCAGCCCCTTAAGTTATTCTAGGCCTGAGCTAAAAAAAAAATAAAACTATCAAGCCATGCAGAGCGACCAAAAAAATACTTTTAAACCTATTTAAACAGACATGCAATCCAATCTGCATGTGCAGTTGGCACCAAATAGAAATAAAAACCAGATTTACAAAGACAATAGCTTAATGTTCTTACCTTCTTCGGTTCCCGGATTCCACCAGCACTCCTACAACGTAGCGATGCAGGCGCTTATCTAGTCAGCACTACTGTATCCCCAACCACCAACACGGATACCAAGGGATACTACCTTCCCCCTTTGCTGACAGATAAAGTCTGCTTGTGTTCGCTAGTGCGGATATGTGGAGGAAGGACGAGGACCCAATTGATAAAGCTAAATATTTATCTTATAACATTCACTATATGTGGGTAAGAGACTCAGTACGCAATTGGCGTATGGGGTACCGTAAGGGTACACACTTAGCGTAGCAGACGCTTAGCCGTGGTCGAGACGCACATGCGGCACGCTCGCTCACAGCTTAACGCTTGGTGTCGAGCACGCTATAGGCGGCCGACTACCTTAATGCTACGCTACCAGCGTAGCGGACGCTCGTGACCACGAGGGGAACACGAGCGGCGCAGACGCTCACGGGATGACACTCAGTAAACCTTGTATGCAACACACAGAAAGGATACGCTTATACTGTAAACCTTGTATTGAAATACTGTAGCGATATAACGCTGCTTAACCTTGTTAATACAAAAGCTGTTTGAGCGATTGAGACGCTCCGAATACCCTCAGTAATGTAATAAACACACAATACCTTGCTAAGGTTCCAACACCTTTACTAACAATATCTAGCTATGTAAAAAAAGGGAAAACAGTTAACAGTTCATACACTACAGGCTAACATCAATATCTAAACATAACTATACATATACAATATACAACAGTTTAACAATAACAGAGAGAGAGAGAGAGAGAGAGAGAGAGTATGGCAAATACAGAGAATACGTTGGTCATAGAGAGTACTTACACACATGGGAATGAATCGCAGGCGCAATCTGGATATCCAGCTCCCAGTTAATCAGTGATGAAAACCGTTGTGGAGAGAAGAGTCTTGTGTCCCCAAGTCTATTGCAAACTATAATTATTTACTAGCTCAAAACATACTTCAATAGATACTATGTGTCCTCTTTTCATTGGTTAGGGGGTGGGACATGTATTGCACCTGGGATCATTGGTTAGTTCAAGAAATGGGCGATGGCTAGGACTTGTCAGTATTCTAAATTCCTCTCTTGGTTGTATTGGGGAAACCTATTGTTTGGATCTTCCAAACAAACTCTGTCTCTGTGCTTTGTTTATCCTCTGGTCACCTCTTTCAGTTGAGACAATGACATCTCAGCACTCATTATTCTGGAGAGAAACCTGGACCTATTCATAAACAAAGGTATAAGCCCTCTTCATAGAATCTCAAAGCTTAGTGTAAGTAAGGCTATTTGTTTTCGGTCTGTGTGAAAGAGGTGACTGAATTCCAGTCCCCCACCCTGCATTTGTGTAATTTATTCTGAATGCAATTAATCTTATGTTCTACTTCTGTGCATAAACATGAGCAGGAACTATACGAATCCCTCCCAACTGTCATAGACACAACACTTCTTCAATACCCCACAGCTGGACACCAAATACTACCCTCCAACCTTTATCTGAACCCTCCCAGCATGTAAAGGAGAATTTCTCAGGTCCAAGAACCGTTTTAAACTTACCATACTTGCTGACATTATTAAGGGGAATATTAACTATAAAACGCATTATATTGGTTAAATATGTAGCGATTGAGTCGCTCGCTAGTCGCACACAAACACCGCCGTAAATACCCATCTCCATGCGCAGGCGACGTCAGAGCGTCCCCTACGCAACCTGAGGGGATGCATACGCACGGGGGAGTCGGTGCGCGAGCAGCGGGCACGTGCATTGGGGTTAGTACAAGGCATCATAGGTCGCTATATTTTTCGACTTTGACAATATATATATACTGTGTATATATATATATATATATATATATATATATACTGCTCAAAAAAATAAAGGAAACACTAAAATAACACATCCTAGATCTGAATGAATGAAATATTCTTATTAAATACTTTGTTCTTTACATAGTTGAATGTGCTGACAACAAAATCACACAAAAATTATCAATGGAGATCAAATTTATTAACCCATGGAGGTCTGGATTTGGAGTCACACTCAAAATTAAAGTGGAAAAACAAACTTTGATGTAATGTCCTTAAAACAAGTCAAAATGAGGCTCAGTAGTGTGTGTGGCCTCCACGTGCCTGTATGACCTCCCTACAACGCCTGGGCATGCTCCTGAGGTTGCGGATGGTCTCCTGAGGGATCTGCTCCCAGACCTGGACTAAAGCATCCGCCAACTCCTGGACAGTCTGTGGTGCAACGTGGCGTTGGTGGATGGAGCGAGACATGATGTCCCAGATGTGCTCAATTGGATTCAGGTCTGGGGAACGGGCGGGCCAGTCCATAGCATCAATGCCTTCGTCTTGCAGGAACTGCTGACACACTCCAGCCACATGAGGTCTAGCATTGTCTTGCATTAGGAGGAACCCAGGGCCAACCGCACCAGCATATGGTCTCACAAGGGGTCTGAGGATCTCATCTCGGTACCCGACGGCAGTCAGGCTACCTCTGGTGAGCACATAGAGGGCTGTGCGGCCCCCCCAAAGAAATGCCACCCACACCATTACTGACCCACTGCCAAACCGGTCATGCTGGAGGATGTTGCAGGCAGCAGAACGTTCTCCTTGGCGTCTCCAGACTCTGTCACGTCTGTCACATGTGCTCAGTGAGAACCTGCTTCCATCTGTGAAGAGCACAGGGCGCCAGTGGCGAATTTGCCAATCTTGGTGTTCTCTGGCAAATGCCAAACGTCCTGCACGGTGTTGGGCTGTAAGCACACCCCCCACCTGTGGACGTCGGGCCCTCATAGTGTCTGTTTCTGTTCATTTGAGTAGACACATGCACATTTGTGGCTTGCTGGAGGTCATTTTGCAGGGCTCTGGCAGTGCTCCTCCTGTTCCTCCTTGCACAAAGGCGGAGGTAGCCGTCCTGCTGCTGGGTTGTTACCCTCCTACGGCCTCCTCCACGTCTCCTGATGTACTGGCCTGTCTCCTGGTAGCGCCTCCATGCTCTGGACACTACGCTGACAGACACAGCAAACATTCTTGCTACAGCTCGCATTGATGTGCCATCCTGGATGAGCTGCACTACCTGAGCCACTTGTGTGGGTTGTAGACTCCGTCTCATGCTACCACTAGAGTGAAAGCACCGCCAGCTTTCAAAAGTGACCAAAACATCAGCCAGAAACCATAGGAGCTGAGAAGTGGTCTGTGGTCACCACGTGCAGAACAACTCCTTTATTGGGGATGTCTTGCTAATTGCCTATAAATTCCACCTGTTGTCTATTCCATTTGCACAACAGCATGTGAAATTGATTGTCAATCAATGTCGCTTCCTAAGTGGACAGTTTGATTTCACAGAAGTGTGATTGACTTGGAGTTACATTGTGTTGTTTAAGTGTTCCCTTTTATTTTTTTTGAGCAGTGTATATATATATATATATATATATATATATACACACCAAATCTGAGGGCGCTAATGACTTCTTAATCTATTACAGACAGTCACAATAATTTAAAAAATTTATTCATAAAACACAATGTTATCTCCATTTCATAGTGTCAACAACATTATCATCATACAGGATGGATTTTCAATCTGACATATATAGATTTCAACATACACCAATTAGGTTAGATAAAATACAAAACCCAATTTCAATATAAACCAATTAGGTTTAATCAGATGTAGAACCCGACGCGTTTCGTCCCTTAGGACTTCCTCAGGGGTATTAGATCTGAGTGAACAGAAAAAGTACAATGACTTAATACAATCACAATACATAATTCAATAAAACCATCCAGACCCATTGGTTAGATACAACATATTAAAAGTAAAAATCCATAATTTGGACTAAAGTATATATAATAACTAATTTAATAGTGCCAGTATATAGTGAAGATAGAGCAGGTGCCGTGGAAAAATTGTTTGATATACATACCAAAATATGTCGGAAGCTAATAACTCCAGACGAATTCCATATTTATAAAATCAAGATAAGCCTACACCAATAATAGACCTATAGTGAAAAATTAGTATTTTTTTTATTATTAAATGTGAGTAATTTTACAATATAGATCACCCATGTGATAATAATTAAAAAATACGTACCAATCAAACTCATAGACTGATACCAAAGTGACTTATTCCTTTGACCATTATTTATGAAAATGGTCAATAAGAATGGAGTGGGTCTAAACGTTTATATCAGACCTACAATTGAAAAAAGTATATATTGAAATAGGGAACCCACTTAGAATTAGGACCACCATTGTGAAAATAAGTGTTTGAATACATACCCATATACTGTGTGTTTTCACGCAACACTGGATAAATGTAAATTTTATTGGCCTCAAATCATGTAGATTGAGTGCCTAAAAACATTATAAATTCAAAATTAAAACTCTGAATTCATAATTTATCGTGTATCAAAAATAACCAATAGGTTGAATTCACAATATATACATAGATACAATCCATTTTGATCACATATAATCCTCTAACTATATAGAACCATTGAACCCACAGAGCAGTATTACTTACTTCAATGCTGCCTCCTCTCTCAAAATCCAGTGAATGACTGAGAGTGGTAATAAGTCCACTTATTTATACCCCCTGGAGTATGACCTCATATCCTCTTAATGCCGATTGGTTAATAAAAATAACCTATAAACCTCTATATAGGTGGTTATATGGAGGACCTTATCATACCCACCAGGTACTAGATATATACCATATACTTTCTGATATAATATCTAGTTTAATATTCACGTGGAACCGCATGTATTCGACAGGAGTCCAATAGGTTACTTCTGGATGAAACCATATATGTGATTTTGAATAGGAATCCTACTGATGAGTTTTTAGAGCAATTGTCCTTACTTTTGAATAAAGGTTTAAAAGATGGATGCATTTGTATGGAGGAATATAACTACCTTTTGGTTAGATTCCCCATTATCCCGACGTTTTACCATATCCCTAAGGTCCACAAAAATAAAAATAACCCCCCCGGAAGACCCATAGTGGCGGGAGTGGATTCATTGACCGCGAATTTATCGCATTATGTAGATCTGAAATTACAGCCTTTGGTTTTATTGAACAAATCACATCTGAAAGATTCATCGTCTATATTGAACATTGTTAAAGATCTGGTTTGGTCCTCAGATATGGTGTGGATTACTATAGATGTTCAAGCATTGTATTCCAGTATCCCCCATTCTAAGGGAATTGAAGCCGTACAGAAAGCCCTTATTACAAACTCAGCAATGGAGGAAAAAGAGGTTGTGTTTCTTTTGAACTGCATCAGGTTCATATTGGAACATAACTTCTTTGAATATAACGGAAAGTTTTACTTGCAAACCCAGGGGACGGCGATGGGGACAAAATTTGCCCCCTCGTACGCGAACATCTTTATGGCAGCCTGGGAAATGAGTTACATCTATGGTTCCAGGTTTGAGGAAAACATAGTACTGTACAAACGCTATATAGACGACATCTTGATTATTTGGCAAGGGAACCCAGGGTTAATACCTGAGTTTATTCGATATATTAATGATAATGATAACAATCTCCGCTTTACACATTCAGAAGATCCTCTACAGATCGAGTATCTGGACTTGGAGTTAAAAGGTACACCAGGAGAATATATATTATCTAAAACCCATTTTAAGTCGGTAGACGCTAATAGTTACATTCCATTCTCAAGTTGCCACCATCCTACGTGGAAAAAAAGTGTTCCATATTCACAGTTTCTGAGAGTAAGACGCAATTGCAGTCATTTACATGACTATTGGTCTCAATCCCAAGTATTGGTTGATCGTTTCTTACAGAGAGGATATGATCTTCGTTCTATTGAGGAAGCTAGAGAAAAAGCTTCTACAAGAGAGAGAGTGGATCTTCTTGTTCCTAAACCTCAGATGGAGAAGAAAAAGCATATTAGACCATTTTTAACACAGTATAATAAGGAAAACCATCTAATTAGAAAAGTGCTTGACCGCCATTGGGGAATACTTAAGAAGGACCCTATACTTGGTTCTCATCTGCCAGCAAAACCACAGGTGGTCTTTCGGAGATCAACCAATCTTAAAAGTATACTTGCTCCAAGTAGATTTCAACAAAAAAACAAAACATCTAATCTAGAGAAAAAGAACTTTCTGTTAGAAAAAAAATCGGGCTGTTTCCCTTGTCAGAAATGCATATGCTGCAAATTTATGGATCGCACCAAGTTTGAATTCAAACTGGACACGGGGAGACGTTATTCGCTAGATGAGGTAGTTACTTGTACCAGCAGTTTTGTAATATATAAAATATCCTGCAGTTGTGGTTTAATTTATATAGGGAAAACCAAAAGGCAATTGAAAATAAGAGTACAAGAACATATGCGTAATATTAAAAACAAAGTAAGGACACACAGTTTACCGAGGCATTATGCGGACAAGCACAAATCTGAAGTTTTAACCACTAATTTTAGTTTTAGTGTAGTGGAATTTGTTAAAGAACCTAAAAGAGGGGGTAGTAGGGAATTAATCCTTTCAAAACGTGAAAGCTTTTGGATATATACAATTAACTCTTTAACACCTTTTGGCTTAAATGAAGGGATTGATATCGCCTCTTTCATTTGAATTATGTTTAGTGTGAACATGTTAATTTGCTAATATGGGTAGGTAGGTATGAGTATTATTAGCTGTTTTTACAACTATGAGATTAGGCCAATGCATTTTGTTTATGGATACAATAAGGTAATATGAGTATTATTGGCTGTAAATATGGAATTATTGAACCTTTTGAGCAGTTAAGTAATTAGGGGTATACTATATATAATTCATTGCTACTATTGATGGGGGGCTCTAGTTACTAGAAAGGTTTTAGATAATCAAAACATAAGGAGATATAGTTGTTAATTAAAAGTATTCTTTTGATGCAATCAGGCTATTATTAAATATGTCACCTGATCGCTATGGCGATCATTACTTTAATATTGTTTGATCGCCATTATAAGGAATCTTAGTAACCCTTTTATTAATTGTAGCGAACGGTTGTTATGGCAACCATTATAATTGGGTGCTATGGTCACCATAACAGTGAATTAGGTTCCCCCTCTCTTGTAGCGGTGCTATGGCAACCACCGTGACGTGACGGAGGGCGTCCACATTCCTCCAGTAGTGGACGTCCGCAATGAAGGTCCGCCTCTGTGATGTACGTCCCCGCCAGTCAGGAAGTGACGGCGGTGGAACGCACAAACCGGAAGTATATACCCGGTCGTGGAACGCATGTCGAATACATGCGGTTCCACGTGAATATTAAACTAGATATTATATCAGAAAGTATATGGTATATATCTAGTACCTGGTGGGTATAATAAGGTCCTCCATATAAGCACCTATATAGAGGTTTATAGGTTATTTTTATTAACCAATCGGCATTAAGAGGATATGAGGTCATACTCCAGGGGGTATAAATAAGTGGACTTATTACCACTCTCAGTCATTCACTGGATTTTGAGAGAGGAGGCAGCATTGAAGTAAGTAATACTGCTCTGTGGGTTCAATGGTTCTATATAGTTAGAGGATTATATGTGATCAAAATGGATTGTATCTATGTATATATTGTGAATTCAACCTATTGGTTATTTTTGATACACGATAAATTATGAATTCAGAGTTTTAATTTTGAATTTATAATGTTTTTAGGCACTCAATCTACATGATTTGAGGCCAATAAAATTTACATTTATCCAGTGTTGCGTGAAAACACACAGTATATGGGTATGTATTCAAACACTTATTTTCACAATGGTGGTCCTAATTCTAAGTGGGTTCCCTATTTCAATATATACTTTTTTCAATTGTAGGTCTGATATAAACGTTTAGACCCACTCCATTCTTATTGACCATTTTCATAAATAATGGTCAAAGGAATAAGTCACTTTGGTATCAGTCTATGAGTTTGATTGGTACGTATTTTTTAATTATTATCACATGGGTGATCTATATTGTAAAATTACTCACATTTAATAATAAAAAAAATACAAATTTTTCACTATAGGTCTATTATTGGTGTAGGCTTATCTTGATTTTATAAATATGGAATTCGTCTGGAGTTATTAGCTTCCGACATATTTTGGTATGTATATCAAACAATAATTTTTCCACGGCACCTGCTCTATCTTCACTATATACTGGCACTATTAAATTAGTTATTATATATACTTTAGTCCAAATTATGGATTTTTACTTTTAATATGTTGTATCTAACCAATGGGTCTGGATGGTTTTATTGAATTATGTATTGTGATTGTATTAAGTCATTGTACTTTTCTGTTCACTCAGATCTAATACCCCTGAGGAAGTCCTAAGGGACGAAACGCGTCGGGTTCTACATCTGATTAAACCTAATTGGTTTATATTGAAATTGGGTTTTGCATTTTATCTAACCTAATTGGTGTATGTTGAAATCTATATATGTCAGATTGAAAATCCATCCTGTATGATGATAATGTTGTTGACACTATGAAATGGAGATAACATTGTGTTTTATGAATAAATTTTTTAAATTATTGTGACTGTCTGTAATAGATTAAGAAGTCATTAGCGCCCTCAGATTTGGTGTGTATGTAATATTTTTGAATTCTTGCGGACGAAGGATTCTTCTAGAGGTGCTGCTTATATATCCCAAGCGCAATTTGGTACCATTTTTGCATATATATATATATATATATATATATATATATATATATAGTGTTGTGGATGTATAAAAATTCATGGATAATTATTGTGCCTCAGTTCATTAAATAAATAAATCAATAGGACATTAATATAGTCAGTCTATTGAATGCACGGTAGTGCAGTGTTGGACTTTAAACCTTGTCAGTGTGTAATATGGAGAAATGTTTAATTAATGTTATTAGTGGGATATAGAGATATAGTTTAATATATCCTGTGTAGGTAACTATGATTGTGACAATTGGCAAAAAATAAATATATGTGAATGTAATAAAGTGGGGTATACCAGTGAATTGAGTGGTGGTGTAATACAGTGTGGTGGCCGGGGATAAAGGGGGTCATTCCGAGTTGTTCGCTCGTTACTTCTTTGTCGCAACGGAGCGAATAGTCGCTAATGCGCATGCGCAATGTCCGCAGTGCGACTGCGCCAAGTAAATTTGCTATGCAGTTAGGTATTTTACTCACGGCATTACGAGGTTTTTTCTTCGTTCTGGTGATCGTAATGTGATTGACAGGAAGTGGGTGTTTCTGGGCGGAAACTGGCCGTTTTATGGGAGTGTGTGAAAAAACGCTACCGTTTCAGGGAAAAACGCGGGAGTGGCCGGAGAAATGGAGGAGTGTCTGGGCAAACGCTGGGTGTGTTTGTGACGTCAAACCAGGAACGACAAGCACTGAACTGATCGCACTGGCAGAGTAAGTCTCGAGCTACTCAGAAACTGCACAGAGAAGTCTTTGCGCATTATTGCGAATCTTTCGTTCGCAATTTTGATAAGCTAAGATTCACTCCCAGTAGGCGGCGGCTTAGCGTGTGCAAAGCTGCTAAAAGCAGCTTGCGAGCGAACAACTCGGAATGACCCCCAAAAAGTGTATATGGGATGGCGATGAAAATGAAAAAGGGTTTGTGTTTTTTGTTATTGGTTAGAGTACTAATGATATGTGATCTTAGGGAGAATCAATAAAGGTCAGTGAAATATGTCAATTAAAGTGCAAACTGCAAAGAAATTAGATTTTGTCACAAAAACCGTGTTTGATAAGGATAAAAAATATATTGCTATTAGCCACAATTAAATAACCTTATAACTCTAGATGAAATAACGACTCGGACAACAACTGCTTGGATTGAAGGTCACAGCTTTTATTAATCATGACCGAATTAGAATCTCTCAAAGGTGGTCAAGAAGGCGCCACAAGATCAGCTCCAGCCAAAATGAAATAAATATTGAAATTGAGGGATGACTAAAACGCCCCTCCCAAAGACACAACTGCGCTGTGAAGGACTCACCACCCCTTACTCAAGCATGGTCTGAGCGCCTCGCAAAAGGTGCCTAGGTCCCCCCACAGAAGTAGGACATTTGGCCTAAATTCTAAGGGGTAAGTGTCCCACAGCGACCTCTTGTGTCACATGTGGCCACTGATCTGCAGCACCTTCCCGCCTGGCTGTGCCTCACCAGTAACATTTTATTAAAGAATAAACAAATATACTATTGAATGCATGTCTTTGGGTGGGATGGATGGGCCTTTCAAATAGCAAAAGATGGCAAGTCAAATGGATGCTACTATATGTACTGTTACTAAACCACTACCACTAAAATTCAAATTGCCAGACTTTGTAACCAATAGAAAAATACCCCTTACTCATACCAACATCTACTTAGCAACAGGTTCCTTAGATTGACCAATCACAAAAATATCAGTACTCTTATTTAGTGTCAGGCTTATCCAGCCCTCGCCTGCTTTAAAACTTAACTGGCATGGTCAGATTTCATGCAACTGCGCCGTCCCAACCTGTCCCCCCATTTTTGACGAGGAGATCCGTTCTGCAGATGTGCATAATATAATGTTTAAATATTGAAAAAAATAATTTTTTTACTTTATTAAATAAAATAAATTTTAAAAAACAATGTTGTTAACGCTTTTGAAGGGAAAAATTGTCAGTTAAGTGGTTAAGGCATCCATTCATAATTGCTATTAACCACAATTAAATAACCTTATAACTCTAGATGAAATAACGACTCGGACACCAACTGCTTGGATTGAAGGTCACAGCTTTTATTAATCAGAACCGAATTAGAATCTCTCAAAGGTGACCAAGAAGGCGCCACAAGATCAGCTCCAGCCAAACTAAAATAATAAGAATTTACTTACCGATAATTCTATTTCTCGGAGTCCGTAGTGGATGCTGGGGTTCCTGAAAGGACCATGGGGAATAGCGGCTCCGCAGGAGACAGGGCACAAAAGTAAAGCTTTCCGATCAGGTGGTGTGCACTGGCTCCTCCCCCTATGACCCTCCTCCAAGCCAGTTAGGTACTGTGCCCGGACGAGCGTACACAATAAGGGAGGAATTTTGAATCCCGGGTAAGACTCATACCAGCCACACCAATCACACCGTACAACTTGTGATCTAAACCCAGTTAACAGTATGATAACAGCGGAGCCTCTGAAAAGATGGCTCACAACAATAATAACCCGATTTTTGTAACTATGTACAAGTATTGCAGATAATCCGCACTTGGGATGGGCGCCCAGCATCCACTACGGACTCCGAGAAATAGAATTATCGGTAAGTAAATTCTTATTTTCTCTATCGTCCTAGTGGATGCTGGGGTTCCTGAAAGGACCATGGGGATTATACCAAAGCTCCCAAACGGGCGGGAGAGTGCGGATGACTCTGCAGCACCGAATGAGAGAACTCCAGGTCCTCCTTAGCCAGGGTATCAAATTTGTAGGATTTTACAAACGTGTTTGCCCCTGACTAAATAACCGCTCGGCAAAGTTGTAAAGCCGAGACCCCTCGGGCAGCCGCCCAAGATGAGCCCACCTTCCTTGTGGAATGGGCATTTACATATTTTGGCTGTGGCAGGCCTGCCACAGAATGTGCAAGCTGAATTGTATTACACATCCAACTAGCAATAGTCTGCTTAAAAGCAAGAGCACCCAGTTTGTTGGGTGCATACAGGATAACAGCAAGTCAGTTTTCCTGACTCCAGCCGTCCTGGAACCTATATTTTCAGGGCCCTGACAACATCTAGCAACTTGGAGTCCTCCAAGTCCCTAGTAGGTGCAAGGCACCACAATAAGCTGGTTCAGGTGAAACACTGACACCACCTTAGGGAGAGAACTGGGGACGAGTCCGCAGCTCTGCCCTGTCCGAATGGACAAACAAATATGGGCTTTTTTGAGAAAAAAACCACCAATTTTACACTCGCCTGGTCCAGGCCAGGGCCAAGAACATGGTCACTTTTCATGTGAGATGCTTCAAATCCACAGATTTGACTGGTTTTAAACCAATGTGATTTGAAGAATCCCAGAACTACGTTGAGATCCCACAGTGCCACTGGAGGCACAAAAGAGGGTTGTATATGCAATACTCCCTTGACAAAGTTCTGGACTTCAGGAACTGAAGCCAATTCTTTCTGGAAGAAAATTGACAGGGCCGAAATTTGAACCTTAATGGACCCCAATTTGAGGCCCATAGACACTCCTGTTTGCAGGAAATGCAGGAATCGACCGAGTTGAAATTTCTTTGTGGGGCCTTCCTGGCCTCACACCACGCAACATATTTTCGCCACATGTGGTGATAATGTTGTGCGGTCACCTCCTTTCTGGCTTTGACCAGGGTAGGAATGACCTCTTCCGGAATGCCTTTTTCCCTTAGGATCCGGCGTTCCACCGCCATGCCAACAAACGCAGCTGCGGTAAGTCTTGGAACAGACATGGTACTTGCTGAAGCAAGTCCCTTCTTAGCGGCAGAGGCCATAAGACCTCTGTAAACATCTCTTGAAGTTCCGGGTACCAAGTCCTTCTTGGCCAATCCGGAGCCATGAGTATAGTTCTTACTCCTCTACGTCTTATAATTCTCAGCACCTTAGGTATGAGAAGCAGAGGAGGGAACACATACACCGACTGGTACACCCACGGTGTTACCAGAACGTCCACAGCTATTGCCTGAGGGTCTCTTGACCTGGCGCAATACCTGTCCCGTTTTTTGTTCAGACGGGACGCCATCATGTCCACCTTTGGTATTTCCCAACGGTTTACAATCATGTGGAAAAAACTTCCCGATGAAGTTTCCACTCTCCCGGGTGGAGGTCGTGCCTGCTGAGGAAGTCTGCTTCCCAGTTTCCATTCCCGGGATGAAACACTGCTGACAGTGCTATCACATGATTTTCCGCCCAGCGAAAAGTCCTTGCAGTTTTTGCCATTGCCCTCCTGCTTCTTGTGTCGCCCTGTCTGTTTACGTGGGCGACTGCCGTGATGTTTTTCCCACTGGATCAATACCGGCTGACCTTGAAGCAGAGGTCTTGCTAAGCTTAGAGCATTATAAATTTACCCTTAGCTCCAGTATATTTATGTGGAGAAAAGTCTCCAGACTTGATCACACTCCCTGGAAATTTTTTCCTTGTGTGACTGCTCCCCAGCCTCTCGGGCTGGGCTCCGTGGTCACCAGCATCCAATCCTGAATGCCGAATCTGCGGCCCTCTAGAAGATGAGCACTCTATAACCACCACAGGAGAGACACCCTTGTCCTTGGATATAGGGTTATCCGCTGATGCATCTGAAGATGCGATCCGGACCATTTGTCCAGCAGATCCCACTGAAAAGTTCTTGCGTGAAATCTGCCGAATGGAATTGCTTCGTAGGAAGCCACCATTTTCTACCAGGACCCTTGTGCAATGATGCACTGTTTTTAGGAGGTTCCTGACTAGCTCGGATAACTCCCTGGCTTTCTCTTTCGGGAGAAACACCTTTTTCTGGACTGTGTCCAGAATCATCCCTAGGCACAGCAGACGTGTCGTCGGGATCAGCTGCGATTTTGGAATATTTAGAATCCACCCGTGCTGTTGTAGCAGTATCCGAGATAGTGCTACTCCTACCTCCAACTGTTCCCTGGACTATGCCCTTATCAGGAGATCGTCCAAGTAAGGGATAATTAAGACGCCTTTTCTTCGAAGAAGAATCATCATTTCGGCCATTACCTTAGTAAAGACCCGGGGTGCCGTGGACAATCCAAACGGCAGCGTCTGAAACTGATAGTGACAGTTCTGCACCACGAACCTGAGGTACCCTTAGTGAGAAGGGCAAATTTGGGACATAGAGGTAAGCATCCCTGATGTCCCGGGACACTATATAGTCCCCTTCTTCCTGTTCGTTATCACTGCTCTGAGTGACTCCATCTTGATTTGAACCTTTGTAAGTGTTCAAAAATTTTTTAGATTTAGAATAAGTCTCACCTAGCCTTCTGGCTTCAGTACCACAATATAGTGTGGAATAATACCCCTTTTCTTGTAGTAGGAGGGGTAATTTAATTATCACCTGCTGGGAATACAGCTTGTGAATTTTTTCCCATACTGCCTCCTTGTCGGAGGGAGACCTTGGTAAAGCAGACTTCAGGAGCCTGCGAAGGGGAAACGTCTCGACATTCCAATCTGTACCCCTGGGATACTACTTGTAGGATCCAGGGGTCCTGTACGGTCTCAGCGCCATGCTGAGAACTTGTCAGAAGCGGTGGAACGCTTCTGTTCCTGGGAATGGGCTGCCTGCTGCAGTCTTCTTCCCTTTCCTCTATCCCTGGGCAGATATGATCTTATAGGGACGAAAAGACTGAGGCTGAAAAGACGGTGTCTTTTTCTGCAGAGATGTGACTTAGGGTAAAAACGGTGGATTTTCCAGCAGTTGCCGTGGCCACCAGGTCCGATGGACCGACCCCAAATAACTCCTCTTCCTTTATACGGCAATACACCTTTGTGCCGTTTGGAATCTGCATCACCTGACCCCTGTCGTGTCCATAACATCTTCTGGCAGTTATGGACATCGCATTTACTCTTGATGCCAGAGTGCAAATATCCCTCTGTGCATCTCGCATATATAGAAATGCATCCTTTAAATGCTCTATAGTCAATAAAATACTGTCCCTGCCAAGGGTATCAATATTTTTAGTCAGGGAATCCGACCAAGCCACCCCAGCTCTGCACATCCAGGCTGAGGCGATCGCTGGTCGCAGTATAACACCAGTATGTGTGTATATACTTTTAAGGATATTTTCCAGCTTCCTATCAGCTGGTTCCTTGAGGGCAGCCGTATCAGGGGACGGTAACGCCACTTGTTTTGATAAGCGTGTGAGCGCCTTATCCACCCTAAGGGGTGTTTCCCAACGCGCCCTAACTTCTGGCGGGAAAGGGTATACCGCCCATAATTTTCTATCGGGGGGAACCCACGCATCATCACACACTTTATTTAATTTATCTGATTCAGGAAAAACTATGGTAGTTTTTTCACATCCCACATAATACCCTCTTTTGTGGTACTTGTAGTCTCAGAAATATGTAACACCTCCTTCATTGCCTTTAACGTGTGGCCCTAATAAGGAATACGTTTGTTTATTCACCGTCGACACTGGATTCAGTGTCCCTGTCTGTGTCTGTGTCGACCGACTAAAGTAAACGGGCGTTTTAAAACCCCTGACGGTGTTTTTGAGACGTCTGGACCGGTACTAATTGTTTGTCGGCCGTCTCATGTCGTCAACCGACCTTGCAGCGTGTTGACATTATCACGTAATTCCCTAAATAAGCCATCCATTCCGGTGTCGACTCCCTAGAGAGTGACATCACCATTACAGGCAATTGCTCCGCCTCCTCACCAACATCGTCCTCCTACATGTCGACACACACGTACCGACACACAGCACACACACAGGGAATGCTCTGATAGAGGACAGGACCCACTAGCCCTTTGGAGAGACAGAGGGAGAGTTTGCCAGCACACACCAAAAACGCTATAATTATATAGGGACAACCTTATATAAGTGTTTTCCCTTATAGCATCTTTTTTTTTTTTTTTTTATATTTCTAACGCCAAATTAGTGCCCCCCCTCTCTGTTTTAACCCTGTTTCTGTAGTGCAGTGCAGGGGAGAGCCTGGGAGCCTTCCCTCCAGCCTTTCTGTGAGGGAAAATGGCGCTGTGTGCTGAGGAGATAGGCCCCGCCCCTTTTTCGGCGGCCTCGTCTCCCGCTCTTAACGGATTCTGGCAGGGGTTAAATATCTCCATATAGCCTCCGGAGGCTATATGTGAGGTATTTTTAGCCAAAATAGGTTTTCATTTGCCTCCCAGGGCGCCCCCCTCCCAGCGCCCTGCACCCTCAGTGACTGCCGTGTGAAGTGTGCTGAGAGGAAAATGGCGCACAGCTGCAGTGCTGTGCGCTACCTTTAGAAGACTGAGGAGTCTTCTGCCGCCGATTCTGGACCTCTTCTTATTTCAGCATCTGCAAGGGGGCCGGCGGCAAGGCTCCGGTGACCATCCAGGCTGTACCTGTGATCGTCCCTCTGGAGCTGATGTCCAGTAGCCAAGAAGCCAATCCATCCTGCACGCAGGTGAGTTCACTTCTTCTCCCCTAAGTCCCTCGTTGCAGTGATCCTGTTGCCAGCAGGACTCACTGTAAAATAAAAAACCTAAGCTAAACTTTTCTAAGCAGCTCTTTAGGAGAGCCACCTAGATTGCACCCTTCTCGGCCGGGCACAAAAATCTAACTGGCTTGGAGGAGGGTCATAGGGGGAGGAGCCAGTGCACACCACCTGATCGGAAAGCTTTACTTTTGTGCCCTGTCTCCTGCGGAGCCGCTATTCCCCATGGTCCTTTCAGGAACCCCAGCATCCACTAGGACGATAGAGAAAAATATAAAAATTGAAGGATGACTAAAACGCCCCTCCCAAAGACACAATTGTGCTGTGTCTTACTCAAGCACAGTCTGAGCACCTCGCAAAAGGCACCCAGATCCCCCTGCAGAAGTAGGACACCTGGCCTAAATTCTAAGGGGTAAGTGCCCCACAGCAAACCTCTTGCATCACATGTGGCCGCTGATCTGCAGCGCCTTCCCACCACAGCAAGGTTTCTTCCATAAACTGCAGCATAGCCACCTGGAAATCGACGAAAAGTACTAATCCAAAACACAAAAAAATTCTTTAAGAAAAATACCAAGGCCTAAGCTAGAAAGATGAATTCCATCTGGCCTATAAAGGTGCTGTGACTCTAAACCAATCATAGGATGTATAGCCACTAAACCTCCAAAACTCTTGAAGAACCGGGACACCGCTACATTAACTTTTTTCCTAGCCTTCTCTAACGCTAAATGATCCCTAGCTCCTCTCCACACCCAACGGGGTATGATCTGTAACCAATCCAGCCGCACAGCCGGCCATCTATTCCTAAAATTCAATATCCACCTTTATTTTTAGTATCAAATTGATACCTTTCACCTGCCCTATATCATTACCTCCCAAGTGGATAACAACCACCTCTGGTTGATCCTGTTTAGCAGAAAAACACAAAGTCTAAAAAAGTTGACTATCCGATCCCCCTAACTCCAATCCACTTAATCCTATGACCTCCCAATAACAAAGAGGCCTTCTTGGCTAAAGGGTGTTTTTCTGCCCAAAATAGAAAAGAATGGCCAAAAAAACCACACCATTCCAGATGAAAAATCTTGAGCTGAAAACAAAACACACTGTAGTCAGGTCCTCACCCAAACCATAAAACAGAAAAATCAACGGGGAAAAAGACCTAGCAAAACTAAAGGGTAGAAGAACCAACAACCCAAGTGAAGGAGAAAACTTAAAAAACCTCACATGGACCTTAACCTACCAGCCAATTGTAATTAAAGGCATCCTCAGAGGAAAAATTAAAAATTCTCCTTACACCCTCGATTCCTGAATACAGTATGCAAGAACAAAGCAGTAAACAATGTTTTTGGGTTATTAATAAAGAGCAAAACTATAACTTATTACAGCGAACATATGACTTATAAGCACCTGATTTCCACCTGCCAACCTTCTGAATGGCGGAAGGCCGCTGGCTGCCGCACCTATTCTAAAGTAATGGGTGCCATAATATTCTACTTTCAAACCTTAACAAACTACGCATTGCCTAAAAACTGCTAACAACTGAAATTTTGTGAGTGGGGAAGCATCTTCATGAACTAGCCATTGAACTCCACACGCAGGGCACAATTTTGCATAGTCTAGCGCAAGCTGTTATAGGCATATAGAAGAAATAGCCTGGTGCTTTAACTTACACCAATGTCCTTGCCCATCTGGTCCATTTTGGAATTTTGTATTTTACATAACACAGCTCTATCTTTGACCAAAACATTCTTTGCCAATAACCCAGATGTAACTGACTTTTTGCTAGATGCCACAAACTCACTAATGCGATAAGCCCCCAAAAATGCAAAAGAAAACGACACTCTAAACAACTGGACCTCATAGTTGGAAGAGGCTATGGAAACAATAATTGCAGAAAGATTCTGCAACATAACTAGATCCACAGGCTTTCTGGAATCTGTGCTCCTATAAGACTCTTTAGTCTAAACCGTCAGGGTTTTAGACAAAATAAAATATTTTGTAGGGTAGTAATGGTTGCACATTCTCGAGAATAATGAGATACCCGCTAAAGCCGCCGACATGGCAGCCTTGGACCTATCCCACTGGTAATGCGCCCAAACAAACCCCAGGAGACATTGATCTAGAGACTTACCCTCCTGTTTAAACTTCAACAAAAACGACTCCAAATCATGGTTGCAGTATACAACCTCAACATTGCCGGTGCCAATGATTTTCATGCCAGCCCCTCTATGTCTGCTCTATAATCTTCCAGACATGAGAAGGACAGATTAAACCCTCTGCCGTAGGAGACAAAACTTTTAAAAATTGAAGCGTGATAAAGCATACGCTATTGAATTTTCAACGCCCGGCACATGTCTTGTTCTAAAACCTATATTAGCCTGCAAACATCTAAGTGCCTCAAAAGCTGCAAAGCCCGAGGACAGGATGACATCTGGTTATTAATTGCTTGCACTACTCCCAGGTTATCACACCAAAAAACAATATTTTGGTTAGCAAAACCTGCTGATCCATAATTCATCCGCCACTATTATTGGAAACAGTTCAAGCAACAAAAGATTAGTGGTGAACCCGGCCTGCCGCCAATCCTTTGCCCATGCTGATACACACCATTCACCACCTAGATAGGCACCAAAACCCCATGAACCTGCTGTGTCAGTGAAAAGCTGCAGCTCTGCAGTAATCACTGATTCACCAGGCCAAATCCTCTCTAAATTGAATTCAACTTATAACGATGTCCAGGTTCGAAGACAGGGCCGTTTCTAGTCCTTGTGGCGCCCTGGGCAAAAATAGGGGCGTGGCTTCATAAATGGGCATGGTCAGGTATACCCCCTGTAGACTTGTGCCCCTGTTTGTGCCCCCTGTAGAATTGTGCCCCCATTTGTGCCTCCTGTAGACTTGTGTCCCCATTTGTGCCCCCTGTAGACTTGTGCCACTTACAAAAAAAAATAATTAATACTCACCTTCCCCGCTCCTGATTCCCAACCGCTGCTTACCTCCATCTCCGGCCACTGGCGCCGCTACTCTGATCTATGGGAGAGACGTCATGACATCTCTCCCATAGCACAGCATAGACACTAGAGGTCAATTATGACCCCTAGTGTCTATGTGACGCTCCCACAATGCCGTGTGGTGCATCGCACTCCGTACAGCTGTGACAGCAGAGCACCGGGGGCCACCACCAGTAGCGGATCTTGCTATGGTGGCGGCACCCCCCAGATGGTGGCGGCGCCCTGGGCAAAAATCCTGTGTGCCCGTAGCAAGATCCGCTAATGTTCGAAGATCATCTTTGATTTCTTTGGACAATTGAACATAGTAATGGGGCTTAGTGACCCCTGCAGTTGCAATTCCAAGCTTCCTACAGAAAACACAACCCATCGGGATGATCCTACAAGCGAAATTGGGAGAGCCTAATAACGATTGTACTATTCGCAACTTAACTTTCTTACCAAGTATTGACAAAAAAAGAAAAGAGAACGAAGACTTTTTTTCTGGCGCACTTTCAGAATGTGAAATTGATATGATTCATTAAAGAATTCAAAATTAACTTTAAGGGGGCGTGGCTTGGAGGGCAATCGAGGAGGACATGTAGGGAAGGAGCTCCTGCACCTATTGCCCTTTTTTGTGATATTGTCACCTGCCTTAAGCCTCCTTGTATATATCTAAAAAGGAAAAATATATAGACAGCGCTAGCAGATTTCTTATTAAAATATTTCTGTTTTTATTTTCATAAAGTTTTATAAAATATAAACAATCTCCTTTTCTTACCCTGAATAAAGATATTAATATCTAAAAAACATGTTATATAATAACAATAATAGCACACACTACTATATGCTCTATTGTGTGGAGTATCTCCTTTCCACAAACACCCACAGCAGTCAGCTGTGTTGTATCCTTGTATATATATATCCCTTCTCCATGACTGCCTACCTTTCCTGCTGCTGTGTTGTGCAGGTTGCGGAGCCGGGAAGTGGTGCTGGCGTTTTCGCGGGTTGTGGCCTGCACTTCACTGTGGAGCCAGGACCTGGATTCCGGGCTCTAGCCAGAGAGCATGTGGTGCCGGTGCCGGTCATATCCACGGGTGAGCAGTGAGACACACAGTGTGTGGAAACTGGACGCCGGAGGGTCCGTCCAGCCCTCCTCCCTGCTGTGTCACCTCCGGAGCTCCGGGAAGAGACCCGCCGGAGGCTGCCATGTAGGTTTGTGGAGGCGGCGGCCATCTTTTCCTCTCAGCGGTGAGCTGTGTGTGCAGCGGTCATTGCACTCAGTGGAGGACTGACAGGCCTGGGTCTCCCACGTCCCACACTGCAGTACCAGCTCCAGGGGTGACTGGGGAGACGCCATATTATCTGAAGTACCACTGTACTATGCTGCAGGGGTGTCACATTCACTCAGTGTTGCCTGCCAGTTTCACTGGGTTTTGGTGTTATGCCTGCAGGCTCTCACTTATAAATGAAATTATAGTCTGTGTCCTGCTTGCCACAAGACTCACTGTGGGTTATTTCCCCCCCCCCCCCCCCCCCCCCCCCCCCCCCCCCCCCCCCCCCCCGGCAGTTACTGCTGCTTTTACACCTTGCATCTGGAATTTACTTTTTTTTATGTACTCCAATACATGCTACATTGCTCTTTCTAAGGATTCCCAGGCAATGAATAGTCCTTGAGCTCCACCCAGTGTCCTGTACAGCTATGAATCCTCCAGGTATCCTATGTGCTTGTGTGCTAACATGACAACTATTTTGTTACAATACTCACCATCACCTCGTTCTCCTACGGAATTATATAACACTCCATAGTTCAAGTGGAACCTTCCTCGATTGATATAGTAAATGTCTTTTTTTTCTGCTGTCATACTTTTTTTACGTGAAGATACATTATGCCTCCCAAACGACATAAGGTGTCTAAAGCGTCTCCTCATGCTACTAAGTCCAGAGAAGCAGAAGGTTCTGCCACTAAAAAAGATTCTTCTGTGGCTTCACCTAAACTGGATACCCCTGCTACAAATGTTGGTGCCCATGCTGCATCCGTCGAAGACGGCGACACACTTACAGTGGGCACTATGAAATATCTCTTACCACAGTTCAAGGAGGAAATGACCGCAGAATTTAGGAAGGAGTGCCAGAGGTCTATTGACGAGCTTGGTGGCCATACTGACCAGTTAGAAAGAAAAATGAGGGAGGTCGTAAATTCTCATAACGATTTGATCTCAGCTCATGATGTGCTACAAGCCTGGATAGATCCTTTACGGATGAAGAGTGGGACTGTATATTTACCGATTGTTTCAAAGTCTCTAGTTGTATCAATCCGAAATGTTTTATAAACGTATTCAAAGTGCATATTTTATGCCTGAACGGCAACACAAAATATGGCCATCAACGTCCAAATTACTGCTGGAGAATATGTGGGTATATAGGTGACATTTATAATTTATTTTGGGATTGTCCCTACATACAGTGACTCTGAAAAGAGATTTTCCGAATGATGAGTACAGTGTTAGGATTGAATATTCCTGCTGACCCGGCTATAGCACTTTTTTTTATTTATATCTGGGTCAACTTTCTTTGAGGGATAAATATTTAATGGGACATATTTTTATAGCTACAAAAGCGGCTATTGCCCAAGTTTGGAAATCTCAGAAAATTCCCTCTTTTAACGTCTATTCAGGAGAAAATTCATAAACACTTTATATTTGAAATAGCAGTAGCCAAATACTCTTCTTCTCCAAATTCTATCCACATGAAATAGTACGGCTGGACTCTTTACAGGGAAAAAAATGGGTCACACAAACATGTATAGTAGCCCTACTGATCTCTGGGTGGTCTTCAGTATGCCGGCTGTCGGGATCCCGGTGCACAGTATACTGGCGCCGGAATCCCAACAGCCGGCATACCGACACTTAATCTCCCTCCTGGCTTCCACGACCCCCATGGAGGGAGAATAAAATAGCATGGCGCGCGTAGCGCGTCACCGTGCCCGCAGCGTGGCGAGCCCGCAAGGGGCTCATTTGCGCTCGCCACACTGTCGGTAAGCCGGCGGTCGGGCTCCTGGCGCCAGTATGCTGGTCGCCGTGAGACGGCCGCCGGCATACCATACACCACCCCTGATCTCTCTGTGCTTCATTCTCCTAATTCTGGTCTGTGATTACTGCTGCAATGTTACTGCTGCTACATTATTCTGTCTTATATTATCATCATTAGTCTATAAATGGCCTTTTCTCATTGTTGTTACCTATTGACTATATGGTAAAATGTTCAGTATACACATAATGCCACACATAAGTAATGCATTTACACACATAATACCACATAGTAATGCCCCTTACACATTATTAATGTCCTTACAAACATAATGCGCCTTACACATCGTGCCAGCCTTTATTAATGCCCTTATGCACATAATGTCCCTTACATATATGCCAAACATTATTAATGCCCTTATACACATGACGACAAACATAATGTCTCTTTCACATATGCCGCCCATTATTTGTGCACTTATACACATAATGACACATATAGTGTACCTTACACATCTGCCGCACATTATTAATGCATTTATACACATGACACACATAATGCCCCTTACACAGCATTCACATGGCTGCAAACACTGTGACCTCTGCCTCTGCTTGGTTACAGATTTGTCCTTATACATCTTGCCTCAATACGCCATGCAGCAGGAGATGCCTGGCATGAGTGAGCTGGCAGCTCTGCTAACGTTGGGCGCCTTTTTTGACGAAAATGTGCCTCATTTGCATTACTATGGATGCACAAGCAGTTTCTGCTTATTAAAATGATATGCGACATGTATATATTCTGTGTGCAACTGTGGCTGTATATACATACGAAATGCTACGTTACATTGATTTCCAAGAATACACTGTAACGTAGCATTTGGTATGCAGATACAGCCGCAGTCACACAGAGAATATAGGCATGCTGCATATCATTTTAGTCAGCAGAAGCTGCTTGTGCCCCTAGGCATACCTGATGTCCTAGGCATTTGCCTATGCCTAGGGCCAGCGCTGGTTTCCATCTGTATGAATCGTCAGTTGGAGATGACGATTCAATATCTCTGGAGACTGTGCCAGGAGTAGTAGATCATCCAAGTAAGGGAGTGAGTCCTGAGCACCAGAACGTGACACTGAAATAAGATGTGGTGTGGAAATAGCCCCTAGCACCCTACCTCCGTTGTTTCACCCGTGTGGTCCGTTCACGCCTGAGTGACTATGGTTTCTTGGGCCCACGGCAGCCGCGTTTGAAGGGCGGATTAGGTCTGCCCAACTCCGATGCCCCCAGGTCTTAGATCGAGACAAGGCGTGAACCGAGACAGGATAATAACAAGGGGACCTCTAGCTAAAACAAACAGAAGGCTAGGGGCTACTAACAACCCTAAACCTAAATATATGTGCGGCACGCCGCCAAAGGAAAAGAACAAAGGAAATGCTGTCCACTCGCCGACACAATACCGTTGTGTACAGGCGGTGACAGCACAAGCAGAACCCTCTGCAAAACACCAGAAACAAATTATAACCAAAGAATACTGCGGCCTGAGCCGACGGACGCGGCAAAGCCGCTACTCACGGAACCGTACAAATATTGGCAAACGGACAGGAACCCCCAATGTAGCCGACACAGACTCTCAGAACTGGAGGACAGGCAGAATCCCAAACGACAGACCGGTGGACACCAAGAAGCCAGATATTCGACCAGGCACAGACAAAGCCACAGGACTTCTGGACAGGAACGCTTCACGGCAGGACACGGGACCAGACACTGGAACCGACACTCAGGAACCGACACTCAGGAACCGACACTCAGGAAGCAGCTAGACAGACACTGCTAGACAGGAGCTCAGGAACTGGCAGAGACTGGCTCAGAACTCAAGAACTCTGGAACCTTGGAAATATCACCAGCGTCTGTGAATTGCACTGAGCCAGAATATAACAGAGAGTCTTAATTAATTATGTCGGGCAGCTGCCCTGCTGCACAACTGAGAGGTGCAATCAACAGACAGGTGAGGCTGAACACATGGGAACAAGCTGCAATTACACAGACTCACCACCGGCAGCAAACAAGAGTATTCTTAAACCAGAGCAACGGGAAATCCTGGCCTGCAAGACAACTATAAACATAAAATAGGAATGAACCACTACCCGTGGTTCATAACAGTACCCTCTCTTTGAGGGTGAGCTCCGAACACCCCATGACACCCACGGGGAACATAAACAGAAGTATAACATAAAATACATAACCAAAATGCAAAACAGGAATGAGCCCAAAATTCAGGTTATCCAAAACAAGGTATACATTAATAAACCTGACACTGGAATAAACAGACAAAGACAAGTAACAGAAACAAGCTGTGGCAACAGCTTGTAACAGTGCCCCCCCCCCTTGACAGTGGCCACTGGAAACAAGACGAGGAAAAAAAAAACTTTTTTTTTATATCAAGGCAAGAGTCAATAATATTTATTTTTCTTTTTCTTCTTTTTACCCTGTGCTTGCTTGGCGACACCAGGAAAGGAAGAAACCTCTGGCTCAAAAAATTCTTCAAAACATATAGGTCGAGCAATCAGATGCTTCTTCCGTCTCCTACCAGAGTGCCCCGGCATATAAGAAACCTCATCAGTTTCGGAATCTGAGAACAGACCATAGATTGGTTCCATTCCCCTAGGTACCGAAACTTTAGAAGATTTCCTGTAGGGAGAAGACAGGAAAGCACATCCAGTAGCAATGGTAATAGGCTGTGATCTTTGTGCCGAGTTTACAGTATACGGTGGACTCTCAGCATATAAGACGGGTGACCTAGAGGAACCTGAACCAATTTCTTTGGAACCATATCTCTTAATAACTGCATCACTGAATGCCGGGGGATCCTGAAGAATGGGATCTTCAGCTTTCATTAGGCTGGTCGCCCACTCAAAAGGCTCTCCTCTAAAGGAATATATCAGATAGAGCACAAGGTTCTCTGAAGTGATGCCCAGAAATGGTCTAGACAACAAAATGGTGTAATAGTGTTTGTAAAGCGCCAGAAATTGGACTAAGTCCCCATCAAAGATTATAGATGTTAAGATATCAACAGAGTCAGGATCTGCTTCCTTCCCATCTGACTGACTAGAGTGCTTTGCTAGGACCTGGTCACTATTGACCTTACTCGAGGCTGAGACTTTCTGAACCCCACCTGGGGCAGTGACTTTCTGAACCCCACCTGGGGCAGTGGCCCTCGGAACCCCACCTGGGGCAGTGGCCCTCGGAACCCCACCCGGGGCATTGACTTTCTGAACCCCACCCGGGGCAGTGACTTTCTGAACCCCACCCGGGGCAGTGGCCTTCGGGAACCCCGCTGGGGCAGTGGCCTTCGGGAACCCCGCTGGGGCAGTGGCCCTCGGGAACCCCGCTGGGGCAGTGGCCCTCGGGAACCCCGCTGGGGTCAGCACCTCGGATTCTTTTACTGGGACCGGGCCGTCGGCCTCCCTTTCTGGGGCCGGGCCGTCGGCCTCCCTCTCCGAGTCGATAATTATCGAAACTTCTCCCAGGACTATGACTTCCGGGACTTTTGCTGAAGCTTTAACCTTCAGAACCTCCACTAACGCTATGCCTCTTAAGTTCTTTCCTGGGGAAGCGACCTCTAGACTCTTCTTTGGGGCTGCGTCTCTCGAGACCCCACTTGGGGATATTACTTCAAAGATCCCTTCTGGGGTTTTGCTTCTCGAGTTCCCTTCTAGAACTATGGTTTTAGACACCTTCTCTGGAGTTGCGCTTTTCAAGTCTCTACCTGGGGTAACAGCTTCTGAGACCCCTTCTGGTATTGACACCTGAGCTATAATATTCGATGTCCCTCTACAACCTAGGGCATCAGGTACCGCTCCAGGACTCTGGGCATCGGGTATCGCTCCAGGACTCTGGGCATCGGGTACCGCTCCAGGACTCTGGGCATCGGGTACCGCTCCAGGACTCTGGGCATCGGGTACCGCTCCAGGACTCTGGGCATCGGGTACCGCTCCAAGACTCTGGGCATCGGGTACCGCTCCAGGACTCTGGGCATCGGGCACCGCTTCAGGACTCTGGGCATCGGGCACCGCTCCAGGACTCTGGGCATCGGGCACCGCTCCAGGACTCTGGGCATCGGGCACCGCTCCAAGACCCTGGGCATCGGGCACCACTCCAGGACCCTGGGCATCGGGCACCTCTCCAGGACCTTGGGCACCACTCCAGGACCCCGGGCATCGGGCACCGCTCCAGGGGTTTGCAACTCTGCTTCAACAGGAAAATCAAGAGAGGAGAGAAACATTCTCCTTTGGTTCCTGAATCTATAATGGGGCTCCCTAGCCCAAGGACCCCAATTATAGGACAGAGTGCTTTTTAGTGTGGGTTGTGTGACAAGTACCTTTGCCACAGTAGAGACAGGAGTAGGACTTGTATCCTGACTCAACTTGGCCAGAGGGCAGGACTTGTCACCACATTTTGGCTTGCGCAACTCACAGGTCATCAGATAGTGGCCTAAACCCCCACAATAAAGGCATAAATTTGAGTTTCTGCGACGCAGACGCTCCTCTTCTGAGAGCCTGGGCCGCGGAAAACTTTTAAACCTTTTCTCTTTAATTAAACCTGAGGATTCACTTGTCACCATACTGTGAGCAAGAGTCTCTTTATAGGATGAACTCTCAACAACTTCTGGCAAAATAAGCAAAATTTTGGTCAGAAGATTTTGCAGTTCCTTTAAGGATTGCTGCAAAACTTCCAGCCGCTCAGGTTTCAAAGCACTGAAATCAGAGTTCAGGGCTGAGAGAGATGCTTGCAGGGCTTGCATAGTAGGCATAGGAGGATTTCAAACAAGACAAGACTAGACTAGACACGATTCTAGACACGATTCTAAGACAAGATTCTAGACAAGATTCTTAGACAAGATTCTTAGACAAGATTCTAGACATGATTCCAGACATGATTCTAAGACAAGATTCTAAGACAAGATTCTAGACAAGATTCTTAGACAAGACAAGACTGGACTGGATTTTTAAACTAGACAAGACAAGACTGGACTGGAATTTTAAACACCGGACTGGATTCTGCACACTGAGTTCTAAACAGGACTGGATTCTAAACACCGGACTGGATTCTGCACACTGAGTTCTAGACAGGACTGAATTCTAAACACCGAACTGGATTCTGCACACTGAGTTCTAGACAGGACTGGATTCTTGACAGGACTGGATTCTGCATACAGAATTCTAGACAGGACTGGATTCTAAACACCGGACTGGATTCTGCACACTGAGTTCTAGACAGGACTGGATTCTTGACAGGACTGGATTCTGCACACTGAATTCTAGACAGGACTGGATTCTAGACAAGACACTGGACTGGGCCAAAAAAGAAAAAGCTTTATTTCTTTTTTGTTGTATGGCTGGTGATAATATTAGGTTCCTGGTGCTCAGAACAAGGGAGATGTTGCGTAGTGAGTCCTGAGCACCAGAACGTGACACTGAAATAAGGTGTGGTGTGGAAATAGCCCCTAGCACCCTACCTCCGTTGTTTCACCCGTGTGGTCCGTTCACGCCTGAGTGACTATGGTTTCTTGGGCCCACGGCAGCCGTGTTTGAAGGGCGGATTAGGTCTGCCCAACTCCGATGCTCCCAGGTCTTAGATTGAGACAAGGCGTGAACCGAGACAGGATAATAACAAGGGTACCTCTAGCTAAAACAAACAGAAGGCTAGGGGCTACTAACAACCCTAAACCTAAATATATGTGCGGCACGCCGCCAAAGGAAAAGAACAAAGGAAATGCTGTCCACTCGCCGACACAATACCGTTGTGTACCGGCGGTGACAGCACAAGCAGAACCCTCTGCAAAACACCAGAAACAAATTATAACCAAAGAATACTGCGGCCTGAGCCGACGGACGCGGCAAAGCCGCTACTCACGGAACCGGTACAAATACTGGCAAACGGACAGGAACCCCCAATGTAGCCGACACAGACTCTCAGAACTGGAGGACAGGCAGAATCCCAAACGACAGACCGGTGGACACCAAGAAGCCAGATATTCGACCAGGCACAGACAAAGCCACAGGACTTCTGGACAGGAACGCTTCACGGCAGGACACGGGACCAGACACTGGAATCGACACAGGAACCGACACTCAGGAACCGACACTCAGGAACCGACACTCAGGAAGCAGCTAGACAGACACTGCTAGACAGGAGCTCAGGAACTGGCAGAGACTAGCTCAGAACTCAAGAACTCTGGAACCTTGGAAATATCACCAGCGTCTGTGAATTGCACTGAGCCAGAATATAACAGAGAGTCTTAATTAATTATGTCGGGCAGCTGCCCTGCTGCACAACTGAGAGGTGCAATCAACAGACAGGTGAGGCTGAACACATGGGAACAAGCTGCAATTACACAGACTCACCACCGGCAGCAAACAAGAGTATTCTTAAACCAGAGCACCTGCAAGACAACTATAAACATAAAATAGGAATGAACCACTACCTGTGGTTCATAACAGTACCCTCTCTTTAAGGGTGAGCTCCGAACACCCCATGACACCCACGGGGAACATAAACAGAAGTATAACATAAAATACATAACCAAAATGCAAAACAGGAATGAGCCACAGCTGTGGCTCATAACAGAAAACATATAATCCCCATATCGCATTGCTAGTACAATGGAGTGGAGAGTTTCCATACAGAACTTGGGTACTCTGAGGTACTTGTTCAGCAGCTTGAGATTCAGAATGTGGCAATATTTGGTTTCTGAACCAAAAACAGTGTAGAATAGAACCCTTGACCCGGTTGATGTAGTGGTACAGGGGTGACCACTCCAGACTGCAGTAAGGAGTGAATGACTGCAATGCCTGTGCTTTGCCAGGGCCCGTTGACGGAGTGGTAGTTAAAGTGCTGTCTGGGTGGTTGCCTCAGGAATTAGAGAGCGTACCTATGAGAGACCACTTCTTGGACCCAGAAGTTGGTTGGGATAAGATTCCATGCCTGGGCAAACTGAAGAAGCCAGCCTCCCATCCTGGTGTCCCCCAGCGGCATTCATCCAATCAATAGGCCGCATATCTGGTGTTGGCAATAATGGATAACTGAGCGGTGGACAGATCAGATGTGAAACTGTGTTCTAGGTCATCAGTCAATGTTTCTATGGCCGTAGCTGGCGTGGCAGTAGCTCCTGTAAGGGAGTACACTGACTTTAGACATGAATCTAGTTTTCTATTCAGCAGTTTCTTAAGTGAGGATGCAGTAGGGATAGGAAGGATGGAGCTAATGAGTGTGTCACATGAGTATCCACAACAGGTGGGTTTTCCCAAAGTGCACAATCCTCTGTGGGTAATGGGTAAAAGGAGCTCAGTCTTTTAGGTACCGTGATTTTCTAAGTAGGTGTTTTTCACGCCTCAGCTCTAACTTCTGTGAAGTGGTCAGAGTGTGGAAACTCAGCTAGGACTACTTTAGCTGATCTTTAGAAGCAGTGGCCGGTTCAGCATCCTCAAACTGAAGAGAGAATTTGACCACCTTGCTTAATGCTGCCACATTGAATTTAGACCTCCTCATCTCCTGAGTGCGATTCTGCATCAGAAACCTCAACCATGTCAGCAAGTACTGATGATTCCTCCGAATCCGAGTGTGGTGTGGATTGTGAGGTAGGTATAGTGCGTTTAGCAACAGTAGGTGCAGGCAGTGTTCCTTGCCCATGTACAGTGCATCCGGAATGTATTCACAGAGCTTCACTTTTTCCACATTTTGTTATGTTACAGTCTTATTCCAAACTGGAATAAATTCATTTTCCCCCTCAAAATTCTACATACAGGGGATCATTCCGAGTTGTTCGCTCGTTATTTTTTTCTCGCAACGGAGCGATTAGTCGCTAATGCGCATGCGCAATGTCCGCAGTGCGACTGCGCCAAGTAAATTTGCTATGCAGTTTGGAATTTTACTCACGGCATTACGAGGTTTTTTCTTCGTTCTGGTGATCGTAATGTGATTGACAGGAAGTGGGTGTTTCTGGGCGGTAACTGGTCGTTTTATGGGAGTGTGTGAAAAAACGCTACCGTTTCTGGGAAAAACGCGGGAGTGGCGGGAGTGGCCGGAGAAACGGAGGAGTGTCTGGGCGAACGCTGGGTGTGTTTGTGACATCAAACCAGGAACGACAAGCACTGAACTGATCGCACTGGCAGAGTAAGTCTCGAGCTACTCAGAAACTGCACAGAGAAGTCTTTTCGCATTATTGCGAATCTTTCGTTCGCAATTTTGATAAGCTAAGATTCACTCCCAGTAGGCGGCAGCTTAGCGTGTGCAAAGCTGCTAAAAGCAGCTTGCGAGCGAACAACTCGGAATGACCCCCACAATACCCCATATGACAACGTGAAAAAGTTTTCTTGAGATTTTTACAAATTTATTAAAAATAAAAAAACTAAGAAATAACATGTACATAAGTATTCACAGCCATTGCTCAATACTTTGTTGATGCACCTTTGGCAGCAATTACAGCCTCATGTCTTTTTGAATATGATGCCACAAGCATGTCACACCTATCTTTGGGCAGTTTTGCCCATTTCTCTTTGCAGCACCTCTCAAGCTCCATCAGGTTGGATGGGAAGCGTCGGTGCACAGCCATTTTCAGATCTCCCCAGAGATGTTCAATCGGATTCAAGTCTGGGCTCTGGCTGGGCCACTCAAGGACATTCACAGCGTTGTTCTGAAGCCACTCCTTTGAGTATGTAACAATGAACACACACAAATGTAATATTTAATAAAGTGTGGCAGAGTTTACCCAATACACACCAGTATTTATAGGTTACAGATAAAAAACAGGTACAGGGAAAGCAAATATATGTACAGTTTGAAGTAAGGATAAATCAGACAGCAGCACTAGCATAAGTCACATACAATGCAGAAAATTTAACACCAATGGGCATTCGTATCAACTACTCAGTCTATTGAGGAGGCTGGTAGGATTCAGCATTTGTATAACCTGTTATGTAGGAGAGGTATACAGGGAGACACAACCCGCCACCAATGGAAACTTGCAGAGCAGCATTAACAGAGACGCTCTGAGCTGTGACGTAGACGTGACCTGGAACCGGAAGTGCCGGGTGCTCATGCGGGACATGCACGTGCGGGATGGAGGCGCTGGGAGCTAGGAGCGGGATGGAGGTGCTGGGAGCCGGGAGAAAGTCCAAGATGGAGGTGCCGGGTGCACAGGCAAGATGAAGGTGCTGGGAGCCGGGTGCACATGCATGACGGAGGTGCAGGGAGCCGTTGAGCCAGGCGAACATGCAGGATGGAGGAAGCAGAGAGCGGGTGCTGGCTGCACCAGAGGGGAAGCAGTGACCAGTGAGAGGGTGCTTCTGCAGGAGGTCCAGACACTCTCCAGCCACTCAAGTATCATCACTGCTATACACTGTTACACATTCCACTGTTATACACTGTTATACATTCCTTATAGAAGGATTGTAGTGCTATAAGGGGATTGTAGTACTATATTGTACAGGAGAATTGTAGTGCTACAGTATAAGGAGATTGTAGTTTCATGGATTGGTCTCTACATATAAGAAGGGACATTTATCGATTAAAGGTTAACTTCAGCTTAAATGGAGTTAGTTAACCCTTTCACAATGAGTGGGAACAAGATTGATGGTCTGACCCAGTGCATATCTTGTCAGATGTATGCATACCTGGAGCAACCGTTCCAGCATGAGAACATCTGCGCAAGATGTGAGCAAATGGTCTCTTTGGAAGCCCAGATAACTGATCTAAAGCAGAGCATTGCAACACTGCAATATTGACAACCTTAAACAAAGTTTGCAACTCACTCTGGATGCATTGGGGGAGAAGGATGGGTCTAACGCAGAGGAGGAGGAACAGGTAGGTAGTTCGGTTACAGTTAGAAGGGGTAGAGGTGGGAAGAAGTGGCAGGACAGCACTGAGCTGCCCAGCAGATTAGCCCGATTGGACGAAGATACCCTAAATGGCAGTACAGATTTGGCGCAGCTGGCAGAGACGGTTTCCTCTAACAATCAGAGGAATGGTCACTCCAACACAGAGGGGAAAGTTGCTAGCAAGGTACCTAGTCAGATTGTGGTGGTAAGTGATTCAATTATTAGAAAGGCAGATAGGGCAATCTCTACCTGGACCGCGATCATCGTACAGTATGTTGTCTTCCAGGTGCTCGGGTACGACACATTGCAGACCAGGTAAACAGATTGTTGGGAGAGGCTGGGAAAGACCCGGTGGTCTTTGGTGCACGTTGGCACCAATGACAAAGTTAGTGGTAGATGGGATATCCTTAAAAATTATTATAGAGACCTAGGTCGCAAACTTAGGGCAAAGACATCTAAGGTAATATTCTGCAAAATATTACCTCTGCCACGTGCTAGCCCAGGGAGGCAGAGGGAGATTAGGGAGGTAAATGTGTGACTAAGAGATTGGTGTAAGAAAGATTTATTTCCTGGAGCACTGGGCAGACTTCTCGGTCAGGCATCATCTTTTTTGTCGTAATGGATTACACCTGAACGAGGAGGAGGCAGCAGCGCTTGGAGGAAGGATGGTTAGAAGGTTGGAGATTTTAAATTAGATGTCTGGGGGAAGGGATTAAAAAGATTTAATTGGATGACCAGAGAGAGCAGAAAGGAGGGATGTATAAAGTATAATGGGGGGAGGGAAGGGGTAGGGGAAAAACAGTCAGCAATGGTAAATCAAGGAAAACACAATTAACTAAGGGAATGATATCAACAATAAATCATACAGACCAAGGAATTACAAAACTAAAATGTCATCTTGCAAATGCAAGAAGCCTATCAATCACAATAGGGGAATTAGAAACGATTGCAATAAAGGATCAAAATGATATCATAGGTATTAAGGAGACATGGTGTGATGACTCTCATGATTGGGCAGTAAACTGTCGAAGTCAAAAATATTACATAGAAAGAACATACAAACTGCACACATTCTGAGTTGCTATACTTGCAAATACGCGCAGCGAGCACAGCAATATATTTACACACGCACAATAAATACACACGCATTTACACGGACATGCCACAGAGATGGATTCTACACTTATTTCATGCAGTACATAATTATAATAATATCAAGCGCCAGACATCATGATGATTTAAAATTACCTAATGAATTAATGTCATGAATGTGTATTATTTGAACGGAACCAGATACACCTGTCATGTTTACTATTAAAACAACCAGCTTAATGTGTAGATTAATTTGATACTTGTTATGAAGTTATAGGACATTGCAGCGAATAGCTATGATTACATGTATAAAAGCTAAAATCGCTCTTATTAGAACAATAGATATTCTTAGAGGTAGAGGACAGGGAACTCAGGCCAGCCCTTTGGATGTCTTCAAGGCTGAATCTGATTACCATATACAAAGGAATTGGTGAATCACCATGAACCCCTCCCCCAGAAACTAGATAATACTCTGCTGACCACACAGGAGGTCAGTTACTTGCTTTTTGTTCTCTGAGGAAGATGAAGTCTAGAGAGAGAGAGTCATATGGAGGGACAAACTTATATGAGAAAGATAATGGTAATTGTATCGCTGGCATGTAACTGAAACTGCATATAACTGTATGTAATAGTATGTTCTAACTGTTTACTGTGTGAGTTGTATTCATGTAACTATAGGTATACTGTACTTTGTAATATATATTGAATCCATACCCTTTTAAAAACAAATATATACATCAATGAGCTTTGGAACTCAGATAATGTATGGGTGTATTGTTTTCTCTTATGGGATGCAGTGTTGTGCGATGTACAGCACACATTTATGGGATTTGGTAATAAGATGTGCAGGCATTTAAAATATATATTAGAGCGGGCATTTTAAATATTTGTGAGAAATCAATTTGGCATTCTTAGATGGGGGCTCTTACGGGATATCAGGGTCTTAATGATGCACTGTACATTACAAACGCGGCTGTAATTGACCGGCTCCAATGGACGCATTGAGAAGCTGATGAAAATAACATCCACGTGTATTGTTGTGGTATCAGTAAGCCAATGATATGAAATTCAAGGGACAATGCGTTTCTCATAATATTTAAGATGCTAAAATGTATTTTTATTGTTGCAAAACAAGGTTCAAATAAGTCATATTGTGTTTGATTCAGATTGGATTGTTTATCTGTTTAAGTAGGTTTAAAAGTATATTTAAAAGTTGCTGCATAGCTTTGATATAGTTTTTATTTTTAACTCAGGCCTAAAATAACTTCAGGTGCTTGTATGATGTGTGATTTCTTTGTGACAAAGGAAGCCGCATGGTCTGTCCTCCATTTTGGACTAACCACATAGCCTGTCCACCATTTTGTGTAACCCTCATGGATGTGGAAGGGGGAGAAGCAGCGGCCATTTTGGGAAGGTCATTTTTCTAAATGGCTGATTTTCAGTCTGCTCAGAATAATCAGCTCTCCTTGGTCACATAAAAACACCATTTATGAGCTACCAATGCACTTATTTAACCCATGCCATAGTCAATTACAAATAGTTTCAGCTGGGTCTAGTGAAAGTTAATAGTGAGATGAATACTTAGTGTAAGAATTACACACAGATATAAAAAAAAGGTGTTTTTTTTCTTTTACCTCTAGGATTCAGTTAACTCTGCTTGCTAGTTTAGGATAGACATTGAAATGTTAATTAACCTGTCCCACTACCCTCTTGAACAGGCATATGAACCTTTGTTGATATGCAAATTAGAGACTTTAAAGGAAATGCATTCATTCAGTAGGTGTGTACTGTGTGGGGGTTCTATGAGAGTCAAGTGATATATATTATATAAATATATATTATATATAATATTATTATAATTATGTGTATATTTATATCAGTGTATGTTCTGCAAGATAGCTATCCAAACTGAATCATATCATTTAAATTATTGATTATTGCTGTCATTATAGATCTGTGTGAAACCGGATACATTTGTTGCTATATAGGTAAATTTGAAATAACAGTATTTAAGGAAGTTAGTGTAAAGACACAAACGCAGGTCTGCATAAAAGAGTCATTATAGATCTGTGTGAAACCGAAGATATTTGTTGCTATATAGTTAAAAATGAAATAAGTATTTAAGGAAGTAAGAGTAAAATCACAAAACGCATTTCTGGCCCAGTAATAAGAGGGTTTATACAGAAAGAATGTGTGTTGTGTTAAGTGAGCAATTATAGTTGGTATTGCTCACATTTATAGAAGTTGTGGAATTTGTTTAATTGCGGACGTACGGTTTTGTACACGTGTCTCGGACAAAGTACAGGATAGCGTACGTAGCGTAAGAGACATGCACGATCGCGTGCTTACGCAAATTGCGTAAGAAGTACGGTCGCTAAGTACAAATTACACAATAGTTAATTTAGTTTAAAGGTGGGACAGTAGCCACGCTACAATAGCACCAAACCACCCGGTTTCTAAAGAAATTTAGTATAAAAACAAAATTTAGTATAAATTTTTTTTTTTAAATTGCCTCTGGGGGTAAAGCTGCCAACTTGAATGAATCCTAATTTTCTGTACAGAAAAATAAAGTGTATTTGAGTGAGCGAATGCAGGAGTGAGTGGATACTGAACCCAAGAACTGAAGTGGTCTAGGTGGTCTAAGCTAGGTGGTCTAGGTGGACACACTGGGTTAGTAGAGGCCCGGTGGCGTAGGGTTCGCAACCCTGCGTTATTAACTAGGTAGTCTTAGTGGACTGAGTGGTATCCCATACAACTCTTAGTGGTCTGAAGTGGTCTAGGCTAGGTGATCTACAGCAATCGTAGGGCATATAGATAACTAGTATCTATGTGATCTATTGCATCACATGTCCGTTTGTTCTGCACAGCGCAGCGTGATATTATTGTGTCATATGCGCTGTGGAAGAGCATACGCAGATGTGATTGTATAGACAAAGGGGTTTTTCTTTGATAACTTCGGGAAATCTCCCTGGTGGGCTTCACTGGAAAGGGTGAAAGATAGTTATCTAATTTCTCTGTTTTTCACCCTACAAACAATTCCAGTTGAAAGATACCGAAAAGGAAATTTTCACTGCCTCTCTCAGGAAAATATTCCAAACAGAACTTCCACCGAAAGAAATTACGGTGTAAGGTCTGATAGGAGCCCTAAGTTGGGTACACAGCGTGGGCGAGAGCGAGTGGAAGGCGCTCGGGTATACTTCCACCGCCTACTTATATTGAGTATTTTGGTGTTTGTGGGAATTTTTTAAAGATATTAGAAGAGACCCACAAATATGGGAGCCAGTTGCTCAAGTAAGAGACATTTAGACAGGCTTCAGGCAGAATTCTGGCCAAAAGGATATCATGTGTGAAAAATATGGTTCACACACAGAAGTTTTATGCAATGAGTGGGTATGTATGACTAACAATGATAGGGAACCATTCCCTAGAGTGGGCAGCTTTGAACCAGAGGTACTGCAGAATGTAAGCAGTAAAATATGTCTGATAAAATCCCGAAAAACAAAGGGTCAGATATACAAATTGTTTAAACCTGTGACAGCAAGAGGGGTTGGTGAGTTTGAACCAAAGGTATTGCAGGTGGTATGTTTAACCAGTCATATAAGACAAGAATGGAAATATAAGAACTGTTTGAACTTGTAGCAACAATAAATAAGTAGGAAGGAAAAAAAAAAAAAAAAGAGAATGCAAGTACACCGCCTCATGTAGATGTGGAAGCAGTTACGGCCAGCATACAAACTATAGAAAATAATAAAAATATGAAAAATATGTCTGTAACCTATATATGTACTAATGAATGTTGAAGTTTTATTTAGGAGGAGAAGATGACCTGATCGTTTTCAGCCATTTCTCATGCACCCAGAGGAGTATCCAACCGGTAAAAGAAGAGCAGTAGCCTGTGGGGGAAGTGGCTGAGACCAGTGGAACAGGTAAGTATGGTATCATTCGTGTACATATATAGTAAAACCCAAAAATAAAACAAAAAAATCAAGAAAGTAACATCAGAAATGGAGAAAAACCTGTCCGCACATTAGTATTTGCCAGTAGGAAAGCGTACAGAGACAAGGTAACCCCAGGGTATTTCTTTCAGTTACCATATAAGAAGTATTTGTTCCTAGTAATGCCCCTAGTAAAGATGAGCTCAGAAATGTTTGATGGACCATGTACAGACCCTTAATACGGGATGAGAAGGATTGAATGAATACTGTGTATGATTTAGAAGCTTGTTAAACTTTTTTTTTTTTTTTGTCTCTTGCAGAAATAGAAAACTCTCCATCTGGATAAGACAACTGGTAAACACTAATTCGGCAACTGGGAGGTGGCTGTCTCTGTGCAAATGGACGGGCTCAATAAGGCATTGAGTGTCAGGGTGCAGACTTCTTTGCAAAATTGGAAAGGTCACAGTAGCTAATCTTAGATAGTGTGCTATTGAACATCACAAGAATAGTGTTAGGCGAAGAACAACTGGTGGAGAGGTTGAGGACGGTAAGTATACTGCACATACAGGAAAGATCCATCAGTCCAAACCCCAGATCCCAAATGGTCAATAATATGTTACACTTGTAGGAAGGAAGGGCATTTTGCCAGAGATTGTAGGAGTAGTAGGACACATAGTCAATATAGATCCCCTAGACAGAAAACACAAGCCACATTATTAAACACATAGACGGGACCAAGGGACATATAGTAAGGAATCATAAGCCATATAGAAAACACAGATTCGGCTAATGGGAAGAACAGAATAAATGCAACTTACTAATGTTACATTTCGCTGTTCTAGATGCATGTCCATCACAGGTAGAGAAAAATAAGAATTTACTCACCGGTAATTCTATTTCTCGTAGTCCGTAGTGGATGCTGGGGACTCCGTAAGGACCATGGGGAATAGCGGCTCCGCAGGAGACTGGGCACAACTAAGAAAGATTTAGGACTACCTGGTGTGCACTGGCTCCTCCCTCTATGCCCCTCCTCCAGACCTCAGTTAGGAAACTGTGCCCGGAAGAGCTGACACAATAAGGAAAGGATTTGGAATCCCGGGTAAGACTCATACCAGCCACACCAATCACACCGTACAACTCGTGATACTATACCCAGTGAACAGTATGAATAACAACTGAGCCTCTCAACAGATGGCTCCAAACAATGCCAAACTAAAGGGTTAATAACTATATACAAGTATTGCAGACAATCCACACTTGGGATGGGCGCCCAGCATCCACTACGGACTACGAGAAAATAAGATTTTACTTACCGATAAATCTATTTCTCGTAGTCCGTAGTGGATGCTGGGACTCCGTCAGGACCATGGGGAATAGCGGCTCCGCAGGAGACAGGGCACAAAATTTAAAAGTTTGACCACTAGGTGGTGTGTACTGGCTCCTCCCCCTATGACCCTCCTCCAAGCCTCAGTTAGGATACTGTGCCCGGACGAGCGTACACAATAAGGAAGGATTTTGAATCCCGGGTAAGACTCATACCAGCCACACCAATCACACCGTACAACTTGTGATCTGAACCCAGTTAACAGTATGACAAACGTAGGAGCCTCTGAACAGACGGCTCACAACAATAACAACCCGATTTTTTTGTAACAATAACTATGGACAAGTATTGCAGACAATCCGCACTTGGGATGGGCGCCCAGCATCCACTACGGACTACGAGAAATAGATTTATCGGTAAGTAAAATCTTATTTTCTCTGACGTCCTAGTGGATGCTGGGACTCCGTCAGGACCATGGGGATTATACCAAAGCTCCCAAACGGGCGGGAGAGTGCGGATGACTCTGCAGCACCGAATGAGAGAACTCCAGGTCCTCCTTAGCCAGGGTATCAAATTTGTAGAATTTTACAAACGTGTTCTCCCCTGACCACGTAGCTGCTCGGCAGAGTTGTAATGCCGAGACCCCTCGGGCAGCCGCCCAAGATGAGCCCACCTTCCTTGTGGAATGGGCCTTGACAGATTTAGGCTGTGGCAGGCCTGCCACAGAATGTGCAAGTTGAATTGTGCTACAAATCCAACGAGCAATCGTCTGCTTAGAAGCAGGAGCACCCAGCTTGTTGGGTGCATACAGTATAAACAGCGAGTCAGATTTTCTGACTCCAGCCGTCCTTGAAATATATATTTTCAATGCTCTGACAACGTCCAGCAACTTGGAATCCTCCAAATCGCTAGTAGCCGCAGGCACCACAATAGGCTGGTTCAGGTGAAACGCTGAAACCACCTTAGGCAGAAAGTGAGGACGCGTCCGCAGTTCTGCCCTGTCCGAATGGAAAATCAGATATGGGCTTTTATACGATAAAGCCGCCAATTCTGACACTCTCCTGGCTGAAGCCAGGGCCAGTAGCATGGTTACTTTCCATGTAAGATATTTCAAATCCACCGATTTGAGTGGCTCAAACCAATGGGATTTGAGAAAATCCAAAACTACATTAAGATCCCACGGTGCCACTGGGGGCACAACCGGGGGCTGTATATGTAGTACTCCTTTTACAAAAGTCTGGACTTCAGGAACTGAAGCCAATTCTTTCTGGAAGAAAATCGACAGGGCCGAAATTTGAACCTTAATGGACCCTAATTTGAGGCCCATAGACACTCCTGTTTGCAGGAAATGTAGGAATCGACCCAGTTGAAATTCCTCCGTCGGGGCCTTCCTGGCCTCACACCACGCAACATATTTTCTCCAAATGCGGTGATAATGTTGTGCAGTCACCTCCTTCCTGGCTTTTACCAGGGTAGGGATGACCTCTTCCGGAATGCCTTTTTCCCTTAGGATTCGGCGTTCAACCGCCATGCCGTCAAACGCAGCCGCGGTAAGTCTTGGAATAGACACGGTCCCTGCTGAAGCAGGTCCCGTCTTAGAGGTAGAGGCCACGGATCTTCCGTGAGCATCTCCTGAAGTTCCGGGTACCAAGTTCTTCTTGGCCAATCCGGAGCCACGAGTATCGTTCTTACTCCCCTTTGCCGTATAATTCTCAGTACTTTTGGTATGAGAGGCAGAGGAGGAAACACATACACTGACTGGTACACCCATGGTGTTACCAGAGCGTCTACAGCTATTGCCTGAGGGTCTCTTGACCTGGCGCAATACCTGTCCAGTTTTTTTTTGAGGCGGGACGCCATCATGTCCACCATTGGTCTTTCCCAATGGACCACAATCATGTGGAAGACTTCTGGATGAAGTCCCCACTCTCCCGGGTGCAGATCGTGTCTGCTGAGGAAGTCTGCTTCCCAGTTGTCCACTCCCGGGATGAACACAGCTGACAGTGCTAACACATGATTTTCTGCCCAGCGGAGAATCCTTGCAGCTTCTGCCATTGCCCTCCTGCTTCTTGTGCCGCCCTGTCTGTTTACGTGCGCGACTGCCGTGATGTTGTCCGACTGAATCAACACCGGCTGATCCTGAAGCAGAGGTTTTGCCAGGCTTAGAGCATTGTAGATTGCTCTTAGCTTCAGTATATTTATGTGAAGAGACGTCTCCAGGCTTGACCACACGCCCTGGAAGTTTCTTCCCTGTGTGACCGCTCCCCAGCCTCTCAGGCTGGCATCCGTGGTCACTAGGACCCAGTTCTGTATGCCGAATCTGCGGCCCTCTAACAGATGAGCACTCTGCAACCACCATAGCAGAGACACTCTTGTCCTTGTGGACAATTTTATCCGCTGATGCATCTGCAGATGCGATCCGGACCATTTGTCCAGCAGATCCCACTGAAAAGTTCGTGCATGGAATCTGCCGAATGGAATCGCTTCGTAAGAAGCTACCATTTTTCCCAGGACTCTTGTGCATTGATGCACAGATACTTTTCCTGGTTTTAGGAGGTTCCTGACTAGATCGGATAACTCCCTGGCTTTCTCCTCCGGAAGAAATACCTTTTTCTGAACAGTGTCCAGAATTATCCCTAGGAACAACAGACGTGTCGTCGGGATCAGTTGGGATTTTGGAAAATTCAGAATCCACCCGTGTTGTTGGAGCACTACTTGGGTTAGTGCTACTCCGACCTCCAGCTGTTCTCTGGATCTTGCCCTTATCAGGAGATCGTCCAAGTAAGGGATAATTAAGACGCCTTCTCTTCGAAGAAGGATCATCATTTCGGCCATTACCTTGGTAAAGACCCGGGGAGCCGTGGACAATCCAAACGGCAGCGTCTGAAACTGATAATGACAGTTTTGGACCACGAACCTGAGGTACCCTTTAGCGTGGAGTAATACCCCTGTCCCTGTTGTAGGAGGGGTACCTTGACTATCACCTGCTGAGAATACAGCTTGTGAATGGCCTCCAATACCGTCGCCCTGTCGGAGGGAGACGTTGGCAAAGCAGACTTTAGGAAACGGCGAGGAGGGGACTTCTCGAATTCCAACCTGTAACCCTGAGATACTACCTGCAGGATCCAGGGGTCCACCTGCGAGTAAGCCCACTGTGCGCTGAAATGTTTGAGGCGACCCCCCACCGCCCCTGAGTCTGCTTGTAAGGTCCCAGCGTCATGCTGACGCCTTTGTAGAAGCCGGGGAGGGCTTCTGCTCCTGGGAAGGAGCTGCTTGTTGCAGTCTCTTACCCTTTCCTTTGCCTCGGGGCAAATAGGAATGTCCTTTTGCTCGTTTGTTCTTATAGGAACGAAAGGACTGCGGCTGAAAAGCCTGCGGCTTTTTCTGCTGGGAGGTGAGCTGGGGTAAAAAGGTGGATTTTCCGGCCGTTGCCGTGGCCACCAGATCCGATAGACCGACCCCAAATAATTCCTCCCCCTTATACGGCAATACTTCCATATGTCGTTTGCAATCCGCATCACCTGACCACTGGCGCGTCCATAAACTTCTTCTGGCAGATATGGACATCGCACTTACTCTTGATGCCAGAGTGCAAATATCTCTCTGTGCATCTCGCATATAAAGAAATGCATCCTTTAACTGCTCTATAGTCAGTAAAATACTGTCCCTATCCAGGGTATCAATATTTTCAGACAGTGACTCCGACCAAGCCACGCCAGCACTGCACATCCAGGCTGAGGCGATTGCTGGTCTCAGTATAACACCCGTATGTGTGTATATACTTTTTAATGTATTCTCCAGCCTCCTATCAGCTGGATCCTTGAGGGCGGCCGTATCAGGAGACGGTAACGCCACTTGCTTTGATAAGCGTGTGAGCGCCTTATCCACCCTAGGAGGTGTTTCCCAGCGCGCCCTAACCTCTGGCGGGAAAGGGTATAATGCCAATAACTTCTTTGAAATTAGCAGTTTTCTATCTGGGGTAACCCACGCTTCATCACACACTTCATTCAGTTCCTCTGATTAAGGAAAAACTATCGGTAGTTTTTTCACACCCCACATAATACCCCTTTTTGTGGTACTTGCAGTATCAGAGATATGCAAAGCCTCCTTCATTGCCGTGATCATATAACGTGCGGCCCTACTGGAAAATACGTTTGTTTCTTCACCGTCGACACTGGATTCAGTGTCAGTGTCTGGGTCTGTGTCGACCGACTGAGGTAAAGGGCGTTTTACAGCCCCTGACGGTGTCTGAGACGCCTGGACAAGTACTAACTGGTTTGCCGGCTGTCTCATGTCGTCAACCGACTTTTGTAGCGTGCTGACACTATCCCGTAATTCCATAAACAAAGCCATCCATTCTGGTGTCGACTCCCTAGGGGGTGACATCACCATTACAGGCAATTGCTCCGCCTCCACGCCAACATCGTCCTCATACATGTCGACACACACGTACCGACGCACAGCAGACACACAGGGAATGCTCTGATAGAAGACAGGACCCCACTAGCCCTTTGGGGAGACAGAGGGAGAGTTTGCCAGCACACACCCAAGCGCTATAAATATATATAGGGACAACCTTAATAAGTGTGTTCCCTTTATAGCAGCTCAAATATTATAAATATCGCCAATAAGTGCCCCCCCTCTCTGTTTTTACCCTGTTTCTGTAGTGCAGTGCAGGGGAGAGTCCTGGGAGCCTTCCTCGCAGCGGAGCTGGGCAGGAAAAGGGCGCTGTGTGCTGAGGAGAATAGGCCCCGCCCCCTTTTCGACGGGCTTCTTCTCCCGGTTTTTTTGGAACCTGGCAGGGGTTAAATACATCCATATAGCCCCAGGGGCTATATGTGATATATTTTAGCCAGAATAGGTATATTACATTGCTGCCCAGGGCGCCCCCCCCAGCGCCCTGCACCCTCAGTGACCGCTGGTGTGAAGTGTGCGGAGAGCAATGGCGCACAGCTGCAGTGCTGTGCGCTACCTCATGAAGACTGAGACGTCTTCTGCCGCCGGTTTCTGGACCTCTTCTCTATTCGGCATCTGCAAGGGGGTCGGCGGCGCGGCTCCGGTGACCCATCCAGGCTGTACCTGTGATCGTCCCTCTGGAGCTAGTGTCCAGTAGCCTAAGAAGCAAATCCATCCTGCACGCAGGTGAGTTCACTTCTTCTCCCCTAAGTCCCTCGTTGCAGTGAGCCTGTTGCCAGCAGGACTCACTGAAAATAAAAAACCTAACAAACTTTTTCTAAGCAGCTCTTTAGGAGAGCCACCTAGATTGCACCCTGCTCGGACGGGCACAAAAACCTAACAGAGGCTTGGAGGAGGGTCATAGGGGGAGGAGCCAGTACACACCACCTAGTGGTCAAACTTTTAAATTTTGTGCCCTGTCTCCTGCGGAGCCGCTATTCCCCATGGTCCTGACGGAGTCCCAGCATCCACTAGGACGTCAGAGAAATAGAATTACCGGTGAGTAAATTCTTATTTTCTCTGACGTCCTAGTGGATGCTGGGGACTCCGTAAGGACCATGGGGATTATACCAAAGCTCCCAAACGGGCGGGAGAGTGCGGATGGCTCTGCAGCACCGAATGAGCAAACTCAAGGTCCTCCTCAGCCAGGGTATCAAACTTGTAGTATTTAGCAAATGTGTTTGAACCCGACCAAGTAGCAGCTCGGCAAAGTTGTAAAGCCGAGACCCCTCAGGCAGCCGCCCAAGAAGAGCCCACTTTCCTCGTGGAATGGGCTTTTACAGATTTAGGATGCGGCAGTCCAGCCGCAGAATGTGCAAGTTGAATAGTACTACAGATCCAGCGAGCAATAGACTGCTTTGAAGCAGGAGCACCCAGCTTGTTGGGCGCATACAGGATAAATAGCGAGTCAGTTTTCCTGACTCCAGCCGTCCTGGAAACATAGATTTTCAGGGCCCTGACTACGTCCAGCAACTTGGAATCCTCCAAGTCCTTAGTAGCCGCAGGCACCACAATAGGTTGGTTCAAATGAAAAGCTGATACCACCTTAGGAAGAAATTGGGGACGAGTCCTCAATTCCGCCCTATCCATATGGAAAATCAGATAAGGGCTTTTACATGACAAAGCCGCCAATTCTGACACACGCCTGGCCGAAGCCAAGGCCAACAGCATGACCACTTTCCATGTGAGATATTTTAGTTCCACGGTTTTAAGTGGCTCAAACCAATGTGACTTAAGAAAAATCCAACACCACGTTGAGATCCCAAGGTGCCACTGGAGGCACAAAAGGGGGCTGAATATGCAGCACTCCTTTAACAAACGTCTGAACTTCAGGCAGTGAAGCCAGTTCTTTTTGGAAGAAAATCGACAGAGCCGAAATCTGGACCTTAATGGAACCTAATTTGAGGCCCATAGTCACCCCTGACTGTAGGTAGTGCAGAAATCGACCCAGCTGAAATTCCTCCGTTGGGGCCCTTCTGGCCTCACACCACGCAACGTATTTTCGCCATATGCGGTGATAATGGTTTGCGGTCACCTCCTTCCTAGCTTTAATCAGCGTAGGGATGACTTCCTCCGGAATGCCCTTTTCCTTCAGGATCCGGCGTTCAACCGCCATGCCGTCAAACGCAGCCGCGGTAAGTCTTGGAACAGACAGGGTCCCTGCTGCAGCAGGTCCTGTCTAAGCGGCAGAGGCCATGGTTCCTCTGATATCATTTCTTGAAGTTCTGGGTACCAAGCTCTTCTTGGCCAATCCGGAACAATGATTATAGTTCTTACTCCTCTCCTTCTTATTATCCTCAGTACCTTGGGTATGAGAGGAAGAGGAGGGAACACATAAACCGACTGGTACACCCACAGTGTCATTAAAGCGTCCACAGCTATCGCCTGAGGGTCCCTTGACCTGGCGCAATATCTTTTTAGCTTTCTGTTGAGGCGGGATGCCATCATGTCCACCTGTGGCCTTTCCCACCGGTGTACAATCATTTGGAAGACTTCTGGATGAAGTCCCCACTCTCCCGGGTGGAGGTCGTGTCTGCTGAGAAAGTCTGCTTCCCAGTTGTCCACTCCGGGAAGGAACACTGCTGACAGTGCTAACACATGATTTTTCGCCCATCGGAGAATCCTTGTGGCTTCTGCCATTGCCATCCTGCTTCTTGTGCCGCCCTGTCGGTTTACATGGGCGACCGCCGTGATGTTGTCTGACTGGATCAGCACCGGCTGGTGTTGAAGCAGGGTCTTGCCTGACTTAGGGCATTGTAAATGGCCCTTAGTTCCAGAATATTTATGTGTAGGGAAGTCTCCTGACTCGACCATTGTCCCTGGAAGTTTCTTCCCTGTGTGACTGCTCCCCAACCTCGAAGGCTGGCATCCGTGGTCACCAGGATCCAGTCCTGTATGCCGAATCTGCGGCCCTCTAGAAGATGAGCCCTCTGCAGCCACCACAGCAACGACACCCTGGCCCTTGGAGACAGGGTTATCAGCCGATGCATCTGAAGATGCGATCCGGACCACTTGTCCAACAGATCCCACTGAAAGATCCTTGCATGGAACCTTCCGAATGGAATTGCTTCGTAAGAAGCCACCATCTTTCCCAGGACTCGCGTGCAGTGGTGCACCGACACCTGTTTTGGTTTTAGAAGGTCTCTGACTAGAGATGACAACTCCTTGGCCTTCTCCTCCGGGAGAAACACTTTTTTCTGTTCTGTGTCCAGAATCATCCCCAGGAACAGTAGACGCGTTGAAGGAACCAGCTGCGACTTTGGAATATTCAGGATCCAGCCGTGCTGTTGTAGCACTTCCCGAGCTAGTGCTACTCCGATCAACAACTGTTCCCTGGACCTCGCCTTTATAAGGAGATCGTCCAAGTACGGGATAATTAAAACTCCCTTTTTCCGAAGGAGTATCATCATTTCGGCCATTACCTTGGTAAATACCCTCAGTGCCATGGACAGACCAAACGGCAACGTCTGGAATTGGTAATGACAGTCCTGTACCACAAATCTGAGGTACTCCTGGTGAGGAGGGTAAATGGGGACATGCAGGTAAGCATCCTTGATGTCCAGTGATACCATGTAATCCCCCTCGTCCAGGCTTGCAATCACCGCCCTGAGCGATTCCATCTTGAACTTGAACCTTCTTATATAAGTGTTCAAGGATTTTAAATTTAAAATGGGTCTCACCGAACCGTCCGGTTTCGGTACCACAAACATTGTGGAATAGTAACCCCATCCTTGTTGAAGGAGGGGTACCTTAATTATCACCTGCTGAGAATACAGCTTGTGAATCGCCTCCAGCACCGCCTCCCTGTCCGGGGGAGCTGTCGGCAAGGCAGATTTGAGGAAACGGCGAGGGGGAGACGTCTCGAATTCCAGCTTGTACCCCTGAGATACTACTTGCAGAATCCAGGGATCCACCCGTGAGCGAGCCCACTGGTCGCTGAAGTTCTTGAGACGGGCCCCCACCGTACTTGGCTCCGCCTGTGGAGCCCCAGCGTCATGCGGTGGACTTAGAGGAAGCGGGGGAGGACTTTTGTTCCTGGGAACTGGCTGTATGTTGCAGCTTTTTCCCTCTACCTCTGGGCAGAAAGGACGCGCCTCTAACCCGCTTGCCTTTCTGGGGCCGAAAGGACTGTACCTGATAATACGGTGCTTTCTTTGGCTGTGAGGGAACATGGGGTAAAAATGCTGACTTCCCAGCTGTCGCTGTGGAAACGAGGTCAGAGAGACCATCCCCAAACAACTCCTCACCCTTGTAAGGCAAAACTTCCATGTGCCTTTTAGAATCTGTATCTCCTGTCCACTGCCGAGTCCACAATCCTCTCCTGGCAGAAATGGACATTGCATTTATTCTAGATTCCAGCCGGCAAATATCCCTCTGTGCATCTCTCATGTATAAGACAGCGTCTTTAATATGCTCTACGGTTAGCAATATAGTGTCCCTGTCTAGGGTATCAATGTTTTCCGACAGGGAATCTGACCACGCAGCTGCAGCACTGCACATCCATGCTGAAGCAATAGCCGGTCTCAGTATAATTCCTGAGTGTGTATATACAGACTTCAGGATAGCCTCCTGCTTTCTATCTGCAGGCTCCTTTAGGGCGGCCGTGTCCGGAGACGGTAGTGCCACCTTTTTTGACAGACGTGTGAGCGCTTTATCCACCCTAGGGGATGTCTCCCAACGTGACCTGTCCTCTGGCGGGAAAGGGTACGCCATTAGTAACTTTTTAGAAATTACCAGTTTTTTATCGGGGGAAGCCCACGCTTCTTCACACACTTCATTTAATTCATCAGATGGGGGAAAAACCACTGGTAGCTTTTTCTCCCCAAACATAATACCCTTTTTTGTGGTACCTGGGGTAATATCAGAAATGTGTAACACATTTTTCATTGCCGTAATCATATAACGAGTGGCTCTATTGGAATGTACACTAGTCTCATCGTCGTCGACACTGGAGTCAGTATCCGTGTCGACATCTGTGTCTGCCATCTGAGGTAGTGGGCGTTTTAGAGCCCCTGATGGCTTTTGAGACGGCTGGGCAGGCACGGGCTGAGCAGCCGGCTGTCCCACATCTGCTATGTCGTCAAACCTTTTATGTAAGGAGTTGACACTGTCGCGTAATTCCTTCCACATGTCCATCAATTCAGGTGTCGACCCCGCAGGGGGTGACATCACATTTATCGGCACCTGCTCCGCCTCCACATAAGCCTCCTCATCAAACATGTCGACACAGCCGTACCGACACACCGCACACACACAGGGAATGCTCTGACTGAGGACAGGACCCCACAAAGTCCTTTGGGGAGTCAGAGAGAGAGTATGCCACCACACACCAGAGCGCTATATAATGCAGGGATACACACTACACACAGTGATTTTTCCCCTATAGCTGCTATAATACACAGTTTGCGCCTAAATTTAGTGCCCCCCCTCTCTTTTTTAACCTATTGAGCCTGGAAACTGCAGGGGAGAGCCTTGGGAGCGTCCTTCCAGCGGAGCTGTGAGAGGAAATGGCGCCAGTGTGCTGAGGGAGGTAGCCCCGCCCCCTTTTCGGCGGATTTCTCCCGCTTTTTTCAGGATATTTTTGGCAGGGGATTTTACACATATATAGTCTTACTGACTATATTATGTGTTTTTTTGCCAAGCTAAGGTACTCTTATTGCAGCCCAGGGCGCCCCCCCCCAGCGCCCTGCACCCATCAGTGACCGGAGTGTGTGGTGTGCATGGGGAGCAATGGCGCACAGCTGCAGTGCTGTGCGCTACCTTAATGAAGACTTCAGCCGCCGATTTCCTGGACGTTCTTCTTGCTTCTGGCTCTGCAAGGGGGACGGCGGCGCGGCTCCGGACGACCGAGGCTGGGCCTGTGTTCGATCCCTCTGGAGCTAATGGTGTCCAGTAGCCTAAGAAGCCCAAGCTAGCTGCAAGCAGGTAGGTTCGCTTCTTCTCCCCTCAGTCCCTCGTAGCAGTGAGTCTGTTGCCAGCAGATCTCACTGAAAAAAACAAACCTAAATTATACTTTCTTTTCTAAGAGCTCAGGAGAGCCCCTAGTGTGCAACCAGCTCGGCCGGGCACAAAATTCTAACTGAGGTCTGGAGGAGGGGCATAGAGGGAGGAGCCAGTGCACACCAGGTAGTCCTAAATCTTTCTTAGTTGTGCCCAGTCTCCTGCGGAGCCGCTATTCCCCATGGTCCTTACGGAGTCCCCAGCATCCACTAGGACGTCAGAGAAATTAACTCACAGATACCGGGTTCCCTATGAACTTAGGATGGACAGGACACTGGATTGATGGCTGGGATAGTCCCAGTAGAGATAAGACGCACACAATTTTTTTTAAGGAGTAGACCAAGTAGAGAATCACTTCTCCGTAGTGCCTAATCCAGTTGTCAAATTTTTATAAAATCTTCTCCACCTCTACAAACTCATCTGTCACCAACCTCTATTCTGTTTCTCTACAGTTTCCTCTTCATCTTTTGCGTTCACACAGGGTGGTACAATACATGGACCCAAGTACAGTTCAAACTCCACATGCCTAGGTCCTTCAGAGTTCTGCCCAAACCCAGTATATCTCAACAGCACGATGACACCAGTATTACTGTAGTGTGCCTTGTCATGCACAAAGGGTGGAGAATGGGAATACTGGTGAAGGGAAATTTTGTATAGACACTGATATGCCTGTTGGTGAATGGCAAACCTGACATTTTCTTTTTCCATTTTCTTCTTCCTTCTCTCCTCTAGAGATGTTTCTTTTTTCTTTTTGAGTTATGCTCATGGTACTCTACATTGCAAACACACGATAGTTAAATTAAGATACTAAAATTTGTGTTCCCTGCAGGAAGAGGCAGTCTGGAGGACAAAGGGGTATGGCCAGGAGTCCTCAGGACTGTGGGCAGGTGGACACGGTAAGCCAGTAGCCCCCAGAGCATACTTTCCAAGTCTAGCTGAGGTGGCACACAGTCTGACTCATCTAGGCAAAGAGGGTAGGTACAGGCTGATGAGAGCCTACTGGTGTGCGCCAGGATTCTATTCTCATGCAGGTAAGAGAGCAATGACCTGTCTTACTTGCTTGAGAAAGAATATTGGTAAAGCAATACCAACAGAACCATCCCATATCCCTCCTGCAGACAGATCTTTGCAGGAAATACAAATCGACTTCGTACAGTTAACACCTCTTAGGAATTATTGTTATGTATTGGTGTGCACTGATGTTTTCTCAAACTGGGTAGAGGCATTTCCTGCCGCCACGGATACTGCTGTGTTTACCGCAAAGAAAAATTGTGCAGAAATTTGTGTGTAGATAATGGTACCCCTAAAGGTTTTGCAAAGCTTGAAATTGTACTATTGTGATCATAGATACTGCCACTAGTATTATGTAGCTTCAGAACCACTCCCAGATCTTTACTTGACAAATCACCCTCTTCGAAATTTATTTTGGTTTTGGTATTTGTGTTTTTTTGGGGTTGTTTTTGGAAGACAACCTCATGTCATGATTGATCCGCACAATGATCAGAAATACACCAATGAGGTGACAGTACAGTACTTTATTGAGATGAGCCAGCATTTGAGAACTTGACAAAGAACTTGAAACTGTTGATTGCTGGTATGCCAAATGCTAACTGTCTTGATTATGAACCAAGAGACTGTGTGATTGTTCTTACGCTCAGGTTGCCTAATAGACAGGTGGGAAGGACCATACCAAGATTTGTTGACAGCACTAAAGGTCGCCGAAAGAAAGACTTGGGTCCACTCGTCCCACTGCAAGAAGGTCGCTGACCCGGAGAGAAGTCGTGACAAAGTAGTTTATTGCTCACATTCATCGAGTTTGTGAACTGTGTGTTTGAAGTGAACTGTGTGTTCCAAGTGAACTGTGTGTTCAAAGAGCAAGGCGGAGAGCAAAGTGAACTGTGTGTTCCAAGTGAACTGTGTTTTCGAAGAGCAAGGCAAAGAGATCGCAAAAGTATCACCAGAGACTCTGTTCCGTGAAGACTGAGAGGCGGCACTGTTGGACACTACCTGAGCATACTAAAGGACTGCAGAAAGACCAGTCATTGTAATTGATTTGTTATGAACAAGAATGTTTTGTTCTATTTCTCTTTCCTCTCTTTCCCGCTGACAAACATTTTCTTTCAGGATAATCTATTTTTGCGAGGTTTTTTTTTATGAGGAGTCGAGTGTGGGACTGGAACTGGTTCTGTAGGAAGGAGTGATTTCCTTATAGGATCCCAGGATTAGCTGATCAGTTTGTTAAAATCAGAGAAAAATCAAAGGTCTAGTAGTTATGGAGTTCAGAGGTAATCAGGAACAGTCAGACAATGGCTATTCACACATTGCAGATAAAGAGCTCATTAATATATGTGGAAGAAAGGTTTATGAGTGGCTCTCCCCGAACTCCGAAGGTTTACGTTATTTAGGAAGGACACTACTTATAACCCTTGTTCAATGATTAAACAGACCTAGCATACGTTCCAGAAATGGAAACAATGTTCAGAAAATTATAGGAATATATAGATCATGAAAATTTTATATGTCACTTTCACGATTTGTTTGTGTCTTCTTCATCTACCCAGCAGAACCTCAATCGAATCCAAACATCAGTGTACAAAGACGTAGGTACATGTATGTGTGAAATGTTCGTTGCAAATCAGACATTATAGGCCAAAGCACTGTCCCAGCATACTCTATAGGTTGAATGTTGTCCCACACCCAACCAGTGGTCCCGTGACCGCCGAGTGCATATAGAGGATGTCTCATCCTCCTCCCTGTCTTCCTGTCAGGAATCGACTCACCAAGCTGACATCTGTCCGCCGCTACGGACTCCGTCCTGGGTCCCTGCGTTCATCTGTCATCCGCGTCTCTGCCATCAGACGCCATCCTGGGCCTGGGAGCGCTCCTGTGATAGCGGGCGTGTAGCACGCCGCGTTCCCGCTAGGCCGCGGCATGGGCGCCGCCATGACAGCCTCCAGCAGTCAGCATACGGCGGCCAATCCGGTGCTTGGCCGCACCCACTTTTCCTCACTCCACCAATGACTGTTTAACAAGGGGTATATATGAAGCTGCAGGATCAGTCTGCAGGCATCCTGAACTTTGTGTCACTCCTGCGACTCATGTGTAAGGATCTGGTTCCTGTTTCCTCCGTGTACCTGGATACCTACCTGCTGTTCCGTGTTCCTGGCTTTCTACCTGAGACTCTGTACTCCTGGTTACTTCTCACAGCTCCGTGGAACTACAAGCCCCAGCAATACCTGCTTCCATCTACAGGCTTCACACTCACCACCATCTCTGTGTGCTTCAGCCTAGCAGTAGAGACTGACTCCAGGTGTGTTCCATCTCTCCACCTGTGATACAGCTTGCTTGCTGCCAGTGCCTCATCACCTGCACTGTGAGTCAGACTCCTGCCTCTGCTACCAGGTTTGCCATACAACACCATCTCTGCTGGTTCCATGTTTTAATCTGCTCTGGTTCCCATACCAGAATATTCTCTGCCAAGTTATCACTCATCTGTTATCATCACTACCGGTTATCATTTCATCAGTCACCATTCATTCTGTTTCCATAGACTTTCAGCTGCCACGCTGTACAATTGACATTTGCATTTCCTACTGTTATTTTCTGCTGCCGTTTTGTGAACCATCTGTTTAATAAATATCATTGCGCTCATGCGCAGAAACATAATCCAGCCTCCTCGTTTTCTCCCATCCACCTCCACTGACCCACTAGCGCCCCCTCCGGGGACACAGACAAAACCAAGTCTGACAGTAAGTTCAGGATCGATGGACTCGGATGGTGGACGGAGTGTGGGGTCAGAGGCCTTGCAAAATCTGGTCTCCCGTCTGGATGGTCAAGAGGCTGCGCAGCAGCAGATGTTCCAGTTCCTGCAAGGGATGTCCTCCCGGATAGATACACTACAGCAATCCCTGCCTAGTGTACACACTTCTACAGTTCCTGTTACTCCAGCACCTGCCAGTACTGTGAGTTCCTCTATGCCGGCTGCATCAGCTCCAGTGTCACGTCTGCACCTGCCCGTGCCAAGCAAGTATGATGGCAGCCCAAAGTTATGTCGCGGGTTTCTCAACCAATGTGAAATCCAGTTTGAATTGTTGTCACATAATTTCCCCACGTCAAGATCCAAGGTTGCCTACATCATCTCTCTACTTTCTGGATCTGCTTTGAGTTGGGTGTCTCCTCTGTGGGAACGTGCCGACCCTCTGATTAACAACTATGCAGAATTCGTGTCAACCTTCAGACGGATCTTTGACGAGCCTGGTCGTGCAACATCAGCTTCTGCCGACCTAATCCAACTTCGTCAAGGTACCCGTAGTATGGGACAATATGTCATCCAGTTCCAGACGTTGGCCGCAGAGATTCAGTGGAACAATCAAGCCCTGGTAGCAGCTTTCTGGCATGGACTCTCTGATCGGATCAAGGACGAACTGGCAACCCGCGATCTTCCTGTACAATTGTCTGATTTAATTTCCCTGTGCATCAAGTTGGACTCTCGCATTCGCGAACGCAACAATGAACGTGCTCGGAGTGAGCCACGCAGATTAAGGATGATACCTTCCGTACAGTTCCAGTCTCCACCTTCTGATGAGCCTATGCAAATAAATAGGTCCCGCCTAACTCCTGAGGAGCGGTCAAGAAGACTTCGTGAGAGACTTTGTCTTTATTGTGCGGCTGCAGGTCACCAGATTAATTCCTGCACAGTGCGTTCGGGAAACGCCAGATCCTGACTTGTAAAGGAGGAGTCAAGTTGGGATCTTCTAGACAAGCTCCTTCTAATCAAGACCTTATCCTTCCTGTGACTTTAGAGACTTCAGTTGGGCTTCAGTCTGCATCAGCATTAGTGGACTGTGGAGCCGCAGGAAATTTCATCACCCAAGCTGCGGTAAATAGATTTTGCTTGCCTGTATGTGAACTTTCTTACCCAGTCTACATTACCGCCGTGGATGGTAGCCGAATCTCCAAGGGGAATATTTCTCACCAAACTGCACCAGTGGTTTTGGGAGTTGGGTTCCTACACTCAGAATTAATAAAGTTCTTAGTCATTCCTCAAGCCACCCAGGAGATCGTTTTGGGCATGCCCTGGCTCCAGCTACACAATCCACAGTTTGACTGGTCAACGTTACAACTTACTTCATGGGGTTCACATTGCCATCAGTCCTGTTTAGCCCAAGTTTGTCCAATCAAGTCTACTGAAGTAAAAACCCAGTCAAGTCTTCCTGCGGCTTATCAAGATTTCTCTGATGTCTTCAGTGAAAAGGCCGCGGATGTCCTGCCGCCCCATAGAGAATGGGATTGTCCCATCGATCTCCTTCCTGGCAAGAAGCCACCTAGGGGGCGTACCTACCCGTTATCTGTTCCCGAAACTGAAGCGATGAGCGACTACATCCGGGAGAATTTACAGAAGGGATTCATCCGTCCTTCATCATCACCCGCTGGTGCAGGCTTCTTCTTTGTTAAAAAGAAGGATGGAGGACTGCGTCCATGCATTGACTACCGGGGTCTCAATGACATTACCATTAAAAATAGTTATCCATTACCACTCATTACCGAATTATTTGACAGAGTTAAAGGAGCCCGCATCTTCACCAAGCTAGATCTCCGCGGTGCCTACAACCTCATCAGAATCCGGAGTGGTGACGAATGGAAGACAGCTTTTAACACTCGAGATGGTCATTACGAGTACCTGGTAATGCCATTTGGGTTGAGTAATGCCCCAGCAGTGTTCCAACACTTTGTGAACGAAATCTTCCGTGACGTTCTGTATAAATACCTCGTTGTTTATCTGGATGATATCCTCATCTTCTCCCAAGATCTTCCCTCTCATCGTCTACAAGTCCGTGAAGTCCTCCGACGTCTTCGTGAGAACCGGCTCTACGGTAAACTATCCAAGTGTACCTTTGAAGTTTCCTCTATACCCTTCCTGGGTTATATAATTTCCGGATCGGATATCCAGATGGACCCGACAAAGTTGGAAGCCATTGCCAATTGGTCCATTCCAAATTCTCTCAAGTCTATTCAGCGGTTCCTGGGATTTGCCAACTACTATAGGAAATTTATTCGGGGATTCTCCACTCTCATCGCTCCTATTACCAACTTGACTCGGAAAGGGGCAGACCATTCCAACTGGTCAGAAGAGGCTTTAGCGGCCTTCCAGAAGATCAAGCTGGCCTTTATGTCTGCTCCAGTTCTGTCCCAGCCAGATGTAAACAGACCGTTCGAGTTAGAGGTGGATGCCTCTACAGTTGGAGTTGGAGCTGTTCTCTCCCAGAAGGGAACCGATGGGAAAATCCACCCCTGTGGATTTTATTCTCGTAAATTCCTCCCTGCAGAAGCTAACTACTCCGTTGGAGATCAAGAACTACTGGCGATTAAGCTGGCCCTCGAGGAATGGAGGTATCTCCTGGAAGGGGCCAAACATCCGTTCAACATCTACACGGATCATAAAAATCTGCTATATTTAAAGGCAGCCCAGTGCCTTAATCCTCGCCAGTCCAGGTGGGCTATGTTTTTCTCACGTTTTAACTTTAAGCTTCATTTCCGCCCAGGTTCGCAGAATGTTAAAGCTGACGCCTTATCCCGATCTATGGAATCCGAAGAGGAAACGCCTGACTCAGTTCCACATTCCATCCTGAGTCCAGTGGTATTTGCTGCATCTCAAGTCTCCCCAGCTCCTCCTCCTGGTAAGACTTTTGTTTCCCCAGAACTCCGTCCCAAGTTGCTGTCTTGGGCCCATCAATCCAAGTTCACTGGTCATCCCGGTGTCCTGAAAACCTTCAAGTTCCTCTCTGAGACATACTGGTGGCCAAAGATGAAAGCTGACATCAAGGATTTCGTAGCATCCTGTCCTAAGTGTGTGCAGCACAAGACTCCTCGTCAGTCTCCAGCAGGTCAGTTACAACCATTGTCTATTCCTAGTCGCCCTTGGTCACACCTGTCCATGGACTTTATCTCCGACCTTCCTCCTTCTCAAGGATACAATACCATCTGGGTTGTAGTGGACAGATTTACCAAGATGGCCCATTTTGTTCCTCTCCAGGGTCTCCCTTCTGCCCCAAAACTCGCCCAAATCTTCCTACGGGAGATTTTCCGCTTACATGGTCTACCCTCAGAAATAATATCCGACCGAGGTGTACAGTTTGTAGCGAGGTTTTGGAGGGCTCTCTGTTCTGCCATGCAGGTTAAACTGAAGTTCTCGTCATCTTACCACCCTCAGACGAATGGGCAGACAGAGAGGGTAAATCAAGAACTAGAGACATTTTTAAGATTGTATGTTTCATCTTCTCAGGATGACTGGTTTGATCTGCTCCCATGGGCCGAGTTTGCCCACAACTTCCGCTACCACACTGCTACTGAGACAACTCCATTCTTTGCAGTATATGGGCAACATCCTCGTGTTCCAGACTTCCAAGAACTCCCTCACATGGATGTTCCTGCCGCCACTACTGCCCTGAGTCAGTTTTCTTCAATCTGGAGGAAGATTCACATTTCTCTCAAAAAGGCCTCCAGCCGGTATAAATACTTTGCTGATCGCAAAAGACGCGCAGTTCCTAGCCTGAAACCTGGGGACAAGGTTTGGCTGTCTACCCGGAACCTCCGTCTTAGGGTCCCGTCTATGAAATTTGCACCACGTTTCATTGGCCCCTTCCCTGTCGAAAGAGTCATCAACCCTGTGGCCTACAAGCTGAAGTTACCACCTTCTCTGCGAATACCTAATGCTTTTCATGTTTCTCTCCTCAGACCTTTAGTCCTGAATCATTTCCAAAGAGCTCATCCAGTTGGCCCCAAAGTTCGAACTCAGCGGGGCGTGGAGTTCGAGATTGGCAAGATTCTGGATTCCCGTTGCCGGTATGGACGTCTTCAATACCTTGTCGATTGGTCCGGTTATGGCCCAGAGGAGAGAAGTTGGGTAAATTCGTTGGATGTCCATGCTCCAAGGTTGGTCCGTGTCTTCCATAACACTCATCCTTCCAAGCCACGTGGGTGTTCGGTGCCCACCCTTAAAGGGGGGGGTACTGTCAGGAATCGACTCACCAAGCTGACATCTGTCCGCCGCTGCGGACTCCGTCCTGGGTCCCTGCGTTCATCTGTCATCCGCGTCTCTGCCATCAGACGCCATCCTGGGCCTGGGAGCGCTCCTGTGATAGCGGGCGTGTAGCACGCCGCGTTCCCGCTAGGCCGCGGCATGGGCGCCGCCATGACAGCCTCCAGCAGTCAGCATACGGCGGCCAATCCGGTGCTTGGCCGCACCCACTTTTCCTCACTCCACCAATGACTGTTTAACAAGGGGTATATATGAAGCTGCAGGATCAGTCTGCAGGCATCCTGAACTTTGTGTCACTCCTGCGACTCATGTGTAAGGATCTGGTTCCTGTTTCCTCCGTGTACCTGGATACCTACCTGCTGTTCCGTGTTCCTGGCTTTCTACCTGAGACTCTGTACTCCTGGTTACTTCTCACAGCTCCGTGGAACTACAAGCCCCAGCAATACCTGCTTCCATCTACAGGCTTCACACTCACCACCATCTCTGTGTGCTTCAGCCTAGCAGTAGAGACTGACTCCAGGTGTGTTCCATCTCTCCACCTGTGATACAGCTTGCTTGCTGCCAGTGCCTCATCACCTGCACTGTGAGTCAGACTCCTGCCTCTGCTACCAGGTTTGCCATACAACACCATCTCTGCTGGTTCCATGTTTTAATCTGCTCTGGTTCCCATACCAGAATATTCTCTGCCAAGTTATCACTCATCTGTTATCATCACTATCGGTTATCATTTCATCAGTCACCATTCATTCTGTTTCCATAGACTTTCAGCTGCCACGCTGTACAATTGACATTTGCATTTCCTACTGTTATTTTCTGCTGCCGTTTTGTGAACCATCTGTTTAATAAATATCATTGCGCTCATGCGCAGAAACATAATCCAGCCTCCTCGTTTTCTCCCATCCACCTCCACTGACCCACTAGCGCCCCCTCCGGGGACACAGACAAAACCAAGTCTGACACTTCCCCAAATATAGTCAAGTGTCTGATTTGCGAAATGCATACATACTTGTGTCTAGGTCACCGATTATGGTATGAAATATTTTTTCTTATGTTAATAATTGATGGCAGTTATTGTTTACTGCCAAAGGGTGGACTGTCGAAGTCAAAAATATTACATAGAGAGAACATACAAACTACACACAATTAAGTCGCTATACTTGCAAATACGCGCAGCGAGCACAGCAATATATGGTAACACACGCATTTACACGGACATGCCACAGAGATGGATCTTACACTTATTTCATGCAGTACATAATTATAATAATATCAAGCGCCAGACATCATGATGATTTAAAATTACCTAATGAATTAATGTCATGAATGTGTATTATTTGAACGGAACCAGATACACCTGTCATGTTTACTATTAAAACAACCAGCTTAATGTGTAGATTAATTTGATACTTGTTATGAAGTTATAGGACATTGCAGCGAATAGCTATGATTACATGTATAAAAGCTAAAATCGCTCTTATTAGAACAATAGATATTCTTAGAGGTAGAGGACAGGGAACTCATGCCAGCCCTTTGGATGTCTTCAAGGCTGAATCTGATTACCATATACAAAGGAATTGGTGACTCACCATGAACCCCTCCCCCAGAAACTAGATAATACTCTGCTGACCACACAGGAGGTCAGTTACTTGCTTTTTGTTCTCTGAGGAAGATGAAGTCTACAGAGAGAGAGAGTCATATGGAGGGACAAACTTATATGAGAAAGATAATGGTAATTGTATCGCTGGCATGTAACTGAAACTGCATGTAACTGTATGTAATAGTATGTTCTAACTGTTTACTGTGTGAGTTGTATTCATGTAACTATAGGTATACTGTACTTTGTAATATATATTGAATCCATACCCTTTTAACAACAAATATATACATCAATGAGCTTTGGAACTCAGATAATGTGTGGGTGTATTGTTTTCTCTTATGGGATGCAGTGTTGTGCGATGTACAGCGCACATTTATGGGATTTGGTAATAAGATGTGCAGGCATTTACAATACAGGTTGAGTATCCCTTATCCAAAACGCTTGGGACCAGGGGTATTTTGGATATCGGATGTTTCCGTATTTTGGAATAATTGCATACCATAATGAGATATCATGGTGATGGGACCTAAATCTAAGCACAGAAGGCATTTATGTTACATATACATCTTATACACACAGCCTTAAGGTCATTTTAGACAATTTTTTTTATAATTTTATGCATTAAACAAAGTGTGTCTACATTCACACAATTCATTTATGTTTCATATACACCTTATACACACAGCCTAGAGGTCATTTAATACAATATTTTTAATAACTTTGTGTATTAAACAAAGTTTGTGTACATTGAGCCATCAAAAAACAAAGGTTTCCCTTTCTCACTCTCACTCAAGAAAGTCCGTATTTCGGAATATTCCGTATTTCGGAATATTTGGATATGGGATACTCAACCTGTATATATATTAGAGCGGGCATTTTAAATATTTGTGAGAAATCAATTTGGCATTCTTAAAACTTAGAGGGATATACTCTATTCAGGAGAGACAGGGCTAACAAATGGGGAGGCGTATGTCTCTATGTAAAATTCTTTTTATAACCGTATTTAAAGGTGATTATTTACGAGGGGACTGGCGATAACGTGGAGTCATTATGTGTTGAGATTTCAAGTGGGGGGGACATACAAAAACGAGATTTATGGTAAGAACTTACCGTTGTTAAATCTCTTTCTGCGAGGTACACTGGGCTCCACAAGGAATTACATCGGGGTGTAGAGTAGGATCTTGATCCGAGGCACCAACAGGCTCAAAGTTTTTGACTGTTCCCAAGATGCACAGTGCCGCCTCCTCTATAACCCCGTCTCCATGCCAGTGAGCTCAGTTTCGTTAACCAGCCCAATGCAGTAGCATGTACCAGAGACGACAACCGATCGTAGCCAATTACACCACACACTCACCGCAGGAGAGGGTGTCAGCGGCTATGCCAATACCAACCCAAAAAAGCTAAGTGTGTCAGGGTGGGCGCCTTGTGGAGCCCAGTGTACCTCGCAGAAAGAGATTAACAACGGTAAGTTCTTACCATAAATCTCGTTTTCTGCTGCGTGGTACACTGGGCTCCACAAGGAATTACATCGGGGATGTCCTAAAACAGTTCCTCACGGGAGGGGACGCACTGTAGCGGGCACAAGAACCCGGCGTCCAAAGGAAGCATCCTGGGAAGCGGCGGTATCGAAGGCATAGAACCTTATAAACGTGTTCCCTGAGGGCCACGTAGCCGCCTTGCACAATTGTTTAAGGGTCGCATCACGGTGGGCCGCCCAAAAAGGTCCAACCGACCGAGAAGAATGGGCTTTGATGGTAGCAGGAACTGGACGACCAGCCTGTACATAAGCATGTGCAATCACCATTCTAATCCATCTGGCCAGAGTCTGCTTGGAAGCAGGCCAGCCACGTTTGTGAAAACCAAACAACACAAAAAGAGAATCGGATTTCCTAATGGAGGAAGTTCTCTTCATATAGAGACGGAGAGCCCGTACCACATCCAAAGATCACTCTTTGGAAGACAACTCAGGAGAATTAAAGGCCGGAACCACAATCTCCTGGTTAAGGTGGAAGGAAGACACCACCTTCGGTAAATAACCTGGGCGTGTTCGAAGCACCACCCGGTCACGGTGAAAAATCAAATAGGGAGACTTATAGCACAAGGCACCCAAGTCTTAGACCCTTCTAGCTGAAGCAATAGCCAGCAAAAACAACACCTTAAGGGAAAGCCACTTAAGGTCAACAGAGGTAAGAGGCTCAAACAAAGACTTGCAAGGCCTCCAAGACCACCGACAAATCCCAAGGGGCCACAGGTGGCACATAAGGAGGCTGAATCCTCAACACACCCTGAGTGAATATATGGACATCAGGTAGGGTAGCGATCTTTCTCTGAAACCAAACCGACAAGGCAGAGATATGCACCTTGAGTGAGGCCAGACGCAGGCCCAAATCCAGGCCTTGTTGTAGAAAGGCCAAAAGTTTGGCCGTACTAAACTTGAAACGTCATGATTGTGAGATGCACACCAAGTAAAGGAAGCATTCCCGACCCTATGGTATATCCGAGCAGAAGCCGGCTTACGGGCCTTCAACATAGTTTGAACGACCGCCTCAGCACGGAAGCTTCAAAAGCCATGCCATCAAATCCTGGTAAACATACGGTCCCTGAACGAGAAGGTCTGGTCATTGTGGAAGTAGAAGGGCACGACTCAATGAGAGGCCCTGTAGATCGGAGAACCAGTGTCGTCTGGGCCACGCTGGAGCGACTAGAAGAAGGTTTCCTCCTCCTTGCTTGAACTTCCGTATTAGTCTGGGCAGGAGTGACACCGGAGGGAACAAATATGGCAGCCAAAAGTTCCATGGGATTGACAGAGCATCCACGAACGCTTCTTGAGGATCCCTTGTCCTTGCTCCAAAGACCGGAACCTTGTGATTGTGTCGAGATGCCATCAGGTCCACATCTGGGAGGCCCCACTTGTCCACGAGAAGTTGAAACACCTCTGGATGTAGGCTCCATTCTCCGGCATGCACGTCCTGACGACTGAGATAGTCCACCTCCCAGTACAGAACGTCCGGAATGAACACTGCTGATATGGCCGGCAGATGGCATTCTGCCCACTGAAGAATCCTTGATACCTCCTTCATTGCCATGCGGCTTTGAGTGCCGCCCTGATGACTGATATACGCCACCGTGGTGGCGTTGTCCGATTGTACTTGAACAGGTCTGTTCTGTATTAGATGCTGGTCCATTGTCAACGCATTGTATACAGCCCGCAGTTCCAGAATGTTTATCGGGAGTAGCGACTCCTCCTTGGTCCATCGACCCTGAAGAGAGTGTTGCTCCAACACCACGCCCCAACCTCTCAGACTGGCATCTGTCGTCAGCAGGACCCAGTTGGATATCCAGAAGGGACATCCCCTGCTCAATTGTTGGTCCTGCAGCCACTAGCTCAGGGACAGGCGGACCTCCGGAGATAGGGAGATCATGTGAGATCTGATACGGTGAGGCAGGCCATCCCACTTGGACAGAATCAACTTCTGTAGAAGGCGAGACTAAAATTGAGCATATTCCACCATGTCGAAAGCCGACACCATGAGACCTAACACTTGCATCGCCGAATGAATCAACACTCGCGGACGGGATAGGAAGCATCGGATCTTGCCCTGAAGTTTCAGGACTTTCTCCTGAGACAAGAACAACCGCTGGTTGTGAGTGTCCAACAACGCTCCCAGGTGTACCATGCTCCGAGCCGGAACCAGGGAGGATTTCTTCCAGTTGATCAGCCACCCGTGGGCTGCCATGCACTGGACCGTCAGATCGAGATGACACTGGAGAATTTCTGGGGAACTCGCCAGGATCAACAAATTGTCTAGGTATGGTAGTATCCTGACCCCTCGACGGCGGAGTGTAGCCATCATAACCGCCATTACTTTGTTGAAAACTCGCAGAGCCGTTGTCAAACCAGAGGGTAACGCCCAAAATTGGTAATGAAGGTTGCCCACCGCAAACCACAGGTACTGCTGATGAGATACCGCAATAGGAATATGTAGGTAGGCATGCTGTATGTCCAGGCTCCATGGCCAGAACAATAGAGCGCATCGTTTCCATACGGAACTTGGAGATCCGCACATACTTGTTCAAGGACTTCAGATTAAGAATGGGCCGCGAGGACCCATTCGTTTTCGGGACTAGAAACAGCGGTGAATAGAACCCCTAGCCCCTCTGAGTCAGAGGCACCTGTACCACCACTCCTGTGGAGGGGAGGGAATGTACCACCGAGTGCAACGTGTTTGCTTTTGCCGGATCCAGAGGCACATCTGTCGGGCAAAATCGATGAGGGGGACGATTCTTGAAGGGTATGGCGTAACCCCGAGCAACGACTTCCCTCACCCAGGTATCCGAAGTGGTCTTTAACCATTCCTGGGTAAAACCTAGAAGTCGGCCCCCCACCCTGGGATCCCCCAGAGGGAGGCCCGCCCCATCATGCGGCCGGCTTGTCAGTTTTGGAAACTGGCTGACGGGCGGCCCAGGCACGCTTCAGTCTGGGCTTGGCAGGCCTGGAAGCACGAGCTTGCTTCGGGTACGCCTGACCTTTTGCTTTACCTGGCATATGAAAGGGCTGAGGGAAAGTACTTTTATCCTTCTGTGCGGAAGGAACCGTACTAGGTAGGCAGGCTGTTTTAGCAGTAGCCAGATTGGCCACAATCTTATTGAGGTCTTCTCCAAAGAGAATGTCTCCCTTGAAAGGAAGCACCTCCAGGGTTTTCTTGGAACCCAAATCCACCGACCAGGATCTCAACCAAAGGATACGTCTGGCCAAAACGGACACAGTAGCAGCATTGGCCGCGAGCACCCCGGCATCGAAAGCCGCCTCCTTAGGGTACAGAGAAGCCGTGGCAATATATGAGAGACATTGTCGAGAATGCTCAGATGCATCAGAAGGCAGTTCTACCTCGAGTTCCTGAGCCCACTCCTCAACAGCTTCAGCAGCCCAAGTCGCTGTAATAGTTGGCCTTTACACCGCCTCGGAAAGGGTATAAATCGCTTTTAAAACAGCCCTACACACGACGATCCGTCGGTTCCTTCAGAGAGGTGACGGTAGTTACTGGCAGAGCAGAGGAAACAACTATGTGCGCAACATGAGAATTTACAGGCGGAGGAGTTTCCCAATTTTTATACACGTCCGCAGTGAGAGGATAGCGAGCCAACAGTCTCTTATTTGGTGTAAACTTTGTCCCTGGATTTTCCCAGGATTCAGGTGTTTAGAGTAGGGTAAAACCTGCTTAACCACCTTCTTACGCTTAAACCTATCAGGTTTCTTGGAGACAGTCTCAGGCTCAGAGTCATCAGCCACGTGAAGAATGAGCCGTATTGCCTCAATCAAATCCGAGACATCCACGGATGATTTCCCTCCCCATCTGAAACATCAGTGTCAGTGTCTGAGCGGTCAGTATATGCACCGTCCTCCTCGGAAGACGTGTCAGTTAAGGCCGCGGATTGGGAGGAGGTAATGGCCCTTTTAGAAAACGACTTAGTCTTATGCAGGCGAGAGTGACCCTTAGATTTAGACATGGATCGGTTCAAATGCTGTAACTGAGTGGAAAGCTGATCCGCCCATGGCAGGTTCACGGCGGGGACCATAAACTGTGGTAGTGGCACAGGTGGTCCCACAGGGGGCGTCAATTTAGTCACAAGCGTGTTTAACAATGTGGAAAATGTAGCCCAAGGTGGTTCTTGTGATGCTCCTAGTGCTACCGACCCACTGGGGGGTAAGGAACCCCCTGAACCTGAACTCTCAGCTGCTAAATTATCCTCCATTCCGTCAGCAGCCTCACTACCACGCAGTGTGGGAGAGGGCCCAACGTCGTTGCCACGTGTAGCCAACATAACTATGCGCACAGTAATGGGCAACCCGATACAAATTGTAGCAGCACTATACCCAGTAAGAACTCTCAGAGAAACAGCCTAAGATGGCACAGACCGAGAGTTCAATAGGAATAGAACATATGGTGACTATAATTCACAAGTAAAAAATACCCCAGTAGTATATCTTGTGAAACAATCCTATATTATCATCAGAGAAAACCTGAAACACTTGGCCCCCACAGGTATAGCAATATAGGAATAGGAATAGCCCACTGAGTGAAATACCCTGTAATAAGGCAGCCACGCAGCAGCTACATGCACACACACACGTATATAGTCAAAAGCGTACCATGCAGAAATTATGTACCATAAAACTGCACTGGACTAGCAATACAAAGTAATACTCAGTATGGCTATATGTGATAACAATAGATATAACAAACACAGTAAGCACTGGATGTATATCACAGGGTGTTTGTACCACACAACCCTGAAAGTATGCACTCTCTTAACTAACACAGTCCCAGTGACAGGTAGAATACTCAAGTGTCCTGTAGGAAGCACAGCACTGGCAGTCAGGTGGTTCCACAGAGGATTTGCTCCAGCAATCCCAGGAACAGCAAAGCTCTATCTATAATGGCTGCTGACCGGGAGTGAGGGAGAAGGAAGCAGCTCCGGGGCGGGAACATTGCATAAATGGTGCCCTGGGGCTGGGGGAGGGGCCTCAGGTCCGGCCTGCTCCCCCTGCTGGCATCCCCACCGGGCGTGTGGGCAGTAAAGAAAATGGGGGGGGGGGGGAAATGGTACAACGTCCCCCCTGACCTGTGCCCATAAAGTATACCCCTAATGGCTAGTGCACAGGATCTCAAACTCGGTCCTCAGGACCCCACACAGTGCATGTTATGCAGGTTTCCTCACAGAATCGTAAGTGAAACAATTAGATCCATCTGCGGACCTTTTAAAATGTGTCAGTGAGTAATTAATACACCTGTGCACTTGCTGGGTTACCTGCAAAACATGCACTGTGTGGGGTCCTGAGGACCGAGTTTGAGAACCACTGGGCTAGTGGAACATCAGCCCAGTAATCCGTGTCCACGCCAGCGCGCGCGCAGCCCGTCTCCTACGGCTGCACTGGATCGCGGTGCAAAGTGCGGCACAGAAGCCCCTTACCTCCCCCTTGTCAGCGGCCCCGCGATCCGGGAGATGGCGGCGTGTGTGTGACTCACGTGAAGAGGGAAGAAGCTGGCGCATCCGCTGCAGTGACCCAGCAACCGCGGCGCGGGAGTATACAGCGCCGCTGGGGGTGATGGAGCTGCACGCAGGAAAGTCTATGAGACTTTGTCTGCAGCAGCCCTGTAAATCTTCATACATTTCTTCTGTCTTCAGTCTGTAAATGAAGCTCTGAAAAGGCTGCCTAGAGCAGCCCCTGTTAAGTGCCTGCATACTGCATGGCACCAACTTACAAACTGAGCTCACTGGCATGGAGGCGGGGTTATAGAGGAGGCGGCGCTGTGCATCTTGGGAACAGTCAAAAGCTTTGAGCCTGTTGGTGCCTCGGATTAAGATCCTACTCTACACCCCGATGTAATTCCTTGTGGAGCCCAGTGTACCCCACAGCAGAAAAAAGCTATTAATAGGGATATGCTCCGGATATTAGCGTGACTGAAGAAGTGCAACTCTTGCAGCAAATCAATATAGCTGCAGGACTGCGGGAGGTCCTAATAATTGGGGATTTTAATTATCCAAACATAAATTAGAACAATAAATCATCTAAAAACAGCTAGGGGAAACAGGTTCTTAAATATGCTAAAAGATCACTACTTGTCTCAAGTAATCGAGGAACCAACTAGATTTAGGACTATACTGGACCTAGTACTAACTAATAATGTGGAGATTATATCAAATACTAAAGTAGGGGAGACCTTGGGAAATAGCAATCATAATATGGCCACATTCGATATGAGTTTTCAAAAACACCACTATAAGGGTTCAACTAAGACTTTTTTAACTTTAGAAAAGCAAATTTCAACATGCTGAAATGAGCACTAAAGGACATTGATTGGAAAATTTTGTTTCATGGAAAGAACACTGCTGAAAAGTAGGATGCTTTTAAAATTTTGCTTGATAAGTATACTCATAATTCATTCCCATGGGCAGTAAACGCAGGAGTATTAAATTCAAACCGATGTGGCTTAATAAGAAGGTTAATGAAGAAATGGATAAAAAGAGGCGTGCTTTCGAAGCGTTTAAATCCGATGGGACGGCAGAGTCATTCCAGTACTACAAGGAATGTAACAAAGAAATACAAAAAGGAAATCAGGCCAGCTAAAATAGAAACCAAAAAGCAAATCGCTAAAGAGAGTAAAACAAATCCCAAAAAGTTTTTTAAGTATATAAATGGTAAAAGGTTAAGAAAAGAGAATATAGGAGCATTAAAAGGCAAGTTGGGAGTCTTGATTAATGATGACAAAGATAAAGCAGATATACTGAACACATTTTTTTCATAAGTATTTACTAGAGAGGACCGGATGGTGGGAGTAGTGCACAACAAAAGCAATGATAACGTCCCATTGCTGAGTGCTTGTTTAATTGAGGAAGTAGTCCGGGAGAGACAAAGCAAAATTAAGACAACAAAATATCCTGGTCCGGATGGACTTCACCCAAGGGTTCTTAATGAGCTTAACTCAGAACTAGCAAGGCCTTTATATTTGATTTTATATGATTCAATTACATCAGGCATGGTACCAAAGGATTGGCGTATAGCAGAGGCAGTGCCAATATTTAAAAATGGAATTTAGACTCATCCTGGTAACTACAGACTGGCAAGTTTGACATCCACAGTGTGGAAATTATTGGAAGGTATAATAAGGGACAGCATACAGGAGTACTTGGAAACCTTCAAGGTTATTAAAAGGAACCAACATGGTTTTATGAGGGATAGGTCATGTAAAACTAACTTAATTAGCTTCTTTGAGAAAGTAAGCAATAATCTTGACCAGGGAAAGGCAGTGGATTTGGTCTATTTAGATTTTGCTAAAGCATTCGACACAGTGCCACACATGAGACTGATTTTCAAATTAAGAGAGCTTGGTTTAGGAAACACTATTTGTACTTGCGTAAGTAATTGGCTGGATAACAGGGAACAGTGAGTGGTGGGTAATGGGATGTTTTCCAAATGGGCCTCAGTATACAGTGGAATACCGCAAGGGTCCGTACTCGGGCCACTACTGTTCAACATATTTATTAATGACCTAGGAGTAGGTCTGGAAAGCACAGTGTCAATTTTTGCAGATGATACTAAATGTGTAGGGTAATTAATTCAGATATGGATGTTGAGTCTCTACAGAACGACTTATTTAAACTTGGAGTTTGCGCAGATAAATGGACAATGAGGCTCAATATAGAAAAATTTAAAGTTATGCACTTTGGGACTAAAAATAAACATGCAGTTTATAAATTAAATGGCGAAAATGTAGGGGAAACAGTAGTTGAAAAAGATTTGGGGGTGCTCATTGATAATAGACTTAGTAGTACCCAATGTCAAAGTGCAGCAACGAAGGCAAATAAGGTGTTTGCATGCATAAAATGGGGAATCGAGACAAGGGATGAGAGTGTAATCCTACTACTGTATAAATCATTGGAATAGCCACACCTTGAATACTGTGTACAGTTCTGAGAACCACACTATAAGAAAGATATCTTGGAACTTAAAAGGGTTCAGATGTGAGCCTCAAAATTGATTAAGGGGTTAGAGGCACTGGATTATGAGGAAAGGCTTACTAGGTTAGATATGTTTACACTAGAAAAGATGAGTCTAATAGAAGACATTAATATTTACAAATATATAAAGGGACAATACATGGAGCTATCAGGCGACTTGTTTATTGAAAAATATCTGCACAGGACACGCGGACATCCTCTGAGTTTAGAGGAGAGAAAATGTCATACCCGACGAAGGGTTCTTCACAGTTAGGGCAGTAAGGATTTGGAATTCTCTGCCAGAGAAGGTAGTAATGGTGTCAATAAGTTTAAAAATGGATTAGATAAATTTCTAGCTGAAAAATATTTCCAAGGATATAGCATTTAAAATGTGAGGTAGTTATCATCCCGGCGGTCAGCATACCAACACCGGGATCCCAGCCGCCAGAATGCCGGCAGAGGGCCCAGGACTATTACCACTCGTGGGTGTTCGCAGAGTGTCAAGCACAGTGAACCTGCAAGGGGATTTGTTTCGCTCACCGCCTGTCAGCAATCTGGCGTCCAGAATCCCAGCATCGGTAGACTGACCTCCGGAATCCCAGCTACTGGTCACCCGATCCCAACCCTTTAAAAATAAGATTTTACTCACCGGTAAATCTATTTCTCGTAGTCCGTAGTGGATGCTGGGAACTCCGTAAGGACCATGGGGAATAGACGGCTCCGCAGGAGACTGGGCACAATTAAAGAAAGATTCAGGACTATCTGGTGTGCACTGGCTCCTCCCCCTATGACCCTCCTCCAGACCTCAGTTAAGATACTGTGCCCGGAAGAGCTGACACAATAAGGAAGGATTTTGAATCCCGGGTAAGACTCATACCAGCCACACCAATCACACCGTACAACTCGTGATATGAACCCCGGTTAACAGTATGATAACAACGGAGCCTCTGAACAGATGGCTCGCTATAACAACCCGATTTGTGGAACAATAACTATTTACAAGTATTGCAGACAATCCGCACTTGGGATGGGCGCCCAGCATCCACTACGGACTACGAGAAATAGATTTAACGGTGAGTAAAATCTTATTTTCTCTGACGTCCTAGTGGATGCTGGGAACTCCGTAAGGACCATGGGGATTATACCAAAGCTCCCAAACGGGCGGGAGAGTGCGGATGACTCTGCAGCACCGAATGAGAGAACTCAAGGTCCTCCTCAGCCAGGGTATCAAATTTGTAGAATTTAGCAAATGTGTTTGCCCCTGACCAAGTTGCAGCTCGGCAAAGTTGTAAAGCCGAGACCCCTCGGGCAGCCGCCCAAGATGAGCCCACTTTCCTTGTGGAATGGGCTTTTACTGATTTAGGATGCGGCAATCCAGCCGCAGAATGCGCCAGCTGAATTGTGCTACAAATCCAGCGAGCAATAGTCTGCTTAGAAGCAGGAGCACCTAGTTTATTGGGTGCATACAGGATAAGAAGCGAGTCAGTTTTCCTGACTCCAGCCGTCCTGGAAACATAAATTTTCAAGGCCCTGACTACGTCCAGTAACTTGGAATCTTCCAAGTCCCTAGTAGCCGCAGGCACTACAATAGGTTGGTTCAAGTGAAAAGCTGATACCACCTTAGGGAGAAACTGGGGACGAGTCCTCAATTCTGCCCTATCCATATGGAAAATCAGATAAGGGCTTTTACATGACAAAGCCGCCAATTCTGACACACGCCTGGCCGAAGCCAAGGCCAATAACATGACCACTTTCCACGTGAGATATTTCAGATCCACAGTTTTAAGTGGCTCAAACCAATGTGATCTCAGGAAACTCAACACCACGTTGAGATCCCAAGGTGCCACAGGAGGCACAAAAGGGGGCTGAACATGTAGCATTCCCTTTACAAATGTCTGAACTTCAGGCAGTGAAGCCAGTTCTTACTGGAAGAAAATCGACAGAGCCAAAATCTGGACCTTAATGGAACCCAATTTTAGGCCCATAGTCACTCCCGACTGTAGGAAGTGCAGAAAACGACCCAGCTGAAATTCCTCAGTAGGGGCCTTCCTGGCCTCACACCACGCAACATATTTTCACCAAATACGGTGATAATGGTTTGCGGTTACTTCTTTCCTGGCTTTTATCAGCGTAGGAATGACTTCCTCCGGAATGCCCTTTTCCTTTAGGATCCGGAATTCAACCGCCATGCCGTCAAACGCAGCCGCGGTAAGTCTTGGAACAGACAGGGCCCCTGCCGTAGCAGATCCTGTCTGAGCGGTAGAGGCCATGGGTCCTCTGATATCATCTCTTGAAGTTCTGGGTACCAAGCTCTTCTTGGCCAATCCGGAACCACGAGTATCGTTCTTACTCCTCGCCTTCTTATTATTCTCAGTACCTTTGGTATGAGAGGCAGAGGAGGGAACACATAAACCGACTGGTACACCCACGGTGTCACTAGAGCGTCCACAGCTATCGCCTGAGTGTCCCTTGACCTGGCGCAATATCTCTTTAGCTTTTTGTTGAGGCGGGACGCCATCATATCCACCTATGGTCTTTCCCAACGGTTTACAATCAATCGGAAGACTTCTGGATGAAGCCCCCACTCTCCCGGGTGAAGGTCGTGTCTGCTGAGGAAGTCTGCTTCCCAGTTATCCACACCCGGAATGAACACTGCTGACAGTGCTAGCACGTGATTTTCCGCCCATCGGAGAATCCTTGTGGCTTCTGCCATTGCCCTCCTGCTTCTTGTGCCGCCCTGTCTGTTTACATGGGCGACCGCCGTGATGTTGTCTGATTGGATCAGAACCGGTTTGTTTTGAAGCAGGGGACTTGCTTGGCATAGGGCATTGTAAATGGCTCTTAGCTCCAGGATATTTATGTGTAGTGAAATCTCCTGATTTGACCACAGCCCTTGGAAATTTCTTCCCTGTGTGACTGCTCCCCAGCCCCGAAGGCTGGCATCCGTGGTCACCAGGACCCAGTCCTGTATTCCGAATCTGCGGCCCTCTAGTAGATGAGCCCTCTGCAGCCACCACAGTAGTGACACCCTGGTCCTTGCCGACAGGGTTATCCGCTGCTGCATCTGGACCATTGGTCCAACAGGTCCCACTGGAAAATCCTTGCGTGGAACCTTCCGAATGGAATTGCTCGTACGAAGCTACCATTTTTCCCAGGACTCGCGTGCATTGATGTACCGACACCTGTCCTGGTTTTAGGAGGTTTCTGACTAGAGATGACAACTCCTCGGCTTTTTCCACTAGAAGAAACACTCTTTTCTGGTCTGTGTCCAGAATCATTCCCAGGAACAGAAGACGTGTCGTCGGGACCAGCTGTGACTTTGGGATATTGAGAATCCAGCCGTGCTGCTGCAGCACTTCCCGAGAAAGTGCTACCCCCACTAACAACTGTTCCTTGGACCTCGCCTTTATCAGGAGATCGTCCAAGTACGGGATAATTAAAACCCCCTTCTTCCGAAGGAGTATCATCATTTCGGCCATTACCTTGGTAAAGACCCTCGGTGCCGTGGATAACCCAAACGGCAGCGTCTGGAACTGATAGTGACAGTCCTGTACCACAAACCTGAGGTACACCTGGTGAGGAGGGTAAATGGGGACATGCAGGTAGGCATCCTTGATGTCCAGGGAGACCATGTAATCCCCCTCGTCCAGGCTCGCAATAACCGCCCTGAGCGATTCCATCTTGAACTTGAATCTTTTGATATATGTGTTCAAGGATTATAAATTTAAGATGGGTCTCACCGAACCGTCCGGTTTCGGTACCACCAACATTGTGGAATAGTAACCCTTTCCTTGTTGAAGGAGGGGTACCTTGCCAATCACTTGCTGTGAATACAGTTTTTGGATAGCGACCAACACTGCCTCCCTGGCAGAGGGAGTTGCTGGTAAGGCAGATTTTAGGAAACGGCGGGGGGGGGGGGGGGGGGGGAGACGCCTCGAATTCCAGCCTGTACCCCTGAAATACTACTTGAAGGATCCAGGGATCCACCTGTGAGAGAGCCCACTGTGCGCTGAAATTTCTGAGACGGGCCCCCACCGTACCCGGGTCCGCCTGTGAAGCCCCAGCGTCATGCTGTGGACTTACCAGACGCGGGGGAGGACTTCTGCTCTTGGGAACTGGCTGTATGCTGCAGTTTTTTCCCTCTACCTTTGCCTCTCGGCAGAAAGGATGCGCCTCTAGCCCTCTTGTTTTTATGGGGCCGAAAGGACTGTACTTGATAATACGGTGCTTTCCCCTTATAAGGCAAAACTTCCATGTGCCTTTTTACTGGCGGCAATGGACATTGCGCTTATTTTTGATGCCAGCCGGCAAATATCCCTCTGTGCATCACGCATGTATAAGACAGCGTCTTTTATATGCTCTATTGTCAGCAAAATATTGTCCCTATCCAGAGTATCAATATTATCCAACAGGGAATCTGACCACGCAGCAGCAGCACTGCACATCCATGCCGATGCAATCGCTGGTCGCAATATAATGCCCGTGTGTGTATATATAGCTTTTAGGGTAGCCTCCTGCTTTCTCTCAGCAGGTTCCTTTAGGGCGGCCGTATCCGGAGACGGTAGTGCCACCTTTTTTGATAAACGTGTAAGCGCTTTATCTACCCTAGGGGGTGTTTCCCAACGTGACCTATCCTCTGGCGGGAAAGGGTACGCTGCCAATAACCGTTTAGAAATTATCAATTTCTTATCGGGGGAAGTCCACGCTTCCTCACACACCTCATTTAATTCCTCAGATGCAGGAAAAACTACTGGTAGTTTTTTCTCACCAAACATAATACCCTTTTTTGTGGTACCTGGGGTACTATCAGAAATGTGTAATACATTTTTCATTGCCTCAATCATGTAACGGGTGGCCCTATTGGAAGGTACACTAGTCTCATCGTCGTCGACACTGGAGTCGGTATCCGTGTCAACATATGTGTCTGCCATCTGAGGTAGCAGGCGTTTTAAAGCCCCTGATGACATTTGAGACGCTTGGACAGGCACAAGCTGAGTAGCCGGCTGTCCTATGTCGTCAAACCTTTTATGTAAGGAGCTGACACTGTCACGTAATTCCTTTCATAAGTCCATCCACACAGGTGTCGACCCCGCAGGGGGTGACATCACATTCACAGGCATTTGCTCTGCCTCCACATCATTATCCTCATCATACATGTCGACACAGCAGTACCGACACACAGCACACACACAGGGAATGCTCTGACAGAGGACACGACCCCACAAAGCCCTTTGGGGAGACAGAGGGAGAGTATGCCAGCACACACCAGAGCGCTATATAACACAGGGATATCACTATACAGAGTGTTTTCCCCTATAGCTGCTTGTATTATATATACTGCGCCTAAATTTATTGCCCCCCCTCTCTTTCTGTAGTGCAGGACTGCAGGGGAGAGCCAGGGAGCGATCCCTCCAGCGGAGTTGTGAGGGAAAATGGCGCCAGTGTGCTGAGGAAGATGGCTCTGCCCCTTTTTCGGCGGGCTTTCTCCCGCTGTTTGTGTAAATCTGGCAGGGGTAATTTACACCTATATAACCTCTAGGGCTATATATGGTGTCAGTTTTGCCAGCCAAGGTGTTAATATTGCTGCTCAGGGCGCCCCCCCCCAGCGCCCTGCACCCATCAGTGACCGGAGTGTGTGGTGTGCATGAGGAGCAATGGCGCACAGCTGCAGTGCTGTGCGCTACCTTGGAGAAGACAGAAGTCTTCAGCCGCCGATTTTCCGGACACTTCTTGCTTCTGGCTCTGTAAGGGGGACGGCGGCGCGGCTCCGGGAACGGACGACGAGGTCGGGTCCTGTGTGCGATCCCTCTGGAGCTAATGGTGTCCAGTAGCCTAAGAAGCCCAAGCTACCACCAGTTAGGTAGGTTCGCTTCTTCTCCCCTTAGTCCCTCGTTGCAGTGAGCCTGTTGCCAGCAGGTCTCACTGTAAAATAAAAAACCTAAAATATACTTTCTTTCTAGGAGCTCAGGAAAGCCTCCTAGTGTGCATCCAGCTCGGCCGGGCACAGAAATCTAACTGAGGTCTGGAGGAGGGTCATAGGGGGAGGAGCCAGTGCACACCAGATAGTCCTGAATCTTTCTTTAATTGTGCCCAGTCTCCTGCGGAGCCGTCTATTCCCCATGGTCCTTATGGAGTTCCCAGCATCCACTAGGACGTCAGAGAAATAAATGTATTTTAGAAACAGCACAAATTATAGTTGTTAGTTAGACTTAAAACATAACTTCATCTCGGTCATTATAGTTAAACTATAGTTACAGAATAGTGTAAGAATTATAATACAGGTTGAACTCGATGGACAATTTGTCTATTTGCTAGGAGTTGTCATCTCATTAGAAAAGTTATCAAAAGTGATAAAGTCAAAGAAAAATAAAAGCTTGGGCTGCAAGCTGCAGCCCCTGTTCAGTGTGTCCAGCTCCATGATGACCCTGAAAAAAACTGAAGGGCCTGAGCATGGGGGCGGGATATGAAGGGGGAGTAGCTCAGTGCATTCTGGGAGGCTCACAAGCTTATTGTTCAGTGTCAGTTCTGGTTTCCTCCAGCAATCATACCCAAGGTTACACAATCATACCAAAGGTTGAGAATTAACCCTGTGGAGACCATGGACCCCGAAGAAGAAATAAATCATAAAATAAAAGCTTGGGCTGCATAAATGAGCCCCACTGTTAAAACAGTGACCAGCTTCTGCTGGCACCAAACTAAAACTGAAGAGCCTGAGCTTTGGGCGGGGTATGTGGGAGAAGGACCAGTGCATTTTGGGAGCTTAACTGTTCGGTGCATTATCATGGTCTTCACCATCATACCCCCAAGGTCATCCCTGTGGATACCTATGGACTCTTTTTCTTATATTGCAACAATCTGTCTGCCGTTATTAATTCTTTTGAATTTTTAACTTATAACAGTGTGGTTTCACCATGTAATACAAATGAAAAAATAAGAATTTACTTACCGATAATTCTATTTCTCATAGTCCGTAGTGGATGCTGGGGACTCCGTAAGGACCATGGGGAATAGCGGCTCCGCAGGAGACTGGGCACATCTAAAGAAAGCTTTAGGACTATCTGGTGTGCACTGGCTCCTCCCCCTATGACCCCCCTCCAAGCCTCAGTTAGGATACTGTGCCCGGACGAGCGTACACAATAAGGAAGGATTTTGAATCCCGGGTAAGACTCATACCAGCCACACCAGTCACACCATATAACCTGTGATCTGAACCCAGTTAACAGCATGATAACAGAGGAGCCTCTGAAAGATGGCTCACAACAATAATAACCCGATTTTTGTAACAATAACTATGTACAAGTATTGCAGACAATCCGCACTTGGGATGGGCGCCCAGCATCCACTACGGACTATGAGAAATAGAATTATCGGTAAGTAAATTCTTATTTTCTCTAACGTCCTAAGTGGATGCTGGGGACCCCGTAAGGACCATGGGGATTATACCAAAGCTCCCAAACGGGCGGGAGAGTGCGGATGACTCTGCAGCACCAAATGAGAGAACTCCAGGTCCTCCTCAGCCAGGATATCAATTTTGTAGAATTTTACAAACGTATTTGCTCCTGACCAAGTAGCTGCTCGGCAAAGTTGTAAAGCCGAGACCCCTCGGGCAGCCGCCCAAGATGAGCCCACCTTCCTTGTGGAGTGGGCATTTACAGATTTTTGGCTGTGGCAGGCCTGCCACAAAATGTGCAAGCTGAATTGTACTACAAATCCAACGAGCAATAGTCTGCTTAGAAGCAGGAGCACCCAGCTTGTTGGGTGCATACAGGATAAACAGCGAGTCAGATTTCCTGACTCCAGCCCTCCTGGAAACATATATTTTCAGGGCCCTGACAACGTCTAGCAACTTGGAGTCCTCCAAGTCCCTAGTAGCCGCAGGCACCACAAATAGGTTGGTTCAGGTGAAACGCTGAAACCACCTTAGGGAGAAACTGAGGACGAGTCCTCAATTCCGCCCTGTCCGAATGGAACATCAGATAAGGGCTTTTTCAGGATAAAGCCGCCAATTCTGACACGCGCCTGGCCCAGGCCAGGGCCAACAGCATGACCACTTTCAATGTGAGATATTTTAACTCCACAGATTTAAGTGGTTCAAACCAATGTGACTTTTGGAACCCAAAACTACATTGAGATCCCAAAGTGCCACTGGAGGCACAAAAGGAGGCTGTATATGCAGTACCCCTTTTACAAACGTCTGAACTTCAGGGACTGAAGCTAGTTCTTTTTGGAAGAAAATTGACAGGGCCGAAATTTGAACCTTAATGGACCCCAATTTCAGGCCCATAGACACTCCTGTTTGCAGGAAATGTAGGAATCGACCCAGTTGAATTTCCACCGTCGGGCCTTACTGGCCTCGCACCACGCAACATATTTTCGCCAATTGCGGTGATAATGTTTTTGCGGTTACATCCTTCCTGGCTTTGATCAGGATAGGGATGACTTTATCCGGAATGCCTTTTTTCCTTCAGGATCCGGCGTTCAACCGCCATGCCGTCAAACGCAGCCGCGGTAAGTCTTGGAACAGACAGGGTCCTTGCTGGAGCAGGTCCCTTCTTAGAGGTAGAGGCCACGGATCCTCCGTGAGCATCTCTTGAAGTTCCGGTTACCAAGTCCTTCTTGGCCAATCCGGAGCCACGAATATAGTGCTTACTCCTCACCATCTTATCAATCTCAGTACCTTGGGTATGAGAGGCAGAGGAGGGAACACATACCCTGACTGGTACACCCACGGTGTTACCAGAGCGTCTACAGCTATTGCCTGAGGGTCCCTGGACCTGGCGCAATACCTGTCGAGTTTTTCCCAACGGTTTATTATCATGTGGAAGACTTCTGGGTGAAGTCCCCACTCTCCCGGGTGGAGGTCGTGCTGAGGAAGTCTGCTTCCCAGTTGTCCACTCCCGGAATGAATACTGCTGACAGTGCTATCACATGATTTTCCGCCCAGCGAAGAATCCTTGCAGCTTCTGCCATTGCCCTCCTGCTTCTTGTGCCACCCTGTCTGTTTACGTGGGTGACTGCCGTGATGTTTTCCGACTGGATCAACACCGGCTGACCTTGAAGCAGAGGTCTTGCTAAGCTTAGAGCATTGTAAATATCCCTTAGCTTCAGGATATTTATGTGAAGTGATGTCTCCAGGCTTGACCATAAGTCCTGGATATTCCTTCCCTGTGTGACTGCTCCCCAGCCTCGCAGGCTGGCATCCGTGGTTACCAGGACCCAGTCCTGAATGCCGAATCTGCGGCCCTCTAGAAGATGAGCACTCTGCAACCACCACAGGAGGGACACCCTTGTCCTTGGTGACAGGGTTATCCGCTGATGCATCTGAAGATGCGACCCGGACCATTTGTCCAGCAGGTCCCACTGGAAAGTTCTTGCGTGGAATCTGCCGAATGGGATTGCTTCTTAGGAAGCCACCATTTTACCCAGAACCCTTGTGCATTGATGCACTGAGACTTGGCTCGGTTTTAGGAGGTTCCTGACTAGCTCGGATAACTCCCTGGCTTTCTCCTCTGGGAGAAACACCTTTTTCTGGACTGTGTCCAGGATCATCCCTAGGAACAGAAGACAAGTCGTCGGAACCAGCTGCGATTTTGGAATATTGAGAATCCAACCGTGCTGCAGCAACACTACCTGAAATAGTGCTACACCGACCTCCAACTGTTCCCTGGATCTTACCCTTATCAGGGAATTGTCCAAGTAAGGGATAACTAAAATTCCCTTCCTTTGAAGGAATATCATCATTTCGGCCATTACCTTGGTAAAGACCCGGGGTGCCGTGGACCATCCATACGGCAGTGTCTGAACTGATAGTGACAGTTCTGTACCATAAACCTGAGGTACCCTTGGTGAGAAGGGTAAATTTTGACATGAAGGTAAGCATCCTTGATGTCCCGAGACATCATGTAGTCCCCTTCTTCCAGGTTCGCAATCACTGCTCTGAGTGACTCAATCTTGAATTTGAACCTCTGTATGTAAGTGTTCAAAGATTTTAGATTTAGAATCGGTCTCACCGAGCCGTCCGGCTTCGGTACCACAACAGTGTGGAATAATACCCCGTTCCCTGTTGCAGGAGGGGTATTTTGATTATCACCTGCTGGGAATACAGCTTGTGAATGGCTTCCAAAACTGTCTCCCTGTCAGAAGGAGACATCGGTAAAGCCGACTTTAGGAAACGGCGAGGGGGAGACGTCTCGAATTCTAATTTGTACCCCTGAGATATCACCTGAAGGATCCAGGGGTCTACTTGCGAGTGAGCCCACTGCGCGCTGAAATTCATTGAGACGGGCCCCCCACCGTGCCTGATTCTGCTTGTAAAGCCCCAGCGTATACTGAGGGCTTGGCAGAGGCGGGAGAGGGTTTCTGTTCCTGGGAACTGGCTGATTTCTGCAGCCTTTTTCCTCTCCCTCTGTCACGGGGCAGAAATGAGGAACCTTTTGCCCGCTTATCCACGAAAAGACTGCACCTGATAATACGGCGTCTTCTCATGTTGAGAGGCGACCTGGGGTACAAACGTGGATTTCCCAGCTGTTGCCGTGGCCACCAGGTCTGAAAGACCGACCCCAAATAACTCCTCCCCTTAATAAGGCAATACTTCCAAATGCCGTTTGGAATACGCATCACCTGACCACTGACGTGTCCATAACCCTCTACTGGTAGAAATGGACAACGCACTTAGACTTGATGCCAGTCGGCAAATATTCCGCTGTGCATCACGCATATATAGAAATGCATCTTTCAAATGCTCTATAGGCAAAAATATACTGTCCCTATCTAGGGTATCAATATTTTCAGTCAGGGAATCCGACCACGCCAACCCAGCACTGCACATCCAGGCTGAGGCGATTGCTGGTCGCAGTATAACACCAGTATGTGTGTAAATACATTTTAGGATACCCTCCTGCTTTCTATCAGCAGGATCCTTAAGGGCGGCCATCTCAGGAGAGGGTAGAGCCCTTACAAGCGTGTGAGCGCTTTATCCACCCTAGGGGGTGTTTCCCAACGCACCCTAACCTCTGGCGGGAAAGGATATAATGCCAATAACATTTTAGAAATTATCAGTTGTTATCGGGGGAAACCCACGCATCATCACACACCTCATTTAATTTCTCAGATTCAGGAAAACTACGGGTAGTTTTTCCTCACCGAACATTTTTTTGGTGGTACTCGTATTATCAGAAATGTGTAAAACTTTTTTCATTGCCTCAATCATGTAACGTGTGGCCCTACTGGAAGTCACATTTGTCTCTTCACCGTCGACACTGGAGTCAGTATCCGTGTCGGCGTCTATATCTGCCATCTGAGGTAACGGGCGCTTTAGAGCCCCTGACGGCCTATGAGACGTCTGGACAGGCACAAGCTGAGTAGCCGGCTGTCTCATGTCAACCACTGTCTTTTATACAGAGCTGACACTGTCACGTAATTTCTTCCAACAGTTCATCCACTCAGGTGTCGACCCCCTAGGGGGTGACATCACTATTACAGGCAATCTGCTCCGTCTCCACATCATTTTTCTCCTCATACATGTCGACACAAAAGTACCGACATACAGCACACACACAGGGAATGCTCTGATATAGGACAGGACCCCACTAGCCCTTTGAGGAGACAGAGGGAGAGTTTGCCAGCACACACCAGAGCGCTATATATATACAGGGATAACCTTATATAAGTGTTTTTCCCCTTATAGCTGCTGTATAGTTAATACTGCGCCTAATTTGTGCCCCCCTCTCTTTTTTAACCCTTTCTGTAGTGTAGTGACTGCAGGGGAGAGCCAGGGAGCTTCCCTCCAACGGAGCTGTGAGGGAAAATGGCGCCAGTGTGCTGAGGAGATAGGCTCCGCCCCCTTATCGGCGGCCTTATCTCCCGTTTTTTTAGGTATTTTGGCAGGGGTTAAATGCATCCATATAGCCCAGGAGCTATATGTGATGCATTTTTTTGCCATCCAAGGTGTTTATTATTGCGTCTCAGGGTGCCCCCCCCAGCGCCCTGCACCCTCAGTGACCGGAGTATGAAGTGTGCTGAGAGCAATGGCGCACAGCTGCAGTGCTGTGCGCTACCTTGTTGAAGACAGGACGTCTTCTGCCGCCGATTTACCGGACCTCTTCTGCCTTCTGGCTCTGTAAGGGGGCCGGCGGCGCGGCTCTGGGACCCATCCAAGCTGGGCCTGTGATCGTCCCTCTGGAGCTAATGTCCAGTAGCCTAAGAAGCCTAATCCACTCTGCACGCAGGTGAGTTCGCTTCTTCTCCCCTTAGTCCCTCGATGCAGTGAGCCTGTTGCCAGCAGGTCTCACTGAAAATAAAAAACCTAAACTAAAACTTTCACTAAGAAGCTCAGGAGAGCCCCTAGTGTGCACCCTTCTCGTTCGGGCACAGAGATCTAACTGAGGCTTGGAGGGGGGTCATAGGGGGAGGAGCCAGTGCACACCAGATAGTCCTAAAGCTTTCTTTAGATGTGCCCAGTCTCCTGCGGAGCCGCTATTCCCCATGGTCCTTACGGAGTCCCCAGCATCCACTTAGGACGTTAGAGAAAACATTGTTGTATGTTAAATTAATTTAATTAGTCATATGTACCAGCTCACCTCATTCCACCGTTTTACAATAAATATTTGTAGTGTGCTTTCTTAACATGATTATTTATTAATGTCTGCATTAACACATATATGGAAAATACATTTGAAGTTATAAAGGCTTTGTTTCAAATAATTTTTTTTCTTTAGTTCAAAGATGTTTTTCCCTATCTAGTCTGGGATATAGGAGACCACAATCAGGTCCTAGAGCTTGGCCCTGGTAGCAACATTTTTGCCCCCATACAGCTGTGAAAAATTGGTTACCTTTCAGTGTTCTATAAACATTGGCAACACCAAGCCTATCCAGGATTGTTTTAGCCAAGCCAGGAATTGCAGGCTGCAGGAGGGTACCATAAAGTCTAAGTGCTTCAAGGGTAAGATACAGCACAGAATACCCCCAGGCCTTCTCTTCTTCCCCCCCTTTAAGCAACTTCCATGGAGCCTGACTTTGGAAGAAGGCATTTGAACATCGAATGCTACTATCAATTGCCTCTAAGGCTTTGTGCACTTGGAATATATTCATAAATTGGTCTACCTTTCCTGGGAGCTCTTGCAAAGCTCCCAGCAGTCTCTGGAGTTCATCATTTGCAGAGGGTGGCACATTCATATACTGGTAATGTGGCCAAGATTGTTGTGGATTAATGGTATTTGCTGTGCAGCGGTTTAAAAGCCCACCAAGAGCATCGGAAAGCTCAGAGTTTAACAGTTTACGTACGGTGTTGTGGGTAAAATCACAGTCTCGCTCAGGGGAACCATTGCGAAGCAAGAAATATCGTAATCCATCTCTTGTGTACTGAATAATACATTCTGCAGGATCTACCACATTTTGAAGGCTCTTTGACATCTTAACTCCTTCACACGTCCAGTGAGAATGGACAAATAAATTTGAAGGTGGAGGAAGACCAGCAGCTATTAAGAAAGCTGGCCAGTATATAGCATGGAATCTCAAAATATCTTTGCCAAGGAAATGTGTTGATGGGCCCCAAGGAGAGAAATCTGGATTTGGATATCCTGCAGCTGTCAGGTAATTGACTAGGGCATCCAGCCAGACATAGATAGTATGAGATGGGTCAGAAGGCACAGGGATTCCCCAAGATACACGATTTCTCTGGCGTGACACAGAAAGGTCTGGTAGTTCCTCCTCAAGCCATTGTCGCACTATGTGAAAGAATGGTGCTGGGCGGATTGGGTCTGTCTGAAGCCAACAAAGGAGTTTAGGACGTAGCGAAGACAGTCGAAACATGTAATTTTCTTCACTCATCCACTGTACCTTGAAGTAAAATAATAAAAAGCAAGTTAGTTTACAAGCAGATTGCAAATGAAAAACAGCTAAATGTTGGTCTAACATGAAAGCGTATTTTATAGAAAAAAAGGAAAATGTACCTAAAAATCTACCCTTATTGCTACTTTTTAAATATATACAGTATATTTACACTTTTAATTTTAGCACTAATCAAGCTAAGTGTGAACACTGCCTGCATGGAAAAGTTTGGGGTGAATTTACTATGCAAAGCTCTCCAAAGCTGATGCATCTTTGGCCACTGGATTCAAAGGGACAATTACAGTATATTCCAGGGGTAGCCAACCAGTCAGAAACAAAGAGCCAAAAAATCTTGTTAGGTACGTCAAAGAGCCGACATCAAGCCGAAGGCGCGTGTGCAAAAATGGGGTGTGACCTTGTGCCTGCTAGGCCACACCCCATGGTATAAAATATAATAAAAATGCCAGATCCACATAAAATACATTTTAAAGCCAGAATCAACATAAAATACATTGAAAAAGACACTTCCACATAAAATAAAAAATCCAGATCCACATAAAATATATTGAAAAAGCCATATTCACATAATAGACTTCAGCTCCTCCATGTGTCACTCCAGCCAGCTCCCCCATGTGTCACTCCACTCAGCTCCCCATTGTCTCTACTGCCAGGATTCTCCTTTGTCACTCCATCCAGCTCCCCATTGTGTCACTCCTGCCAGCACCCTCCTGTGTCACTCCAGCCAGCACCCTCCTGTATCACTCCAGTCAGCTCCTCTATTATGTCTCTTCTGCCAGGATCCTTCTGTGTCACTCCAGCCAACTCCCCCTTGTGTCACTCCAGCCCACCCTCATATGTCACTACAGCCCAGTATCTGGCTCCCCAGTTTTCAGTCGCCGTGGTGCTGCTGTGTGTCTGGTTGGAGTGCACCAGTTTCCAGGATCTGTTGTGGTCAGGTGACTGAGTGTCGGGAGCCACATTTGAATAAAGAAAGCCGCATTCGGCTCAAGAGCCACAGGTTGGCCACGGCTGGTATATTCAATACAAAACATGCCATATTATGTATTAAAAGAATTCCCCTTTAAACTCAGTGGATGAAGACATGCAACATAGTAAATTTAACTTTTGGAATTTAGCAGATCCAGGTCTGCATATCCAGATAATGTATCTTATCTAACAGGGTGGATCTCTCCCTCATTTGAGGAAAGGGTTAACCTGCTGTGGCTCATGGTAGAGCCACACCATTTCCTTAATTAAGAGGAGCTAGTGAGACACTGGTGAGAGATGGGAGAGAGTGTACCTTTGGCACCTCTCTGTGCTGGACATTTACCTTCCTGACTGCTTTGCTCCAACTGCACCCCTGTGAATGCTGTTTATTGTAATCTGTACATTATGTTTTTGAACTAACCATGTTACTCCTGTGCAAGAAGCCATTGCACTGGCTGTGCCCTTTTATGCTGAAATAAAAGCTTACTTTCTTTGAAAGAATTCAGTCTCAAGTGGTCGCCTTAAATCTAACAGCTACTGTACAGTGTATTGTCAGAGTGGGATAAGGTAGAGCCTTTACCAAGATGTGAAAACAAACCATCATGGAGGCTGTGAATTAATAGATGTTGGATTTCTTTAAACAGCAGCAGGCACTGGTGATGGCTCTAGTACTCCTCAAAATGCAGGTTACAAATGATACCAAAGCCTTCCTTACCACTTCTTAAAGGGTTGCTACTGCGCAAGCCTGGTCCAAAGATTCCTGTGTCTTAACGATTGACCAGGTGCTAATGGGGGAGGCCCAAACAGCAAATGCGGCGCTCTCCACGAAGGAGGCCAAAGTCTATGACCGAGTGAAGGCTGCCATAGTGGACCGATTCGCCCTCTATGTGGAGGCTTACCAGCAGGTCTGTACCCTATGATCCTGATATTAGACCTCAGGTGCTGGCCTAGAAATTGGCAGACCTCACAGTTAAATTGTGTACATGTGCCCAGTTGGTTGGGTTGGTCAAACTGGAACAGTTTACTGGACTACTTCCTGCCAATATTGCATGGTGGGTCTGGGTTCATTGAACTGAAAATTTGGAGTCTACTGTCCAGCTAGTGGAATTTGCCTTGCTGGCGGGTGAAAGCATGGAGAACCTTTCTTGCTTAACCAGGCCGGAGTCTCCTCGCCTGTCTCTGCAGCAACAGTCACCTTGGTTGTTACAACGACAGGTACCAGTTTCCACTGCAGATGATGGCCCCTCAGAAAATTCTCAGTCCGCAGCTCCGCCTTTCCCTATGCACCGAGAGACTATTTGCCCCAGAAGTTGTTCTACAGAAAAGGTGATGGCCACTCGCTTCCTGGAGGTCAGAAATATGTAGTTGGCAAGGTCTGTGGAACCTCCATCTCAGGTCTGTTCATCATGTGGCTTTACCTCTGCTGAAACCTGCCCTGTCCCACCTCAGATAAAGGTACATCTGCAGGTAGGAAATGAACTGGTGGACTCGGGCTCCGTTACTACCCTGATACAAGGGGACTTGATTTCCTCTGGGTCATTGTTGCCCCACAAAGTAGTTTGCATTTGTTGTGTACACAGAAATGTTCAGACCTATCCTACTACTATGACCCCTTTGATAATCAGGGAAGACTTCCAAATTATGTGTGGGTGTGCGTCCATGGTTACCAGCCCCTGTGTTAATAGGTTGTGACTGGCCTCACTTTCAGGCTCTTTTTTTGCCTAAGGAACAGGTGCCTGCAGTGACCCATGACAAGACATTACTTTTCTCCCTGGACTTATTTATATCTCGGTTAAAGACCCTTTGAATCCAGTGGCCGAAGATGCATCAGCTTTGGAGAGCTTTGCATAGTAAATTCACCCCAAACATTTTCACAAAATGAAGAGATCCCTGGGATGAATTTAGGAGGGAAGAGGGAGTCGGGAGTCATCATATTCAGAAATTACATTACTAGTGATCATCTGAACCCGGAATAAGCATAGATAAGTCTAAGCTTTGCCGTGCAAAGGGATCAGTATGTAAAAGGTGCAAATCCCCCATTCTTAAAATATTAACACTCGCTCCATCTTTGTTACATAGGTATTAAGCACAGTAAAATGGAAATACTTTTTTTTTGTGTGAAATAAAATATACACTATAGGAAAGGCAGATATGCCAGATCCCTGCCTTCCTATGCATTTTAACGTATTAGCATAGGTGTGTCATCACAGTGATTATGTAAGGATTAAAAATAGAAATAGTAAAAAAACCTTAGAAATTGGATTATCTTTGTTTCTAAAATGTAAAAGACTTTGGGCCGATTCAGAGTTGGGAGCAAAGCAAAAAAAACATCAGGTATCTTTGCACCAAGGTAAAACCATATTGCACAGCAGGAGGGGGGGGGGGGGGGCAGAGATATTGCAGAGATGTGCAGAGATTTAGAATTGAAAAGGGTGTGTCCAACAAACACTAATCTAAATTGTGATGTACAAATAAAGCTGCCCAATATTTGGTGGTGTCACGCGGCGAGTATTTACCCTGCATGCAAAAAAAAAAAAAAAAATGCATTTGCCTCCCTTGCATTACATGTTTTGTTCCAGATACAAAGTTACATACTTTTTTTTTTTTTTGCTCCCAACTCGGAATCAGCTCCTTTATTCACTGTCTCCTGGCCATCATTCAACAGTTCTCCTTTGAACAAATTACTGGGCTAGAAAGAGTTCAAGAGGTCTGGGAAAAGAGACAGGGTATTATGTAATAGGTTCAGATATGAAAGAACTGATGTGATAAAGGCAAGTTTTCTGCTAAATTTAGAGCGGCAATTAGTTAAAAGCCAAAACAGCGTTATAACTGACTGCTGCTTTAAATTTAGTGGCAAACTCACCGATATCAGGCCGATTTCTTCTTCTCTGAACCTGTTACATCACTCTGTCAGTGCTTTTCAATTTGGGTCTCATAGCTTAAACCTATCTATTCATCCTGGTAACTATAGGCCAGTTAGTCTGACATCAATAGTGGGGAAACTATTAGAAAGTAAACTAAGGGATAGCATACAGAAGTACCTGGAGGACTCCCATGCTATTAATAAGAACCAAACAAAAAATAGAGATCGTGGGCGCTATTAAAAAGAAGAAGAAAAGAAACCTCTCACTTAATGGAGTTAGGTTTGGACGAATACCTTTCTAGCAGCCCACAAATGGAGGATCTGGGCATCCACCAATACTACCTGCACAGCTCAAAAGGAAAAAATTGTAATGTGGCCTTCTAAAAAGTAATTGATCTCAGCTGCTGGTTTTGTAAACACATTAATTTATTTATACAATATTAAAAAGTAACTGTAAATTAATTCACAACACAACATAAAAATGATAAAAATAATGCTGTAGACACGTGTCCTTCTGACTCGAGACCTGCTGCTTATTAGCACAGAATGCTGGTTAGTAATATAAATGTTTACATACATATATTAAAAGTTAGTAGCCACTAATTAGTAGTAGTCCATAACTGAAAGGATGTTAGATGATAATAGAAGCAGTTCTTAGCTTTATAAAACTTGTCAATACTTCATCAGTATATGGCTGTTTAAAGCATGTCCAGCTGTATATTGCAGAACTATATCTTAAAACCGGATGTTTCCAAGTCAATTTTACCTTCCCATAAACATGGGGATAGTTCACTCACTGGCCAGTGTTGGATAAACGGCCGCTCAGCCGCGGCTTCTCGGTGCGGAGATCCTGAGGCTCGTCGGCACTGCCGTTTAGTCCTGTCTGCCTCGTCTGGCCACAAACACACCCGGGCTCGGTAGCAGGCCTGGAGCTGCAGGGGACGCTCACACGCCGCGATACGCGGCTTCCGGCTGCGTGCCACCTGCGTTCCATGGTCGTTGGTTGGCCACCTGACGCATTTCTCCGCCTCTAAGAGGGGCGGTTTCATCAGAGGTATGACTGGAGGTGCTGAGAGTCTCTTATTTATACCCATCCTAAGTACCTAGTTGGCTTCAGCTGTAATGAGTTAATTGTTTCACAGCACACTGACACCAGCAGATTGAGTTTTAAAAAACCCAGCAACAAACAGCATTTTCGCTTGTAGCATATTAATAATATATTAATTAAGGAAAAAGAAAAAGCACTCTAGGTGCATCATATATAAGACCACATACACATATGTGTAAAACCACCTTGAGGCGTCCAGCACACATTCTTTATACACTTAGTTCTTCCAAACATTTCAACCACATTCTAATTAGTAATGTCAATATTAATACTGTTAATGCTATTAGAACCGGACCCAGATCTAACATGCATATAACATGTATATCTAAAACAGTTAATTATTAAGATCAACCTAAAACTATAGGTCTATAAACCTGATATAAGGAATTACTATATGGTTAGAAGATATTGTATCGATCACATATGTAATCCATTAAACTAAAATATCCATTTATGTGGGCCCGATATACCAACTAACAAAAATAGACCCAGGAAAACAAATATCTCGATATACTAATCATCCTACTACCCTATATAGAGCTCTTCATGAATTCAATATATTACATTTCGTAGTTTTGATATTTAGACAAACCTAAATATTCTAGGGACATAATCAGTGCTAATAAGAAGGTATAGATACATTTCCACAAATTTTTTTTAGGGAACAAACGGAGGGAGAAAAAAAATAAAATATATATATATATATATATATATAAGAAAGAGGAGAAGGACAAAGGCCTTTGAAAATATATCAACTCAAATCCACAGGGTTACCACAGACATCTTTAAATCAGATATTATTCAATTCTATAATTTCGTTAAGACCAAACGGTTCAAGCGTTTTTAACTTAAAAATCCAAAAGGCCTCCCTCCTACACAATAAGTTAAAACGATCTCCACCTCTTTCGGTCACTCTTGCTTGTTCTAAAGCTAGTACACGAATATTTGTTATGGCACCCAGTTCGCAGGAACTAGTATGTCTGGAAAGACTGTGTAAAGAACATTTCTTGAATATGTTCCTCCTATGTTCTAGGAACCGGACTTTTAATTTTCTTATTGTTCGTCCTACGTACTGGATGCCACAACCACACTCCACCAAGTAGACCACATAAGTGGAGTTGCAGTTAAGGAATTGTTCAATTTCTATCACTTCACTTTTTGATCTACATGACTTGTTTCTAGAGTTTACATTTTTACACGTCAGACATCTTAATGAAGAACATTTAAAAAAGCCCTGGGTTTTTTGTCTCAACCAATCTGAAGGACCAGACACCATGGTGGTATCACTAGTGATTTGATCTCCACCTACACTTCTTACCTGTTGATCCTTTCTTTTAAAACTATTCATATTCCTATTTAAATTGAACATACTAGGTGACAATTTAGACCGAAGGGTTTCTGATTTTTTATAGACCACTTTTATTTTATTTCCAATTTCTGGTTCCAACAAAGGGTCTATTTTAAGTACCGGGGTATTCTTATGGATAATCTGTCTAATTTGGGCAGCATGTGTGTTATATTGCGTTACAAACACACATTTACCTATAAAAGTATCTAATCCTTCGGACCTCTCTTTTTTACACTTCTTCTCTACTAGTAAGGCAGTTCTATCTCTGGACTCTACCTCTTGTAGAGCTTTTGTTAGAACATGGTCAGGATAACCCTGTTCTTGAAAGGCTGAGTGTATTTTACCTACTTGGGCTCTATATCTGCTCTCCCTGGAACAATTTCTTTTCAACCTAAGAAATTGGCTTTTCGTAATATTATTCCTCCAAGCTTGAAGGTGACTGCTGTTATACATTAAGAAATTATTCGTATCAACAGTTTTGAAGGTTTCTGTGTGGATGCAATCTTCAGTGGACAGGAGCGCAATATCCAAAAACGTGATCTAATGTGGGTGAGTCGTGTGAGTGAATTTAAGACCATAATCATTGGTATTGAGGTGGGTAACAAAGGTGTGCACTGAATTAACATCCCCATCCCAAATAAAAAATAAATCATCAATATACCGCCCATAGAGGACCAAGCTCGCCCCAATGTCCACCCCCCAGATGAGCTCCTGTTCGAGCGCACCCATATACAGGTTGGCGTAACTTGGGGCGAACCTGGTACCCATGGCGGTCCCCCGTGACTGTAAATAATAATTGTGCGCAAATGTGAAGTAATTGTGCTCTAATATATACTTTATGGATGCCACCAAAAAGGTTTTAAGGCAGTCAGTAACTGTGTCATCCCCATCAAGGACCTTCGAAATCGCTTCTAGGCCCTTGTCGTGTGGGATGTTAGAGTATAAGGATTCTACATCACACGTAAGAAATTGATAAGATTTTTTCCATTTGACATCTTTAAGCATATTCAGAAACTGGGTTGTGTCTTTGATGTAAGATTTCAACTGTACCACATAACCCTGAAGGTGCGCATCCACAAAATGTGATAAATTAGATGTGATAGACCCTATTCCCGAAATTATAGGGCGCCCAGGAGGTGAAGTGAGTGTCTTGTGAATTTTGGGCAAATGATAATAAACTGGAGTGATGGGGTAAAGTGGAAATAAAAATTGCCAAGTGTCCTTGGTTATTGCGCCCCTGTCCAATGTCTCATCCAACAGTAGTCCAAGTTCTTTTTGAAAAGCCACTGTGGGGTTAGCAGGTAATATCGTGTAAAAGGAATTATTTGTTAACTGTCTATTAGCTTTATTAATATAATCTTTTGTATCCTGCAGGACCCCCCCCCCCCCTTATCTGCCCCTTTAATTGTTAAAGTTGTGTCTGTCATCAGGGTCTTAAGAGCTTTCCTCTCATTTTGCGTTAGATTATCTTGTAAGGGATTTTTATCCGCAGACATACATAGCTGTCTAAAGTCTTCCATGGTGGTATTATAAAAACCAACTACTGATGGACCTTTATATTGTAGGGGATAAAAATCCGATTTTTTCTTAAAGAGTTTCTTCTCCTTAGTTGTTTCGTCCAAGGAGAAGATCTTAACAGGAGTAGATTCCCCGGCCATGTTTTCCACTGCGAGGTCCTCCAGAATATTGACTGCCTCCCTATCTGACTCATCTAATAAGATTGGAAACACGTTTTCATCTACTTTTTTGGACTTGAGTTTCTTAAATGCAAAATACCGTTTTCTGCTTAGATTTCTCGTGAACCTGTTTAGGTCCACAAACAAGCTGAACAGGTTTGGTTTTTTTTGCAGGTGCGAGTCAGTTAATTCCCTAGAGGATAGATTAAATATTCTTTTTGTGTTCATAACCTTCTCTGATTGTTTCCTTTTCTGAGATTTTCCTCCCCTACATCCTCTACGTCTCTTTCCCTCCCCCGTTTTGTGTAGTACATGTTTTGTCTGTTGGGAAAATTTAATCTCTGTGGGCTCTGGTCTAAAAAATGAGGCTGTCCTTTTTCTTTTTGTTGGGTGTTCTCCTGACTCTCTAACAATCTTTTGGGCTTTGCTCCTCCCCTTTCGATAGACGTGGGGGAGTAATCATCCCTGGTTAGACACTCATATCTATTTTGTAACACAACACCCCGTTGGTTCCTATTAGGACTAGCCTTAAGCAATGTATTTCTCCTCTTCTCCATCTTCCACTTTCCTGCTGCACTCCTGGATCTAGCTCTATAGTTAGTGGGGTGCCTCTTCCCACTATAGTCCCTGTTGTGATTCCTATTTAGAGATCTAGAAATATCTCATCTCCTGTTATAGGTCCTAACAGTGTCAGTTTCATAGTCTCCCCTGTCCCTTTCTAACTTTTTAGTCTTGTTATTGATCACCGATTTCTCATACTCTTCAATTTTATTATTAACTCTGGTATCTCTTTCTGAGAACTCCGTACTGTTCTCATATTTTAGTAATTCTTGAATACGTTCAATTTCACCCTGTAGAGTTTTGACTTTTGTGCTCCTATACTGGACAAGATGCTCCATCAGCTTAAAGGAGCAGTTATCCAGTATAGTATTCCAACCATTCAGAAATTCTGTGTCATCCTTAAATGATGCTGATTTAAATAGGCGGAGTCCCCTCGGAATACATTTATTATCTATATATCTGCGCAACGTCGATTGGTCCCACCAGTGTCTCGTTTCTGCCATACACAAAGTTTCCAATTTATTAAATAGTTTATGCATATCACTACTTTCACTGGTGGGAGCATTCGTTTTACCCTTTCCTGGGTCGTGGGTATACTTCTGTCTCCTCTCTAACCTGTCTGCTAGACACCTCAAAGTGGTCATTTTTACAAAACAAGCAGCCACACAACCAGACCTCAAATAGAGAAACAAACAAAAAAATAGAGAAAGTGGGCGCTATTAAAAAAAAGAAGAAAAGAAACCTCTCACTTAATGGAGTTAGGTTTGGACGAATACCTTTCTAGCAGCCCACAAATGGAGGATCTGGGCATCCACCAATACTAACTGCACAGCTAAAAAGGAAAAAAATGTAATGTGGGCACTCTAAAAAGTAATTGATCTCAGCTGCTGGTTTTGTAAACACATTAATTTATTTATACAATATTAAAAAGTAACTGTAAATTAATTCACAACAGAACATAAAAATGATAAAAATAATGCTGTAGACACGTGTCCTTCTGACTCGAGACCTGCTGCTTATTAGCACAGAATGCTGGTTAGTAATATAAATGTTTACATGCATATATTAAAAGCTAGTAGCCACTAATTAGTAGTAGTCCATAACTGAAAGGATGTTAGATGATAACAGAAGCAGTTCTTAGCTTTATAAAACTTGTCAATACTTCATCAGTATATGGCTGTTTAAAGCATGTCCAGCTGTATATTGCAGAACTATATCTTAAAACCGGATGTTTCCAAGTCAATTTTACCTTCCCATAAACATGGGGATAGTTCACTCACTGGCCAGTGTTGGATAAACGGCCGCTCAGCCACGGCTTCTCGGTGCGGAGATCCTGAGGCTCGTCGGCACTGCCATTTAGTCCTGTCTGCCTCGTCTGGCCACAAACACACCCGGGCTGGGTAGCAGGCCTGTAGCTGCAGGGGACGCTCACACGCCGCGATACACGGCTTCCGGGTTCGGTGCTTCCGGCTGCGTGCCACCTGCGTTCCACGGTCGTTGGTTGGCCACCTGATGCGTTTCTCCGCCTCTAAGATGGGCGGTTTCATCAGAGGTATGACTGGAGGTGCTGAGAGTCTCTTATTTATACCCATCCTAAGTACCTAGTTGGCTTCAGCTGTAATGAGTTAATTGTTTCACAGCACACTGACACCAGCAGATTGAGTTTTAAAAAAAACAGCAACAAACAACATTTTCGCTTGTAGCATATTAATAATATATTAATTAAGGAAAAAGAAAAAGCACTCTAGGTGCATCATATATAAAACCACATACACATATGTGTAAAACCACCTTGAGGCGTCCAGCACACATTCTTTATACACTTAGTTCTGCCAAACATTTCAACCACATTCTAATTAGTAATGTCAAAACCAAGACACCCCGGGCAGAAGCCCAGGAAGAACCAACTTTACGTGGGCCTTAACAGATTTTGGACACAGCAAGCCTGCTGTAGAATAAGCATGCTGGATAGGAAGCCTGATCCAGAAATCATCTGCTTAGAAGCAGAACACCCAATCTTGTTGGGATCATAAAGGACATATAGCTTGTCCGACTTCCTGTGATGAGAAGTTCTCTTCACATAAATTTTCAAAGCCCTCACAACATCCAAGGACTTTGCGGTAAATGAGGAGTCAGTAGCCACTGGTACCACAATAGGCTGGTTGATATGAAAAGCTGACACAACCTTCGGAAGAAATTGATGACGCGTTCTGAGCTCAGTTCTATCCTTATGGAAAATCAAGTAGGGGCTCTTGCATAACAATGCCCCCAATTCCAACACACGTCTATTAGATGCTAATGCCAACAGTGTGACCGCCTTCCAAGTAAGAAACTTGACATCCACCTCCTGTAAGGGCTCGAACCAATCCAATTGCAGGAACTGCAGTACCACATTAAGATCCCAAGGTGCCGTAGGAGGCAGAAAGGGTGGTTGGATGTGCAGAACCCCTTTCAAGAATGTCTGGACCTTTATGGAGCCCAAGCGTAGGCCCACAACCACACCTGCTTGCATAAAGAGAAGAATCCGTCCCAGTTGAAACTCCACCGTAGGAAACTTCTTGAATTCACACCAAAACACATACTTTATCCAAATCCAATAGTAATGTTTAGACGTTACTCCCTTCTGTCGAAGTCAAAAATATTACATAAAAAGAACATACAAACTACACACATTATAAGTCGCTATACTTGCAAATACGTGCAGCGAGCACAGCAATATATGGTAACACACGCATTTACACGGACATGCCACAGAGATAGATTCGACACTTATTTCATACAGTACATAATTATAATAATATCAAGCGCCAGACATCATGATGATTTAAAATTATATAATGAATTTATGTCATGTATGTGTATTATTTGAACGAAGCAAGATACACCTGTCATATTTGGTATTTAAGCAACCAGATTAATGTGTAGATTCATTTGATACTTGTTATTAAGTTGTAGGACATTGCAACAAATAGTTATGATTAAATGTATGAAAGCTAAAATCACTCTTATTAGTACAATGGATAGGAAACTCAGGCCAGCCCCCTCAGACGTCCCCAAGGCTGAACCTGTTCAGCACACGAACAAACCAGTGACTCATCATGAATGAGAAAGTCCCCTCCCCCAAAAACTAGATAACACATTGCTGATCACACAGGAGTTAGTTGCAGTTTTGTCCCAGACGATGATGGAGATGCTGTCTGCCCAGTTCCTGCATCATTTTACAGAGAGAGAGTGATATGGAGGGACAAATTTATATGAGAAAGATATGGTAATTGTATCACTGGCCTGTAACTGTATGTATTAACTGCTTACTGTATGAGTTGTAACCATGTAACTATAGGTATACTGTACATTGTAATATATTGAATCCATATCCTTTTAATAACAAATATATACATCAATGAGCTTTGGAACTCAGATAATGTGTGGGTGTATTGTTTTCTCTTATGGGATGCAGTGTTTTGCTATGTATAGCGCACATTCATGGCACATGGTAATAAGAGGTGCAGGCGTTTACAATATATATTAGAGCGGGCATTTTAAATATTTGTAAGGAAATAATTTGGTATTTACAGATGGGGGCTCGTAAAGGGATATCATGGTCTTAATGATGCACTGTACATTATAAACACGACGCTGTGGTCGATCAGCTTGTGGTGGACGCATCGTGAAGCTGAGAAAATCATATCCGTGTGTATTGTTGTGTATCAGTAAGCCAATGATATGAACTTTCAAGGGACAATGTGTTTCTCATAATATTTAAAGATGCTAAAATGTATGTTTTATTGTTGCAAAACAAAGTTCAAATAAGTCATATTGTGTTTGATTCAGATTGGATTGTTTATCTGTTAAGTAGATTTAAAAGTACATTTAAAAGTTGCTGCATAGCCTTGATATAGTTTTTTTTTAAAAAACTCAGGCCTAAAATAACTTCTGGTGCTTGTATAATGTGTGATTTCTTTGTGACAAAGGAAGCCGCATGGTCTGTCCTCCATTTTGGACTAACCACATGGCCTGTCTACCATTTTGTGTAAGCCTCATGGATGTGGAAGGGGGAGGTGCAGTGGCCATTTAAGGAAGGTCATTTTCAAAATAGCTGATTTTCAGTCTGCTCAGCATAATCAGTTTCCTTGGTCACATCAAGCACCATTTATGAGTTACCAATGCATTTATTTAACCCATGCCATAGTCAATTACAAATAGTTTCAATTGGGCCTAGTGAGAGTAAATGCTGAGATAAATGCATGGCTTGGTGTAAGAAATTGCACACACAAAAAAGAAAAGAAAGAAATATATATATTTTTTTCTTCTTCTTTCCCAGGATTTAGTTAACTCTCTGTTTGCTATAAGATAGGCATTGAAATGCTAATTAACTGGTTCAACCACTAGTACAGGCAGGCAAAACATGTTTGATATGCAAATTAGAAGCACTGAATGGGTAAATGAGTCACATAGAAGGCTAGTGAATGATACATACATATAATATTATTATAATTATGTGTATATTTATCAGTGTATGTTCTGCAAGATAGCTATCCAATCTGAATCATATCATTTAAATTATAGATTATTGCTGTCATTATAGATCTGTGTGAAACCGGATACATTTGTTGCTATATAGGTAAATTTGAAATAACAGTATTTAAGGAAGTTAGTGTAAAGACACAAACGCAGGTCTGCATAACAGTTTATACAGAACAAGTTGTGTTAAGTGAGCGATTATAGTTAGTATTGCTCACATTTATAGAGACTGTGTGGTTTGTTGAATTGCATACGCACATTGGTACATGTGGTACAGAACGTGAGGACAGTGTACAAAAACATGCACGTGGCGCAAGGCCGCACACGTGGCATAGGGGTACGCACGGTTGCGTAATTACGCAAGCTTGCGTAGGGTTGTGTGCGCATAATAAAAGCACATGATATTTGTTCAATTAAGGTGGGATAGTAGACATTTAATACAATAGCACATAACTATCCAATTTCAAAAGCAGGTTACTCTAAATTTAGTTTAAAAACTGTATTGCCTCTGGGGGTAAAGCTGCCAATCTGAACGAGTGAAAAATTTCTGTACAGAAAAAAACAAAGTGTATTTGAGTGAGCGAAAATGGAGAGGATTTGAACCCCGGAATTCGGGATCCCGTCGTTCGGTACACCAAGTGAGTGGAGGCATGGTGGCGTGAGGCGGCTGACTCACGTTAGTATAGGATTTGGAATACGTAAGTCGTGAGGAGACTTACACAGGAGCATGGTAGGGAATTGTGAACTTTGTGACCCATATAGTTTTTTGATACGCTCCGGCTGTTTCGCAGCTTGGGATTCGATTCCAGTGGTCGTAAGGCGGACAGGTAACAAGTACCTATACGCTGTGCGATAGGACCGCATGTTTGTGGGAGAGATATACAGCGCAACTTGATACCCCTTTTACGAGCTTTTGCGTAAAATCGCGGTATCATTAGCGCTGTGTACAGCATACGCAAGCCTGATTTGTGTATAAAGTGCGTAGGGAGTTTTCGCTGGTCTCTCTCAGGAAAATCTCCAACGACAGATACTTTACTGGAAAGGGTAAGTTATTCCTAAAAAACTTCCAGTAAATATAGGTGTCACAACTGAGGGCCTGAGCTGACGGGAGGCAGCCTCAGTTGTAGGGGCTGAGATGTACCGGAACCTGGGAGGTTGTATCAGACCCCTGGACATGTAAGTAACATGAATAATAACTGCCCGAAGGCGTGACCACGACAACTTGGATAAAAGTCAATGATGTTTATTATGACAACTCCGCAACACAGCAGCAGTAAAAGAAAACGTAAAAGTCAGCAAAGAATAAATACAGTTCCTGGGTACTACAGGATGGCAGGAGCCACAGGGCACTGGTAGTGTGAGATAGTTCTTATGATCTTCTAGATGGAAAGTCCTTACCAGGCCCGACTGTAGCAATGGAGATAACCCAGGATTGTGCCAGCTGGTGTTCCAGGAAAAGCTGGGTTGCTGAAGATAAAACAGCTGCTGTGGATACTGGCTGGAACCAGACTGTTGTTAGCACGGAGTGGACACTGGCTGGAACCAGTTAAATAATAAATGAACTTGGGAGCGATGAAATATGAACTGAAATGTAGAACTTGAGAGCGGAGAAATAATAATACCGGTGGAGAGTGGTAAAGTGTAGAAAGGACACCGGCCCTTTAAGGGAAGCTGTACTCTGCTGGAAGCTGAGCTGGAAGCAGGTAATGTTGTAGCTGGAAACAGATGAATCCACAATGGACTGGAGAGTCAGGCTACACCGCAGGTGGAATGCTGGTGCGGGTCTCTATGGTGGAAGTCTTGAGACAGGAGCTGGAACCTGGAAGACAATCACAGGAGAGAGACAAACAGGAACTAGGTTTGACAACCAAAGCACTGACGACTTCCTTGCTCAGGCACAGTGTATTTATACCTGCAGCAAGGAAGGGATTGGCTAGGCAATTATGCAGATTATCAATACTGAGAACAGATTGGTGGAAATGATCAGCTGACAGAATCCAAGATGGCTGCGCCCATGCAGACACTTGGAGGGAAGTTTGGTTTGTAATCCATGTGGTAATGAAAACAGTAATGGCGGCGCCGGCCACCGGAGACAGGAGGCGCCAGGCTGACAGATGCACATCCAACCACGCGGACACAGCGGAGGCCGCGGCTGACGTAATCGCCACTCAGACACTCTGCATGCAGAAGTTCAGGGACGGCGGCGGAGGCCGCGGGAGACGCCATGCCAGGTGTAATATGGCGTTTACTGTGACAGCGTCCCAGAGTGAGAGGAGAGGATACAGGAATGTACACATCAGGATAACAGATGGGATCCGGTCCTGGAGCGCTGAGCCAGCCTTAGGAGGCATCTGATGGGTAAGAAATGGCGTCCAGATACCCGGATCGTGACAGCACCCCCCCCTTTAGGAGTGGCCCCAGGACACTTCTTTGGCTTTTGAGGAAACTTGGAATGGAATCTCCGGACCAAGGCAGGAGCATGGACATCAGAAGCATTGGTCCATGAACGTTCCTCAGGACCATAACCCTTCCAGTCAATAAGATATTGTAGTTGACCGTAACGGTGACGTGAGTCCAGGATCTTGGCCACTTAATACTCAACGCCTCGTTGAGTTTGGACTTTCGGAGTTGGAGGAAGTGAGGAATGAAACCGATTCAAGATCAGCGGTTTCAACAGGGAAACATGGAATGTCCTGGGTATTTTTAAGAAGGGAGGCAACTGGAGTCTGTAAGCAACAGGATTGATGACTTGTTCAATCTTGAAAGGACCGATATAGCGAGGTGCAAACTTCATACTGGGAACTCTTAACCTCAAATTCTTTGTGGATAACCATACCCGATCACCCACCTTGAGAGCAGGAACTGCTCGACGCTTCTTATCCGCAAACTTCTTGTACCTGAACGATGCCTTGAGCAGAGCTGATCGTACGCTCTTCCAGATATTGGCAAACTGATGCAAGGTGATATCCACTGCGGGAACAGAAGTTGCTGGAAGCGGTTGGAACTCAGGGACTTTAGGGTGGAATCCAAAGTTAGTGAAGAATGGTGTTGAAGCAGATGAAGAATGATACTGGTTGTTATGACAGAACTCGGCCCAGGGGAGTGATTGAACCCAGTCATCTTGAGAGAAGGACACATAGATGCGGAGGAAGGCCTCCAAGTCCTGATTCACCCTCTCGGTTTGACCATTGGTCTGAGGATGGTAAGCCGTGGAAAACTTTAGCTTGACTTGGAGGACTTGACATAAACTTCGCCAGAATTTGGCTGTGAATTGAACTCCTCGATCTGAGATAATTTCTTCAGGAAGACCGTGGAGTCGGAAGATCTCTTGTATGAATACTTGAGCCAACTTGGAAGCTGACGGAAGACCGGTGAGAGGAATGAAGTGTGCCATCTTGGTGAACCGGTCAACTACCACCCAGATGGTATTGAACTTGTTGCACATGGGTAAATCTGTAATAAAATCCATCGACAAATGGGTCCAAGGTCGACGGGGAACAGATAGTGGAACCAGTTGCCCCGCAGGCGACTGGCGGGATACCTTATGTTGAGCACACTTTGGGCAAGATGCAATAAACTCCAAGACGTCCTTTTTCAGAGTTGGCCACCAATAGGACCTAGAGATAAACTCCAGGGTTTTTTGGATACCTGTATGTCCGGCAAAACGGGAAGCATGGGCCCAATGCATGAGCTTCTTCCTTAGCATCGGTTTCACAAAACTTTTCCCTGATGGGGGCGTAGAGTCCATCCCTACCGTGGAGAATGCCAACGGATTTATAATAGGATGCTTGTCTGAAGACTCTGACTCATTTTCTTGCTCCCATGAGCGGGAAAGGGCATCGGCCTTGCGATTCTGAGAGCCCGGACAGAACTGGAGTTTAAAGTTGAACCTGGAAAAGAAAAGTGTCCATCTGGCCTGACGAGGGTTGAGACATTGTGTGCCTTTCAGATATAAAAGGTTCTTGTGGTCTGTAAGTATGGTGATTGAATGAGAAGCTCCCTCCAACAGATACCTCCACTCTTCTAGAGCGAGCTTGATGGCTAGCAACTCCTGGTCGCCAATGGCATAGTTGCGCTCAGCTGGGGAGAACTTCCGGGAGAAGAAACTGCAAGGGTGTAAATGGCCATCTTTAGCCCTCTGAGATAACACCGCTCCTACTCCAACGGAGGAGGCATCCACCTCTAAGATGAAAGGAGAGTCGATGTCAGGCTGTTTCAGAACAGGCGCAGAGATGAACCTTTGTTTTAAAAGATGAAATGCTTGCATGGCTTCTTCAGACCACTTGGACGGGTTAGCACCCTTCTTAGTGAAAGCAGTAATAGGCGCCACAATGGTGGAAAAGTCTCGTATAAACTTTCGGTAATAGTTGGCGAACCCTAAGAACCTCTGGACCCCTTTGAGGGTTAAGGGTACCGGCCAATTTTGGATTGCTTGTAGTTTCTCAGGATCCATCTCTAGTCCGGAACCGGACACAATGTACCCTAGAAACGGAATGGACTTGACTTCAAAGACGCATTTTTCTAATTTGCAATAGAGATGATTGACACGGAGACGGGACAGAACCTCTTTAACCCAAAAACGATGTTCCTCTAAATCGTTGGCAAAAATGAGGATATCGTCTAGATAGACCACGACATGACGGTATAGAATGTCTCTGAAGATCTCATTGACAAAATGCTGGAAGACAGCTGGAGCATTGCTCAATCCGAAGGGCATGACGAGGTACTCATAATGTCCGTCACGGGTGTTAAAGGCGGTCTTCCACTCGTCACCCTCACGGATCCGGATGAGATTGTATGCACCTCTCAAGTCCAGCTTTGTAAAGATGGTAGCTCCGCTAACTCTGTCAAAGAGCTCAGTAATCAGGGGTAAAGGATAACGGTTCTTGATGGTAATGTCGTTCAAACCTCTGTAGTCGATGCACGGCCGCAGACCACCATCTTTCTTTTTTACAAAAAAGAAGCCTGCGCCGGCTGGAGAAGAAGAAGGTCGAATGAACCCCTTTGCTAGGTTCTCTTTAATATATTCCTCCATGGAATGCGTCTCAGGCAGAGACAACGGATAAGTTCGGCCTCGAGGTGGAACCTTCCCTGGAACGAGATCAATCGGGCAGTCCCATTCTCTATGAGGAGGAAGGATATCAGCAGAAGCTTTACTGAACACATCCGTGAAATCTTGATATGGAGGAGGTGGAACATCAGACGACCTGGGGGAGGAAGAACAGACAGGCAATACTTTAAACAAACATGTCTCAGCACAGGAGGAACCCCATGCCAGGATTTGCGTAGTCGTCCAATCAATTGTAGGATTGTGAAGACGGAGCCATGGAAGGCCCAGGACCACAGGATGTGTGGCTCTTGGAATCACTAAAAAAGAAATAAGTTCGGAATGAAGAACTCCCACTCTCAGACGAACTGGTAGAGTCCTTAAAGAAATAACTGCATCAAAAATTTTGCTGCCATCCACGGCAGTTAAAGAAATGGACGAAGGAAGTCTCTCGGTGGGTAGGGACCACCGTTTAACATAGGCTTCGGTAATAAAGTTCCCAGCTGCTCCGGAATCAAGGAGGGCAATGACGTTCCGATAACGTTGAGCAACTTGAAGCGAGACTGGGAGATTACAATCTTGAGGAGATGGAGAGGAGATCATTACTCCTAGCCGGCCCTCTCCTTGGCGAGCTAGGATTTGGAGTTTCCCGGACGTTTGGGACAGGCATTAATGGTGTGAGACGGAGCTGCACAATAGAGACAGAGAGACTCGGAGAGACGTCTTCGGCGCTCAGCCGGAGTTAAACGGGAACGGCCAAGTTGCATGGGCTCATCTTTAGATGGTGACAGTTGACGAGGAGGAGGAGCAGAAGATTTTGGAGCAGATGATCTTCCACGCTCAGTTGCTCTCTCTCTGAAACGTAAATCAACTTTCGTGCAGAGTGAGATTAGCTCATCTAACTTAGAAGGTAAGTCTCTGGTAGCTAACTCATCTTTAATACGCTCAGATAAGCCATGCCAGAATGCAGCATACAGGGCCTCGTCGTTCCATGCCAGTTCGGATGCCAGGATCTGGAACTGTATCAGATATTGTCCTACAGTACGTGACCCCTGGCGTAAACGGAGAATCTCGGATGAAGCTGAGGTTACCCGGCCTGGCTCGTCGAAGATGCGCCTGAATGTTGACACGAAGGCAGTGTAGGAAGATAGCAGGGTGTCGGACCTCTCCCATAACGGTGATGCCCAATCAAGGGCTGAGCCACTGAGAAGATAAATAATGTAGGCAATTTTTGTACGGTCACTGGGAAAATTGCCAGGTTGTAGCTCAAACTGAATGTCACACTGGTTGAGAAATCCCCTGCAGAATCTTGGAGATCCGTCAAATTTTGCTGGCGTTGATAGGGCGTGGCCACGGCAGCAGAGGACTAGGCAGCAGGATCGAGGAGCTCCCTGGATAATTAATCCTGCAACAATCCTGGGGCCCCGATCCTGCTCTCCTCTGGACTAATCTCCTGCCCGGCGGTGCTGGGGAGGCGGTGGAGTGTGTGTGCGAGCGCTCCCGGCTCGCGTCGGCGGCCGCCCGGACTCCGGGCCTAGGCCGCAGCTCAGTCCCCGGCCTCGATTTTGAAGCTCCGCCGGGCGCGTGCGCGCGCGCACACGATCGAGCGCCCGAGGCGGACGCGGCGTCCAGCGGCACAGGAAAGGAGCGGCACCCCACTCCTGCACCCTCAGGGCCATATACAGAAGCCATCCTGATACCCTGAAGGCTGGTGCAGAGAGGGAAGGAGGGGGAAATCCTTGTGCTGGGCGGCCATTTTACCTGCAGCTCCCTGAGGCACTGAACACAGCAAGGTGCAGTGTGGGTGAAGACTGCACTGGGCTGAAGGATTGATACTGTCCCAGCTGCCCTGCCACCTACTGCTTATACTGCTGGAATACCACACACTGGACATATTTATTTATACCATTGGACCCCCCAGGTCCCCCTTCTCCCCTCTCCCTTCATTACAACGTCTGGCTTTCCCAGTGACTGGCGTGCTGCTGTTGCTGCATTTACCTTCCACTGTTATACTTTCGACACTGAATAACGGGACTCTCATTACAGCTGGACCCCCACAAGATGGTGAGGGGCGGCCAGAGTGCGGCCGCGGCTAAACTGGAGAAGTTTGCCCGACAGCCTACATCTCAGTCGACGCAGTCATCTCCTAAGCCTTCCCCCCCTGCCAGAATGGATCCATCGGCTGGGGCCGACTCGGGGGCGAATACGCAGCCGTCTGCACCCTCCATCCAGCAGGTCCTGGAGGCCATAGCGGCCAGCGAGCAACGCCTATCGGACAAGATGGAGAAGGTGCAGTGCGATTTATCACTGCTGCGACAGGACGTCCAGCGAGTACGGGAGAGGGTGGGCGAAACTGAGACAAGGGTCTCCAACCTGGAAGACCTCAGCGGCCCTCTGCAACAATCGGTGTCTGCGGTTACACAGCAGGTCACAACGATACAAGCCAAACTCCTGGACATGGAGGGCAGACTCCGCAGAAACAACGTGAGGTTCGTAGGCCTCCCCGAAAAAGAAGAAGGGGCACACCCCGAGGATTTCCTGGAATCCTGGTTAAAAGAGGCATATGGTGCTGAATCCTTTACATCTCAGTTTGCAGTGGAGCGGGCCCACCGCGTGCCCTTCCGGCCTTTACCACCAGGTGCCCCACCACGAACTTTTATAGCAAAATTCCTGCACTACAAGGACCGGGACTCCGTCCTGCGCCTGGGACGTGTGAAGGGTCCCCTGATACGGAATGGAATCCGGGTGTCGGCATTTCCGGACTTTGCAGCGGACGTCCAAAAAGACAGAGCACAGTTTCTCCCCATAAAGCGACGCCTTCGTGACCTGAATATATCCTATTCAATGCTGTTTCCCTCCAGGTTGCGAGTGGTGGCGGATGGGGAGACCAAATTCTTTAGCTCGCCCAGGGAAGCGGCTTCCTGGTTGGACAGATATGCTCCGGGGGCACGCCAGCTGGCTCCAGACTGACATCGGGTCGCCTTCCTTTATGGGCCTACAACTCGCAAGTATAAGTCCAGGGAGCTTCCTCTCGTTTAGTGGTTCTGGACTTTGCTGAGAAGTGTTATAAACGTATAACGTATAAGGGTTTAAATATTTTGGGTTGTTTGATCTGTACGCCTAGTACAGTGTTGCCGTAGGCTTTGGGTTCTCCAGGGCTAGAGTTCGGTTAGGGATTTAGGTATGCCACAGTTCGGGGAGGTATACGGGGAGGGGGGATGCCGGGGGGCTGCTGTTGGTCCCCCAGTAGTTTTTCTGTTTTATGTTTTGAATTTAAGAAGCCTACATATTAGCTATTCGGAGGGTGTGGTGGGGTTGCACTGTTTCCAGGGGTTTGGCTTGAGGTCCGGGGCCGGTGGACGGCGCGACTGCGCGAGTAAGGAGCCGGGGGGTTGGGTGGTAGATAGGAGTGTTGCGCCCCAGCTGATGACTTGGCTGACATGCCTCCCTTAAAAATCTTGTCGTGGAATGTCCGGGGCATTAACAACAAAGTAAAGCGATCCTTAGTGTTTAAGATGATCAAGAAATATTGCCCGGATATTATCTGTTTAAGCGAAACCCATTTGGAGGGAAATAGGCTGTTGTCGCTCCGTAGGCCTTGGGTGGGCTGGGCATATCATTCCTCGCACTCCTCCTATTCCCGAGGGGTGTCGGTAATGATTAAGAGGACTGTGCAGTTTGAGATGATTAGGGTAAATACAGATCCACATGGTAGATACGTGTTCATAGAATGTAAATTGTTCTCACGTAATTTTTTCCTGTTGTCTGTGTATGTTCCCCCCCCGTTTTCATATGATGTCCTGCAAAAGGCCGCCTTGTTTGTTGCCTCCTCCCCACACACCCCTGTCATCTGCTTGGGGGACTTCAACGCTGTGTTGGATGCCTCCTTAGACAGATGGAGGGCTCCCCGGGATCAAGGGACGGGGGGTGGTTCAGCCTCATCGGGATCTAAATTCGCAGACTTTCTAGACGGTATGCAATGGGTAGACGTCTGGAGAATTCGGAATCCTAGTCTTAGGCAATACTCCTGTTATTCGGGTACACATGGCTCTTTTTCTAGAATCGACCTGGCCCTGGTCTCGCCTGGGCTTTTGCCTGGCGTGACGGATGTCCGTTACGAGGCACGGGGGGTGTCAGATCACTCGCCCCTGGTGCTCTCAATAGATGGGGAATGTCAGAGGGGACAGTCATATTGGCGGCTACACCCTTCCTGGCTGGCCCAGCTGGGCGAATGCCCGGAGTTGGTGTCCACATGGGAGGGATTTTTTGCAGACAATGTGGGATCGGCCCCGGCCCCGGTTGTCTGGGACGCGTTCAAGGCGTATTTGCGAGGTACAATGATCGGCAAAATTGCAGCCTGCAAGGTGGCTAGAAGGGCGACGGAAAGACAGCTTGAGACTGAGTGTAGAGATCTGGAGATGCGTTACCTGACAGAGGGTACTCCTGAGCTGAAGGCCCGCTGGCTTGCGGCTCAGGAGGCCTGGCTGGCCCACCTTTCAGATATAAACGCACGTTCCCTTTTGTTTAGGGCTACTAACATATATATGCAGGCGGACAGACCAGGTAGCCTGATGGCCCACTTAGTGCACTACGATCGACCTGGGACCACGATAGCGCAAATGCTAGACCCAGGCGGCTCCACGGTAGATGCCACCCCCGACATCGCTCAGATGTTCCTCGAATACTTCAGAGAAGTATACGACAGTAGACTGACATGCTCCACGGAGGAACTTGACCTGTACCTGACAAACATTCCCCTTTCTAAACTCTCCCATGAGGCCAGAGACGCATTAGACGCACCTCTGACCCTGGAAGAGGTGGTGTCGGCGGTGGAGGTGTCTCCTAGAGGTAAATCCCCGGGCAGTGACGGTATTCCCACGGAACTATATAAACAGTACATAGAGTTCTTTGGTCCCCAGCTGCTTGACACGTACGTTAAAATGACTGCCACTAACAGCCTTCCTCCCTCGATGTCCGAGGCGATCCTTATAATGCTTCCAAAGCCTGGAAAGGACCCCAAGTTGTTGGACTCCTACAGGCCAATCTCCCTTATCCCCACTGACGCCAAGATCCTGGCGAAAATTCTTGCGGTCCGACTCAACCTAGTAATTGAATCTATAATTCATCCGGATCAAACCGGCTTCATGCCTGGGAAATCCACATCCATTAACTTGCGCAGGCTATACACCATTTTGCAGGCCCCCCGCGACTTCCCCTCGGACGCGGCTGTAGTCTCATTGGATGCAGCCAAGGCATTCGACAGCGTTGAATGGCCTTACCTGTGGGGAGTCATGAGGAACATGGGCTTCGGCCCAAACTTTATTCAATGGATCAAACTACTATACCAGAATCCACGCGCCAGGGTCTTGGTGAACGGCTACATTTCCTCCTCCTTCCCTTTGACACGGGGCACCAGACAAGGATGCCCCCTCTCTCCTGCCCTGTTTGCCATAGCCATAGAGCCTCTCGCTTGCCTGATCAGATCGCACCCGGACATTGGGGGAATAGGTACCGGCCCCTGTACTGACAAGATAGCCCTTTATGCGGATGACTTGTTGTTATTCCTTCAAGACTACGCAGTAGAGATGCCCACTGTGCTGCGGGTCATCGAGACATTCGGTGGGTATTCGGGTCTCCGCATAAATTGGACTAAATCATTTATTATGCCCATCATAGGCCCCCTCCCTCAGATTCCGAAAATATCCCTGCCACTGTGCTGGACAGTTCAGTTTAAGTACCTCGGAATTCTAATTACAAACGACCCATCAGACTTTGTGCCCTTAAACCTCGACCCCCTAGTACAAACAGTAGTGCGCAAATCTAGAGCCTGGGGTAAGCTACCACTGACAATGACGGGCAGGGTCGGCCTTATTAAAATGGTAGTCCTGCCTAAACTATTGTATGTTCTACTACAGTCCCCTGTGTTCATTTTTCCAGCCTTCTTCAGGAAATTAAATAGCGTCCTGTCCTCCTTTGTATGGGCCAATAAAAGAGCTAGAATTAAATTAACCACCCTCACCAGGCAGAAAGGGGACGGCGGTCTGGCCTTGCCCCACTTCCAACTATATTATTATGCTGCTCAGCTATCACATATCAATATGTGGCTTCGGGAGGGGGGTGGGGCTGGGCTGGGCCGGGCGTTCCTTCAATGCTATTACCCAGACCTTTCCCCGGCACAGGTCCTGGTGGGGGAAAACCCTTCCAGATTTTTACCTCCTATTGTCTTTCAGGCGATGAGAATATGGCTAGCATTGAAGGGCCTACTCGGGTATGAAGGCATGGACCCTGATACTCCCCTATGGCACTCCACAATGCTTAATGAACTGAGGTCCCTAGAGGGCGGGGAGGTATGGGCTCCGTATTCGATAGACTCACTGTCCCAATTATATAGTGACGGTTCATTGAAATCATTTCACCAATTAAAGGAGGAGTTTGGACTCCCGAACTCTTACTTCTACAGATTTTTACAGCTCAGGCACGCCTTGCAGGCGCAATTTGGAGACTCCCCCCCGGCGCTCCTCCCATTTCCCATCAAAACATTTCTACAAACACTGGGTCGAGTCAAGGTAATTTCCTTCACCTACTCATACCTCCTTCAAACAATACATGCAGACCCGCTCTCGAATCTTCGGGCGAACTGGGAGTGTGACTTGGGTCCCATAGACGGGGAAGACTGGGAGGGCGCTCTGGGCAATCCGAGCCAGGTCACCAAATCGCTACGGTTTCAGCAGATACAGCTTTTCATTCTGCATAGATCATACATGACACCGAGCAGGCTGGCCAGATTCAGGTCTGATAATGTTGATGTTTGTCCCAAGTGCGGGGCTGCCGGAGGCACATTCTGGCACCTCATATGGGAATGCCCGTTGCTACAGGTGTTCTGGGCTGGGGTCAGGTCGATTCTGGAACACACGGGAACACAGAGGGGAATGCTGACTCCGAGATTTTGCATTCTGGGGGTGGGTGACTCGGATTCTGGGTCTAGATGGGAAAACATGTATGCCCGCAGCGTATGCGCACTTGCAAAAGTGTGTATCGCGCGGACATGGATGGCCCCCAGCCCTCCCACAATACCTGCTCTTAAAAGTTTGATCAATGATACCCTATTAAAAGAACGATATGTATATATGAAATATAATGCCCTTACCAGATACGAGAAGATTTGGTCTCCTTGGATCACTTCCACATACTCCTCCCTTGCCCTTCAAATGTAACGGGCACTGGCCATTGCTGCAGAGGCGCTGTTTGGGCCCCGGGGCGTTGGGCCGAACCCTTTACCTCTCCTAACGCAGTTGCTTAAATACTTAGCTGTCGCATCACACCATGCACACATCAGCTTGACTAGGCTTGAGTTTGTTTAGAGGGTTAGTTCGGGGGTAGTGGGGTTGTGGGCTATATACGGCTCACTAGACGGGGTAATTACACATAAGGTGGGGGGAGAAAACTTGAAAAATGTTAAGTATGTGAACCATGACTTGGCTACAGACTACAAACAATATGTATACCGCGGGAAGACCGCACGGAAATGGTAATATGGGGAATTTCATTCATGCATGTATAATACCATAAAGATATTATGAATGACTGAATACTGTGATTATACACTATGACCAGTAATGTATTCTGAAATGTCTGTATCTCTAATTTTGTGGCGAATAAAAATTACTCTATTTAAAAAAAAAAAAAAAAAATTTTTGCTGGCGTTGGAAGATGAAGACGTGGAGCAGAAATGGGTAAGGTGGGTGGGGTTATAGCTGGAGTCACTGTGGTTGACGCACCAGACGCGCCTGATCCACGGAGAGTTGTATGAATCCCATCCAGCCGAGTAGAGAGATCCTGGAGACAGCGGATGATGTGGCCCTGTGCAGCCTCCTGATGTTCTAGTCGGGCTGCCAGTTCTTGCATCGGCCTGGCCGCTTGACCCTGGTCTCCGGCTGGATTCATTAGGTCAGTGCTTACTGTCACAACTGAGGGCCTGAGCTGACGGGAGGCAGCCTCAGTTGTAGGGGCTGAGATGTACCGGAACCTGGGAGGTTGTATCAGACCCCTGGACATGTAAGTAACATGAATAATAACTGCCCGAAGGCGTGACCACGACAACTTGGATAAAAGTCAATGATGTTTATTATGACAACTCCGCAACACAGCAGCAGTAAAAGAAAACGTAAAAGTCAGCAAAGAATAAATACAGTTCCTGGGTACTACAGGATGGCAGGAGCCACAGGGCACTGGTAGTGTGAGATAGTTCTTATGATCTTCTAGATGGAAAGTCCTTACCAGGCCCGACTGTAGCAATGGAGATAACCCAGGATTGTGCCAGCTGGTGTTCCAGGAAAAGCTGGGTTGCTGAAGATAAAACAGCTGCTGTGGATACTGGCTGGAACCAGACTGTTGTTAGCACGGAGTGGACACTGGCTGGAACCAGTTAAATAATAAATGAACTTGGGAGCGATGAAATATGAACTGAAATGTAGAACTTGAGAGCGGAGAAATAATAATACCGGTGGAGAGTGGTAAAGTGTAGAAAGGACACCGGCCCTTTAAGGGAAGCTGTACTCTGCTGGAAGCTGAGCTGGAAGCAGGTAATGTTGTAGCTGGAAACAGATGAATCCACAATGGACTGGAGAGTCAGGCTACACCGCAGGTGGAATGCTGGTGCGGGTCTCTATGGTGGAAGTCTTGAGACAGGAGCTGGAACCTGGAAGACAATCACAGGAGAGAGACAAACAGGAACTAGGTTTGACAACCAAAGCACTGACGACTTCCTTGCTCAGGCACAGTGTATTTATACCTGCAGCAAGGAAGGGATTGGCTAGGCAATTATGCAGATTATCAATACTGAGAACAGATTGGTGGAAATGATCAGCTGACAGAATCCAAGATGGCTGCGCCCATGCAGACACTTGGAGGGAAGTTTGGTTTGTAATCCATGTGGTAATGAAAACAGTAATGGCGGCGCCGGCCACCGGAGACAGGGGGCGCCAGGCTGACAGATGCACATCCAACCACGCGGACACAGCGGAGGCCGCGGCTGACGTAATCGCCACTCAGACACTCTGCATGCAGAAGTTCAGGGACGGCGGCGGAGGCCGCGGGAGACGCCATGCCAGGTGTAATATGGCGTTTACTGTGACAGCGTCCCAGAGTGAGAGGAGAGGATACAGGAATGTACACATCAGGATAACAGATGGGATCCGGTCCTGGAGCGCTGAGCCAGCCTTAGGAGGCATCTGATGGGTAAGAAATGGCGTCCAGATACCCGGATCGTGACAATAGGTCAATTAGGGGCCCTAGGTTGGGTACATCGCCTTCGCTATCGACAGTGTATGGTAGCACTGGCCAACGTGGGCGAGAGCGGGTGGAAGCGTTCGGAGAACTTTCACCGTCGCTTTATATTGAGTATTTTGGCGTTTGTGGGAAAAGGCCCACAATTATGGAAGCCAGTTGCTCAACTAAGGGACGTTTAGCCAGGGTTCAGGCTGAAGTGCCACGGCCGAGAGGGTCAGCGAGGTTTATTATGTGTGAAAAATATGGTTCACACACGGAGGGTTACGTATGACTGACAAAGATAGGGTACCATTCCCTAGGGTGGGCAGCTTTGAACCAGAGGTACTGCAGAACCTAAGGATAAGGATATGTCTCATAAAATCCAGAAAACAAAGGGTCAGACATACAAATTGTTTAAACCTGTGGCAGCAAGAGGGGTTGGTGAGTTTGATCCTAAGGTATTGCAGGTGGTATGTCTAACCAAAGTCATATAAGACAAGAGTGGAAATATAAGAACTGTTTGAACTTGTAGCAACAATAAAAATAAAGTAGGAAAAAAAAAGAGAATGCAAGTACACCGGTAGATGTGGAAGCAGTTACGGACAGCATACAAACTATAGAAAATAATAAAAATATGACTGTAGCCTATATATGTACTAATGAATAGATATGGGTAGATAGGGGTACTGGCGACCAGCTGGTGTTTTTATATATCAAAAATATTTAGCGGACTGGAGTATCAAATATATAAGGACTGGATTAAGAAAAAACTCCTTTTTATATAAAAGAGAATTTAGCAATTTATTTTACAAATAATAAAAAATATATATATATAAAATATTCAACACTTGCTTTCTAAAAGATACATATAAAACCGATTCCTCTACAAATATAAAAAATGTATTAAAACGGATTATATAGTAAAAAGCAGTTGTATAAAATTATTTTAAGACATATATTGGAAGGAAAAATAAAAATTTTCTTAAAAAATTAATAGTTAGTAACAAGCAGCTTATCTTTGGGTGGAGGGTCATACAGGAGATCCCAACGCGTTTCGTCTGTCTGACTTCATCAAGGGGTAGTGACTTAATGATCTCAGAGGGCTTAAATACCCACTGATAAAGTGCTAAAGACTATGACATCATTTCCTGTCAATTAGTAATGGGAAGGTATAATCTATATACAAATTAAATTTCTAACACATATAGCAATAAAGGAGCAGTGAAATGAAAGACATGGGGAGGCTTCCCATGTATGCAGGGTATAAAAACGAGTATTATAAAGTTGTATAATGTTTAAAATTGAAGTTTGTGCTGAAATTGCGCACTTCCGCCACACTTCCGGTTTTTGCCAGTCTGTATTGCGCATGCGCAGATGCCCCACTTCCGGTTTCCCGTCTCCGGAGTGCGCATGTGCATCCGCCGCACTTCCGGTTTTCGCTTCACAGTAAACGAGTGTGTTCAGGGCATTCATGCCCCACTTCCGTCCTGGCAGTTCTGACGTTTTTTTCCCCACTTCCGGTTTAGAAAGTCCGGAATCACATGGTGCTTAGTCTTGCTGTGAGGGAGCTTGGGAGAGTTCCTTATTGGGACGGCGGCCATTTTAGTGGAGTCCATAACGGCGGACATGTATTCTCCATATAGATTTGCCATTAACATGAAATAAAGGAAAATAGAAATCCATTAATATCGATGTGCTTTAAAAAACGAATCTTAGTTCATTTCTGGTATAGGATATGTTTACTATATACTCATATATGTTAGGCAGTATATTTGAATAAATAAATAACGTTTTATTTAAGATATATGGCAAAGGAAAAAAACGGACCTTTTTAATTTAATTATAATGTAATATGTTGTTCAGAGGCACAAAAAAAAAAGGAGAGAGGCTATTTTAGATCTAAATAAATTATATCTTATATATATATGATAAGTGCACTTGTGAGTATATCTATATATATTAGTGCATATGTCTTCATCCGTGTGCTTATTAATAATAAATATACAGTGATCTATGCTTAGTTAGGTGCTCAATTAGTAAAAAAATCAAACGTATATAAATGGAACACATTTAGACACATTAGTGTTTACAAACCATTTTTTACAGTACTTTAGCTTCCCAAGCGGTCACCCTCTTGGTACTGTTAAAGCCCAACACTGCTTAGCTTCCAAGATCGGACGGAATTGGGCGTGGAGCCAGTGTGGTATGACTGTATCTTATTGGCTATAAAAAACACACGCTCGTTACTGTGTCAAGTATTTTTATTTTTGTGCTCACATATACATTTGGTTTAAAGTAAGTGTAGTAAAAGATCGTAGGACAAGAAACAATGACCTTATAGGAAGGGGGCGATTTCATACCCCTCATTAAATCCTGCCGGGTGCATCGTGTTGAGCTGGTAAATCCAAAACATTTCTCTTTGGGATAGTTTATTTGCCAAGTCTCCGCCTCTTTCTCCAATTTGTACGTGTTCTATTGCTTTGAATGATAAATCTTCTGGATTCGAATTATGTTCCAAAAGGAAATGTCTGTAGATGAGATGGGTATCGAGCTTGTTTTTGATGCTCCTGATGTGTTCCTGGATTCTGAGTTTTAGTATGCGCTTCGTTTTCCCCACATATTTTTTCTTACATGTGCACTCCAACAAATAGATGACTGAGCTGCTGTTGCAATTGAGGAATTCCTTAATCTTAAATTCTTTAGCCTCACCGGAGTCCGAAAAAGTCTTTCTGTTTGGGTTTAAAAATTTGCAGACGTTGCAACGTCCGCATTTGAAGGCTCCCGTGCACTTCATAAATGTTTGAGTGGTTCTTTCTTTGTTGGTATTGCTTAGCATGCTCGGTGCAAGGTGGTCTTTAAGACTTTTAGATTTACGGAACACTATCTGTGGTTTTTCCGGCAGAATTTCCTTCAGTACAGGATCCATAAGCAGGATTTTCCAATGTTCCCTGAGGGATGTTTTGATATGGTTCTCATGTTGATTAAATGTAGTAATAAATGCAGTTGACTCTTTAGGAACTTCCTTCTTTCTATATTCTAGGAGGTCTTCCCTTTTTACGGTGTTTGTTCTTACAGTTGCTTTGTCCAAGATTGATTTGGGATATGACTTGTCCTCAAAGCGTTTTCTGTAGATGGCTACCTGATCATTGCAGTCCTCTTTTCTGCTACAGTTCCTTTTTATTCTGTGGAACTGGGAGAACGGGATATTATCTTTCCATGGTTTTGCATGGCTGCTTTGATAGTGTAGGTAGCTATTTTTATCTACCCCTTTGATGAAGTTCCTGGTTACCACTGATGAGCCTTCACCTATTAGTATAAGATCCAAGTACTCTATAGAGGTTTTACTTGTGTTATACGTGAACGTGAGATTCATATCATTGGTTTTTAAAACATTAAAAAATTCCATAAAAAGTTCCAGACTGCCATCCCATATTATCAGAATGTCATCGATATAGCGTTTGTACAATATCACATTATTTTTGTAAAATTGAGTATTGTACACTTGAAGTTCCTCCCATTGTCCCATAAACAGGTTTGCGAAACTCGGTGCAAATATCGTACCCATCGCGGTCCCGCAGCGTTGTAGATAAAAGCTCTCTAAAAATTTAAAATAATTTCGACTCAGGATAAAATGCATCACATCGCAGATAAAAGATCTTTGTGTAATTGTTAGGGTGGGGTCTTTGTCTAAGAAATCCTTACAAGCCTTAATACCTTTAGAATGCTCAATGCACGTATACAGAGACTGGACGTCTAGTGTAATCCATAAAAAGGTTTCCTTCCATTCAACTGATTTCATCAGATTCAATACCATAGTGGTGTCTTTAAGGTAAGAAGGTAGTTTCTTGACATATGGGTTTAAGAAGACATCCACATATTCAGATAATTTTGATGTTAGGGAGTCAATTCCAGCGACAATAGGTCTCCCAGGGGGGTTCAAGAGATTTTTATGAATTTTCGGCAGATAGTAGAAGATGGGGGTAATGGGACTAGATTGCATCAGGAATTGGAATTCTTCCTTTGTGATACTTCCATTCCGGAGTCCTTTTGTGAGGAGTACTCTCAACTCTTCTATGTAGGCATCCTTAGGATCATTCTGTAGTGGTTCATAGGATGTAGTATCTCCTAGTAAGCGGTGAGCTTCCTTCACATAATTGTCTCGATCCAGGATAACTAGTCCCCCCCCTTTGTCAGCCGGTTTTATCAATATTTCCGAATTTTTCTGTAGTTTCTTGAGTGCCTCTTTTTCTCTATTAGTGAGATTTTTTGTGGCAACTGGTGCAAGATTGGTGTCGCATAAATCTTTTTTTACCAAATCATAAAATATACTGATATGGTTACCTTTTGATTCTACCGGATAGTATTTGGATTTTCGTTTCAACCCAGACCTTGATGCTTCTTCATAGTTCGTGATGATGGCATTGTCCTTACGTGCAAAATGTCTTTTTAGTGTGAGCTTACGGATAAATTTGTTAAGATCTATGAATGTCTCGAATTTATTCAATTTTTCTGTGGGTGCGAATGATAGACCTTTGCTTAGTAATGAGGTTTCGTGATTTGTTAATACATGTTTCGAAATGTTAAAAATGCCATGCTCTTCAGGGACTAGTGCTGTACATTCCTCCTTTTGGTGTTGTAATCTTTCCCTCCTGCCGCCCCGTTTTCCTCTTCTTCTGTGTGGGGCCTTTTTAGAGGGGATGCATGTGTTGATTCTTCTTGTAGTGTGCCTCTGAACGTGTTTTTTGGACGAGCTCCTAGGCGTGGTGATAAAAAAACCTTTTCGTCCGTTGATCCTAATCTGCGTAGAGTAGAATATCTATTATACGTCTTGATTTTTTCTGTATGATGAGAATCATTTCTAGTGTTTGATCTGCCTCTGTGTGGTACTGTTTTCCACACTTGGTTCCTATGATTAAAAGTATTCGTGGCAGTGAATCTGCTCCAATTCTTTGTTTTACCATTGTCATAGTCTTCCTTGTCACGAAGAAACTTCTTTTCTTTTCCCCGTATGACTTCTTCCTCTATGCGTTCTAATTTTTTATTGAGAACCAGTTCATTAATTCTATAGTCCTCTTTGATTTTGTGCGGTTCTAGTTCAATTTCCTTCTCCTTTATGTCTTTCTCAATAGAGGGGACATTCTTTCTCCTTTCGGAGATTAACAATTTCATTAAATTTATTGAACATGTGTGTAGGGTGGAATCCCATTTTTCCATGAACTCTGGATCAGATGTTCCAATGGTGGGTTGTTTTACTAGTCTCAGTCCCCTCGGTACTCTGTTGACTGAGATATAATGTTCCAGACCTTTTATGTCCCACCATGTTTTAATCTCTTTAACCAGGAGTCTCTCCATGTCCCAAAACAGATCATCCAAGTCCCTGGAGGGAGTTGGGGTGTCAGTAACTTTGTCTTCGCTAAATATTTTCTGGCACCAGTCATTTCTTTTGTTGGTGCGTTCATTAATCCTGAACATAGTTTTTGGGTGTTATTTAGACCACAGCACCAGGCAGCTAAACAATAAACCAGTCTTAAGTGTAAAAAATAGGAGTAAAGCGCCACATGTGAGGGAAAACAATACCTGAAATTGAATATATTTATATGTAAAAAACACTCCCTTGTAGGTAATAGGGTGTCAGCCGTCCTCTAAGCAGTCTTACAGCATTGGTGAGATGCTGTATGGAGATAAATAGATATGGGTAGATAGGGGTACTGGCGACCAGCTGGTGTTTTTATATATCAAAAATATTTAGCGGACTGGAGTATCAAATATATAAGGACTGGATTAAGAAAAAACTCCTTTTTATATAAAAGAGAATTTAGCAATTTATTTTACAAATAATAAAAAATATATATATATAAAATATTCAACACTTGCTTTCTAAAAGATACATATAAAACCGATTCCTCTACAAATATAAAAAATGTATTAAAACGGATTATATAGTAAAAAGCAGTTGTATAAAATTATTTTAAGACATATATTGGAAGGAAAAATAAAAATTTTCTTAAAAAATTAATAGTTAGTAACAAGCAGCTTATCTTTGGGTGGAGGGTCATACAGGAGATCCCAACGCGTTTCGTCTGTCTGACTTCATCAAGGGGTAGTGACTTAATGATCTCAGAGGGCTTAAATACCCACTGATAAAGTGCTAAAGACTATGACATCATTTCCTGTCAATTAGTAATGGGAAGGTATAATCTATATACAAATTAAATTTCTAACACATATAGCAATAAAGGAGCAGTGAAATGAAAGACATGGGGAGGCTTCCCATGTATGCAGGGTATAAAAACGAGTATTATAAAGTTGTATAATGTTTAAAATTGAAGTTTGTGCTGAAATTGCGCACTTCCGCCACACTTCCGGTTTTTGCCAGTCTGTATTGCGCATGCGCAGATGCCCCACTTCCGGTTTCCCGTCTCCGGAGTGCGCATGTGCATCCGCCGCACTTCCGGTTTTCGCTTCACAGTAAACGAGTGTGTTCAGGGCATTCATGCCCCACTTCCGTCCTGGCAGTTCTGACGTTTTTTTCCCCACTTCCGGTTTAGAAAGTCCGGAATCACATGGTGCTTAGTCTTGCTGTGAGGGAGCTTGGGAGAGTTCCTTATTGGGACGGCGGCCATTTTAGTGGAGTCCATAACGGCGGACATGTATTCTCCATATAGATTTGCCATTAACATGAAATAAAGGAAAATAGAAATCCATTAATATCGATGTGCTTTAAAAAACGAATCTTAGTTCATTTCTGGTATAGGATATGTTTACTATATACTCATATATGTTAGGCAGTATATTTGAATAAATAAATAACGTTTTATTTAAGATATATGGCAAAGGAAAACGGACCTTTTTAATTTAATTATAATGTAATATGTTGTTCAGAGGCACAAAAAAAAAAGGAGAGAGGCTATTTTAGATCTAAATAAATTATATCTTATATATATATGATAAGTGCACTTGTGAGTATATCTATATATATTAGTGCATATGTCTTCATCCGTGTGCTTATTAATAATAAATATACAGTGATCTATGCTTAGTTAGGTGCTCAATTAGTAAAAAAATCAAACGTATATAAATGGAACACATTTAGACACATTAGTGTTTACAAACCATTTTTTACAGTACTTTAGCTTCCCAAGCGGTCACCCTCTTGGTACTGTTAAAGCCCAACACTGCTTAGCTTCCAAGATCGGACGGAATTGGGCGTGGAGCCAGTGTGGTATGACTGTATCTTATTGGCTATAAAAAACACACGCTCGTTACTGTGTCAAGTATTTTTATTTTTGTGCTCACATATACATTTGGTTTAAAGTAAGTGTAGTAAAAGATCGTAGGACAAGAAACAATGACCTTATAGGAAGGGGGCGATTTCATACCCCTCATTAAATCCTGCCGGGTGCATCGTGTTGAGCTGGTAAATCCAAAACATTTCTCTTTGGGATAGTTTATTTGCCAAGTCTCCGCCTCTTTCTCCAATTTGTACGTGTTCTATTGCTTTGAATGATAAATCTTCTGGATTCGAATTATGTTCCAAAAGGAAATGTCTGTAGATGAGATGGGTATCGAGCTTGTTTTTGATGCTCCTGATGTGTTCCTGGATTCTGAGTTTTAGTATGCGCTTCGTTTTCCCCACATATTTTTTCTTACATGTGCACTCCAACAAATAGATGACTGAGCTGCTGTTGCAATTGAGGAATTCCTTAATCTTAAATTCTTTAGCCTCACCGGAGTCCGAAAAAGTCTTTCTGTTTGGGTTTAAAAATTTGCAGACGTTGCAACGTCCGCATTTGAAGGCTCCCGTACTGAAGGAAATTCTGCCGGAAAAACCACAGATAGTGTTCCGTAAATCTAAAAGTCTTAAAGACCACCTTGCACCGAGCATGCTAAGCAATACCAACAAAAAAAGAACCACTCAAACATTTATGAAGTGCACGGGAGCCTTCAAATGCGGACGTTGCAACGTCTGCAAATTTTTAAACCCAAACAGAAAGACTTTTTCGGACTCCGGTGAGGCTAAAGAATTTAAGATTAAGGAATTCCTCAATTGCAACAGCAGCTCAGTCATCTATTTGTTGGAGTGCACATGTAAGAAAAAATATGTGGGGAAAACGAAGCGCATACTAAAACTCAGAATCCAGGAACACATCAGGAGCATCAAAAACAAGCTCGATACCCATCTCATCTACAGACATTTCCTTTTGGAACATAATTCGAATCCAGAAGATTTATCATTCAAAGCAATAGAACACGTACAAATTGGAGAAAGAGGCGGAGACTTGGCAAATAAACTATCCCAAAGAGAAATGTTTTGGATTTACCAGCTCAACACGATGCACCCGGCAGGATTTAATGAGGGGTATGAAATCGCCCCCTTCCTATAAGGTCATTGTTTCTTGTCCTACGATCTTTTACTACACTTACTTTAAACCAAATGTATATGTGAGCACAAAAATAAAAATACTTGACACAGTAACGAGCGTGTGTTTTTTATAGCCAATAAGATACAGTCATACCACACTGGCTCCACGCCCAATTCCGTCCGATCTTGGAAGCTAAGCAGTGTTGGGCTTTAACAGTACCAAGAGGGTGACCGCTTGGGAAGCTAAAGTACTGTAAAAAATGGTTTGTAAACACTAATGTGTCTAAATGTGTTCCATTTATATACGTTTGATTTTTTTACTAATTGAGCACCTAACTAAGCATAGATCACTGTATATTTATTATTAATAAGCACACGGATGAAGACATATGCACTAATATATATAGATATACTCACAAGTGCACTTATCATATATATATAAGATATAATTTATTTAGATCTAAAATAGCCTCTCTCCTTTTTTTTTTTGTGCCTCTGAACAACATATTACATTATAATTAAATTAAAAAGGTCCGTTTTTTTCCTTTGCCATATATCTTAAATAAAACGTTATTTATTTATTCAAATATACTGCCTAACATATATGAGTATATAGTAAACATATCCTATACCAGAAATGAACTAAGATTCGTTTTTTAAAGCACATCGATATTAATGGATTTCTATTTTCCTTTATTTCATGTTAATGGCAAATCTATATGGAGAATACATGTCCGCCGTTATGGACTCCACTAAAATGGCCGCCGTCCCAATAAGGAACTCTCCCAAGCTCCCTCACAGCAAGACTAAGCACCATGTGATTCCGGACTTTCTAAACCGGAAGTGGGGAAAAAAACGTCAGAACTGCCAGGACGGAAGTGGGGCATGAATGCCCTGAACACACTCGTTTACTGTGAAGCGAAAACCGGAAGTGCGGCGGATGCACATGCGCACTCCGGAGACGGGAAACCGGAAGTGGGGCATCTGCGCATGCGCAATACAGACTGGCAAAAACCGGAAGTGTGGCGGAAGTGCGCAATTTCAGCACAAACTTCAATTTTAAACATTATACAACTTTATAATACTCGTTTTTATACCCTGCATACATGGGAAGCCTCCCCATGTCTTTCATTTCACTGCTCCTTTATTGCTATATGTGTTAGAAATTTAATTTGTATATAGATTATACCTTCCCATTACTAATTGACAGGAAATGATGTCATAGTCTTTAGCACTTTATCAGTGGGTATTTAAGCCCTCTGAGATCATTAAGTCACTACCCCTTGATGAAGTCAGACAGACGAAACGCGTTGGGATCTCCTGTATGACCCTCCACCCAAAGATAAGCTGCTTGTTACTAACTATTAATTTTTTAAGAAAATTTTTATTTTTCCTTCCAATATATGTCTTAAAATAATTTTATACAACTGCTTTTTACTATATAATCCGTTTTAATACATTTTTTATATTTGTAGAGGAATCGGTTTTATATGTATCTTTTAGAAAGCAAGTGTTGAATATTTTATATATATATATTTTTTATTATTTGTAAAATAAATTGCTAAATTCTCTTTTATATAAAAAGGAGTTTTTTCTTAATCCAGTCCTTATATATTTGATACTCCAGTCCGCTAAATATTTTTGATATATAAAAACACCAGCTGGTCGCCAGTACCCCTATCTACCCATATCTATTTATCTCCATACAGCATCTCACCAATGCTGTAAGACTGCTTAGAGGACGGCTGACACCCTATTACCTACAAGGGAGTGTTTTTTACATATAAATATATTCAATTTCAGGTATTGTTTTCCCTCACATGTGGCGCTTTACTCCTATTTTTTACACTTAAGACTGGTTTATTGTTTAGCTGCCTGGTGCTGTGGTCTAAATAACACCCAAAAACTATGTTCAGGATTAATGAACGCACCAACAAAAGAAATGACTGGTGCCAGAAAATATTTAGCGAAGACAAAGTTACTGACACCCCAACTCCCTCCAGGGACTTGGATGATCTGTTTTGGGACATGGAGAGACTCCTGGTTAAAGAGATTAAAACATGGTGGGACATAAAAGGTCTGGAACATTATATCTCAGTCAACAGAGTACCGAGGGGACTGAGACTAGTAAAACAACCCACCATTGGAACATCTGATCCAGAGTTCATGGAAAAATGGGATTCCACCCTACACACATGTTCAATAAATTTAATGAAATTGTTAATCTCCGAAAGGAGAAAGAATGTCCCCTCTATTGAGAAAGACATAAAGGAGAAGGAAATTGAACTAGAACCGCACAAAATCAAAGAGGACTATAGAATTAATGAACTGGTTCTCAATAAAAAATTAGAACGCATAGAGGAAGAAGTCATACGGGGAAAAGAAAAGAAGTTTCTTCGTGACAAGGAAGACTATGACAATGGTAAAACAAAGAATTGGAGCAGATTCACTGCCACGAATACTTTTAATCATAGGAACCAAGTGTGGAAAACAGTACCACACAGAGGCAGATCAAACACTAGAAATGATTCTCATCATACAGAAAAAATCAAGACGTATAATAGATATTCTACTCTACGCAGATTAGGATCAACGGACGAAAAGGTTTTTTTATCACCACGCCTAGGAGCTCGTCCAAAAAACACGTTCAGAGGCACACTACAAGAAGAATCAACACATGCATCCCCTCTAAAAAGGCCCCACACAGAAGAAGAGGAAAACGGGGCGGCAGGAGGGAAAGATTACAACACCAAAAGGAGGAATGTACAGCACTAGTCCCTGAAGAGCATGGCATTTTTAACATTTCGAAACATGTATTAACAAATCACGAAACCTCATTACTAAGCAAAGGTCTATCATTCGCACCCACAGAAAAATTGAATAAATTCGAGACATTCATAGATCTTAACAAATTTATCCGTAAGCTCACACTAAAAAGACATTTTGCACGTAAGGACAATGCCATCATCACGAACTATGAAGAAGCATCAAGGTCTGGGTTGAAACGAAAATCCAAATACTATCCGGTAGAATCAAAAGGTAACCATATCAGTATATTTTATGATTTGGTAAAAAAAGATTTATGCGACACCAATCTTGCACCAGTTGCCACAAAAAATCTCACTAATAGAGAAAAAGAGGCACTCAAGAAACTACAGAAAAATTCGGAAATATTGATAAAACCGGCTGACAAAGGGGGGGGACTAGTTATCCTGGATCGAGACAATTATGTGAAGGAAGCTCACCGCTTACTAGGAGATACTACATCCTATGAACCACTACAGAATGATCCTAAGGATGCCTACATAGAAGAGTTGAGAGTACTCCTCACAAAAGGACTCCGGAATGGAAGTATCACAAAGGAAGAATTCCAATTCCTGATGCAATCTAGTCCCATTACCCCCATCTTCTACTATCTGCCGAAAATTCATAAAAATCTCTTGAACCCCCCTGGGAGACCTATTGTCGCTGGAATTGACTCCCTAACATCAAAATTATCTGAATATGTGGATGTCTTCTTAAACCCATATGTCAAGAAACTACCTTCTTACCTTAAAGACACCACTATGGTATTGAATCTGATGAAATCAGTTGAATGGAAGGAAACCTTTTTATGGATTACACTAGACGTCCAGTCTCTGTATACGTGCATTGAGCATTCTAAAGGTATTAAGGCTTGTAAGGATTTCTTAGACAAAGACCCCACCCTAACAATTACACAAAGATCTTTTATCTGCGATGTGATGCATTTTATCCTGAGTCGAAATTATTTTAAATTTTTAGAGAGCTTTTATCTACAACGCTGCGGGACCGCGATGGGTACGATATTTGCACCGAGTTTCGCAAACCTGTTTATGGGACAATGGGAGGAACTTCAAGTGTACAATACTCAATTTTACAAAAATAATGTGATATTGTACAAACGCTATATCGATGACATTCTGATAATATGGGATGGCAGTCTGGAACTTTTTATGGAATTTTTTAATGTTTTAAAAACCAATGATATGAATCTCACGTTCACGTATAACACAAGTAAAACCTCTATAGAGTACTTGGATCTTATACTAATAGGTGAAGGCTCATCAGTGGTAACCAGGAACTTCATCAAAGGGGTAGATAAAAATAGCTACCTACACTATCAAAGCAGCCATGCAAAACCATGGAAAGATAATATCCCGTTCTCCCAGTTCCACAGAATAAAAAGGAACTGTAGCAGAAAAGAGGACTGCAATGATCAGGTAGCCATCTACAGAAAACGCTTTGAGGACAAGTCATATCCCAAATCAATCTTGGACAAAGCAACTGTAAGAACAAACACCGTAAAAAGGGAAGACCTCCTAGAATATAGAAAGAAGGAAGTTCCTAAAGAGTCAACTGCATTTATTACTACATTTAATCAACATGAGAACCATATCAAAACATCCCTCAGGGAACATTGGAAAATCCTGCTTATGGATCCTGTACTGAAGGAAATTCTGCCGGAAAAACCACAGATAGTGTTCCGTAAATCTAAAAGTCTTAAAGACCACCTTGCACCGAGCATGCTAAGCAATACCAACAAAGAAAGAACCACTCAAACATTTATGAAGTGCACGGGAGCCTTCAAATGCGGACGTTGCAACGTCTGCAAATTTTTAAACCCAAACAGAAAGACTTTTTCGGACTCCGGTGAGGCTAAAGAATTTAAGATTAAGGAATTCCTCAATTGCAACAGCAGCTCAGTCATCTATTTGTTGGAGTGCACATGTAAGAAAAAATATGTGGGGAAAACGAAGCGCATACTAAAACTCAGAATCCAGGAACACATCAGGAGCATCAAAAACAAGCTCGATACCCATCTCATCTACAGACATTTCCTTTTGGAACATAATTCGAATCCAGAAGATTTATCATTCAAAGCAATAGAACACGTACAAATTGGAGAAAGAGGCGGAGACTTGGCAAATAAACTATCCCAAAGAGAAATGTTTTGGATTTACCAGCTCAACACGATGCACCCGGCAGGATTTAATGAGGGGTATGAAATCGCCCCCTTCCTATAAGGTCATTGTTTCTTGTCCTACGATCTTTTACTACACTTACTTTAAACCAAATGTATATGTGAGCACAAAAATAAAAATACTTGACACAGTAACGAGCGTGTGTTTTTTATAGCCAATAAGATACAGTCATACCACACTGGCTCCACGCCCAATTCCGTCCGATCTTGGAAGCTAAGCAGTGTTGGGCTTTAACAGTACCAAGAGGGTGACCGCTTGGGAAGCTAAAGTACTGTAAAAAATGGTTTGTAAACACTAATGTGTCTAAATGTGTTCCATTTATATACGTTTGATTTTTTTACTAATTGAGCACCTAACTAAGCATAGATCACTGTATATTTATTATTAATAAGCACACGGATGAAGACATATGCACTAATATATATAGATATACTCACAAGTGCACTTATCATATATATATAAGATATAATTTATTTAGATCTAAAATAGCCTCTCTCCTTTTTTTTTTGTGCCTCTGAACAACATATTACATTATAATTAAATTAAAAAGGTCCGTTTTTTTCCTTTGCCATATATCTTAAATAAAACGTTATTTATTTATTCAAATATACTGCCTAACATATATGAGTATATAGTAAACATATCCTATACCAGAAATGAACTAAGATTCGTTTTTTAAAGCACATCGATATTAATGGATTTCTATTTTCCTTTATTTCATGTTAATGGCAAATCTATATGGAGAATACATGTCCGCCGTTATGGACTCCACTAAAATGGCCGCCGTCCCAATAAGGAACTCTCCCAAGCTCCCTCACAGCAAGACTAAGCACCATGTGATTCCGGACTTTCTAAACCGGAAGTGGGGAAAAAAACGTCAGAACTGCCAGGACGGAAGTGGGGCATGAATGCCCTGAACACACTCGTTTACTGTGAAGCGAAAACCGGAAGTGCGGCGGATGCACATGCGCACTCCGGAGACGGGAAACCGGAAGTGGGGCATCTGCGCATGCGCAATACAGACTGGCAAAAACCGGAAGTGTGGCGGAAGTGCGCAATTTCAGCACAAACTTCAATTTTAAACATTATACAACTTTATAATACTCGTTTTTATACCCTGCATACATGGGAAGCCTCCCCATGTCTTTCATTTCACTGCTCCTTTATTGCTATATGTGTTAGAAATTTAATTTGTATATAGATTATACCTTCCCATTACTAATTGACAGGAAATGATGTCATAGTCTTTAGCACTTTATCAGTGGGTATTTAAGCCCTCTGAGATCATTAAGTCACTACCCCTTGATGAAGTCAGACAGACGAAACGCGTTGGGATCTCCTGTATGACCCTCCACCCAAAGATAAGCTGCTTGTTACTAACTATTAATTTTTTAAGAAAATTTTTATTTTTCCTTCCAATATATGTCTTAAAATAATTTTATACAACTGCTTTTTACTATATAATCCGTTTTAATACATTTTTTATATTTGTAGAGGAATCGGTTTTATATGTATCTTTTAGAAAGCAAGTGTTGAATATTTTATATATATATATTTTTTATTATTTGTAAAATAAATTGCTAAATTCTCTTTTATATAAAAAGGAGTTTTTTCTTAATCCAGTCCTTATATATTTGATACTCCAGTCCGCTAAATATTTTTGATATATAAAAACACCAGCTGGTCGCCAGTACCCCTATCTACCCATATCTATTTATCTCCATACAGCATCTCACCAATGCTGTAAGACTGCTTAGAGGACGGCTGACACCCTATTACCTACAAGGGAGTGTTTTTTACATATAAATATATTCAATTTCAGGTATTGTTTTCCCTCACATGTGGCGCTTTACTCCTATTTTTTACATGTACTAATGAATGTTGAAGTTTTATTTAGGAGGAGAAGGTGACCTGATTGTTTTCAGCCATTTCTCATGTACTCAGAGGAGTATCCAACCGGCAAAAGAAGAGCAGTAGCCTGTGGGGGAAGTGGCTGAGACCAGTGGAACAGGTAAGTATGGTATCATTCGTGTACATATATAGTAAAACCCAAAAATAAAACAAAAAAAAATCAAGAAAGTAACGTCAGAAATGGAGAAAATACCTGTCCGCAAATTAGTATTTGCCAGTAGGAAAGCGGACAGAGACAAGGTAACCCCTGAGTATTTCTTTCAGTTACCATATAAGAAGTATTCATTCCTAGTAATGCCCCTTGTCAAGATGAGCTTGGAAATGTTTGTTGGACCATGTACAGACCCTTAATAGGGGATGAGAAGGATTGAATGAATACTTCGCATGAGCTAGAAGCTTGTTAAACTTTTTTTTTTGTCTTTTGCAGTAATAGAAAACTCTCCATATGGATAAGACCACTGGTAAACACTAATTCGGCAAATGGGAGGTGGCTGTCTCTGTGCAAATGGACGGGCTCAATAAGGCATTGAGGGTCAGGGTGCAGACTTCTTTGCAAAATTGGAAAGGGGTCACAGTAGCTAATCTTAGATAGTGTGCTATTGAACATAACAAGAATAGTGCTAGGCGCAGAGAACAACAGGTGGAGAGGTTGAGGACGGTAAGTATACTGGCACATACAGGAAAGACCCATCAGTCCAAACCCCAGATCCCTAATGGTCAATAATATGTTACACTTGTAGGAAGGAAGGGCATTTTGCCAGAGATTGTAGTAGTAGTAGGACACAGTCAATATAGAACCTCTAGACAGAAAACACAAGCCACATTATTAAACACATAGACGGGACCAAGGGACATATAGTAAGGAATCACGAGCCATATAGAAAACACAGATTCGGCCAATGGGAGTAACAGGAATGATGCAACAATACCCTTTGAGTAGACCTGCAGAGATTACGATAGGGCCCTTGCAAACCAAACATTCTTTTCTGCTGGCTGCATCGGCTCCGACTAATCTACTAGGCAGAGACTTATTGTGTAAAATGCGGTGTGTCATATACTGTACTCCTGAGGGTGTCTTCTTGGATAGAGAACCATGCTCAAGAAGTACAAGATATACTAGACACCCCTCAAAGGCTAATGTCGCATTCTACTGTTCTAGATGCATGTACATCACAGGTAGAGGAAATTATCTCACAGATATCGGGTTCCCTATGAACTTAGGATGGACAGGACACTGGATTGATGGCTGGGATAGTCCCAATAGCGATACGATAAACACAGATTTTTTTTAAGGGGAGTAGACCAAGTAGAGAATCATTTCCCCGTAGTGCCCAATCCAGTTGTCAAATTTTTATAAAATCTTCACCTCTACAAACTCATCTGTCACCAACCTCTATTCTGTTTCTCTACAGTTTCCTCTTCATCTTTTGCGTTCACACAGGATGGTACAATACATGGACCCAAGTACAGTTCAAACTCCACATGCCTAGGTCCTTCAGAGTTCTGCCCAAACCCAGTATATCTCAACAGCACGATAACACCAGTCTTACTGCAGTGTGCCTTGTCATGCACAAAGGGTGGAGAATGGGAATACTGGTGAAGGGAAATTTTGTATAGACACTGATATGCCTGTTGGTAAATGGCAAACCTGACATTTTCTTTTTCATTTTATTCTTCCTTCTCTCCTCTAGAGAGGTTTCTTTTTTTCTTTGTCTTTTTTTTTTTTTTTTTTTGAGTTATGCTCATGGTACTCTACATTGCAAACACACAATAGTAAATTAAAATAAAAAATTTGTGTTCCCTACAGGAAAAGGCAGTCTGGAGGACAAAGGGGTATGGCCAGGAGTCCTCAGGACTGTGGACAGGTGGACACGGTAAGCCAGTAGCCCCCAGAGCATACCTTCCAAGTCTAGCTGAGGTGGCACACGGTCTGACTCATCTAGGCAAAGAGGGTATGTGCAAGCTGATGAGAGCCTACTGGTGTGCGCCAGGATTCTATTCTCATGCAGGTAAGAGAGCAATGACCTGTCTTACTTTCTTGAGGAAGAATATTGGTAAGGCAATACCAACAGAGCCATCCCATATCCCTCCTGCAGACGGATCTTTTCAGGAAATACAAATCAACTTTGTACAGTTAACACCCTTTAGGAATTATTGTTATTTATTGGTGTGCACTGATGTTTTCTCAAACTGGGTAGAGGCATTTCCTGCCACCACGGATGCTGCTGTGTTTACCGCAAAGAAAAATTGCGCAGAAATTTGTGTGTAGATAATGGTACCCCTAGAAGTAGGAGCAAAGCTTGAAATTGTACTATTGTGATCATAGATACTGCCACTAGTATTATGTAGCATCGGAACCACTCCCAGATCTTCACTCAACGAATCACCCTCTTCGAAATTTGTTTTTGTCTTTTTTGTGTTGTTTTTGGAAGACAACCACATGTCATGATTGATCCGCACAATGATCAGAAATACACCAATGAGGTGACAGTACAGTACCTTATTGAGATGAGCCAGCATTTGAGAACTTGACAAAAGAACTTGAAACTGTTGATTGCTGGTATGCCAAATACGAACTGTCTTGATTGTGAACCAAGAGACTGTGTGATTGTTCTTACGCTCAGGTTGCCTGATAGACAGGTGGGAAGGACCCTACCAAGTTTTGTTGACAGCACTATCCCAGTGAAAGTAGCCGAGAGAGAGACTTGGGTCCATGACTCCCATTGCAGGAAAGTCGGTAGTCCGGAAGGAACTCGTAAATGTAGTGAGATCGCAAAAGTATCACCAGAGACTCTGTTCCATGAAGACTGAGAGGCGGCACTGTTGAACACTACCTGAGCGTACTAAAGGATTGCAGAAAGACCAGTCATTGTAATTGATTTGTTATGAACAAGAGTTGTTTTGTTCTATTTCTCTTTTTCTCTCTTTACCGCTGACAAACATTTTCTTTTCAGGACATTCTATTTTTGCAAGGTTTTTTTTATGAGGAGTCGAGTGTGGGACTGGAACTGGCTCTGGAGGAAGTAGTGATTTCCTTATAGGATCCCAGGATTAGCAGATCAGTTTGGTAAAATCAGAGTAAAATCAAAGGTCTAGTAGTTATGGAGTTCGGAGGTAATCAGGAACAATCGGACAATGGCTATTCACACATTGCAGATAAAGAGCTCATTAATATATGTGGAAGAAAGGTTTATGAGTGCCTCTCCCCGAACTCCGAAGGTTTATGTTATTTAGGAAGGACACTACTTATAACCCTTGTTCAATTATTAAACAGACCTAGCATACGTTCCAGAAATGGAAACAATGTTCAGAAAATGTTAGGAATATGTAGATCATGAAAATTTTATGTCACTGTCACGATTTGTTTGTGTCTTCTTCATCTACCCAGCAGAACCTCAATCGAATCTAAACATCAGTGTACAAAGACGTAGGTACATGTATGTGTGAAATGTTCGTCGCAAATCAGACATTATAGGCCAAAGCACTGTCCCAGCATACTCTATAGGTTGAATGTTGTCCCACACCCAACCAGTGGTCCCGTGACCGCCGAGTGCATATAGAGGATGTCTCGTCCTCCTCCCTGTCTTCCCCAAATATAGTCAAGTGTCTGATTTGCAAAATGAATACATACTTGTGTCTAGGTCACCGATTATTGTATGAAATATTTTTTTTCTTATGTTAATAATTGATGGCAGTTATTGTTTACTGCCAAAGGGTGGACTGTCGACGTCAAAAATATTACATAAAAAGAACATACAAACTACACACATTATAAGTCGCTATACTTGCAAATACGTGCAGCGAGCACAGCAATATATGGTAACACGCATTTACACGGACATGCCACAGAGATAGATTCGACACTTATTTCATACAGTACATAATTATAATAATATCAAGCGCCAGACATCATGATGATTTAAAATTATATAATGAAGTAATGTCATGTATGTGTATTATTTGAACGAAGCAAGATACACGTCATATTTGGTATTTAAGCAACCAGATTAATGTGTAGATTCATTTGATACTTGTTATTAAGTTGTAGGACATTGCAACAAATAGTTATGATTAAATGTATGAAAGCTAAAATCACTCTTATTAGTACAAACTCAGGCCAGCCCCCTCAGACGTCCCCAAGGCTGAACCTGTTCAGCACACGAACAAACCAGTGACTCATCATGAATGAGAAAGTCCCCTCCCCCAAAAACTAGATAACACATTGCTGATCATAGAGGAGTTAGTTGCTGTTTTGTCTCAGACGATGATGGAGATGCTGTCTGCCCAGTTCCTGCATGATTTTACAGAGAGAGAGAGAGAGTGATATGGAGGGACAAATTTATATAAGAAAGATATGGTAATTGTATCGCCGGCCTGTAACTGTATGTAACTGTATGTATTAACTGCTTACTTTATGAGTTGTAACCATGTAACTATAGGTATACTGTACATTGTAATATATTGAATCCATATCCTTTTAATAACAAATATATACATCAATGAGCTTTGGAACTCAGATAATGTGTGGGTGTATTGTTTTCTCTTATGGGATGCAGTGTTTTGCTATGTATAGCGCACATTCATGGCACATGGTAATAAGAGGTGCAGGCGTTTACAATATATATTAGACCAGGCATTTTAAATATCTGTAAGGAAACAATTTGGTATTTACACTTCCTAGCCTATATCAGGGTAGGGACGACCTTGTTCGGAATGCCCTTCCAAGCTACGATCTGGCGTTCAACCTCCATGCCGTCAAACATAGCCGCGGTAAGTCTTGATAGGTGAACGGCCCCTGTTGCAGAAGGTCCTCGCGAAGAGGAAGAGGCCTCGGATCCTCCAGCAGTAATTCCATCCACGTACCAAGCCCTTCTTGGCCAGTCCGGAGCAATGAGGATCGCATGAACTCTTATTCTTTTTTATTAGGTTGAGAATCCTTGGGATGAGTGGAACTGGAGGGAACACATACACTGACTGGAACATCCACAGTTACCAGTGCGTCCACCGCCATTGGAACAGTACCTCCAAAGCTTCTTGTTGAGGCAAAAGGCCATCATGTCTATCTGAGGTATGCCTCATCGGCTTGTCACCTCTGTGAACACCTCCGGGTGGAGGCCCCATTCTACTGGATGGAGATCGTGTCTGCTGAGGAAGTCCGCTTCCCAGCTGTCCACTCCCGGAATGAAGATTTCTGACAGCACCACTGTATGCTTTTCTGCTCAGAGGAGGATTCTTGTTATGTCTGATATTGCTGCTCTGCTCTTCGTTCCGCCCTGTTGGTTTATGTAGGACACTGCCGTTACATTGTCCGACTGAACCGGAATGGCTTGATCTTGCAGAAGATGTGCCGCTTGTAGAAGGCAGTTGTATATGGCCCTTAGTTCCAGAATGTTTATCGAAAGGATGGATTCCAGACTTGACCACTTTCCTTGGAAGTTTTCCCCTAGGGTTACTGCTCCCCAACCCCTGAGACTTGTATCCGTAGTTATAAGGATCCAATTCTGAATCCCGAACCTGCGGCCCTCGAGTAGGTGAGAAGTTTGCAGCCACCAGAGGAGTGAAATTCTGGCCTTTGGCGACAGGCGTATCCGCTGGTGCATGTGAAGATGTGATCCCAACCATTTGTCTAGGAGATCCAGTTGGAATGACCTAGCATGGAATATTCCGTACTGTAGAGCCTCGTAGGAGGCTACCATCTTCCCCAGGAGGCGAATGCACTGATTAACTGATACCCAGGCTGGCTTCAGGACATCCCATACCATTGATTGAATCACCAACGCTTTCTCCACCGGTAGAAACACCCTCTGCACTTCCGTGTCGAGGATCATCCCAAGGAAGGGCAGTCTCCTTGTCGGCTCCAAATGTGACTTTGGAAGGTTCAGGATCCACCCATGATCCTAGAGTAGTCGAGTTGAGAGAGCAATACTCTGCAACCACCTCTCCGTGGAAGATGCTTTCATCATCAGATCGTCCAGATATGGAATTATGTTCACTCCCTGCCTGCGGAGGAGTAGCATCATCTCTGCCATGACCTTGGTGAACAACCTCTGTGCTGTGGAGAGGCCAAATGGCAGTGCCTGGAACTGATAGTGACAGTCCAGTAGTGCAAATCTTAGATAGGCTTGATGAGGCGGTTAGACCGGAATGTGAAGGTACGCATCTGTCACGATCCGGGTATCTGGACGCCATTACTTACCCTTCAGATGCCTCCTAAGGCGGGCTCAGCGTTCCAGGACCGGATTCCGCTGTTCCTAAGTTTCACATGCAGAGTGGTCTTTTCATCAGCCGCGGCCTTCGCTGTGCCCGCGTGGTTAAATGTGCATCTATCAGCCTGGCGTCTCCTGTCTCCGGTGGCCGGCGCCGCCATTACTGTTTCCCAGACCACATGGATTACAAACCAAACTTCCCTCCAAGTGTCTGCATGGGCGCAGCCATCTTGGATTCTGTCATCTGATCATTTCCACCAATCTGCTGTCTGTGTTGTTGATTTGCATAATTGCCTAGCCAACCCCTTCCTTGCTGCAGGTATAAGTAAGCTGTACCTGAGCAAGGAAGACGTCAGTGCTTTGGTTGTCAAACCTAGTTCCTGTTTGTCTCTCTTCTATGATTGTCTTCCAGGTTCCAGCTCCTGTCTCAAGACTTCCACCATAGAGACCCGCACCAGCATTCCACCTGCGGTGTAGCCTGACTCTCCAATCCATTGTGGATTCATCTGTTTCCAGCTACAACACTACCTGCTTCCAGCCTCAGCTTCCAGCAGAGTACAGCTTCCGTTAAAGGGCCGGTGTCCTTTCTACACTTTACCACTCTCCACCGGAATTATTATTTCTCCGCTCTCAAGTTCTACATTTCAGTTCACATTTCATCGCTCCCAAAGTTCATTTATTATTTAACTGGTTCCAGCCAGTATCCACTCCGTGCTAACAACAGTCTGGTTCCAGCCAGTATCCACAGCAGCTGTTTTACCTTCAGCAACCCAGCTCTTCCTGGAACACCAGCTGGTACAATCCTGGGTTATCTCCATTGCTACAGCCGGGCCTGGTAAGGACTTTCCATCTAGAAGATCATAAGAACTATCTCACACTACCAGTGCCCTGTGGCTCCTGCCATGCTGTAGTACTCAGGAACTGTATTTATTCTTTGCTGACTTTTACGTTTTCTTTTATTGCTGCTGTGATGCGGAGTTGTCATAATAAACATCATTGACTTTTATCTAAGTTGTCGTGGTCACGCCTTCGGGCAGTTATTGTTCATGTTACTTACATGTCCAGGGGTCTGATACAACCTCCCAGGTTCCGGTACATCTCGGCCCCTACAACTGAGGCTGCCTCCCGTCAGCTCAGGCCCTCAGTTGTGACAGTAAGCACTGACCTAATGAATCCAGCCGGAGACCAGGATCAAGCGGCCAGGCCGATGCAAGAACTGGCAGCCCGACTAGAACATCAGGAGGCTGCACAGGGCCACATCATCCGCTGTCTCCAGGATCTCTCTACTCGGCTGGATGGGATTCAGACAACTCTCCGTGGATCAGGCGCGTCTGGTGCGTCAACCACAGTGACTCCAGCTATAACCCCACCCACCTTACCCATTTCTGCTCCACGTCTTCATCTTCCAACGCCAGCAAAATTTGACGGATCTCCAAGATTCTGCAGGGGATTTCTCAACCAGTGTGAGATTCAGTTTGAGCTACAACCTGGCAATTTTCCCAGTGACCGTACAAAAATTGCCTACATTATTTCTCTTCTCAGTGGCTCAGCCCTTGATTGGGCATCACCGTTATGGGAGAGGTCCGACACCCTGCTATCTTCTTACACTGCATTTGTGTCAACATTCAGGCGCATCTTCGACGAGCCAGGCCGGGTAACTTCAGCTTCGTCTGAGATTCTCCGTTTACGCCAGGAATCACGTACTGTAGGACAATATCTTATACAGTTCCAGATCCTGGCATCCGAACTGGCATGGAACGACGAGGCCCTGTATGCTGCATTCTGGCATGGTTTATCCGAGCGTATTAAAGATGAGTTAGCTACCAGAGACTTACCCTCCAAGTTAGATGAGCTAATCTCACTTTGTACGAAAGTTGACTTACGTTTCAGAGAGAGAGCAACTGAGCGTGGAAGATCATCTGCTCCAAAATCTTCTACTCCTCCTCCTCGCCAACTGTCACCAACTACAGATGAACCCATGCAAATTGGCCGTTCCCGTTTAACTCCTGCTGAGCGCCGAAGACGTCTCTCCGAGTTTCTCTGTCTGTATTGTGCAGCTCCGTCTCACACCATTAATGCCTGTCCCAAACGTCCGGGAAACTCCAAATCCTAGCTCGCCAAGGAGAGGGCCGGCTAGGAGTAATGATCTCCTCTCCATCTCCTCAAGATTGTAACCTCCCAGTCTCGCTTCAAGTTGCTCAACGTTATCAGAACGTCATTGCCCTCCTGGATTCCGGAGCAGCTGGGAACTTTATTACTGAAGCCTATGTTAAACGGTGGTCTCTACCCACCGAGAGACTTCCTTCGTCCTTTTCCTTAACTGCTGTGGATGGCAGTAAAATTTTTGATACAGTTATTTCTCTAAGGACTCTACCAGTTTGTCTGAGAGTGGGAGTTCTTCATTCCGAACTTATTTCATTTTTAGTGATTCCAAGAGCCACACATCCTGTGGTCCTGGGCCTTCCATGGCTCCGTCTTCACAATCCTACAATTGATTGGACGACTACGCAAATCCTGGCATGGGGTTCCTCCTGTACTAAGACATGTTTGTTTAAAGTGTTGCCTGTCTGTTCTTCCTCCCCCAGGTCGTCTGATGTTCCACCTCCTCCATATCAAGATTTCACGGATGTGTTCAGTAAAGCTTCTGCTGATATCCTTCCTCCTCATAGAGAATGGGACTGCCCGATTGATCTCGTTCCAGGGAAGGTTCCACCTCGAGGCCGAACTTATCCGTTGTCTCTCCCCGAGACACATTCTATGGAGGAATACATTAAAGAGAACCTAGCAAAGGGGTTCATTCGACCTTCTTCTTCTCCAGCCGGCGCAGGCTTCTTTTTTGTAAAGAAGAAAGATGGTGGTCTGCGGCCGTGCATCGACTACAGAGGTTTGAACGACATTACCATCAAGAACCGCTATCCTTTACCCCTGATTACTGAGCTCTTTGACAGAGTTAGCGGAGCTACCATCTTTACAAAGCTGGACCTGAGAGGTGCATACAATCTCATCCGGATCCGTGAGGGTGACGAGTGGAAGACCGCATTTAACACCCGTGACGGACATTATGAGTACCTCGTCATGCCCTTCGGATTGAGCAATGCTCCAGCTGTCTTCCAGCATTTCGTCAATGAGATATTCAGAGACATTCTATACCGTCATGTCGTGGTCTATCTAGATGATATCCTCATTTTTGCCAACGATTTAGAGGAACATCGTTTCTGGGTAAAGGAGGTTCTGTCCCGTCTCCGTGTCAATCATCTCTACTGCAAATTAGAGAAATGCGTCTTTGAAGTCAAGTCCATTCCGTTTCTAGGGTACATTGTGTCCGGTTCCGGACTAGAGATGGATCCTGAGAAACTACAAGCAATCCAGAATTGGCCGGTACCCTTAACCCTCAAAGGGGTCCAGAGGTTCTTAGGGTTCGCCAATTATTACCGAAAGTTTATACGAGACTTTTCCACCATTGTGGCGCCTATTACTGCTTTCACCAAGAAGGGTGCTAACCCGTCCAAGTGGTCTGAAGAAGCCATGCAAGCTTTTCATCTTTTAAAACAGAGGTTCATCTCTGCACCTGTCCTGAAACAGCCTGACATCGACTCTCCTTTCATCTTAGAGGTGGATGCCTCCTCCGTTGGAGTAGGAGCGGTGTTATCTCAGAGGGCTAAAGATGGTCATTTACATCCTTGCAGTTTCTTCTCACGGAAGTTCTCCCCAGCGGAGCGCAACTATGCCATTGGCGACCAGGAGTTGCTAGCCATCAAGCTCGCTCTAGAGGAGTGGAGATATCTGTTGGAGGGAGCTTCTCATTCAATCACCATCCTTACAGACCACAAGAACCTTCTATATCTAAAAGGCGCACAATGTCTCAACCCTCGTCAGGCCAGATGGGCACTTTTCTTTTCCAGGTTCGACTTTAAACTCCAGTTCTGTCCGGGCTCTCAGAATCGCAAGGCCGATGCCCTTTCCCGCTCATGGGAGCAAGAAAATGAGTCAGAGTCTTCAGACAAGCATCCTATTATAAATCCGTTGGCATTCTCCACGGTAGGGATGGACTCTACACCCCCATCAGGGAAAAGTTTTGTGAAGCCGACACTAAGGAAGAAGCTCATGCATTGGGCCCATGCTTCCCGTTTTGCCGGACATACAGGTATCCAAAAAACCCTGGAGTTTATCTCTAGGTCCTATTGGTGGCCAACTCTGAAAAAGGACGTTTTGGAGTTTATTGCATCTTGCCCAAAGTGTGCTCAACATAAAGTATCCCGCCAGTCGCCTGCGGGGCAACTGGTTCCACTATCTGTTCCCCGTCGACCATGGACCCATTTGTCGATGGATTTTATTACAGATTTGCCCATGTGCAACAAGTTCAATACCATCTGGGTGGTAGTTGACCGGTTCACCAAGATGGCACACTTCATTCCTCTCACCGGTCTTCCGTCAGCTTCCAAGTTGGCTCAAGTATTCATACAAGAGATCTTCCGACTCCACGGTCTTCCAGAAGAAATTATCTCAGATCGAGGAGTTCAATTCACAGCCAAATTCTGGCGAAGTTTATGTCAAGTCCTCCAAGTCAAGTTAAAGTTTTCCACGGCTTACCATCCTCAGACCAATGGTCAAACTGAGAGGGTGAATCAGGACTTGGAGGCCTTCCTCCGCATCTATGTGTCCTCCTCTCAAGATGACTGGGTTCAATTACTTCCCTGGGCCGAGTTCTGTCATAACAACCAGTATCATTCTTCATCTTCCTCAACACCATTCTTCACCAACTTTGGATTCCACCCTAAAGTCCCTGAGTTCCAACCGCTTCCAGCAACTTCTGTTCCCGCAGTGGATATCACCTTGCATCAGTTTGCCAATATCTGGAAGAGCGTACGATCAGCTCTGCTCAAGGCATCGTTCAGGTACAAGAAGTTTGCGGATAAGAAGCGTCGAGCAGTTCCTGCTCTCAAGGTGGGTGATCGGGTATGGTTATCCACGAAGAATTTGAGGTTAAGAGTTCCCAGTATGAAGTTTGCACCTCGCTACATCGGTCCTTTTAAAATTGATCAAGTCATCAATCCTGTTGCTTACAGACTCCAGTTACCTCCCTTCTTAAAAATACCCAGGACATTCCATGTTTCCCTGTTGAAACCGTTAATCTTGAATCGGTTTCATTCCTCACTTCCACCAACTCCGAAAGTCCAAACTCAACGAGGCGTTGAGTATGAAGTGGCCAAGATCCTGGACTCACGTCACCGTTACGGTCAACTTCAGTATCTCATTGACTGGAAGGGCTATGGTCCTGAAGAACGCTCTTGGACCAATGCCTCTGACGTCCATGCTCCTGCCTTGGTCCGAAATTTCCACGCAAAGTTTCCTTTAAAGCCTAAGAAGTGTCCTGGGGCCACTCCTAAAGGGGGGGGTGCTGTCACGATCCGGGTATCTGGACGCCATTACTTACCCTTCAGATGCCTCCTAAGGCGGGCTCAGCGTTCCAGGACCGGATTCCGCTGTTCCTAAGTTTCACATGCAGAGTGGTCTTTTCATCAGCCGCGGCCTTCGCTGTGCCCGCGTGGTTAAATGTGCATCTATCAGCCTGGCGTCTCCTGTCTCCGGTGGCCGGCGCCGCCATTACTGTTTCCCAGACCACATGGATTACAAACCAAACTTCCCTCCAAGTGTCTGCATGGGCGCAGCCATCTTGGATTCTGTCATCTGATCATTTCCACCAATCTGCTGTCTGTGTTGTTGATTTGCATAATTGCCTAGCCAACCCCTTCCTTGCTGCAGGTATAAGTAAGCTGTACCTGAGCAAGGAAGACGTCAGTGCTTTGGTTGTCAAACCTAGTTCCTGTTTGTCTCTCTTCTATGATTGTCTTCCAGGTTCCAGCTCCTGTCTCAAGACTTCCACCATAGAGACCCGCACCAGCATTCCACCTGCGGTGTAGCCTGACTCTCCAATCCATTGTGGATTCATCTGTTTCCAGCTACAACACTACCTGCTTCCAGCCTCAGCTTCCAGCAGAGTACAGCTTCCGTTAAAGGGCCGGTGTCCTTTCTACACTTTACCACTCTCCACCGGAATTATTATTTCTCCGCTCTCAAGTTCTACATTTCAGTTCACATTTCATCGCTCCCAAAGTTCATTTATTATTTAACTGGTTCCAGCCAGTATCCACTCCGTGCTAACAACAGTCTGGTTCCAGCCAGTATCCACAGCAGCTGTTTTACCTTCAGCAACCCAGCTCTTCCTGGAACACCAGCTGGTACAATCCTGGGTTATCTCCATTGCTACAGCCGGGCCTGGTAAGGACTTTCCATCTAGAAGATCATAAGAACTATCTCACACTACCAGTGCCCTGTGGCTCCTGCCATGCTGTAGTACTCAGGAACTGTATTTATTCTTTGCTGACTTTTACGTTTTCTTTTATTGCTGCTGTGATGCGGAGTTGTCATAATAAACATCATTGACTTTTATCTAAGTTGTCGTGGTCACGCCTTCGGGCAGTTATTGTTCATGTTACTTACATGTCCAGGGGTCTGATACAACCTCCCAGGTTCCGGTACATCTCGGCCCCTACAACTGAGGCTGCCTCCCGTCAGCTCAGGCCCTCAGTTGTGACAGCATCCTTGATATCCAGGGATACTAGGAATTCCCCCTCCTCCAGACCTGAGATCACCGCTCTCAGAGACTCCATCTTGAATTTGAATTCCCTCAAGTATGGGTTCAATGACTTTAGGTTTAATATCAGCCTTACCGAACCGTCCGGTTTTGGTAACACAAACAGGTTTGAGTAATAACCCTTGTGTCTTAGGTGAGGTGGAACTGGAACAATAACATTTGTTTGAACCAATTTTTGAATGGCTTCCTGTAGGATGGCAATTTCTGTCAGCAGAGCTGGTAAGCCTGATTTGAAGAATCTGTGAGGTGGGAGTTCTTGAAACTCCAGTCTGTACCCCTGGGCAACAATATCCCTTACCCAGGGGTCTGGGCATGATGACGCCCAGATGTGACTGAAATATTTTAGTCTCGCTCTCAACTGCCCGATCTCCAGGCTGAGAGGTCCACCGTCATGCTGAAGATTTTGAGGAAGCAGAACCAGGTTTCTGTTCCTAAGAACCTGTTGGTGCAGGTTTTCTGGATTTTCCCCGTCCACCCCTAAAGAAAGTGGAAGGGGGTTTGGACTCCTTAACTTTTGCAGTCCGAAAGGACTGCAGTGTAGACGTTGGATAAGGTTTCCTAGTCGGTGGTGTTGCTGAGGGAAGAAAGGTTAACTTACCCGCAGTTGCCATGGAGATCCATGCATCCAATGCGTCCCCAAACAGAGCCTGACCTGTGAAGGGTAGGTTCTCCACACTTTTCTTGGATTCTGCATCCGCTGTCCATTGGCGTAGCCAGAGTCCTCTGCACGCCGAGCCGCCGTGGAAGTAGCCCTTGCGTTCAGAATGCAAAGGTCCTTCATGGCCTCCACCATGAAACCTGCAGAATCCTGTATGTGACGTAAAACAATTCAATGTCACTCCTATCCATAGTATCTAAGTCCTCTAGTAATGTGCCTGACCACTTTACTATGGCCTTAGAAATCCACGCACAAGCAATAGTGGGCCTTAAAGCCACACCAGTAGCTGTGTATAGTGATTTGAGCGTAGTCTCAATCTTGCGGTCAGCCGGCTCTTTTAAGGTGGTTGAACCAGGAACAGGTATAACCACCTTTTTAGACAACCTAGACACAGAAGCGTCTATCGTCTTCAGTGAAAGCAATGAGAATTCATTTAGGGATCTGGAATTTCTTCTCTGGGTTTTCCCAGGATCTTTTAAATAAAGAGTTTAACTCTTTAGAAGCAGGGAAGGTAAGCGAGGATTTCTTATTTTCGGTAAAGTAAGATTCCTCCTCCTGCTCAGGTACCTTCTCAGAAATATGTAAAACATCCCTTATGGCTTCAAACATTAGCTGCACCCCTCTAGCAAGGGATGCATCTCTCCCTGCATATCCCCATCACCGTCCCCTGTATCAGAGTTGGTATCAGTGTCAACTTGCAGTATCTGGGCAAGAGTACGTTTTTTCGGGTATGTAGGTGGAGTTTATGAGGAAGCAGCGGGAGCTGAATACTTCAAACACTCTACAGATTTTCTCAAAAACTATGTTGCTTTCTCAGTATGTGACATCCTTGTTGAAATCTGTGATATCATTCCCCTTAAAGAATCCACACATGGGGGTTCGGATTCCGAAGGCTGGGAAAGCACATTGCAGTCCTGAGTACATGGGATAGACTCCTCAGGAGAAGATACACATTCTGCAGCACAGGACACAGAGTCCTTAGACATGGTAAAGTGGATACACACACATACACACACACACACACAGGAAAATGTCAGACACAGTTTACCCCAGAGTACCTTCAGAGAGTCACAGAGTCAAAGGAGCCAGCTACACAGCGCCCCTGTAGGCAGTTATTATGATAAAAGCCTGGCGCTGACTAATTAACCTTAATAGGGTAACTAGTACTATAATCACATTCCCCCCTGTCTATAACACCCTGGTACCACAGAGATATTTGGAGTTATCTGGAGAGAGAAAATGGCACTGGTGAGTGCTGGATCCGCTCTGAGAGGAAGCCCCGCCCCATGCAATGGTGCGCGGCTTCCCGCACTAAGTTGTTTAAACTGGCCTGAGGTGTTTGTTGCTAACAGCAGGGTTAAGCCCCTGTTAGCCTAGTGACCAGTTTAGGGTGAATTGCGCTGGCCTAGAACACCCCTACCGCGCCTACACAGTATGTTTTTGAGCCTGCCGGAGCGCAGCCTTGTCAGAGCTGCGCTCCCACCCTTGTGCCGCCATTCCCGCCGGCGACCCGCTAACCGGGCCACCGGCGCTGTGCTCAGCACTCTTCTTTCTTCTGGCTCTGTTAGGGGGTGACGGCTGAGGGAGTGAGCGGTTGCCTCGTGGGCTTGCGATCAGCACCCTCAGGAGCTCAGTGTCCTGTCAGCGGAGATAGAGAACCATTAACTTCAAAAGTTGGCTGCCCCTACTTCCGGTGGGCGGGCCATCCAGCATGGCTGCTTTTTAGCTGGGCTCCAGCTTGCAGGTGGGAAATCCACTATCATCTCCTGCTATCAGCCCTCTATTCTCCTGGGAATCACTCTATAATAATCCCTACAACACAGGGAGCCTGAAGATACCCTGCAAGGGTAGGTGCATGTTTATATGCCCCCGAAGTCCTGGCCCTCAAGGAGAAGGCCTGCATGACCGCCAGCGTGGGTTCTGGCGCGAAGACCGGCGGCCCGGTATTACCCGTCCCCCGCCGCCCACGAGAGGACATCCCATTACCTGCAATCCTCTGGTGGTGATCCCGATCTGCAGAGGTGCGGAGACTCCGTGTCATTTTGGCAGCTCGGCGGCCTCTGCTCCCCAACGTATGGATGCCCCCGCTGCCCCTGAACGCCTGTGAAGAATCCCGCGACTGGCTGGGGTGCAACGCTGCACCGAAGGAGGCATCTGGAGCGAATGACCCTGCCCGGCCCCCCCCGCTTCTACCCCCACAACTGTGAGGCGGCGTCTGGAAGCGGGACCGAGAGGCGAGACGAGTGCGGGTTGGCGGCGGTGGGGCGCTGTGACGAGGACGGCCCCTGGAGCGGATGACGCTGGCTTGGCTTCCCCCCTGCTTCTAAGTCTGTGCAGCGGTGTCCGGAGGAGAGGGAGACGCGGCGGTAACCGGCTGCAGTGAGAGGCGACGGCAGAGCGGAGACGGAAGATCTCAAGAACCGCCTTGTAGCGCTGGTGAGGTGAGAGCCTGAGGAGCGGAGGCTGACAGTTACCTGGGAAGTGGACGCTGCTGCCCTCGACGCCTGGAGTGTGGTGACTCATATCCAGCCCTCTGATCCTGGTGCCGGGGTTTGAACGCCCAGAGTACTAGGTGCTTATACAGCTCAACGGCGGTGAGTGCTGCGGTGGGCCCTGTGCCGGCTGGACTGGACCCCTTGTTAGCGGTTCCGACAAAAAGCGGGGAACTGTATTTGGGTGTACACCGGCACTTCTCTGGAGAGGGGTGGTGATCTGGGCTCCTGCCTGTCCCTGACCACTAGCTGCGTGGTCCTACTATCCGGGACTGCAACTTTGCATAAGAGAATTTCACAGCCCCCGTGCACAATGTTTGATGTTTACATGTTGTGTGCCTCTCCCTAAACTTTTTCCCAATGCCTCACACCTCTTCCCAACGGAGGGCTCGGTCTCTCCTGCCTGCTTAAGCCCTTTGGTTTTGGGGTGTGGGAACCCGGGCCTCTCCAATACTCTTCCTTCTGCACCTTGCTAGACTCTCCCCTTAATTTCTATCCTTTTCTTTTTTCCCTATCTGCCCTCCTCTAATACAATAATTGTTATTGTTGGCAGCTGCTGCATGTGACGCTGATACAAGTGTCTGTTGAAATCTCTGAGCAGTAATTTCTGAGGGTATATCGCCATCTGGTGGCTACCTAGTTTTAAAAGTTAATTAGTTATACCGATCCACTATTGCCTTTCCTACAGCCTTTTCACTGGGTCAATTTATGGTATCTCTCCTAATATTTGTCCCTCAGGGATTTGGCCTTGATTTAGGCTCCAACCCGGAGATTTCAGGGTGCAGGGCCCTTGCACCACCTTTATCTGTAAAATGTATGAGTTAATGTCTACTTCAATTTTATTTTTGTTTCCCGGCTGAGTAGCTCTGACGTATCTTCTGACTCAGGCCCCAACGTGAGGTGTTTTTTTATCATATACTGCAGTGTGTTGGTATAAGAGTCCCCAGCTTATTGTAGTTAGTGGTCTACGGACCGGGGGATGGACAAATACGTCCATAAAACTCCAGCGGTTAGATCCTCCCAGTCCTCAATTGCTACAAGAATGAGTAAGACCAAGAACACGGCGGGGAAACTTAGCCCCCCCTCGCCCCAGGAGGCAGGGAACTCCCGTGACCAAGCTCAGGAGGTGGAGACACTACCTGATCAACCCTCCTTAATGCATATGGCCCAAGAGCTCTCCCGGCTTCTCATGCCCCAAATTGACAAGAAACTTGAGAATATCCCCCTAATTGACAAGAGGCTTGAACAGATACAAACACTACTTGACTCGACACTTGCGAAAATTGACCACAACACCTCACGGATCACCTCATTAGAGCAACGTGTTAGCGATGGGGAGGACCAGATACACACATTACAGCGCTCCACTGACACTCAAGATTCCTCTATTAAAACTTTACAGGCAAAAATAGATGAGCTTGAAAACAGAGATAGAAGATCGAACCTACGCTTTGTGGGCATCCCCGAAGCAGTTAAGGACAGACAATTGTCAGATTTTGTAACAACTGATTTATTCCAGGCTTTGGGAATTACAGATGCCCCATTCTTATTACACATTGAAAGGGTGCATAGAATTGGTCCTGCTCGACCTGATGCTGAAATAAAACCGAGGCCAGTCATTGCGAAATTCATGGACTTTCGTATGAAGGAACATGTATTACGCTCTTATCGTAAACTCCCGCAATTGGTAGTGCAGGGAAAACGTATTTTGATTTTTCAAGATTTCTCGGCCTCTGTTGCGCAGAAGAGAAGGGAGTTCTCAGATGTTTGCAAAATACTCCATGAGAGCAATACTAGATTCGCGCTGATGTATCCCGCCAAACTACGCATTCATGACAACAGTCGCACATTGATATTTGTTGATCCCGCCACCGCACAATCCCATATGACACACATGCTGAACCCTGGGAATCCTCCACACTAATACTAGACATATTGATGTTATATACTCTAGGCCTGAGTCGGTCTAATTTTCACACGAGAGAGACACTTGGTCTCTTCACATGGTACTTGGCTTGAATTTTAATGTTGCATTTACTTCTGATAGGTTTCTAAACATTATGTTAAGTGCTTTGTGTCAGAGTCGACATAGACTCTATTTGAGAGAGACATTGGGTCTCTTTACATGCTACTCAGCTTACATTCTAATGTTATATATATTTCTGATAGGCCTATCGCCAGTGCTACCGGAGGGTTTGGCACTCGCGTGGTCTTTAGTTTGGTTTGGAAAAAATGGAAAATGTTATGTGAAGCAATGTGTGTTTTTTTTATTTTATTTTTTATTTTGTTTTTTGTGATTGTTTTTGTTGTTCTGCCCGTGCCGTGCCTTCCTCGCCCGATCTGCTCCTAGGCTCAACGACATTGTGTGGTCTCGTTCGTTCCTCTCCGCTCGCTGGGAAGGAGGGGGACGGCGACGTGACATGATATTCATGATATTCCCGTTGGAGAGTCACCCTAGGGTGGGAGTGGGTCATGGTCAATGACGGATCCTAGGATAGGGGCCTCTAACGCAGATTCTTGTTTTAAACTGTTATCCTGGAACGTGGGCGGCCTTAACTCCCCGATAAAACGTAAGCGGGTTGTCACACACCTGAAGCGGTTTAGACCTTAAATTATATTTCTCCAAGAAACCCACTGGATGGTGGGCGCCTCCTCTGCTCTTCGGGCACCGTGGTTGGATAGATGTGTCTCTGCAGATAACACGAGGAAGACTAGGGGGGTGGCGATTCTATTTAGCAAACACCTACACTATACTGTTTTAAACTCTGTAGCTGACCCGGGTGGACGTTATTTAATTTTGGACGTAGAGATTTGGGGTAACAAATACACACTGGTTAACATATATGCACCGAATGGCGAGACAGCTGCTTTCTTCCAAGAAATTAGCTCTCAACTGCTTCAGCGAGATAATTCTCAGCTTATCCTGGCAGGTGACTGGAACACAGTTGACGATCCCACTATTGACAAACGCCCTATCCCGCGCACTGCCGGTTCCCCTTCTTGGACACATCTCCAAACACTAAAAACCTCCCTTCAACTTACTGATATTTGGCGTCTCCTCAATCCCTCTGACAGATCATTTACTTTCTTTTCCGGGGTTCATAGCTCCTGGTCCAGAATTGACTCCATATTGGTTGCAGATTCCCTAGTGACGCGAGTCATGAAAGCTGATATACACAACATTCTGATATCAGACCATGTTCCGGTGACATTGACGCTGAAAAGAACTCTTCAATCAGGGGGTTCTAGGATCTGGAGATTTCCAAGCTATCTCTATAACTGTGATGATTTTAGAAAATTTCTGATAACAAGTTGGGCCAATTATTTAGACGATAACTTAGAGCACTGGGACCGCCCAAACATTCTTTGGGGGGCGGCAAAAGCAGTCTTAAGGGGTCAAATTATTGAGTATGTTCATAGATTGAAAAAGAAAAACTTAGCGATTTATACCACCTTACACTCAGATTTGACTGATGCAATGCACCGCCATCTTACCCTACAGTCTGATGAGTCCTTGCAGCTTTATTTACAGGCTAAACAGCTCTTAAACGATCACTTATTAGCGCAAGCAAAACGTGATGTGGTATTCTCTTCCCACAAATACTACAGATGGGGTAATAAATCCGGTAGACTACTGGCAACCATGGCTAGGAAAAAAACGACACGCAAATTCATAACAGCTGTTAGACATCGCGCCTCGGGACAACTCCTTACCAATTCCCCTGACATATTAGAGCATTTTGAATCTTACTTTGCGGACCTATATTCTGATCTCCCCTTCAACTAATCCACCCACACCACACTCCTACCAGACACTCTATTACCGCCAATCACGTCCGCACAGTCGGATCTACTAGTGAGAGCTATTACAGAAGAAGAACTGATCTCGGCAATGTCCAAACTCAAGTTACACAAATCTCCAGGCCCTGACGGCCTCTCTAATGAATTTTACAAAATCCTCCAGCCACATGTGGTTCCGACTCTGCTGGAAGTGTTCAATAGCCTTTTACAGCATCGTTCCCCCTTTCACCATTTCACGACAGCACATACTATTTTAATCCCTAAACCTGCGCATGACCCACAATTGGTGACCTCGTATAGGCCTATTACGTTGCTAAACAGCGACATAAAACTATTTACTAAGATTCTAGCAGACCGGCTGCAAGTTATTCTCCCCCACACTTTAACTAACCACCAACTTGGCTTTGTTCGCAATACTCATTCGGTTAAAGGAATTAGGGCGGCGATCGCGGCAGTTGTAGCTTCTGCTCAATCGCCCCAATCCAGAAATATACTCCTCAGTTTAGACACCACCAAGGCCTTCGACACAGTACTTTGGCCCCATCTATTTAAGGTCCTGGAACGTAGACTGTTCCATCAAGACTTCATTGACACTATTCGATATCTATACGACTCTCCCTCGACTTCCCTTTTGCTTAATGGCTATATGAGCAACCCGGTGGTGATGCATCGTGGCACGCGGCAGGGTTGCCCCTTATCTCCCCTGCTGTTCAACCTAGCCATAGATCCCTTACATCGCTTGTTGTTAAATGATAATCAGTTTCAAGGAATCCAGATTGGTCGCAGAAATCTAAAACTTACTGCTTTTGCCGATGATCTTCTGCTATATATCTCTGATCCGGAGGCTTCATTGACACATATATTTAATCTACTACAGGCTTATGGTCAAGTTTCAGGCTTTAACGTTAACTGGGCAAAATCGGTGGCACTCAGATTGGGGAATGGTTCATTTTTGAGGCAGGGGGCGATGAATCTACCATTACAATGGAGTTCGGATCACATAACATACTTAGGGATTCGAATATCGAGAAAGCCTGAGCGACTATACGCCCTAAATTTTACCTCGGCCATTCGAACAATTGAAACAGAACTTGAGACTTGAAAAGCTATGCCTTTATCATACTTGGGGAGGGCTAGCTTGATCAAGATGATATCATTCCCCCGTCTGATGTATTTCATTCAAGCCATGCCACACACACTTCTACCTAAAGACGTTCAACGTCTCAATTTTCTCTTTAGGAGATTCATCTGGCAGGGAGGGAGACCGCGTATAGCGCTAGTCAAGCTACAGCAGACTGTAGGGAATGGGGGAATTAACTTCCCTAATATCTTATGGTACTCCCAAGCGGCCCAACTACGTTACCTACATGACTGGATGCAAAACGATAACACATACACAAATACAGACATAGATAGAGAATTTATACAGGAGGGGGATCTCATTACATTTCTACATCTGCATGATCAGGAGGTGTCCGAGGAGCTGAGGGGAAACCCCTTACTGTGGAACGTAAAAAAACTATGGAAGGAAATGCGACAAACTAAATCTAAATGCCCACAAATCATTACACCTTCCATTCGTGGTTAATCCTGACTTCCAAGAGGGTCAGGCACATTACCCGTTTACTATATGGAGGCTGGGGGGAGTGTCCAGGATCGGTGATTTAGTGGACATGCGGGGCTCGAAGCCGCTCACGTTCCAGGAGGCCACTACTAAATACCCAACTCTGAGGGCCTTTCCTGTAGCCTTTCTTTTGGCTTAACACTATATTTCATCCACTATCAGATGTTTTTCACCTGGGGATTGGGATAATCCGATGGATAGAATGTTGAAACAAACCCCTAGGGTTAAGAAAGCAATCTCGAATGCGTATGGGTACTTTCGGAACGTCCTGGACTACTCGAGGGGTCCGGGAGGGGTTATGTCTTGGAGAGAATGTCTTCCGAACGTTGAAATCACTGACCTACTGGCGGCACATGTTAAAACCTGTAAATTCTTTCCCTCTTCTAGATATAAAGAAATGTCTCTCAATATTTTGCATAGGACTTATCTATCGCCCCATAGACGACACTTGATAGGACTTGCTGACACACATACTTGTTGGAAATGTGGCACTCCTCAGGCAGATATGTTTCACTGTCTGTGGACATGTCCCTTAATCAGACAATTTTGGATTCAGATACGAAATTACTTGACGGTCAATCTGGTAAATTATTGGAGGTTGTCTCCGGAGTGGGCGCTCTTTGGTATTATACCACCGAATCAGCGCCTCTCGTTGGGCAGTAAAAAACTGTTGCTGGCAGTTAGTTTGGCGGCTAGAAAAGCCACCCTGCAGGTGTGGATAGCGAAGGATCCACCAACTCTATCATTATTTAAAGCCAAATTATTCTACCTCTTTAGGATGGAGTGGATAAGTGTCCTGCTAGAAAAAGACACCAAGATACACAATTTCTTTGAGGTTTGGGAGAGTTATATAACGACCCTGTCAATAGCGGTTAGGAAACAGCTCCACGACTCGTTGTCCAACACAGAATGGTTTCTCACTAGAATGGCTGCGGGGGATCCGCCGATTGTACTTTAAAATAAGAATTTACTTACCGATAATTCTATTTCTCATAGTCCGTAGTGGATGCTGGGGACTCCGAAAGGACCATCGGGAATAGCGGCTCCGCAGGAGACTGGGCACAAAGTAAAAGCTTTAGGACTAGCTGGTGTGCACTGGCTCCTCCCCCTATGACCCTCCTCCAAGCCTCAGTTAGGATACTGTGCCCGGACGAGCGTACACAATAAGGAAGGATTTTGAATCCCGGGTAAGACTCTTACCAGCCACACCAATCACACCGTACAACTTGTGATCTGAACCCAGTTAACAGCATGATAACAGAAGGAGCCTCTGAAAAGATGGCTCACAACAACAATAACCCGATTTTTGTAACAATAACTATGTACAAGTAATGCAGACAATCCGCACTTGGGATGGGCGCCCAGCATCCACTACGGACTATGAGAAATAGAATTATCGGTAAGTAAATTCTTATTTTCTCTAACGTCCTAGTGGATGCTGGGGACTCCGAAAGGACCATGGGGATTATACCAAAGCTCCCAAACGGGCGGGAGAGTGCGGATGACTCTGCAGCACCGAATGAGAGAACTCCAGGTCCTCCTCAGCCAGGGTATCAAATTTGTAGAATTTAGCAAACGTGTTTGCCCCTGACCAAGTAGCAGCTCGGCAAAGTTGTAAAGCCGAGACCCCTCGGGCAGCCGCCCAAGATGAGCCCACTTTCCGTGTGGAATGGGCTTTTATAGATTTTGGCTGTGGCAGGCCTGCCACAGAATGTGCAAGCTGAATTGTACTACAAATCCAACGAGCAATCGTCTGCTTAGAAGCAGGAGCACCCAGCTTGTTGGGTGCATACAGGATAAACAGCGAGTCAGATTTTCTGACTCCAGCCGTCCTGGAAACATATATTTTCAGGGCCCTGACTACGTCCAGCAACTTGGAATCCTCCAAGTCCCTAGTAGCCGCAGGCACCACAATAGGTTGGTTTAAGTGAAATGCTGAAACCACCTTAGGGAGAAATTGAGGACGAGTCCTCAATTCTGCCCTGTCCGTATGAAAAATTAGGTAAGGGCTTTTATAGGATAAAGCCGCCAATTCTGATACACGCCTGGCTGAAGCCAGGGCTAACAGCATTACCACTTTCCATGTGAGATATTTCAAGTCCACAGTGGTGAGTGGTTCAAACCAATGTGATTTTAGGAATCCCAACACTACATTGAGATCCCAAGGTGCCACTGGAGGCACAAAAGGAGGCTGTATATGCAGTACTCCCTTGACAAACGTCTGAACTTCAGGAACAGAAGCTAGTTCTTTTTGGAAGAATATCGACAGGGCCGAAATTTGAACCTTAATGGACCCTAATTTGAGGCCCATAGACAGTCCTGTTTGCAGGAAATGCAGGAATCGACCCAGTTGAAATTCCTCCGTAGGGGCCTTCCTGGCCTCGCACCACGCAACATATTTACGCCAAATACGGTGATAATGTTGTACGGTTACATCCTTCCTGGCTTTGATCAGGGTAGGGATGACTTCATCCGGAATGCCTTTTTCCTTTAGGATCCGGCGTTCAACCGCCATGCTGTCAAACGCAGCCGCGGTAAGTCTTGGAACAGACATGGTCCCTGCTGGAGCAGGTCCTGTCTTAGAGGTAGAGGCCACGGGTCTTCCGTGAGCATCTCTTGAATTTCCGGGTACCAAGTCCTTCTTGGCCAATCCGGAGCCACGAGTATAGTCTTTACTCCTCTCCTTCTTATGATTCTCAGTACTTTTGGTATGAGAGGAAGAGGAGGGAACACATACACTGACCGGTACACCCACGGTGTTACCAGAGCGTCCACAGCTATTGCCTGAGGGTCCCTTGACCTGGAGCAATATCTGTCCAGTTTTTTGTTGAGGCGAGACGCCATCATGTCCACCTTTGGTTTTTCCCAATGGTTTACAATCATGTGGAAGACTTCTGGGTGAAGTCCCCACTCCCCCGGGTGAAGATCGTGTCTGCTGAGGAAGTCTGCTTCCCAGTTGTCCACTCCCGGAATGAACACTGCTGACAGTGCTATCACATGATTTTCCGCCCAGCGAAGAATCCTTGTCACTTCCGTCATTGCCCTCCTGCTTCTTGTGCCGCCCTGTCTGTTTACGTGGGCGACTGCCGTGATGTTGTCCGACTGGATCAATACTGGCTGACCCTGAAGCAGAGGCCTTGCCTGACTTAGGGCATTGTAAATGGCCCTTAGTTCCAGGATATTTATGTGAAGTGACGTTTCCATGCTTGACCACAAGCCCTGGAAATTTTTTCCCTGTGTGACTGCTCCCCAGCCTCTCAGGCTGGCATCCGTGGTCACCAGGACCCAATCCTGAATGCCGAATCTGCGGCCCTCTAGGAGATGAGCACTCTGTAACCACCACAGGAGAGACACCCTTGTCCTTGGAGACAGGGTTATCCGCTGATGCATTTGAAGATGCGATCCGGACCATTTGTCTAGCAGATCCAACTGAAAAGTTCTTGCGTGGAATCTGCCGAATGGAATCGCTTCGTAAGAAGCCACCATCTTTCCCAGGACCCTTGTGCACTGATGAACTGACACCTGGCCTGGTCTTAGGAGTTTCCTGACTAGGTCGGATAACTCCCTGGCTTTCTCTTCCGGGAGAAACACCTTTTTCTGTACTGTGTCCAGAATCATCCCTAGGAACAGCAGACGTGTCGTCGGAATCAGCTGCGATTTTGGAATATTTAGAATCCATCCGTGCTGTCGTAGTACTATTTGAGATAGTGCTACTCCGACCTCTAACTGTTCTCTGGACCGTGCCCTTATCAGGAGATCGTCCAAGTAAGGGATAATTAAGACGCCTTTTCTTCGAAGAAGAATCATCATTTCGGCCATTACCTTGGTAAAGACCCGGGGTGCCGTGGACAATCCAAACGGCAGCGTCTGAAACTGATAGTGACAGTTCTGTACCACAAACCTGAGGTACCCTTGGTGAGAAGGGCAAATTGGGACATGGAGGTAAGCATCCTTGATGTCCAGAGACACCATGTAGTCCCCTTCTTCCAGATTCGCTATCACTGCTCTGAGTGACTCCATCTTGAACTTGAACCTTTTTATGTAAGTGTTCAAGGCTTTCAGATTTAAAATGGGTCTCACCGAGCCGTCCGGCTTCGGTACCACAAACAGCGTGGAGTAATACCCCTTTCCCTGTTGTAGGAGGGGTACCTTGATTATCACTTGCTGGGAATACAGCTTGTGAATGGCTTCCAATACCGCCTCCCTGTCGGGGGTAGACGTTGGTAAAGCAGACTTCAGGAACCGGCGAGGGGGAGACGTCTCGAATTCCAATTTGTACCCCTGAGATACTACCTGCAGGATCCAGGGGTCCACCTGCGAGTGAGCCCACTGCGCGCTGAAATTCTTGAGACGGGCCCCCACCATGCCTGAGTCCGCTTGTAAGGCCCCAGCGTCATGCTGAGGACTTGGCAGAAGCGGGGGAGGGCTTCTGGTCGTGGGAAGAAGCTGTCTGTTGCAGTCTTTTTCCCCTTCCTCTGCCCCGGGGCAGATATGAGTGGCCTTTTGCCCGCTTGCCCTTATGGGGACGAAAGGACTGAGCCTGAAAAGGCGGTATCTTTTTCTGCTGCGAGGTGACTTGGGGTAAAAAGGTGGATTTCCCAGCCGTTGCCGTGGCCACCAGGTCCGATAGACCGCCCCCAAATAACTCCTCCCCTTTATACGGCAATACTTCCATATGCCGTTTGGAATCCGCATCCCCTGACCACTGTCGCGTCCATAATCCTCTTCTGGCAGAAATGGACATCGCACTTACTCTTGATGCCAGAGTGCAAATGTCTCTCTGTGCATCTCGCATATATAGGAATGCATCCTTTAAATGCTCTATAGTCAATAATATATTGTCCCTGTCCAGGGTATCAATATTTTCAGTCAGGGAATCCGACCAAGCCACCCCAGCACTGCACATCCAGGCTGAGGCTATTGCTGGTCGCAGTATAACACCAGTATGTGTGAATATACTTTTAAGGATATTTTCCAGCCTCCTATCTGCTGGCTCCTTAAGGGCGGCCGTTTCTGGAGACGGTAACGCCACTTGTTTTGATAAGCGTGTGAGCGCCTTATCCACCCTAGGGGGTGTTTCCCAACGAGCCCTAATCTCTGGTGGGAAGGGATATAGTGCCAATAATTTTTTAGAAATTAGCAGTTTTTTGTCGGGGGTAACCCACGCTTCATCACACACTTCATTCAATTCATCTGATTCAGGAAAAACTACGGGTAGTTTTTTCACACCCCACATAATACCCCTTTTTGTGGTACTTGCAGTATCAGAGATGTGCAAAACCTCCTTCATTGCCGTGATCATGTAACGTGTGGCCCTACTGGAAAATACGTTTGTTTCTTCACCGTCGACACTGGAGTCAGTGTCTGTGTCTGGGTCCGTGTCGACCCACTGAGGTAACGGGCGTTTAATAGCCCCTGACGGTGTTTGAGACACCTGGACAGGCACTAACTGAGCTGCCGGCTGTCTCATGTCGTCAACAGTTTTCTGTAACGTGCCGACACTGTCACGTAATTCCTTAATTACGGCCATCCATTCAGGTGTCGACTCCCTAGGGGGTGACATCACCATTATAGGCAATTGCTCCGCCTCCACATCATTTTCCTCCTCATACATGTCGACACACACGTACCGACACCCAGCACACACACAGGGAATGCTCTGATAGAGGACAGGACCCACTTAGCCCCTTGGGGAGACAGAGGGAGAGTTTGCCAGCACACACCAGAGCGCTATATATGTATAGGGACAACCTTACAATAAGTGTCTATCCCTTATAGCTGCTTATATCTGTTATTTTGCCAAATAAGTGCCCCCCTCTCTTTTTTACCCTGTTTCTGTAGTTGCAGGATGCAGGGGAGATTCTGGGAGCCTTCCTACCAGCGGAGCTGTGTGGGAAAAATGGCGCTGTGTGCTGAGGAGATAGGCCCCGCCCCCTTCACGGCGGGCTCTTCTCCCGCTTTTTTCTGGAAAACTGGCAGGGGTTAAATACATCCATATAGCCCAGGAGCTATATGTGATGTATTTTTTGCCAAATAAGGTAAATTCATTGCTTCCCAGGGCGCCCCCCCCCCCAGCGTCCTGCACCCTCAGTGACCGAAGTGTGCTGAGAGCAATGGCGCACAGCTGCAGTGCTGTGCGCTACCTTATGAAGACAGGAAAGTCTTCTGCCGCCGATTTATGGACCTCTTCTTGCTTCAGCATCTGTAAGGGGGCCGGCGGCGCGGCTCCGGGACCCATCCATGGCTGGGCCTGTGATCGTCCCTCTGGAGCTAATGTCCAGTAGCCTAAGAAGCCCAATCCACTGTGCACGCAGGTGAGTTCGCTCCTTCTCCCCTTAGTCCCTCGATGCAGTGAGCCTGTTGCCAGCAGGTCTCACTGAAAATAAAAAACCTATTTAAACTTTTACTCTAAGCAGCTCAGGAGAGCCACCTAGATTGCACCCTTCTCGTTCGGGCACAAAATCTTAACTGAGGCTTGGAGGAGGGTCATAGGGGGAGGAGCCAGTGCACACCAGCTAGTCCTAAAGCTTTTACTTTGTGCCCAGTCTCCTGCGGAGCCGCTATTCCCCATGGTCCTTTCGGAGTCCCCAGCATCCACTAGGATGTTAGAGAAAAGTTAACTGACGAACAGGGCGCTGTGGGCGGGTTGGGGGGGAAATCGGGTATGGCACGGGTATTGCACATACGTGTATATACATGTGTATGTATATTTGCTTTATATTTTTTTCTTATTGTAATTTCTTTCTTATATTATATTCGAAAGTACAAATATGGGTCAGTCTACTGAGTTGGATTTCAGATCAGTAAGACAGATGATCTTCAGAGGTCTTGTTACATACCATGATGATGCTGTTGATTGCTTATAACAGATTTATCTCTTGACTAAGGACTCAAATGTACTCTTCTTGTTCTGTTTTTTTATAATACCCTTATATCAAAGATTTGAAACATACTGAACATCTATGTATGTATAACATGTATTGCTTCAATAAAAAATTTATGTTAAAAAAAAAAAAGTTGGCTGCCCCCTAAGTCCCACGAAGCAGGGAGGCTGTTGCCAGCAGCCTTCCTGAAACCTAACCAACTCAGAAAACAATAAAACCAGTAAAACTCCTAGGAGCTCCCCTAGCTGTGACCGGCTCCTCTGGGCACGTTTTCTAAACTGAGCATGGTAGGAAGGGCATAGAGGGAGGGGCCAGCCCACACTATTAAATTCTTAAAGTGCCAGTGGCTCCCAAGGGAGTCTATACCGCATGGTACTAACTGGAACCCCAGCATCCGCTAGGACGTAAGAGAAACAAACTTGTATCCTACACACTTAATGGGGAAATATAGGGGTAGTAGTAGTGGAAAAAGATTTGGGGGTGCGCATAGATAATAGGCTTAACAACAGTCAACAATGTCAAAATGCAGCAAAGAAGGCAAGTAAAGTGCTTGCATGCATAAAACGGGGTATTGAGACAAGGGACGAGGATGTAATCCTACCGCTGTACAAATCATTGGTACATCCGCACCTGGAATATTGTGTTCAATTTTGGGCACCATATTATAAAAAAAGATATCGAGGAACTCGAAAGAGTGCAAAGGCGAGCTACTAAGCTGATAAAAGGGATAGAGACATTGGAGTATGAGGAAAGGCTTACTCGGTTAAATATGTATTCCCTTGAAAAGAGGAGACTAAGAGGAGACATTATTAATATCTTCAAATATGTAAAGGGTCAACACAAAGAGTTAGCAGGGGATTTGTTTATTAATAGAAGTCTGTATAGGACATGTGGGCACTCGTTGAGGCTGTAGCAGAGAAAATTCCGTACAAATCGTAGGAAAGGGTTCTTCACCGTAAAGGCAATAAGGATTTGGAACTCCCTGCCGGAGAAGATAATAATGGCGGACTCTGTAAATGCATTTAAAAATGTATTGGACAGTTTTCTAGCTGATAAAAGTATCCAAGGCTATATCATTTAATATATTGACATTAAGTATATGGGTGTGATACGACATATAGTTGTCAATAGGTACGAAACCATTATTTCGGCAAGTGCGTTATAATGTGCACTGCTTAATACAGAATACAGGTTGAACCCGATGGGCTTTTTGCCTCTTTTCAACCTCATTAACTATGTTACTATGATACTAAAATATGTAGGGTAATCAATTCAGATGTGGATATGGAGAGATTTATTGAAACTAGAAGTTTGGGCAATGAAATGGAGTATGCAGTTTAATATAGAAAAAATGTAAAGTTATGCACTTTGGGACTAAGAATAAACACGCAACCTACCAATTAAATGGGGAAAATATAGGGGAAACTGTATTATAAAAGGATTTGGGGGTGTTCATTAATAGTAGATTTAGAAGCAGTACACAATCTCAAAGTGCAGCAACAAAGGCAAATAAGGTGTTAGCATATATTAAAGGGAATTGCGACAAGGGATGAGAATGTAATACTGCCACTGTATAAATCATTGGTACGGCCGCATCTTGAGTATTGTGTGCAGTTCTGGGCACCACACTATAAAAAAAACATATAAGAACTTGAAAAGGTTCAGAGGTGAGCTACCAAATTTGATTAAGGGGTCGGAGACACTGGACTATGAGGAGAGGCTTTCTAGATTAGATACAGTATGTTTACGCTAGAAATGAGTCGACTAAAATTGACACTTTGCCAAACTCGCACATAGTCAGTATCGCAAGCACATGATGAGTGTGCTTGCGATACTGACTATGTGCCGACCCAGCCCCTGTCGCATAGTGAGAATCGGGCATAACCCGAATCTCACCATGTGTATGGGCCATAAGAGGAGTTATCATTAATATTTACAAATATTTAAAGGGGCAATATGCGGAGCTATCAGGTGATTTGTTTATTAAGAGACCTCTAAACAAAACGCACAGACACCCGCTAAGGCTTGAGGAGAGGAAATTTTGCACTCAATGCAGGAAGGGATTCTTCACTGTAAGGGCAATACGAATATGGAATACACTGCCAGAGAAGGTTGTAATGGCGGACTCAGTCAAAGCGTTTAAAAATGGGTTAGATACACTTCTAACGGAAAAAGATATACGAGGATATAGCCTTTAACTAGAATAGAATAAGGGAATATAATATAACTCAGGTTGAACTCGATGGACTACTGGTCTTTTTTCAACCTTACCAACTATGTTACTATTTCTAGCCTTATTACAGAAAAGTCTGGGGACTGAAGAAAGCAAAAAGAGTTCAGTCTTACACTTATTTGCAATGTGAAACTAGAGATTTTTCTTACATAGTATTTTCTTTGGGTCTATGTACTAAGCCTTGGAGAGAGATAAAGTGAACAGCGATAAAGTATCAGCCAATCAGCTCCTAACTGTCATTTTTCAAACACAGTCTGCTAGAAGTTGATTGGCTGGTACTTTATCTCCATCCACTCTATCTCTCTCCAAGTACATGGCCCCCATAGCCACTATTATTCTATGAGCATGTTGAGATGTTAAAACAATGCTTACAATTTGTCATAATGAATTCACAAATCTATGTTTATGTCTCTGAAGTGAGATATTACTGTGCACACTTATAGGGGCATACTGTATGTAATAGGGACGGAGTTTGCCAGAGGTATGGGATGCCAGACGGTCTTGGACTTTTTTTTTTTAAGCAACAATCATTTGCAAGGCAAAACAATGCCTTGTAAATGATTGGCACATTAAAAAAAACACGAGACGATCATGTGAACAAGCTCCCCGAGTGAAACGCGCGTCACTTACGGTCCGGTGCTCCACTTCCAGCCTCTCTGAGACAGCGCTCCGGCAGGCTGACTCTTCTTCTGAGTGCACGGTCATGCACTGAATAGAGCTCTCCAGCTGCCCGCGGCATACCACTACCAAGGTCTCCTTCCCCGGTGCTGACTCTACATAGCACAAACGGGGACTCGCTTATCCGGCTGAACGTGAGGCAATAAGTTAAGCTCCATTATAGGATACCTGAGCTGATTTAAACATCGAACACCTGTGGTAACAGTGTAAATTCTAAATCAAAACTCTACATACAGTTATTGATTTGTTTATAAGCCTTTCTGGAACCAGCGGCTGGTGCTTACTGATAATGTAATCTCATGTATACACCATTACATTTTGAGATATGCACCATAGCATAGACTAGGAGGAGATATATATATATATATATCTTTGGATGCTGGGCTCATTTAAGTAAATTGATCTTTACTCCTTAATTGTATATTTTATATTCTATTGCACTACGCTTTGCACAATATAGCTTTGTATTTGATTGAAAAATGAAGGCAGTTGCTGACACCTCGCGGAGCTCTAATAGTGTTATTTTGTAAAAAAAAGTTTCCTGGATACATTTTGATATTTTCAGGCTGTGCAGAATATCTTGTCACAATGAAACATCGGGTTGTTACAGATGTAACTACATAGATTGATATAATATATGGTTACTTTTTCTTTGGATACAACATTTGGTCAGTGAAGTTTCACTTAAGCTGACAACCTGAATGATGGAGATTTCTGTGTTTTATACATCACAGCTCTGTATCTAGTTGGACAAATTACTAAGCCGCAGACACTTTATGTATTGTGACACTGCTGGCTCTGTGTCAGTCTTCTGATATGTTAAACTGTGCAGAGCATTATGCTACAATAAGATATCTTGACATCATTTAACATTCTGGGTTGACATATCCTGGATGTAGCCGACACTTTGAACATTGTGATAGTGTTGGCTTTATGTAATGTTCTGACATAACTTGATGTGTGAAACATTGAGCTAGAGAACAACACTGCTTTATGTAACCTTCCGACGCAACTTTAATTTTTTAAGCTGTGCACAGCATTGTGCTAGAGCAAAATACTGGATTGTTATAAATACACCTGCTGGGATATTGCATAGCAGCTGACACTTTGTATTGTGATAGTGTCGGCCCTATGCAGCTTCTTCTGATATATTAAGCTGTGCAGAGCACCGTGCTACAACAAGAGATTTACATCATTGTATGCTTCGAGCTAGTTTATCTTTGATATAACTAATACTCCAGGCATTGTGATAAGGCTGACTTCACGTAACTTTCCGGCACATTTTTGATGCTTTAAACTGTGCAGAGCACTGTGATATAGAAGAACACCATTTGCATGACCTTCTGATGCACTTTCTGATGTTTTATGCCGTGCAGAATACCGTGCTATACTAAAAAATACTGGGTTATTACAAATGTAATTTCACAAATTTATATCACATGGTAACCTCCCCCTCTCTTTTGGACATAATAATTTGTCATTGAAACCTGATCCAGGCTGACAATCGTCTACAATACCCTTGATTTTTTTACTTTTTCTTTTAGTATTAAACACCGTTCTTTTTCCCTTTTCATGCACTCTCTCATCTGATCAGAGGGCTGCCCTCTGCAATGCTCATTGGTAAAAGAGGCTCCCATATGGACAGCAGAAGTGTATTACTTAACTTGTACTATTATCCTATACTTTTCTTACTACTCAGCCAATTCTTCCTTTTCCAAATACACTCTCTCATCCAATTTGGGTAAGGCAGAGCACAAAACTAAACTTCTCCCACAAATTTCTACAGTCATACCACACTGGATATACCCAATCTCTTTTGATCTTGGAAGCCAAGCAGTGTTGGGCCAGATCAGTACCAGAGAGGGAAACCCTCTGGGAATATCTGGTACTGTAGTACCGGGGAAAAGTGACCTATTCATATACCCAGGAAAGCAGAAGTGTACTATACTTCCTTCACAACCAGAATATTGTAGCGCAGACACTCTCTCTCATTGCCCATTCAATGGTAACAGATGGGCAAAAGCAGAAGTGACTGGTTCCTATCACTACTCTTTTCTATCTTGTGGACTACAGGTGTGGTACCACTGAATGGTTACTCAACTGGTTACCCCATAAGAAAAAGTATGAAATATTGATGGATGTTAAGTCACAAAGCCTGAACTTTTTATTTTCAGTTTCTTCCCAATATGTATTTAAATGTCTTTATTTGAGATAACAAGAACTGAAAAATATAAATTTTCGCTCTAACAAACGTCTTCCATTGTTGTTGCTCACACTCGATATTGATAGTGCCCACTTGGACACTAGACAATTAAATCAAAAAGAGGTGAGCAACTGATTTGGTGAATTTATTTAATATGTGTTTAAGTCTTTGACAATTTTAATTGTTAATTTCGTCTGTATATTCTCAATAAAAGTTAAGTTTTAACAAATATAGCTTCATCTACCTACCAACATGATACCTACCATATAATGAACTTATATACTCACCTTATTGCAGAGGTTACCAAACTGTGTGCCGTGGCTCCCTGGGGTGCCTCGGGACACTTGCAGGGGTTGGTGGTCCTGGACCAATTCAAATTATTCATGGTCAATATAACAGGCAAAACTAGTGCTGGTGGCTGCCAGTCATAAAATATGTGTCCAAACAGAAGCAAATCTTGTCCCTCACCACATAACTGACCCTAAGGATGACATATAAACGCGATCTACTTAATGTAATATTTCTGTCTAAATTTCTCAATAAGAAATTTGTGACCTAGGGGTGCCGTGAAAAAAATTCTGATGTTCTAGGGCGCCGTGATTCAAAAAAGTTTGGAAACCACTGCCTTATTGTATAAAAAGAGTGCCCCAGAGAGACCAAACAGTCTTTTTGCATCTCTGCAAAACCCCACAAAACATTAAAAAAACATCCGGCATCCCGCACTTCCAGGAAACTTGGACCCTATTACATATGCCCCATAGTGTGCATATTGATATTAATGTTCTGAGATGTTCAAACATTATAGTGCAGTAAAGATGTCACTGCTGACATTTTTTCAGGACAGTATAGGGCCATTTCACAAAAAGGAGTATAAATGTCCCATACGTGACACTGTAAAAAAAAAAATCTGAAGCTGTGTATTTTATTGGAGGTATTTAAATGATATATCACGCCCAATCTCCTTTCTAAAGTGATCCCTGTTGATCAGGTTAAGCTGCGTAAAGGGTTGGGCGCCCTCACTACTTTGGGCGTAGCGAGCTGAAATGATTATACCACGCCCGTCAACAGAGCGGGTGTGGAAGGGCCTGAAAAGAATGGAAAACCGCCCTTTGAGTTTTCAACATAGGTTGACAAGTTAAATTATAGCTTCATAAAGAAATAACACAGGCTCTTACTTTTGGGTTGAGAATTAGTAGAAGTTTGCTTTGCAAAATGGTGGTGGACTTGGCTTATCCCATATGTGACAACTTAATTTTGTGGTATTGTGTTGGGTATAACAGAGAATCTTATTTTCTAAAAAAAATAAGCCTAGTTTGGCACTTTGATATTATATCCATCTTTAAAAATAATAATAATTATATGTTAAAACTTGTTCAAGTGTCCCGTACGTGACAGTGGAATAGCCCATAGTGTCTAACATAGTACTATACTTAAACATAGTTTTGCTAAACTCCACAATGAGACTCCAGGGTTTATCTTTTAAATGCAAGTTGAGACTGTTAAAAGTTCCACTGTGCATTCCTTGCTTTTTATCATACCTCATGCCCACTTTCCAACGATACCCGTATTTTGTTGCCTTCCAAGTCTTTACACTCTGTTGTTTGTTCCTCACTTAAGAATGCCTCATCAGATGTGCAATACCAGCCCTGGTATGTCCCTTTATAGATATATCCTTGTTCTTCCAGAGTCTTCCAGAAATCACAGACTGCTTGTGCATGGCGAGGTTCTGTTGTACGCACAAAATCAGTATAGGAGATGGCCATTGCATCAAACATAGTGCGAAATTGCTGAGACACTTTTGTACATAACTTGGATGGTTCTGAGCCCAAAGAAACCGCAGCCTGTTGTACCTTGATACCATGCTCATCAGTACCTGTTCAAGGAAGAACATGTATATTTTTATCATTACTGTTTTGTTATATATTATTTTATATTTACAAATCAGGAGATATAGAAATGAGGTTATCTGGGTCAGAAATGTATGTACTGTACATCACTGCTCTAATTGTTAAACAAGTAAATACAGTACATTACAGAATAGTTGCAAAATAAAAAAAACTAATCATAAAAAATGGTTTGCAAATCGTATACATTTTAGCACGCTGCTGCTTGCAAGATACAGATTTAAAATAAATATTAATATTGTGCCCTGGTTTGATTTTCTTTTTTCATTTTAAAATGTGCTTGACGTGTTAATGTAAATATAAAAGTCTCTATTGTTACAGTTATTTTTACATTTCATTTATATGGTGCCATAAATGTTCTATAACACTTTATATAGTGGAAGGAACATACAGTATGTGGTGATCATACAGGACAGTAACAGACAAGTTTATGAAATTACATTTGTGGATAAAGAGAGAGCTGATTGCAAGCATTTATATTCTAGATGGGCAATGGATTGACACAAATAGGAGAGATGAATATTGCAGTGGCTGGAGAATTAGTAGTGGTAGGCTTGGGTAATGAGATGGGTTGTGAAGACACGTTTGAAGGCTGGAGACTGAGTGAATGTTTGATAAAGTGTGAGAGGGCATTTCAGAGGATAGAAACAGAACAGGATAAATCCTGGAGTTTGATATGGGAGGAGGTGATCAGGGAGGAGGAGAGGTGACAGTCATTGGAAGAGTGAAATGGGGCGAGAGGGAGTGTACAAGGTCAAAACCACTGCAAAAAATGTAACAGTAGCAGCACACACTGTAAGTGGTATCATCAGTCCACTATATAAACAAACAGAACCATACAAAATTGTATCAGCGTGTCCTATTGGGATATTGGGGGTCATTCCGAGTTGATTGATAGCTGCATTCGTTCGCTGTGCAGCGATAAGGCAAAAAAGGGCACTTCTGCGCATGCGGCGCAATGCGCACACACGTCGTACAAAGGCAACGATGTTGTTTCACACAAGGTCTAGCGAAGCTTCCAGTCGCACTGCTGGCCGCAGAGTGATTGACAGGAAGAGGGCGTTTCTGGGTGTCAACTGACCGTTTACAGGGAGTGTTCGGAAAAATGCAGGCGTGCCAGGAAAAACGCAGGCGTGGCTGGGCGAATGCCGGGGCGTGTTCGCGACGTCAAAACAGGAACTAAATAGTCTGAAGTGATCGCAAGTGCTGAGTAGGTATTGAGCTACTCTAAAACTGCACAAAAAAAATAAGATTTTACTTACCGATAAATCTATTTCTCGTAGTCCGTAGTGGATGCTGGGGACTCCGTCAGGACCATGGGGATTAGCGGCTCCGCAGGAGACAGGGCACAAAAATAAAGCTTTAGGATCAGGTGGTGTGCACTGGCTCCTCCCCCCATGACCCTCCTCCAAGCCTCAGTTAGGATACTGTGCCCGGACGAGCGTACACAATAAGGAAGGATTTTGAATCCCGGGTAAGACTCATACCAGCCACACCAATCACACCGTACAACTTGTGATCTGAACCCAGTTAACAGTATGACAAACGTAGGAGCCTCTGAACAGACGGCTCACAACAATAACAACCCGATTTTTTTGTAACAATAACTATGTACAAGTATTGCAGACAATCCGCACTTGGGATGGGCGCCCAGCATCCACTACGGACTACGAGAAATAGATTTATCGGTAAGTAAAATCTTATTTTCTCTGACGTCCTAGTGGATGCTGGGGACTCCGTCAGGACCATGGGGATTATACCAAAGCTCCCAAACGGGCGGGAGAGTGCGGATGACTCTGCAGCACCGAATGAGAGAACTCCAGGTCCTCTTTAGCCAGGGTATCAAATTTGTAGAATTTTACAAACGTGTTCTCCCCCGACCACGTAGCTGCTCGGCAGAGTTGCAATGCCGAGACCCCTCGGGCAGCCGCCCAGGATGAGCCCACCTTCCTTGTGGAATGGGCCTTGACAGATTTAGGCTGTGGCAGGCCTGCCACAGAATGTGCAAGTTGAATTGTGCTACAAATCCAACGAGCAATCGTCTGCTTAGAAGCAGGAGCACCCAGCTTGTTGGGTGCATATAGTATAAACAGCGAGTCAGATTTTCTGACTCCAGCCGTCCTTGAAATATAAATTCTCAATGCCCGGACAACGTCCAGCAACTTGGAATCCTCCAAATCGCTAGTAGCCGCAGGCACCACAATAGGCTGGTTCAGATGAAACGCTGACACCACCTTAGGCAGAAAATGAGGACGCGTCCGCAGTTCTGCCCTGTCCGAATGGAAAATCAGATATGGGCTTTTATACGATAAAGCCGCCAATTCTGATACTCTCCTGGCTGAAGCCATGGCCAGTAGCATGGTTACTTTCCACGTAAGATATTTCAAATCCACCGATTTGAGTGGCTCAAACCAATGGGATTTGAGAAAATCCAAAACTACATTAAGGTCCCACGGAGCCACAGGGGGCACCACCGGGGGCTGTATATGTAGTACTCCTTTAACAAAAGTCTGGACTTCAGGAACTGAAGCCAATTCTTTCTGGAAGAAAATCGACAGGGCCGAAATTTGAACCTTAATGGACCCCAATTTGAGGCCCATAGACAATCCTGTTTGTAGGAAATGCAGGAATCGACCCAGTTGAAATTCCTCCGTGGGGACCTTCCTGGCCTCACACCACGCAACATATTTTCTCCAAATGCGGTGATAATGTTGTGCAGTCACCTCCTTCCTGGGTTTAACCAGTGTAGGAATGACCTCTTCCGGAATGCCTTTTTCCCTTAGAATTCGGCGTTCAACCGCCACGCCGTCAAACGCAGCCGCGGTAAGTCTTGGAATAGACACGGTCCCTGCTGAATCAGGTCCCGCCTTAGAGGTAGAGGCCACGGATTTTCCGTGAGCATCTCCTGAAGTTCCGGGTACCAAGTTCTTCTTGGCCAATCCGGAGCCACGAGTATCGTTCTTACTCCCCTTTGCCGTATAATTCTCAGTACTTTGGGTATGAGAGGCAGAGGAGGAAACACATACACTGACTGGAACACCCACGGTGTTACCAGAGCGTCCACAGCTATTGCCTGAGGGTCTCTTGACCTGGCGCAATACCTGTCCAGTTTTTTGTTGAGGCGAGACGCCATCATATCCACCTTTGGTTTTTCCCAACGGTTCACAATCATGTGGAAGACTTCTGGATGAAGTCCCCACTCTCCCGGGTGTAGATCGTGTCTGCTGAGGAAGTCTGCTTCCCAGTTGTCCACTCCCGGAATGAACACTGCTGACAGTGCTATCACATGATCTTCCGCCCAGCGAAGAATCCTTGCAGCTTCTGTCATTGCTCTCCTGCTTCTTGTGCCGCCCTGTCTGTTTACGTGGGCGACTGCCGTGATGTTGTCCGACTGGATCAACACCGGCTGACCCTGAAGCAGGGGTTTTGCCAGACTTAGAGCATTGTAAATCGCTCTTAGCTCCAGTATATTTATGTGAAGAGACATCTCCAGGCTTGACCATACTCCCTGGAAGTTTCTTCCCTGTGTGACCGCTCCCCAGCCTCTCAGACTGGCATCCGTGGTCACCAGGACCCAGTCCTGTATGCCGAATCTGCGACCTTCTAACAGATGAGCACTCTGCAACCACCACAGAAGAGACACCCTTGTCCGTGGCGATAAGGTTATCCGCTGATGCATCTGCAGATGCGATCCGGACCATTTGTCCAGCAGATCCCACTGAAAAGTTCGTGCATGGAATCTGCCGAATGGGATTGCTTCGTAAGAAGCCACCATCTTTCCCAGGACTCTTGTGCATTGATGCACAGACACTTTTCCTGGTTTTAGGAGGTTCCTGACAAGTTCGGATAACTCCTTGGCTTTCTCCTCCGGAAGAAACACCTTTTTCTGAACCGTGTCCAGAATCATTCCCAGGAACAGCAGACGTGTTGTCGGGGTCAACTGAGATTTTGGAAAATTCAGAATCCACCCGTGTTGTTGCAGCACTACTTGGGTTAGTGCTACTCCGTCCTCCAGCTGTTCTCTGGACCTTGCCCTTATCAGGAGATCGTCCAAGTAAGGGATAATTAATACGCCTCTTCTTCGCAGAAGAATCATCATTTCGGCCATTACCTTGGTAAAGACCAGAGGTGCCGTGGACAATCCAAACGGCAGCGTCTGAAACTGATAATGACAGTTTTGCACCACGAACCTGAGGTACCCTTGATGTGAAGGGCAAATTGGGACATGCAGGTAAGCATCTTTTATGTCCAGGGACACCATAAAGTCCCCTTCTTCCAGATTCGCTATCACTGCTCTGAGTGATTCCATCTTGAACTTGAATTTTTGTATGTACAGGTTCAAAGATTTCAGATTTAGAATAGGTCTTACCGAGCCGTCCGGCTTCGGTACCACAAATAGCGTGGAGTAATACCCCTTTCCCTGTTGTAGGAGGGGTACCTTGACTATCACCTGCTGAGAAAACAGCTTGTGAATGGCTTCCAATACCGTCGCCCTGTCTGAGGGAGACGTTGGCAAAGCAGACTTTAGGAACCGGCGAGGGGGAGACTTCTCGAATTCCAACCTGTAACCCTGAGATACTACCTGCAGGATCCAGGGGTCCACCTGTGAGCAAGCCCACTGCGCGCTGAAATTCTTGAGTCGACCCCCCCACCGTTCCTGAGTCCGCTTGTAAAGCCCCAGCGTCATGCTGAGGGCTTTGCAGAACCCGCGGAGGGCTTCTGTTCCTGGGAAGGAGCTGCTTGCTGCCCTCTCTTACCCTTTCCTCTGCCTCGGGGCAGATATGACTGTCCTTTTGCCCGCTTGTTCTTATAGGACCGAAAGGACTGCGGCTGAAAAGACGGTGTCTTTTTCTGTTGGGAGGGGGTCTGAGGTAAAAAGGTGGATTTCCCGGCCGTTGCCGTGGCCACCAGATCCGATAGACCGACGCCAAATAATTCCTCCCCTTTATACGGCAATACTTCCATATGCCGTTTGGAATCCGCATCACCTGACCACTGTCGTGTCCATAAACTTCTTCTGGCAGATATGGACATCGCACTTACTCTCGATGCCAGAGTGCAAATATCCCTCTGAGCATCTCGCATATAAAGAAAAGCATCCTTTAATTGCTCTAAAGTCTGTAAAATACTGTCCCTATCCAGGGTATCAATATTTTCAGTCAGGGAATCCGACCAGACCACTCCAGCACTGCACATCCAGGCTGAGGCGATGGCTGGTCGCAGTATAACACCAGTATGTGTGTATATACTTTTTAGGGTAGTTTCCAGCGTCCTATCAGCTGGATCCTTGAGGGCGGCCGTATCAGGAGACGGTAACGCCACTTGTTTTGATAAGCGTGTGAGCGCCTTATCCACCTTAGGGGGTGTTTTCCAGCGCGCCCTAACCTCTGGCGGGAAAGGGTATAATGCCAATAACTTTTTTGAAATTAGCCCTTTTCTATCTGGGTTAACCCACGCTTCATCACATACATCATTCAATTCCTCTGATTCAGGAAAAACTACAGGTAGTTTTTTCACCCCCCACATAATACCCCTTTTTGTGGTACTTGTAGTATCAGAGATATGCAAAGCCTCCTTCATTGCCGTGATCATATAACGTGTGGCCCTACTGGAAAATACGTTTGTTTCTTCACCGTCGACACTAGATTCAGTGTCCGTGTCTGGGTCTGTATCGACCGACTGAGGTAAAGGGCGTTTTACAGCCCCTGACGGTGTCTGAGACGCCTGGGCAGGTACCAACTGGTTTGACGGCCGTCTCATGTTGTCAATTGATTTTTGTAATGTGCTGACATTATCACGTAATTCCATAAACAAAGCCATCCATTCCGGTGTCGACTCCCTAGGGGGTGACATCACCATTACCGGCAATTGCTCTGTCTCCACACCAACATCGTCCTCATACATGTCGACACACACGTACCGACACACAGCAGACACACAGGGAATGCTCTATTGAAGACAGGACCCCACTAGCCCTTTGGGGAGACAGAGGGAGAGTTTGCCAGCACACACCCAAGCGCTATAATATATATGGGAACAACCCTATATAAGTGTTGTATCCTTATAGCAGCTTAAATATAGTAATATCGCCAAAAAAAAAGTGCCCCCCCTCTCTGTTTTACCCTGTTTCTGTAGTGCAGTGCAGGGGAGAGTCCTGGGAGCCTTCCTCACAGCGGAGCTGAGCAGGAAAATGGCGCTGTGTGCTGAGGAGAATAAGCCCCGCCCCCTATTTCGGCGGGCTCTTCTCCGGAGTTTGTGAGATCTGGCAGGGGTTAAATACATCCATATAGCCTCAAGGGCTATATGTGATGTATTTTTAGCCATAAAAAGGTATTATACATTGCTGCCCAGGGCGCCCCCCCAGCGCCCTGCACCCTCCGTGACCGCTGTGTGAAGTGTGCTGACAACAATGGCGCACAGCTGCAGTGCTGTGCGCTACCTCAGGAAGACTGAAAAGTCTTCTGCCGCCTGCTTCTGGACCTCTTCCATCTTCGGCATCTGCAAGGGGGGTCGGCGGCGCGGCTCCGGGACGAACCCCAGGGTGAGACCTGTGTTCCGACTCCCTCTGGAGCTAATGGTGTCCAGTAGCCTAAGAAGCCAATCCATCCTGCACGCAGGTGAGTTCACTTCTCTCCCCTAAGTCCCTCGATGCAGTGAGCCTGTTGCCAGCAGGACTCACTGAAAATAAAAAACCTAAAAACTTTTTCTAAGCAGCTCTTTAGGAGAGCCACCTAGATTGCACCCTGCTCGGACGGGCACAAAAACCTAACTGAGGCTTGGAGGAGGGTCATGGGGGGAGGAGCCAGTGCACACCACCTGATCCTAAAGCTTTATTTTTGTGCCCTGTCTCCTGCGGAGCCGCTAATCCCCATGGTCCTGACGGAGTCCCCAGCATCCACTAGGACGTCAGAGAAAAAAAGTTTGCCGCCGCTCTGCGATCCTTTCGTTTGCACTTCTGCTAAGCTAAAATACACTCCCAGTGGGAGGCGGCATAGCGTTTGAACGGCTGCTAAAAACTGCTAGCGAGCGAACAACTCGGAATGACCACCCTTGTCCAGTTACCGTAACTATACAATCCCAATTTGGGATACTGTTCAATGGTCAAACAGCTGGTTGAAAGGTGAAACTAGGTGCTTTAATAAAACTTCTGCTCATCTATGTAATACTAGGAACAGAGCAGCACTGAGAATAGGCAATGACTTGAGACCAGAGACTGAACTGAAATTCGGATCTGGAATCCACCAGAATGAGACCCTGCAGCCGATCCTGGTGAACTCAACCCCAGCACATAAATGCAGGAACTTTGGGTGGGAACTCACTACTGGAAATTCAGGGAACAAAACAAGTAAAAACCAAAATGCAACGAGACTGGAATCAAGAACTCAGAACTGAGATGAGAGGTAGAAAGCTCAGATTTGTGCATCCATCATACAGTAAATACCCAAACCTGGGACCCATATCTCAGCACACAGAACTGGAAATAGAACCTGAGACTCAGCGCTAGCCCCAGCTACCAGATAACCAGAACATAGAGACTTGGGGCCAAATTTACTAAGATGGGAGTTCTATTTAAAATGGGATGTTGCCCATAGCATCCAATCAATCAGATTCCAGGTATTATCTTCTAGAAGGTGCTAGATAAATGAGAAGTAGAAAATGATTGGTTGCTATTGGCAACATCCCATCTTAAATAGAACTCCCATCTTAGTAAATTTACCTTTTGGAGTCACAGGAATGTTGGCAGATGACAGGAGTACTTGTAGATTAACAGGAGCATTTGCAGGTGAACACAGGAGCGCTTCAGAGAAAACAGAAGAGTTTACAGGAAAACACAGAAGAGCTTGCAGGTGAACACAGGAATGCTTGCAGGAGACTAGACACATAGCAAAGTCACCACTGATAACACAGGCAATAAGAGAATATAGGATTCTACTAGATGACACTGGTACTAGAAGTGTGCATGATGCTTGCTAACAATACAGGAATAGTGCTGGAAGCAGCTGACATCTGGAGCCAGAAACTATCTTCAGAGAAGGTACTGTAGTTAGTTTTTTTGGCAAAGAGGAAAGCTGGGTACAAACTTGAACAATCCTCGGAAGATCAGATATTGGACAAGTGTGTACCTTCTGCCAACCGACCCGTACACCCGATACTGTTCGCATGTTGGATCTCCTGGTTTTAAATCATGCGTCAAAACCTGGAGACCCAACTGCCGACCAATTTTGTAGTGTGCAGGCTACTGGTACTAGAGCTGGCAACCAATCTCATGTCCCGGCAGTCCAACACACTATCAGCGTGGCGGTGGTGTTGGGTCCCAGCACTGTGCATCGCTGCTGCAGGATCCAGCATGACATGGAATGATGCAGGTATGGCACCTGGAGGTGGCGTAGAGCATGGCAGCGGGACCAGAGCCTTTACCAGCAAAGTTCCTTAGTGGTCAGCGTGCACAATGGCTGCTATTTCACTTTTCAAAAATGATGTAGCTGCACTATTTTTAAAATTAAATCGTGGTAAGCAGGCTCATCGTCTGGCCCCTCCCCAGGTGAAGATAGAAGAGGACGCCGCTGCCGCAAGCCCTGGTGAAGATCAAAAAAGAACATGCTGCAAGATCTGTGGCAGGCGACAGCCACTCAAAAAAGGCCATGCAAAACAACTTACAGGACTCCTCACCCCAGGTGAAAATGGAAGAAGAGGACGCCGCCCTGGGGAGGCGGAAGCGTGCAGCAAAAGAGCTTAAAGGCCGTCGCTGCCAGGTGAAGATCACAGAAGAAAACCGTCACAAGTCTTGGGGAAGGCAGCAGGCATGCAAAAGAGCTTAAAGGCTGCCACACCACAGGTGAAGGTGCTCTTTAATAAATTATTAATGGATGTCTTGTCTGTATCTTAATATTTTCTTTAAAGGTGGACTACAGCTGCAAGCGGGTCCTCTCATAATGGCACTTTTGTTTCTCCACATTCCCCACACCACTGCAACAGAGAACCGTCTCCCGACGCTGGAAGAAAACCCAGCTTCGTAAGGTAATTACTGGCTAGTCGAGCTAATTGTAAACTTCCATTTGCTTAACTAGTCCTCGAAGGGGGTGGGGGAGATCTGGGGGTGCCGCTGGGGTGCCAGAGCAAATCCCGGTGGTTTTTCGTAAAAAATAATGATCTTAGGAAAAATCAGACTTGCTCTGTCCAGTAACTGAATGCAAAAACCCAGCGCCATGTGCTTTTTAAAGATCTACCCTCTGAAATTGGATTCCCCCCAAGAGTGTGAGAAAGAGAGAGAGACTTAAGGTGAGAATGACTAAGTGTGTGTGAGAAAGAGAGGCTGAGGATGAGAGAGAGCGAGAGAGAGACTTAGAGGAAGGGAGGAAGGGAGGAAGGGAGGAAGGAAGGAAGGAAGGAAGGAAAAGAGAGAGAAAGAGAGAGAGAAAGAGAGAGAGAGAAAGAGAGAGAGAGCGAGACGGAGGGTGCGGGAGAGAGACTGAGGGTGAGAGAAAGAGACTGGGGTGTGTGAGAGAGAGAGGGAGAGACTGAAGGTGAGAGAGAGAGAGAGAGAGAATGAGGGTGCACGAGAGAGACTGAGGGAGGAAGAGAGAGACTGAGGGAGAGAGAGAGAGGAACTGAGGGTGGGTGAGAGAAGGAGACTGAGGGTGTGTGTGAGAGAGAGACTGAGGGTGGGAGAGAGAGAGAGAGAGAAAGTGTGAGAGAGGGAGGTAGACTGAGGGTGAGAGAGAGAGAGAGAGAGATCGAGGGTGGGAGAGATAGATTGAGCATGTGTGTATGTGAGAGAGAGACTGAGGGTGGCAGGGAGAGAGAGAGACTGAGGGTAAAAAATAAGATTTTACTCACCGGTAAATCTATTTCTCGTAGTCCGTAGTGGATGCTGGGAACTCCGTAAGGACCATGGGGAATAGCGGCTCCGCAGGAGACTGGGCACAACTAAGAAAGATTTAGGACTACCTGGTGTGCACTGGCTCCTCCCTCTATGCCCCTCCTCCAGACCTCAGTTAGGAAACTGTGCCCGGAAGAGCTGACACAATAAGGAAAGGATTTGAAATCCCGGGTAAGACTCATACCAGCCACACCAATCACACCGTACAACTCGTGATACTATACCCAGTTAACAGTATGAAAAACAACTGAGCCTCACGAACAGAAGGCTCATAACAATAACCCTTTAGTTAGGCAATAACTATATACAAGTATTGCAGACAATCCGCACTTGGGATGGGCGCCCAGCATCCACTACGGACTACGAGAAATAGATTTACCGGTGAGTAAAATCTTATTTTCTCTGACGTCCTAGTGGATGCTGGGAACTCCGTAAGGACCATGGGGATTATACCAAAGCTTCCAAACGGGCGGGAGAGTGCGGATGACTCTGCAGCACCGAATGAGCAAACTCAAGGTCCTCCTCAGCCAGGGTATCAAACTTGTAGAATCTTGCAAAAGTGTTTGAACCCGACCAAGTAGCAGCTCGGCAAAGTTGTAAAGCCGAGACCCCTCGGGCAGCCGCCCAAGAAGAGCCCACTTTCCTCGTGGAATGGGCTTTTACAGATTTAGGATGCGGCAGTCCAGCCGCAGAATGTGCAAGTTGAATCGTGCTACAGATCCTGCGAGCAATAGTCTGCTTAGAAGCAGGAGCACCCAGCTTGTTGGGTGCATACAGGATAAACAGCGAGTCAGTTTTCCGGACTCCAGCCGTCCTGGAAACATATATTTTCAGGGCCCTGACTACGTCCAGCAACTTGGAGTCCTCCAAGTCCCGAGTAGCCGCAGGTACCACAATAGGTTGGTTCACATGAAACGCTGATACCACCTTAGGAAGGAAGTGGGAACGAGTCCTCAATTCCGCCCTATCCGTATGAAAAATCAGATAAGGGCTTTTACATGACAAAGCCGCCAATTCTGATACACGCCTGGCCGACGCCAGGGCCAACAGCATGACCACTTTCCACGTGAGGCATTTTAGCTCCACGGTCTTAAGTGGCTCAAACCAATGCTACTTTAGGAAATACAACACCACGTTGAGATCCCACGGTGCCACTGGAGGCACAAACGGGGGCTGAATATGCAGCACTCCTTTAACAAAAGTCTGAACTTCAGGCAGTGAAGCCAGTTCTTTTTGGAAGAAAATGGACAGAGCCGAAATCTGGACCTTAATGGAGCCCAATTTTAGGCCCATAGTCACTCCTGACTGCAGGAAGTGCAGAAAACGACCCAGTTGAAATTCCTCCGTTGGGGCCTTCCTGGCCTCACACCACGCAACATATTTCCGTCATATGCGGTGATAATGGTTTGCGGTCACCTCTTTCCTAGCTTTAATCAGTGTAGGAATAACTTCCTCCGGAATGCCTTTTTCTTTTAGGATCCGGTGTTCAACCGCCATGCCGTCAAACGCAGTCGCGGTAAGTCTTGGAACAGACAAGGCCCCTGCAGCAGCAGGTCCTGTCTGAGCGGTAGAGGCCATGGGTCCTCTGATAACATCTCTTGAAGTTCCGGGTACCAGGCTCTTCTTGGCCAATCCGGAACCACTAGTATAGTTCTTACTCCTCTTCTTCTTATTATTCTCAGTACCTTGGGTATGAGAGGTAGAGGAGGGAACACATAAACCGACTGGTACACCCACGGTGTCACTAGAGCGTCCACAGCTATCGCCTGAGGGTCCCTTGACCTGGCGCCATATCTTTTCAACTTTTTGTTGAGGCGGGACGCCATCATGTCCACCTGTGGTCTTTCCCAACGGTTTACCAGCATTTTGAAGACTTCTGGATGAAGTCCCCACTCTCCCGGGTGGAGGTCGTGTCTGCTGAGGAAGTCTGCTTCCCAGTTGTCCACTCCCGGAATGAACACTGCTGACAGTGCTAACACGTGATTTTCCGCCTATCGGAGAATCCTTGTGGCTTCTGCCATCGCCATCCTGCTTCTTGTGCCGCCCTGTCGGTTTACATGGGCGACCGCCGTGATGTTGTCTGACTGGATCAGCACCGGCTGGTGTTGAAGCAGGGGTCTTGCCTGACTTAGGGCATTGTAAATGGCCCTTAGTTCCAGAATATTTATGTGTAGGGAAGTCTCCTGACTTGACCATTGTCCTTGGAAGTTTCTTCCCTACGTGACTGCCCCCCAACCTCGAAGGCTGGCATCCGTGGTCACCAGGACCCAGTCCTGTATGCCGAATCTGCGGCCCTCTAGAAGATGAGCACTCTGCAGCCACCACAGCAGCGACACCCTGGCCCTTGGAGACAGGGTTATCAGCCGATGCATCTGAAGATGCGATCCGGACCACTTGTCCAACAGATCCCACTGAAAGATCCTTGCATGGAACCTTCAGAATGGAATTGCTTCGTAAGAAGCCACCATTTTTCCCAGGACTCGCGTGCAGTGGTGCACCGACACCTGTTTTGGTTTTAGGAGGTCTCTGACTAGAGATGACAACTCCGTGGCCTTCTCCTCCGGGAGAAACACATTTTTCTGTTCTGTGTCGAGAACCATCCCCAGGAACAGTAGACGCGTTGTAGGAACCAGCTGCGACTTCGGAATGTTCAGGATCCAGCCGTGCTGTTGTAGCACTGCCCGAGCCAGTGCTACTCCGATCAACAACTGTTCCCTGGACCTCGCCTTTATAAGGAGATCGTCCAAGTACGGGATAATTATAACTCCCTTTTTTCGAAGGAGTATCATCATCTCTGCCATTACCTTGGTAAATACCCTCGGTGCCGTGGACAGACCAAACGGCAACGTCTGGAATTGGTAATGACAGTCCTGTACCACAAATCTGAGGTACTCCTGGTGAGGGGGGTAAATGGGGACATGCAGGTAAGCATCCTTGATGTCCAGTGATACCATGTAATCCCTTTCGCCCAGGCTTGCAATAACCGCCCTGAGCGATTCCATTTTGAACTTGAACCTTCGTATATAAGTGTTCAAGGATTTCAAATTTAGGATGGGTCTCACCGAACCGTCCGGTTTCGGTACCACAAACATTGTGGAGGAGGGGTACCTTGACTATCACCTGCTGCGAATACAGCTTGTGAATTGCCTCCAGCACTGCCTCCCTGTCCGAGGGAGCTGTCGGCAAAGCAGGTTTGAGGAAACAGCGAGGGGGAGACGTCTCGAACTCCAGCTTGTACCCCTGAGATACTACCTGTAGAATCCAGGGATCCACCCGTGAGCGAGCCCACTGGTCGCTGAAGTACTTGAGACAGGCCCCCACCGTACCTGGCTCCGCCTGTGGAGCCCCAGCGTCATGCGGTGGACTTAGAGGAAGCGGGGGAGGACTTTTGTTCCTGGGAACTGGCTGTATGCTGCAGCTTTTTCCCTCTGCCTCTGCCTCTGGGCAGAAAGGATGCGCCTTTAACCCGCTTGCCTTTCTGGGACCGAAAGGACTGTACCTGATAATACGGTGCTTTCTTCGGCTGTGAGGGAACATGGGGTAAAAATGTTGATTTCCCAGCTGTAGCTGTGGAAACGAGGTCCGAGAGACCATCCCCAAACAACTCCTCACCCTTGTAAGGCAAAACTTCCATGTGCCTTTTAGAATCAGCATCACCTGTCCACTGCCGAGTCCACAATCCTCTCCTGGCAGAAATGGACATTGCGTTTATTTTAGATGCCAGCCGGCAAATATCCCTCTGTGCATCTCTCATGTATAAGACTGCGTCTTTAATATGCTCTATGGTTAGCAATATAGTGTCCCTGTCAAAGGTATCAATGTTATCTGACAGGGAATCTGACCACGCAGCTGCAGCACTGCATATCCATGCTGAAGCAATAGCTGGTCTCAGTATAATACCCGAGTGTGTATATACAGACTTCAGGATAGCCTCCTGCTTTCTATCTGCAGGCTCCTTTAGGGCGGCCGTGTCCGGAGACGGTAGTGCCACCTTTTTTGACAGACGTGTGAGCGCTTTATCCACACTAGGGGATGTCTCCCAACGTGACCTATCCTCTGGCGGGAAAGGGTACGCCATTAGTAACCTTTTAGAAAATAAGAATTTACTCACCGGTAATTCTATTTCTCATAGTCCGTAGTGGATGCTGGGGACTCCGTAAGGACCATGGGGATTAGCGGCTCCGCAGGAGACTGGGCACAACTACAAAGAAAGCTTTAGACTACTGGTGTGCACTGGCTCCTCCCACTAAGACCCTCCTCCAGATCTCAGTTAGGATACTGTGCCCGGAAGAGCTGACACAATTAGGAAGGATTTTGAATCCCGGGTAAGACTCATACCAGCCACACCAATCACACCGTATAACTCGTGATACAATACCCAGTTAACAGCATGATAACAACTGAGCCTCTCAACTAAAGGGTTATTGTTGAGCTATCTGTTAAGCAATAACTATATACAAGTATTGCAGGCAATCCGCACTTGGGATGGGCGCCCAGCATCCACTACGGACTATGAGAAATAGAATTACCGGTGAGTAAATTCTTATTTTTTCTAACGTCCTAAGTGGATGCTGGGGACTCCGTAAGGACCATGGGAATTATACCAAAGCTCCCAAACGGGCGGGAGAGTGCGGATGACTCTGCAGCACCGAATGAGAGAACTCAAGGTCCTCCTCAGCCAGGGTATCAAATTTGTAGAATTTAGCAAACGTGTTTGTCCCTGACCAAGTAGCAGCTCGGCAAAGTTGAAGAGCCGAGACCCCTCGGGCAGCCGCCCAAGAAGAGCCCACTTTCCTCGTGGAATGGGCTTTTACTGATTTAGGATGCGGCAGTCCAGCCGCAGAATGTGCAAGCTGAATCGTACTACAGATCCAGCGAGCAATAGTCTGCTTAGAAGCAGGTGCACCCAACTTGTTGGGCGCATACAGGATAAAAAGCGAGTCAGTCTTTCTGACTCCAGCTGTCCTGGAAACATAAATTTTTAGGGCCCTGACTACATCCAACAACTTGGAAGCCTCCAAGTCATTTGTAGCCGCAGGCACCACGATAGGTTGGTTCAGATGAAAAGCTGATACCACTTTGGGGAGAAACTGGGGACGAGTCCTCAATTCTGCCCTATCCATATGGAAAATCAGATAAGGGCTTTTACATGACAAAGCCGCCAATTCTGAAACACGCCTGGCCGAAGCTAAAGCCAACAACATGACCACTTTCCACGTGAGATATTTTAAATCCACGGTTTTCAGTGGCTCAAACCAATGTGACTTTAGGAAATCCAACACCACGTTGAGATCCCAAGGTGCCACTGGAGGCACAAAAGGGGGCTGAATATGCAGCACTCCCTTAACAAAAGTCTGAACTTCAGGTAGTGAAGCCAATTCTCTCTGGCAGAAAATCGATAGAGCCGAAATCTGGACCTTAATGGAACCCAATTTAAGGCCCATAGTCACCCCTGACTGTAGGAAGTGCAGGAACCGGCCCAGCTGAAATTCTTCCGTTGGGGCCTTCCTGGCCTCACACCACGCAACATATTTTCGCCATATGCGGTGATAATGGTTCGCGGTTACTTCTTTCCTAGCTTTTATCAGCGTAGGAATGACTTCCTCCGGAATGCCCTTTTCCTTCAGGATCCGGTGTTCAACCGCCATGCCGTCAAACGCAGCCGCGGTAAGTCTTGGAACAGACAGGGCCCCTGCTGCAGCAGGTCCTGTCTGAGCGGTAGAGGCCATGGGTCCTCTGACATCATTCCTTGAAGTTCCGGATACCACGCTCTTCTTGGCCAATCCGGAACAATGAGTATAGTTCTTACTCCTCTTCTCCTTATTATCCTCAGTACCTTTGGTATGAGAGGAAGAGGAGGGAACACATAAACCGATCGGTACACCCACGGTGTTACCAGAGCGTCCACAGCTATCGCCTGCGGGTCTCTTGACCTGGCGCAATATTTTTCTAGCTTTTTGTTTAGGCGGGACGCCATCATGTCCACCTGTGGTTTTTCCCACTGGTTTACAATCAATTGAAAGACTTCTGGATGAAGTCCCCACTCTCCCGGGTGGAGGTCGTGTCTGCTGAGGAAGTCTGCTTCCCAGTTGTCCACTCCCGGAATGAACACTGCTGACAGTGCTAACACGTGATTTTCCGCCCATCGGAGAATCCTTGTGGCTTCTGCCATCGCCGTCCTGCTTCTCGTGCCGCCCTGTCGATTCACATGGGCGACTGCCGTGATGTTGTCTGACTGGATCAGTACCGGCTGGTTTTGAAGCAGGGGTTTTGCCTGACTTAGGGCATTGTAAATGGCCCTTAGTTCCAGAATATTTATGTGCAGGGAAGTCTCCTGACTTGACCATAGTCCTTGTAAGTTTCTTCCCTGTGTGACTGCTCCCCAGCCTCGAAGGCTGGCATCCGTGGTCACCAGGACCCAGTCCTGTATGCCGAATCTGCGGCCCTCTTGAAGATGAGCACTCTGCAGCCACCACAGCAGAGACACCCTTGTCCTTGGAGACAGGGTTATCAGACGATGCATCTGAAGATGCGATCCGGACCACTTGTCCAACAGGTCCCACTGAAAGGTTCTTGCATGAAACCTGCCGAATGGAATCGCTTCGTAGGAAGCTACCATTTTTCCCAGGATCCGCGTGCAGTGATGCACCGACACCTGTTTTGGTTTTAGGAGGCCTCTGACTAGAGATGACAGCTCCTTGGCCTTCTCCTCCGGGAGAAACACTTTTCTCTGTTCTGTGTCCAGAACCATCCCTAGGAACAGCAGGCGTGTCGTAGGGACCAGCTGTGACTTTGGAATGTTTAGAATCCAGCCGTGCTGTTGCAGCACTTCCCGAGATAGTGTTACCCCTACCAATAACTGTTCTCTGGACCTCGCCTTTATCAGGAGATCGTCCAAGTACGGGATAATTAAAACTCCCTTCCTTCGAAGGAGTATCATCATTTCCGCCATTACCTTGGTAAAGACCCTCGGAGCCGTGGAGAGACCGAACGGCAACGTCTGGAATTGGTAATGACAATCTTGTACCACAAACCTGAGGTACTCCTGGTGAGAATGGTAAATGGGGACATGTAGGTAAGCATCCTTGATGTCCAGCGATACCATGTAATCCCCCTCGTCCAGGCTCGCAATAACCGCCCTGAGCGATTCCATCTTGAACTTGAATTTTTTTATATATGTGTTCAAGGATTTCAGATTTAAAATGGGTCTCACCGAACCGTCCGGTTTCGGTACCACCAACATTGTGGAATAGTAACCCCTTCCTTGTTGAAGTAGGGGCACCTTTACTATCACTTGTTGTGAATACAGCTTGTGAATTGCCTGTAACACTGCCTCCCTGCCTGAGGGAGTGGTTGGCAAGGCAGATTTGAGGAAACGGCGGGGGGGAGACGTCTCGAATTCCAGTTTGTACCCCTGAGATACTATTTGAAGGATCCAGGGATCCACCCGTGAGCGAGCCCACTGCTTGCTGAAATGCTTGAGACGGGCCCCCACCGTACCTGGCTCCGCCTGTGGAGCCCCAGCGTCATGCTGTGGACTTTGAGGAAGCGGGGGAGGACTTTTGCTCCTGGGAACTGGCTGTATGCTGCAGCTTTTTCCCTCTACCTCTGCCTCTGGGCAGAAAGGACGCGCCTTTAACCCGCTTGCCCCTATTGGGCCGAAAGGACTGTACCTGATAATACGGTGCTTTCTTTGGTTGTGAGGGAACATGGGGCAAAAATGTAGACTTCCCAGCTGTTGCTGTGGAAACGAGGTCCGAGAGACCATCCCCGAACAATTCCTCACCCTTATAAGGCAGAACTTCCATATGTCGTTTGGAATCTGCATCACCTGTCCACTGCCGAGTCCATAACCCTCTCCTGGCAGAAATGGACATTGCACTAATTTTGGATGCCAGCCGGCAAATATCCCTCTGTGCATCCCTCATGTATAAAAGTGCGTCTTTTATATGCTCTACGTTCAGCAAAATAGTGTCCCTGTCTAGGGTATCTATATTTTCTGACAGGGAATCTGACCACGCAGCAGCAGCGCTGCACATCCAGGCTGAAGCTATAGCCGGTCTCAGTATCACACCTGTGTGTGTATATATAGATTTCAGGATAGCCTCCTGCTTTCTATCAGCAGATTCCTTCAGGGCGGCCGTATCCGGAGACGGTAGTGCCACCTTCTTCGACAAGCGTGTGAGCGCTTTATCCACCCTAGGGGATGCTTCCCAGCGTGACCTATCCTCTGGCGGGAAAGGGTACGCCATTAGTAACCTCTTAGAAATTACCAGTTTCTTATCAGGGGAAGCACACGCTTCTTCACACACTTCATTTAACTCTTCAGATGGAGGAAAAGCTACTGGTAGTTTTTTCTCTCCAAACATTATACCCTTTTTTGTGGTACCGGGGGTAACATCAGAAATGTGTAACACATTTTTCATTGCCTCAATCATGTAACGTGTGGCCCTACTGGAAGTTACATTAGTCTCATCGTCGTCGACACTGGAGTCAGTATCCGTGTCGACATCTGTGTCAACCATCTGAGGTAGCGGGCGTTTTAGAGCCCCTGATGGTTTTTGAGACGCCTGGGCAGGCACAGGCTGAGAAGCCGGCTGTCCCACATTAGGTATGTCGTCAAACCTTTTATGTAAGGAGTCGACACTATCACGTAATTCCTTCCACAGCACCATCCACTCAGGTGTCGACCCCGCAGGGGGTGACATCACATTTACAGGCATCTGCTCCGCCTCCACATAAGCCTCCTCATCAAACATGTCGACACAGCCGTACCGACACACCGCAAACACACAGGGAATGCTCTGACAGAGGACAGGACTCCACAAAGTCCTTTGGGGAGACAGAGAGAGAGTATGCCAGCACACACCAGAGCGCTATATATATATATATATACAGGGATTCACACTACCCACAGTGATTTTTCCCCTATAGCTGCTGATATTACACAGATTGCGCCTAAATTTAGTGCCCCCCCTCTCTTTTTTACCTTATGTAGTCTGGAAACTGCAGGGGAGAGCCTGGGGAGCGTCCTTCCAGCGGAGCTGTGAGGGAAAATGGCACCAGTGTGCTGAGGGAGATAGCCCCGCCCCTTTTCCGGCGGACTTCTCCCGCTTTTTTATATGTATATCTGGCAGGGGATTTTACACATATATAGTCTTAATGACTATATTATGTGTTTATTTTGCCAGCAAGGTACTATTATTGCAGCCCAGGGCGCCCCCCCAGCGCCCTGCACCCATCAGTGACCGGAGTGTGTGGTGTGCATGGGGAGCAATGGCGCACAGCTGCAGTGCTGTGCGCTACCTTGATGAAGACCGAAGTCTTCTGCCGCCGATTTCCAGGAACGTCTTCTTGCTTCTGGCTCTGTAAGGGGGACGGCGGCGCGGCTCCGGGACCGGACGACCGAGGCTGGGCCTGTGTTCGATCCCTCTGGAGCTAATGGTGTCCAGTAGCCTAGAAGCCCAAGCTAGCTGCAAGCAGGTAGGTTCGCTTCTCTCCCCTTAGTCCCTCGTAGCAGTCTGTTGCCAGCAGATCTTACTGAAAATAAAAAAATAAGATTTTACTCACCGGTAAATCTATTTCTCGTAGTCCGTAGTGGATGCTGGGAACTCCGTAAGGACCATGGGGAATAGCGGCTCCGCAGGAGACTGGGCACAACTAAAAGAAAGCTTTTAGACTACCTGGTGTGCACTGGCTCCTCCCACTATGACCCTCCTCCAAGCCTCAGTTAGATTTCTGTGCCCGGCCGGGCTGGATGCACACTAGGGGCTCTCCTGAGCTCCTAGAAAGAAAGTTTAGTTTAGGTTTTTTATTTTACAGTGAGACCTGCTGGCAACAGGCTCACTGCATCGAGGGACTAAGGGGAGAAGAAGCGAACCTACCTGCTTGCAGCTAGCTTGGGCTTCTTAGGCTACTGGACACCATTAGCTCCAGAGGGATCGACCGCATGGAACTGGCCTTGGTGTTCGTTCCCGGAGCCGCGCCACCGTCCCCCTTACAGAGCCAGAAGCAAGAAGAGGTCCGGAAAATCGGCGGCAGAAGACATCAGTCTTCACCAAGGTAGCGCACAGCACTGCAGCTGTGCGCCATTGCTCCTCATGCACACTTCACACTCCGGTCACTGAGGGTGCAGGGCGCTGGGGGGGGGCGCCCTGAGCAGCAATAAAAACACCTTGGCTGGCAAATATATCACAATATATAGCCCCAGAGGCTATATATGTGATAAATACCCCTGCCAGAATCCATAAAAAAGCGGGAGAAAAGTCAGCGAAAAAGGGGCGGAGCTATCTCTCTCAGCACACTGGCGCCATTTTCTCTTCACAGTGCAGCTGGAAGACAGCTCCCCAGGCTCTCCCCTGTAGTTTGCAGGCTCAAAGGGTTAAAAAGAGAGGGGGGGCACTAAATTTAGGCGCAATATTGTATATGCAAGCAGCTATTGGGAAAAATTCACTCAATATAGTGTTAATCCCTAAATTATATAGCGCTCTGGTGTGTGCTGGCATACTCTCTCTCTGTCTCCCCAAAGGGCTGTGTGGGGTCCTGTCCTCAGTCAGAGCATTCCCTGTGTGTGTGCGGTGTGTCGGTACGGTCTCATACGCTATCTCCCAGCGTAACTTATCCTCTGGCGGGAAAGGGTACGCCATCAGTAACTTTTTAGAAATTACCAGTTTCTTATCGGGGGAACCCACGCTTTTTCACACTTCATTCACTCATTTGATGGGGGAACAAAACACTGCCTGCTTTTTCTCCCCAAACATAAAACCCTTTTTTAGTGGTACTTGGGTTAATGTCAGAAATGTGTAACACATTTTTTATTGCCGGGATCATGTAACGGATGTTCCTAGTGGATTGTGTATATGTCTCAACCTCGTCTACACTGGAGTCAGACTCCGTGTCGACATCTGTGTCTGCCATCTGAGGGAGCGGGCGTTTTTGAGCCCCTGATGGCCTTTGAGACGCCTGGGCAGGCGCGGGCTGAAAAGCCGGCTGTCCCATAGCTGTTACGTCATCCAGCCTTTTATGTAAGGAGTTGACACTGTCGGTTTTACCTTCCACCTATCCATCCACTCTGGTGTCGGCCCCACAGGGGGCGACATCACATTTATCGGCATCTGCTCTGCCATCACATAAGCCTCCTCATCAAACGTGTCGACACAGCCGTACCGACACACCGCACACACACAGGGAATGCTCTGACTGAGGACAGGACCCCACACAGCCCTTTGGGGAGACAGAGAGAGAGTATGCCAGCACACACCAGAGCGCTATATAATTTAGGGATTAACACTATATTGAGTGAATTTTTCCCAATAGCTGCTTGCATATACAATATTGCGCCTAAATTTAGTGCCCCCCCTCTCTTTTTAACCCTTTGAGCCTGCAAACTACAGGGGAGAGCCTGGGGAGCTGTCTTCCAGCTGCACTGTGAAGAGAAAATGGCGCCAGTGTGCTGAGAGATAGCTCCGCCCCTTTTTCGCAGACTTTTCTCCCGCTTTTTTATGGATTCTGGCAGGGGTATTTATCACATATATAGCCTCTGGGGCTATATATTGTGATATATTTGCCAGCCAAGGTGTTTTTATTGCTGCTCAGGGCTCCCCCCCCAGCGCCCTGCACCCTCAGTGACCGGAGTGTGAAGTGTGCATGAGGAGCAATGGCGCACAGCTGCAGTGCTGTGCGCTACCTTGGTGAAGACTGATGTCTTCTGCCGCCGATTTTCCGGACCTCTTCTTGCTTCTGGCTCTGTAAGGGGGACGGCGGCGCGGCTCCGGGAACGAACACCAAGGCCAGTTCCATGCGGTCGATCCCTCTGGAGCTAATGGTGTCCAGTAGCCTAAGAAGCCCAAGCTAGCTGCAAGCAGGTAGGTTCGCTTCTTCTCCCCTTAGTCCCTCGATGCAGTGAGCCTGTTGCCAGCAGGTCTCACTGTAAAATAAAAAACCTAAACTAAACTTTCTTTCTAGGAGCTCAGGAGAGCCCCTAGTGTGCATCCAGCTCGGCCGGGCACAGAAATCTAACTGAGGCTTGGAGGAGGGTCATAGTGGGAGGAGCCAGTGCACACCAGGTAGTCTAAAAGCTTTCTTTTAGTTGTGCCCAGTCTCCTGCGGAGCCGCTATTCCCCATGGTCCTTACGGAGTTCCCAGCATCCACTAGGACGTCAGAGAAACCTAAATTATACTATCTTTTCTAGGAGCTCAGGAGAGCCCCTAGTGTGCATCCAGCTCGGCCGGGCACAAAATTCTAACTGAGGTCTGGAGGAGGGGCATAGAGGGAGGAGCCAGTGCACACCAGGTAGTCCTAAATCTTTCTTAGTTGTGCCCAGTCTCCTGCGGAGCCGCTATTCCCCATGGTCCTTACGGAGTTCCCAGCATCCACTAGGACGTCAGAGAAAAGAGAAAGGGAGGGGGAGAGAGAGACACAACTGTTAGCTGCAGGTATCTGATGAGGGTGGGCATTTCACAGCATTAGGCTACTATAGTCAGTCACAACCACTCACTGTAGAGACAGAGACAAAGCTGTCTCAAAAATCAAAACTCAGCTTACACGAACTGCGTTGGTGCAGGGAGACGGCAGTCAGGGCAATACTTGATGCAGTATGAGGGTACCTGGCATACCGTCCTGTCCAGCCCTGATAATATGCTGCTGCTGTGAACCAGGTGTGGGCCCCTTGTTCTGTCAAGGCCGGGACTCTAGTCCTCCCAGTCTCCCCTGATAGTGGCCCTGATCGCCAGCCACAAGCACTGGTTTTGTCTATTACACTGACCATAAATAATTTGAATTGGTCCAGGGCCACCAATCCAAGGCACCCCTGCGAGTGCCCCCCAATGCACATCGGAGTGATGCTGCACACAGTTTGAGAACCACTGCATTAACTCCATACTATTACACTATTATTTGTTTTCCTCCTTGTTACATGTTTGGTGTTATAAAGACACAGAAAAAGGAATCACTTTGTCCATATTTACAGGGCAGAACCGAGTTCCATCACCTGTAATGGTAGGTGGAACCCTGCACAGTAAGTCTCACAAAGAGAGTGAGCTGCCACCCACATCAAAAAATGATGCTGATGGAGCTAGTGTCACTGTTGGGCTGCAGCCGGCTCCCCCTCCTCAGGTCCTGACGGCTCCAAGGTCCTCCTCTGTCTGCAGCCCTTCCCTCCTGGTACTCACGCTATGTCTGTCAGCCTGTGTCCTCATCCTCAGGTCATGGCGGCTCCTTTTTCAGCAAGGTTTATGCGACGTCATGCCGTCACCACCTCTGCAGTGAAGAGGAGCTGCGAAGAGCTGCAGGCATTGTGCATGCAGAAGACAAGCAGAAAGTGAGAGGGAGCTGGAGGTACATAAAGACAGTGAGATACTGGAAGGACACAAGGGCAGGGAGCTGTTAGAGAAACATGGGGCAGGGAGCTGCTGGAGGGACGTGGGGCAGGGAGCTGCTGGAGGGACGTGGGGCAGGGAGCTGCTGGAGGGACGTGGAGCAGGGAGCTACTGGAGGGACGTGGAGCAGGGAGCTACTGGAGGGACGTGGAGCAGGGAGCTACTGGAGGGACGTGGAGCAGGGAGCTACTGGAGGGACGTGGAGCAGGGAGCTACTGGAGGGACGTGGAGCAGGGAGCTACTGGAGGGATGTGAGGCAGGGAGCTGCTGGAGGGACGTGGAGCAGGGAGCTGCTGGAGGGACACGGGCTGGTAGCTGCTGGAGGGACATGGGGGCAGTGAGCTGCTGGAGGCACATAGAGACAGTGAGATACTGGAAGGACACAAGGGCAGGGAGCTGCTGGAGGGACGTAGGGCAGGGAGGTGCTGGAAGGAAGTGGGGCAGGGAGCTGCTGGAGGGACACGGCAGGTAGCTGGTGGAGGGACAGGGGGGCAGTGAGCTGCTGGAGGTACATAGAGACTGAGATACTGGAAGGACACAAGGGCAGGGAGCTGCTGGAGGAACATGGGGAAGGGAGCTGCTGGAGGGACGTGGGGCAGGAAGCTGCTGGAGGGACGTGGAGCAGGGAGCTGCTGGAGGGACGTGGAGCAGGGAGCTGCTGGAGGGACGTGGAGCAGGGAGCTGCTGGAGGGACGTGGGGCAGGGAGCTGCTGGAGGGACACGGGCCGGTAGCTGAAGAGGGACATGGGGGCAGTGAACTGCTGGAGGCACATAGAGACAGTGGAGATACTGGAAGGACACAAGGGCAGGGAGCTGCTGGAGGAACATGGGGAAGGGAGCTGCTGGAGGGACGTGGGGCAGGAAGCTGCTGGAGGGACGTGGAGCAGGGAGCTGCTGGAGGGACGTGGGGCAGGGAGCTGCTGGAGGGACACGGGCCGGTAGCTGAAGAGGGACATGGGGGCAGTGAGCTGCTGGAGGCACATAGAGACAGTGGAGATACTGGAAGGACACAAGGGCAGGGAGCTGCTGGAGGGACGTGGGGCAGGGAGCTGCTGGAGGGACATGGGAGCAGTGAGCTGCTGGAGGGACATGGGAGCAGTGAGCTGCTGGAGGCACAAAGAGACAGTGAGATACTGGAAGGACACAAGGGCAGGGAGCTGCTGGAGGGACGTGGGGCAGGGAGCTGCTGGAGGGACGTGGGGCAGGGAGCTGCTGGAGGGACGTGGGGCAGGGAGCTTCTGGAGGGACGTGGGGACAGTGAGCTGCTGGAGGTACATAGACACAGTGAGATACTGGAAGGACACAAGGGCAGGGAGCTGCTAGAGGGACGTGGAGCAGGGAGCTACTGGAGGGACGTGGAGCAGGGAGCTACTGGAGGGACGTGGAGCAGGGAGCTACTGGAGGGACGTGGGGCAGGGAGCTGTTGGAGGGACACGGGCCGGTAGCTGAAGAGGGACATGGGGGCAGTGAGCTGCTGGAGGCACATAGAGACAGTGAGACACTGGAAGGACACAAGGGCAGGGACTGCTTGAGGGACGTGGGGCAGGGAGCTGCTGGAGGGACGTAGGGCAGGGAGCTGCTGGAGGGACATGGGGACAGTGAGCTGCTGGAGGTACATAGAGACAGTGAGATACTGGAAGGACACAAGGGCAGGGAGCTGTTGGAGGAACATGGGGCAGGGAGCTGCTGGAGGGACGTGGGGCAGGGAGCTGCTGGGGGAACATGGGGCAGGGAGCTGCTGGAGGGACGTGGAGCAGGGAGCTGCTAGAGGGACGTGGAGCAGGGAGCTACTGGAGGGACGTGGAGCAGGGAGCTACTGGAGAGACGTGGGGCAGGGAGCTACTGGAGGGACGTGGAGAAGGGAGCTGCTGGAGGGACACGGGGCGGTAGCTGCTGGAGGGACATGGGAGCAGTGAGCTGCTGGAGGTACATAGAGACAGTGAGATACTGGAAGGACACAAGGGCAGGGAGCTGCTGGAGGAACATGGGGAAGGGAGCTGCTGGAGGAACATGGGGAAGGGAGCTGCTGGAGGAATGGTATCCGGACTCCAGGTCGACAGCACAAAGGTCGACACACCTTAGGTCGCCGCCAATTGGTCGACACACCTTAGGTCGACATGGACAAAGGGTCGACAGGAACAAGGTCGACATGGAAAAAGGTCGACATGAGTTTTTCACGATTTTTTTCTTTTTTTGAACCTTTTCATACTTAACGATCCACGTGGACTACGATTGGAACGGTAAAGTGTGCCGAGCGAAGCGGTAGCGGAGTGAAGGCACCATGCCCGAAGCATGGCGAGCGAAGCGAGCCATGCGAGGGGACGCGGTGCACTAATTGGGGTTCCCGGTCACTCTACGAAGAAAACGACACCAAAAAAACATAAAAAACTCATGTCGACCTTGCTCATGTCGACCTTTTGTCCATGTCGACCTAAGGTGTGTCGACCAATTGGCGTCGACCTAAGGTGTGTCGACCTTTGTGCTGTCGACCCTCAGTCCCAGACCCGGAGGAACATGGGGCAGGGAGCTGCTGGAGGGACGTGGAGCAGGGAGCTGCTGGAGGGACGTGGAGCAGGGAGCTACTGAAGGGACGTGGAACAGGGAGCTGCTGGAGGGACATGGGGGCAGTGAGCTGCTGGAGGCACATAGAGACAGTGAGATACTGGAAGGACACAAGGGCAGGGACTGCTTGAGGGACGTGGGGCAGGGAGCTGCTGGAGGGACGTGGAGCGGGGAGCTGCTGGAGGGACATGGGAGCAGTGAGCTGCTGGAGGGACATGGGAGCAGTGAGCTGCTGGAGGGACGTGGGGGCAGTGAGCTGCTGGAGGCACATAGAGACAGTGAGATACTGGAAGGACACAAGGGTAGGGAGCTGCTGGAGGGACGTGGGGCAGGGAGCTGCTGGAGGGACATGGCAGGTAGCTGCTGGAGGGACAAGGGGCAGTGAGCTGCTGGAGTTACATAGAGACAGTGAGATACTGGAAGGACACAAGGGCAGGGACTGCTGGAGGGACGTGGGGCAGGGAGCTGCTGGAGGGACGTGGGGCAGGGAGCTGCTGGAGGGACGTGGGGCAGGGAGCTGCTGGAGGGACGTGGGGCAGGGAGCTGCTGGAGGGACATGGGGACAGTGAGCTGCTGGAGGTACAGAGAGACAGTGAGATACTGGAAGAACACAAGGGCATGGAGCTGCTGGAGGGACATGGGGACAGTGAGCTGCTGGAGGTACATAGAGACAGTGAGATACTGGAAGGACACAAGGGCAGGGAGCTGCTGGAGGAACATGGGGAAGGGAGCTGCTGGAGGAACATGGGGCAGGGAGCTGCTGGAGGGACAAGGGGGCAGGGAGCTGCTGGAGGTACAGAGAGACAGTGAGATACTGGAAGAACACAAGGGCATGGAGCTGCTGGAGGGACATGGGGACAGTGAGCTGCTGGAGGTACATAGAGACAGTGAGATACTGGAAGGACACAAGGGCAGGGAGCTGCTGGAGGAACATGGGGAAGGGAGCTGCTGGAGGGACGTGGGGCAGGGAGCTGCTGGAGAGACGTGGAGCAGGGAGCTGCTAGAGGGACGTGGAGCAGGGAGTTACTGGAGGGACGTGGAGCAGGGAGTTACTGGAGGGACGTGGAGCAGGGAGTTACTGGAGGGACGTGGAGCAGGGAGCTACTGGAGGGACGTGGAGCAGGGAGCTACTGGAGGGACGTGGAGCAGGGAGCTACTGGAGGGACACTGGCCGGTAGCTGCTGGAGGGACATGGGGGCAGTGAGTTGCTGGAGGTACATAGAAACAGTGAGATACTGGAAGGACACAAGGGCAGGGACTGCTGGAGGGACGTGGGGCAGGGAGCTGCCGGAGGGACGTGGGGCAGGGAGCTGCTGGAGGGACATAGAGAGTGAGATGCTGGAAGGACACAAGGGCAGAGCGCTGCTGGAGGGACGTGGGGCAGAGAGCTGCTGGAGGGACGTGGAGCAGGGAGCTGCTGGAGGGACGTGGGGCAGGGAGCTGCTGGAGGGACGTGGGGCAGGGAGCTGCTGGAGGGACGTGGGGCAGAGAGCTGCTGGAGGGACGTGGGGCAGAGAGCTGCTGGAGGGACGTGGGGCAGGGAGCTGCTGGAGGGACGTGGGGCAGGGAGCTGCTGGAGGTACATAGAAACAGTGAGATACTGGAAGGACACAAGGGCAGGGACTACTGGAGGGACGTGGGGCAGGGAGCTGCCGGAGGGACGTGGGGCAGGGAGCTGCCGGAGAGACATAGAGAGTGAGATGCTGGAAGGACACAAGGGCAGAGCGCTGCTGGAGGGACGTGGGGCAGAGAGCTGCTGGAGGGACGTGGAGCAGGGAGCTGCTGGAGGGACGTGGGGCAGGGAGCTGCTGGAGTGACGTGGGGCAGGGAGCTGCCGGAGTGACGTGGGGCAGGAAGCTGCCGGAGGGACACGGGCCGGTAACTGCTGGAGGGACATGGGGGCAGTGAGCTGCTGGAGGTACATAGAGAGTGAGATGCTGGAAGGACACAAGGGCAGAGAGCTGCTGGAGGGACGTGGGGCAGGGAGCTGCTGGAGGGACGTGGGGCAGGGAGCTGCTGGAGGGACGTGGGGCAGGGAACTGCTGGAGGGACGTGGGGCAGAGAGCTGCTGGAGGGACGTGGGGCAGAGAGCTGCTGGAGGGACATGGGGCAGGGAGCTGTTGGAGGGACATGGGGGCAGGGAGCTGCTGGAGGTACAGAGAGACAGTGAGATACTGGAAGAACACAAGGGCAGGGAGCTGCTGGAGGGATGTGGGGCAGGGAGCTGCCGGAGGGACGTGGGGCAGGGAGCTGCCGGAGGGACGTGGGGCAGGGAGCTGCCGGAGGGACGTGGGGCAGGGAGCTGCCGGAGGGACACGGGCCGGTAACTGCTGGAGGGACATGGGGGCAGTGAGCTGCCGGAGGGACGTGGGGGCAGTGAGCTGCCGGAGGGACGTGGGGGCAGTGAGCTGCCGGAGGGACGAGGGGGCAGTGAGCTGCCGGAGGGACGTGGGGGCAGTGAGCTGCCGGAGGGACGTGGGGGCAGTGAGCTGCCGGAAGGACACAAGGGCAGGGAGCTGCTGGAGGGACGTGGGGCAGGGAGCTGCTGGAGGGACGTGGGGCAGGGAGCTGCTGGAGGGACGTGGGGCAGGGAGCTGCTGGAGGGACATGGGGGCAGTGAGCTGCTGGAGGTACATATAGACAGTGAGATACTGGAAGGATACAAGGGCAGGGAGCTGCTGGAGGAACGTGGGGTAGGGAGCTGCTGGAGGGACGTGGAGAAGGGCGTTGCTGGAGGGACGTGGAGCAGGGAGCTGCTGGAGGGACGTGGAGCAGGGAGCTGCTGGAGGGACGTGGAGCAGGGAGCTGCTGGAGGGACGTGGAGCAGGGAGCTGCTGGAGGGACGTGGAGCAGGGAGCTGCTGGAGGGACGTGGAGCAGGGAGCTGCTGGAGGGACGTGGAGCAGGGAGCTGCTGGAGGGACGTGGAGCGGGGAGCTGCTGGAGGGATATGGGGCAGGAAGCTGTTGGAGGGACTAGTGCAATGAGTTGCTGGAAGGATACAGGGGCAGTGAGCTGCCAGAGTGATACAGCAGGGGTGATCTGCTGGATGGACACCAAGTGGGTGAGCTGCAGAGATGCAGGAAAATAGTGCTGAAGCGATGCAGGTAAGGATGGTGTTGGAGCGAAGATGCAGGGGGATTACGATGGTGAAACATAGGAAGATGGTGCAGAGGGGATGGTACTGAAGAGATGCAAGTGAAATGGCAATGGGGAGACATCAGGGGGATGGCATTGGAGAGACACAGGGGGTAATGACGCTGGTGAAATACAGGTTGATGTTGCAGGGAGAAGGCATTGGAGGGATGCAGGGGGAATGACGCTGGTGAAGCAGTTTAAGTGACCTAATATATTGTAGTCTCAGCAGGTGTCAGGAGTGCTAAGAAAGCATCTAAAATGTATTTCATACTACAGTATAATAGCCACTAAAGCTTCTGGGGGCTAGGTGACTCTCAGGCACATAGAGGTTTTACCTTGCTCTGGCACTTACAGTACCTTATTTGTGTTTCCAATGTGTACAGTATTTCAGTACCAATACATAAGAATACAGACAAAATGTTAAAGAACCGATTTCAAGGCCATGTGTAGTGTATTTGTGTTGGTTTTATATGTTTAGTTGAGAATTTGGTGGTTCTCTTATATACTGTATACACAAGTTGCTGCAAATAAATTGCACCTTGAAAACCTTTGGATACACGTTTCTTTATTTAATCCAATTCCACTTATTGAATTCTGACACCACTGCCTTTTGCTACTTTTTATAACTGTCTTTTTCTAAGGCTTGTTTATTACTTATTTATTTTTAGCAGTGGCTATTAAAATACTGTACCATTTAATATAAAGCGGTATACAATTTCATTTTATTATTTCCTCAGGTGCTACTTCCCCATTTTTATGATGATGGGCCTAATTCAGACCTGATCGTTATTGTGCGAAATCGCACAGTGGTCGATTATTGAATGACTGCGCATACGTATGCACCGCAATGTGCAGATGCGACCCCAAACAGCGAAAGAATCCTGCATTTTTTTTTTATTGCAGGCTTATTGACAGGAAGTGGGCATTTGTGGGTGGGTATCTGGACGTTTTCTGGGAGTGTCAAGAAAAACGCAGGCATGCCCAAACATTTTCAGGGCGGGTGTGTGACGTCCGCTCCGGCCCCGAACAGCCTGTATGTATCGCACAGAAGGAGTAAGTCCTGGGCTACGCACACATTGCACAAACTGTAAAAATCATTAGATGGTAAGCGAGTTGCAAACAGATTTGCAGATATCCGCTGTCTGGCGAAGTTTTTGCACACCGTATGCATACATTCGCACACTTGCACGAGGCAGGTTTTCACTCTCTATGGGCAGTGGCTATCTGATCGCAGACTTCTGCAAAAACGCAGATGAGCGATCAGGTCTGAATTAGGCCCAATATCCCCGATATTCCTTCCCATGTTACTGCATACTAGAGACACTTAGAGGCAGATTTAACAACGGGTGATATTCTTGTTATCACTCATTACGAATGATAAATGGTGCTCCTGTCAATCAGCTCCTGTCATATGTTTGAAAAATGACAGGAGCTGATTGGATGCAGCACCATTTATCATTCGCAACAAGTAATAACAAGAATATCAGTTGTTGTTAAATCTGAGCCCCTGGCCTAAGAGAAGTACTGTATTCATATAGATCCCTGTGTGGAAAGTGTTCATTTTCACTATATATCGCATCCTATTTTAAAAATTAGCCGATCTGTCAAATGGGGCAGGGACGTGGGAGGGACAAACAGGAGGGGGTGGGGCATAGGGAGTCAGCAGTTTAAAGGGACTTAGCAAATGCCACATCACTTCATTCATAGCCAGATTTAGGAGGGGATGCAGGGAATACTGTACCCCAGGCCCCCCTTTGTCAGTAGACCCCCATGCCAGAGCACACTGACATCATTACCCTTCCCTTTTATGCAACAACAGCTAGAGTGCTAGCAGGACAGTATGCATTGCATGCAGAGACACATCATGTTTCATCAGCTACCGACGGAGCATTCCGACTAGAGGACAGATAGGAGGGTGGAGAGAGCTGTTAGTGACACAGGGATCCCATCTTCTCTTCCTCCCTCACCTGGTTGTCTGAGTCCTGTGTTATCTATTGAGGGTCGAGAGAGAGAGAGAGAGAGACACACACACACACACACACACACACACATAGTTCTTCTGAGTCCTGTCCCAGTGTGTAAGTAATAAAGAAGCTGCTGCTAGTCTTGCATGTGTCAAGAGAATTATAGATTTAATTTTTCTATGTGCACTTTAAGGTTAAGTTGTCTTTGTTCCACTACAAGAAAGATAGGATTTTAATACCTACCGGTAAATCCTTTTCTCCTAGTCCGTAGAGGATGCTGGGGACTCCAAAAGGACCATGGGGTTTAGACGGGATCCGCAGGAGACATGGGCACACTATAAGACTTTGAATGGGTGTGAACTGGCTCCTCCCTCTATGCCCCTCCTCCAGACCTCAGTTATAGGAACTGTGCCCAGGGAGACGGACATTTCGAGGAAAAGGATTTTTGTTACACTAAGGGTGAGATACATGCCAGCTCACACCACAAACACACCGTACAACTGGATTAGCAGGAATACCAGATACAGTATGAACGAAAAACAGCAACAAGCTGAACATAACCGATACACAACCTTCGTGTAACCGAAAACAACAACTAACAATACAACTGCAAGTAACAGTCCGCACTGGGATGGGCACCCAGCATCCTCTACGGACTAGGAGAAAAGGATTTACCGGTAGGTATTAAAATCCTATTTTCTCTCACGTCCTAGAGGATGCTGGGGACTCCAAAAGAACCATGGGGTCTATATCAAAGCTCCAGACCGGGCGGGAGAGTGCGGACGACTCTGCAGCACCGAATGAGCAAACATAAGGTCCTCATCAGCCAGGGTATCAAACTTGTAGAACTTAGCAAAAGTGTTTGAACCCAACCACGTAGCTGCTCGGCAAAGTTGAAGTGCCGAGACCCCTCGGGCAGCCGCCCAAGATGAGCCCACCTTCCTGGTAGAATGGGCCTTCACTGACTTCGGCAACGGCAATCCAGCCGTAGAATGAGCGTGCTGAATCGCATTACAAATCCAGCCGTTCTGGCGACATAAATTTTCAAAACTCTCACGACATCGAGAGATTTTGGCACCGTCACGGCATCCGTAGCCACAGGCACCACAATAGGTTGATTTATGTGAAACAAAGACACCACCTTCGGCAGAAATTGTTGACGAGTCCTCAATTCCGCTCTATCCACATGGAAAATCAAATATGGGCTCTTGTGAGACAAAGCCGCCAATTCCGACACCCGTCTGGCGAACGCTAAGGCCAAAAGCATGACCACTTTCCAAGTGAGATATTTCAACTCAACCTTCCGCAAAGGTTCAAACCAGTGAGACATAAGAAATTGTAACACCACGTCAAGATCCCACTGTACCACAGGTGGCACAAACGGAGGATGGATATGCAGCACTCTCTTCACGAAAGTCTGAATTTCAGGAAGGGCGGCCAATTATTTTTTAAAGAAAATAGATAAAGCCGAAATCTGCACTTTGATGGAACCCAATTTCAGGCCTGCATCCACGCCTGCCTGCAAAAAATGGAGGAAACGACCCAGCTGAAATTCCTCCATAGGAGCTTTCTTTGCTTCACACCACGACACATATTTTCTCCAAATACGGTGATAATGCTTCGCCGTGACCTCCTTTCTAGCCTTAAGGAGAGTGGGGATGACTTCCCCGGGAATACCATTTCGAGCTAGGATTTGGCGTTCAACCTCCACGGCGTCAAACGCAGCCGCGGTAAGTCTTGAAATACGCATGGCCCCTGCAGTAACAGGTCCTCTCTGAGAGGAAGCGGCCAAGGATCTTCTATGAGCAATTCCTGAAGATCCGGATACCAGGCCCTCCGTGGCCAATCTGGAACCACGAGTACTGCCGGAACCATTGTTCGTCTTATGATCCTCAACACTTTTGGAATGAGAGGAAGTGGAGGGAACACATATACCGACTGAAACACCCACAGAGTCACCAGGGCGTCCACTGCACTGGCTTGGGGGGTCCCTTGACCTGGAACAATACCTCGGAAGCTTCTTGTTGAGGCAAGATGCCATCATGTCTATTTGAGGAATTCCCCAACGCCTTGTCACTTCTGCAAATACCTCTTGATGAAGAGCCCACTCTCCTGGATGGTGATCGTGTCTGCTGAGGAAGTCTGCTTCCCAGTTGTCCACGCCCAGAAGGAAGACTGCTGACAGAGCGCTCACGTGTTTTTCCGCCCAGCGGAGAACTCTTGTGACCTCCACCATCGCCGCTCTGCTCTTTGTTCCGCCCTGGCGGTTTACGTACGCCACCGCTGTTACATTGTCCGACTGAATCAGGACAGGTAGACCTCGAAGAAGGTGTTCCGCTTGCAGAAGGCCGTTGTAAATGACTCTTAACTCCAGAACGTTTATGTGGAGACAAGTTTCCTGGCTTGACCATTTTCCCTGGAAACTTCTTCCTTGTGCAACTGCTCCCCAGCCTCAGAGACTTGCATCCGTGGTCAGCAGGACCCAATCCTGGATCCCAAACCTGCATCCCTCTAGAAGGTGAAAACTTTGCAGCCACCACAGGAGAGAAATTCTGGTCCTGGAAGATAGACTTATTTTCTGGTGCATGTGCAGGTGAGACCCGGACCATTTGTCCAGCAGGTCCCACTGAAACACCCGGGCATGAAACCTGCCAAACGGAATGGCTTCGTAAGCCGCAACCATCTTCCCTAGCACTCGAGTGCACTGATAAATCGGCACTCTTGCCGGTTTCAGAATCTCCTTGACCATGCATTGGATTTCCAGAGCTTTTTCCGCCGGAAGAAACACTCTCTGCAGTTCCGTGTCCAGGATCATGGCCAAGAAAGGCAGCCGAGTTGTCGGAATCAACTGAGACTTTGGCAAATTTAGAATCCAACCATGATGTTGCAGAACCGTCAGGGAGAGTTCCACATTTCTTAGCAACAGCTCCTTCGATCTCGCCTTTATCAGTAGATCGTCCAAGTACGGGATAATTGTGACACCCTGCTTGTGTAGGAGTACCATCATTTCCGCCATCACTTTGGTGAAGATCCTAGGGGCCGTGGAAAGCCCAAACGGCAACGTCTGAAATTGGTAATGATAATCCTGCACCGCAAATCTCAGGAAAGCCTGATGTGGAGGATATATTAGGACGTGCAAGTAGGCATCTTTTATGTCGACTGACGCCATAAAATCCCCCCCTTCTAGACTGGAGATCACTGCCCGAAGAGATTCCATCTTGAACTTGAAAGTTTTTAAATACAGATTGAAGGATTTTAAGTTCAGGATCGGTCTGACCGAGCCGTCCGGCTTTGGCACGACAAAGTGGCTCGAATAAAACCCTTCTCCCCGTTGGGACGGGGGTACCGGGAAAATGACACTCTGGAGACACAGCTTTTGTATCACAGCATTCACTACCTCCCTTTCTCGGATAGAAACTGGCAAGGCTGACTTGAAAAATCGGTGGGGGGGGGGGGGCACCTCCTGAAACTCCAGTTTGTACCCTTGAGACACTATGTTTAACATCCAAGGATCTAGGCCCGAGTGAAACCAGACCTGACTGAAGAGTCGGAGACGCGCCCCCACCGGCACAGTCTCCCGTAAGGGAGCCCCAGCGTCATGCGGTGGACTTGGCAGAGGCCGGGGAAGACTTTTGGTCCTGGTAGCCTCACACAGCAGGCAACCTTTTTCCCCTTCCTATGCCTTTTGAAGCAAGTAAGGACGAGCCTCTTCCTTTTTTGTATTTATTAGGCCGAAAGGACTGCATCTGATAATGGGGTGCCTTTTTCTGTTGTGCTGGAACATAAGGAAGAAAAGATGATTTACCCGCTGTAGCAGTAGACACCAGGTCAGCGAGGCCGTCACCAAACAAGACACTACCTTTATAAGGGAGAGCTTCCATAGCTTTCTTCGAGTCGGCATCAGCATTCCATTGATGAATCCACAGCGCTCTCCTGGCTGAGACTGCAATGGCATTGGCCCTTGATCCCAAGAGGCTAATATCCCTCGCTGCATCCTTTAGGTAAGCTGCAGCGTCCCTGATATAACAGAGAGTCAAAAGAATGTTATCCCTATCCAGGGTATCCATGTCAGATGCCAAATTTTCAGCCCACTTAGCAATAGCACTACTCACCCAAGCCGACGCCACGGCAGGTCTGAAGAGTGCACCCATAGTGACATAAATGGCCTTTAATGTCGTTTCCTGCTTACGATCCGCAGGATCCTTGAGGGCAGCAGTGTCGAGAGACGGAAGCGCTACCTTCTTGGATAGCCGGGACAGAACCTTGTCCACATTGGGAGATGACTCCCACTTTTCCCTGTCGTCAGGGAGGAAAGGATATGCCATAAAAATTCTCTTGGGAATCTGCCACCTTTTATCAGGCGATTCCCAAGCCTTTTCCCAAAGAGCGTTCAGTTCATGAGGGGGGAAACGTCACCTCAGGTTTCTTTCCCTTATACAAACAAACCCTTGTATCAGGAACAGCATGTACTTCAGAAATATGTAAAACATCTTTAATAGCCACAATCATGTACTGAATACTCTTAACCAATTTTGGATGTAAACTGGCCTCACTATAGTCGACACTGGAGTCAGAGTCCGTGTCGGTATCCGTATCAGCTATTTGGGTAAATGAACGCTTTTGTGACCCTGAGGGGACCTGTACCTGGGATAAGGCGTCCTCCATGGATTTTCTCCACGTTTGTGTCTGAGAATCAGATTTATCCAGCCTCTTAGACAATAACGCCACATTTGCATTCAATGTACTCAACATATTCACCCAATCAGCAGTCGGCGGTGCCGACAGAGTCACTCCCAAATCCTTCTCTGCGCCCCCAGTAACTTCCTCCGGGGAGGAGCACTCAGCCTCAGACATGTTGACACACCGTACCGACACTCACACTGGCTATAGGGGATAGACCCACAGGGAAGCCTGTTAGAGAAAACACAGAGGGAGTATACCAGCTCACACCCCAGCGCCCATATAATACTGACAAATAATATATGATGTCTGCGCTGTTTAAATATCAACAAATTACTGTGCCCCCCCCCCCCGTTTTGCTCCCTGTACTTGATAAGGAGAGTGGAGGTCCGGGCCAGAGTCTCTGCAATGTCTGTGAAGAGAGAAAATAGCGCTGGTAAGCTGTGAGGGCTAAGCCACGCCCCCCTCCCGCCGCGCTGCAGTCCCGCTCAATTTCAAATATTTATACTGGCGGGGGCTTATATTTAGTGCCTAGGCACTTATTATATGTCTTTCTGCCAGTTTTATAGCCTCAGTAACATGCTGCCCAGGGCGCCCCCCTGCGCCCTGTGAGTGCCGTTGGAAGTATGTGTGGGAGCATGGGGCGCAGCGCGACCGCTGTGCTGTACCTCGTTACCGAAGTCTTCTGCCGTCACTGAAGTCTTCTTTCTTCTGTATACTCACCTGGCTTCTTTCTTCTGGCTTCTGTGAGGGGGTTGACGGCGCGGCTCCGGGAACAAGCAGCTAGGTGCACCAAGTGATCGAACCCTCTGGAGCTAATGGTGTCCAGTAGCCTAAGAAGCAGAGCCTTTAACTCAGAAGAAGTAGGTCTGGAGCCCTCTGGAGCTAATGGTGTCCAGTAGCCTAAGAAGCAAAGCCTTTAACTCAGAAGAAGTAGGGCTGCTTCTCTCCCCTCAATCCCACGAAGCAGGGAGCCTGTTGCCAGCAGGTCTCCCTGAAAATAAAAAACCTAACAGAAAGTCTTTTCAGAGAAACTCAGGAGAGCTCCCCTAGTGTGTGTCCAGTCTCTCTGGGCACACAATCTAACTGAGCTCTCGAGGAGGGGCACAGTGTGAGGAGCCAGGTCACACCCATTCAAAGTCTTATAGTGTGCCCATGTCTCCTGCGGATCCGGTCTATACCCCATGGTCCTTTTGGAGTCCCCAGCATCCTCTAGGACGTAAGATACATTTTATAAAATAGTTGTCTTTCAATTAGGTGGCGCTATAACCTTTACCAGAAGGGATAAAATGCTGTCTACCTGGACTTCCCTCTTAATTTATGATTGCAATCACCTGTGTTGAAGCACCTTCTTATCAATAAAATAGTTCAACACAGGTGACACAAATCATATATTCAATGGGAAGTCCAAGTAGAGAGCATTATGTCACTCCTGTAAAGGGTCATATTGGGAGGTATGCACAATCTATTATACACCCCCCTTCCACCAGGGGCCCCCTGTCTTAAGTGACCCGAGTACTCCCAATTTTTAATCTGGCCCTGACTTCATTAACATAAATACTTTCTGGGAAACTCTTTGGTGCACCAGTAACACAGTGAGCAGGGGCTGATATTTTTCGCTGCCACTCCCTGGGATCCTTTGATTGGCTAGAGCATGAAAAGGGGACGGGGCTTCTATGAATCACTCTCCCCATACTTGTGTTTGGGGACGCGATATGTACACTTATTCAAGGGCACTGCTGGAGAAAGCTGACATTTGACAGCCGATGCATTGCACCGGGGCGCGCAATTCTGAAGGGGCCCGAGCCGGCAGCATTATCAATACTACTGAGTCTAATTGACTCATTATAGTAGCCGTCACAGTGGACTCATAATTAAAGAGGCAGAACTGAAATCCGGTCGGAGTAGAGGGAGGGGAAACCATCTCCTCCTCATAGGGGCCAGGACAGCTTCCCCAGGACCGGGCGGTGGCCCGCCCCTTTCTTCTTATCTCTACCGTTACGCTGTACCACCTGCCTTCACCTCTACTCTGCTGCTCTCTCACCTGCTTGCAGTACCACCAGCTCTCCATTCTACCTGTCACCCTCTCTCCTGCTCTCTCCCATCCAGACGGACCATGCAAGCCCCCTCCTTCCATTCTATCCTGCTTCCCTCTCTCATGCTCTCTCCCATCCAGACGGACCATGCAAGCCCCCTCCTTCCATTCTATCCTGCTTCCCTCTCTCATGCTCTCTCCCATCCAGACGGACCATGCAAGCCCCCTCCTTCCATTCTATCCTGCTTCCCTCTCTCATGCTCTCTCCCATCCAGACGGACCATGCAAGCCCCCTCCTTCCATTCTATCCTGCTTCCCTCTCTCATGCTCTCTCCCATCCAGACGGACCATGCAAGCCCCCTCCTTCCATTCTATCCTGCTTCCCTCTCTCATGCTCTCTCCCATCCAGACGGACCATGCAAGCCCCCTCGTTCCAATTCTACCCTGCTTCCCTCTCTCATGCTCTCTCCCATCCAGACGGACCATGCCTGCGCCCTCCTTCCATTCTACCTTGCCGCCCTCTCTCCCATCCAAAGGGACTATGCCTGCGCCCTCCTTCCATTCTACCCTGCCGCCCTCTCTCCCATCCAGAGGGACCATGCCTGCGCCCTCCTTCCATTCTACCCTGCCACCCTCTCTCCCACCCAGAGGGACTACGCCTGCGCCCTCCTTCCATTCTACCCTAAAGCCCTCTCTCCCATCCAAAGGGACCATGCCAGCCCCATCCTTCCATTCTACCCTGCTTCCCTCTCTCCAGCTCTCTTCCATCCAGAGGGACCATGCCTTCGCCCTCTTTCCATTCTACCCTGCCGCTCTCTCTTCTCCTCCCTCCCATCCAGAGGGACCATGACCCTATTGCCCTCTCTCCTGCTCTCTCCCATCCAGAGGGACCATGCTCGTCCCCTCCTTCCATTCTAATCTGTCTGCAGCTCCATAGAACAGAGGAGCTGGTTGGTACATATGGAGGGGACTGGGGATGTTCTAAAGTTATTGTGGGGTGGGGAGTGTAGTGTAGTGTGCCAATGTAGCGCTGTGCATGGGGAGTTGTAGTGTAGTGATGTAGCGCTGAGCATAGGGGGGATGTAGTGTAGTGAAATAGCGCTGCGCATAAGGGGGATGTAGTGTAGTGATGCAGCACTGTGCATGGGGGATGTAGTGTAGTGATGTAGTGCTGTGCATGGGGGGGATGTAGTGTAGTGATGTAGCGATGCGCATAAGGGGGATGTAGTGTAGTGATGCAGCACTGTGCATAGGGGGATGTAGTGTAGTTATGTATGCTGCGCATAGGGGTGATGTAGTGTAGCGCAGAGCTTGGGGGATGTAGTGTAATGTTGTAGTGCATAGGACAGCGGGATATAATGCAGCATATAGGGGGATGTACTGTAGTGATGAAGTGCAGCATAAAGGTGGGTGTAGTGATGTAGTGCAGCAATGTAGTGTAGTAAGGTAGTGCAGTGTAGAGAGATGTAGTGTAGTGTTGTAGTGCAGGTACACATTGCTTTGGAGGGGGCACAGGCTCTCTTTGCTAACCACCTCGTTTTTCTTTAGCGTGATGGGGGCCGAAAGCATACTGTATTTTTGCACCTGGACCCCCCACTTGTTAGTTCCGTCACTGCAATTAAATGCCCAGTTAGCACTGATAAAGGGCTTTCACTGCTCCATGAATAGACACCCTCATGTAGTAACTCACAATGACCAGATGTTTTCCAAAATATGCTTGAAGAATGACAGCAATAATCTAATTAGTTGCGGAAACACAGTAGTGCTAATGTGATTATTAAATAAATCCTACGGAGTATATAATGAAAAAGGAAGATGAAAGGAAAACAAAAAAAATCTGAATTTCATGTATGCATACAGTAGAGTAGTTACAGTAAGTGCTGTTAGAGTAGATTTCTTGTATCATTTCCCAAATGTTGTATAAAGTTTTTATTCAGCGTTGCTCGTTCTTACCAGTGCTCAGTCTCGTGTCCCTCCCACATAGCGCGGAGTACCGGTGCTGCACATCAGCCAGCAGAGCAGAGTACACGTGTCCCAGATGTGGAGCTGCGTTCACATAGAATATCGGGGTGGTGAGAAGATGCGGCCGTGCGTTTCGGCCATCCCCGTACCCGGCCTTGCTCACAAGCGTTAACAAGCTGCACTTTCGCAGACTACGGACAATTTGCCATTTACCAAAATACCACATTTTATCGATGGCCTAATCGTTCAAATATCAAATTCATTAAGTAAATGTGCTTTGATTACATTTACTCTACAGCATAAACAAGATGTAGGATTCAAAATAATTGCTATTTACTAGGTGTCATCAGAAGCATGACCAATACTTGACCTTCGAAGTGCTTGCTGAACTATAATAACCGGGTTGGTTCTATATCGGAGGGGCTGAAGGGACCTTGTGACGTATTGAGGGGAGGAGCTACGTCACCAGGGGGAGGAGCTACGGGCGAACAGGGTACCCGAAAAGTACCCTCGCGGGCTCGCTTCGCTCGCCACGCTTCGGGCACGGTGGCTCGCTCCGCTCCGCTTCGCTCACCACCTAATTACTAAAGGTAATAGTTGGTGGCGTGGATAGTAGAGGAACTATCCCGCTGGCCTAGCTCCTCCCCCTTGCGTCGTAACTCCTCCCCCTTACGGAAAAGGTCCCTTAGCCCACTTGATTCTAGCATCTACCATAATTAACAGTGCCCCTGCTGCTACGAGTCCGACCGGTAACCATTTAGGTTTCGGCCACCGGGGAGCCATGCAATGAACGCACTTGCTGTAAAGGACTTCAGTTACAGACGGTGCCGGTTACAGTGACAGCATGTTTGTCAGAAACATTTTCCGTATAACGAGTTTCCAACCTTGCCCTTATTAAACATGGCCGCGTTGCGTTTTCCCCCTCCCACCGGAAATCGTAAGGAAGGCGAGTGACGGACGGTGGCAGTGACTTTATACTGTTATGGCGCTCTCCAGGGTTGCTTTGCTAGGGCTACGAGCTGGCCATGGTCGGGTTCAGACAAAGTGCAAATTGCGCTCCTATAGCAGTAAGTACAATATCGGGATCTAGGAAGCTTTCTCCTTTCCAGTTACTCTGATGCCATATGAAGTTTGTTGCTCACATGTTAATTTGCCCTTCAAGCATTTCCCTGCTATCTGCTTATAAGCAATGCTGCGTCCTGTTCATGGCGTGTGAACCAAAAGTGGAGTATTGCTGGAAATGTAACAGTGACTATATGGGACAAGCGCTGCTGGCAGCTCTATCTGCAATATTTTAGAGAAAGTTTGTGCCAGTAATTAGGTTTCTTCAATTTCCCCTGTATTGGCAAGTGATGGAATTCAACAGCTACTTACTCTGTGGACAATAATGTCTAAATTGAATGATGAGCTGCAGTCTTTCATTTATTTTTATTTACATCTGTTGTTCCTTATCAGTAATGCTGGGTACACACTATCGGCCGTTCCATTGAACGGGTGATATATCTGTAGAGCATTCACAGGTGTGTATACCTGATATGTCTGAACAATATTGTTCACAGACATATCTGGTCAACCCTGCAACACAGCCAATGCCAATTTCTCTAACGTCCTAGTGGATGCTGGGGACTCCGTAAGGACCATGGGGAATAGACGGGCTCCGCAGGAGACAGGGCACTCTAAGAAAGAATTAGGACTACTGGTGTGCACTGGCTCCTCCCTCTATGTCCCTCCTCCAGACCTCAGTTAGAATCTTGGTAGATGCTAGAATCAAGTGGGCTAAGGGACCTTTTCCGTCTGGGGGAGGAGCCCGGACAGAGATGGGTGCACTTTAGTGAGCTCTCCTGAGCTTGCTAATAAGAAAGTATTTTGTTAGGTTTTTTTATTTTCAGAGAGCTCTGCTGGCAACAGACTCTCTGCTACGTGGGACTGAGGGGAGAGAAGCAGACCTAACTGCGGATAGGTCATGCTTCTTAGGCTACTGGACACCATTAGCTCCAGAGGGATCGAACACAGGAACGCACCCTTGGTCGTCCGATCCCGGAGCCGCGCCGCCGTCCCCCTCGCAGAGCCAGAAGACAGAAGCCGGCGAGAGAAGCAAGAAGACTTCAAAATCGGCGGCAGAAGACTCCTGTCTTCATATGAGGTAGCGCACAGCACTGCAGCTGTGCGCCATTGCTCCCACATTAAACCCACACACTCCGGTTACTGTAGGGTGCAGGGCGGGGCGCCCTGGGCAGCAATTGAGTACCTCTTGGCATAATAGGGCATATATACAGTTGGGCACTGTATATATGCATGAGCCCCCGCCATTATTTTACACAAAATCGCGGGACAGAAGCCTGCCGCTGAGGGGGCGGGGCTTCTTCAGCACTCACCAGCGACATTTTCTCTCCACAGCTCCGCTGAGAGGAAGCTCCCCAGGCTCTCCCCTGCAGAATCACGGTAGAAAGAGGGTAAAAAGAGAGGGGGGGCACATAAATTTAGCGCAAAATCATTAATACAGCAGCTACTGGGTAAACACTAAGTTACTGTGTAATTCCTGGGTTATATAGCGCTGGGGTGTGTGCTGGCATACTCTCTCTCTGTCTCTCCAAAAGGCCTTGTGGGGGTTCTGTCCTCAAATAGAGCATCCCCTGTGTGTGTGGTGTGTTGGTACGCTTGTGTCGACATGTTTGACGAGGAAGGCTATGTGGAAGCAGAGCATTTGCAGATGAATGTGGTGTCTCCGCCGACGGCGCCGACACCTGATTGGATGGATATATGGAAGGTGTTAAATGATAATGTAAACTCCTTGCATAAAAGGTTGGATAAAGCTGAAGCCTTGGGACAGTCAGGGTCTCAACCCATGCCTGATCCTACAGCGCAGAGGCCGTCAGGGTCTCTGAAGCGCCCACTATCCCAGATTGTTGACACGGATTCTGACTCCAGTGTCGATGGCGATGATGCAAAGTTGCAGCCTAAAATGGCTAAAGCCATCCGCTACATGATTATAGCAATGAAGGATGTATTGCACATTTCAGAGGAAAACCCTGTCCCTGACAAGAGGGTTTATATGTTTGGGGAAAAAAAGGCAAGAAGTGACTTTTCCCCCTTCACATGCGTTAAATGAGTTATGTGAAAAAGCTTGGGATTCTCCTGATAGGAAAGTGCAGATTTCCAAACGGTTACTTATGGCGTATCCTTTCCCGCCAACGGACAGGTTACGATGGGAATCCTCCCCTAGGGTAGACAAAGCTTTGACACGCTTATCTAAGAAGGTGGCCCTGCCATCACAGGATACGGCCACCCTAAAAGATACTGCGGATAGGAAGCAGGAAGGTACCCTGAAGTCCGTTTATACACATTCAGGTACCCTACTGAGGCCGGCAATTGCGTCGGCCTGGATGTGTAGTGCTGTAGCAGCATGGACAGATACTCTGTCTGAGGAACTTGATACCTTGGACAAGGATACTATATTACTGACCCTGCGGCATATAAAAGACGCTGTCCTATATATGAGGGATGCCCAGAGAGACATTTGCCTACTGAGCTCTAGAATAAATGCAATGTCAATTTCTGCCAGAAGGGTCCTGTGGACTCTGCAATGGACAGGTGATGCCGACTCAAAAAAGCACATGGAGGTTTTACCTTATAAGGGTGAGGAATTGTTTGGGGACGGTCTCTCGAACCTAGTTTCCACAGCTACGGCTGGTAAGTCAAATTTTTTGCCATATATTCCCTCACAACCTAAGAAAGCACCGTATTACCAAATGCAGTCCTTTCGATCGCAAAGAGGCAAGAAAGTCCGAGGTGCGTCTTTTCTTGCCAGAGGCAGGTGTAGAGGAAAGAGGCTGCACAATACAGCTAGTTCCCAGGAACAGAAGTCCTCCCCGGCATCCACTAAGTCCACCGCATGACGCTGGGGCTCCACAGGTGGAGCCAGGAGCGGTGGGGGCGCGTCTCCGAAATTTCAGCCACCAGTGGGTTCGCTCACAGGTGGATCCCTGGGCTATACAGATTGTGTCTCAGGGATACAAGCTGGAATTCGAAGTGATGTCCCCTCACCGTTACCTCAAATCGGCCCTGCCAGCTTCCCACATAGAAAGGGAAGTAGTGTTAGCGGCAATTCACAAATTATATCTCCAGCAGGTGGTGGTACAGGTTCCCCTCCCTCAACAGGGAAGGGGTTACTATTCCACAATGTTTGTGGTTCCGCAACCGGACGGTTCGGTCAGACCCATATTGAATTTAAAATCCCTGAACATTTACCTGAAAAGGTTCAAGTTCAAGATGGAATCGCTCAGGGCAGTCATTGCGAGCCTGGAAGAGGGGGATTTTATGGTGTCTCTGGACATAAAGGATGCTTACCTGCATGTCCCCATTTATCCACCTCATCAGGAGTACCTCAGATTTGTGGTACAGGACTGTCATTACCAATTCCAGACGTTGCCGTTTGGTCTGTCCACGGCACCGAGAATATTTACCAAGGTAATGGCGGAAATGATGGTGCTTCTGCGAAAGCAAGGAGTTACAATTATCCCATACTTGGACGATCTCCTCATAAAGGCGAGGTCCAGAGAGCAGTTGCTGATCAGCGTAGCACACTCTCGGGAGGTGTTACAACAGCACGGCTGGATTCTGAATATTCCAAAGTCGCAGCTGATTCCTACGACGAGACTGCCCTTCCTGGGCATGATTCTGGACACAGACCAGAAAAAGGTGTTTCTCCCGGAGGAGAAGGCCCAGGAGCTCGTGACTCTGGTCAGAGACCTGGTGTCGGTGCATCAATGCACGCGAGTCCTGGGAAAGATGGTGGCGTCATACGAAGCCATTCCCTTCGTCAGGTTCCATGCGAGGACCTTTCAGTGGGATCTGTTGGACAAGTGGTCCGGGTCGCATCTTCAGATGCATCGGCTGATCACCCTATCCCCCAGGGCCAGGGTGTCTCTTCTGTGGCGGCTGCAGAGTGCTCACTTTCTCGAGGGCCGCAGGTTCGGCATACAGGACTTGGGTCCTGGTGACCTCGGATGCAAGCCTCCGAGGGTGGGGGGCAGTCACTCAGGGAAGAAACTTCCAGGGGCTGTGGTCAAGTCAGGAGACTTGTCTGCACATCAATATCCTGGAACTAAGGGCCATATACAACGCCCTAAGTCAAGCGGAGCCTCTGCTTCGCAACCAACCGGTGCTGATTCAGTCAGACAACATCACCGCAGTGGCTCATGTAAACCGCCAGGGCGGCACAAGAAGCAGGGTGGCGATGGCAGAAGCCACCAGAATTCTTCGCTGGGCGGAGAATCACGTGCAAGCACTGTCAGCAGTGTTCATTCCGGGAGTGGACAACTGGGAAGCAGACTTCCTCAGCAGGCACGACCTCCACCCGGGAGAGTGGGGACTTCATCAAGAAGTCTTCACACAGATTACAAATCGATGGGAACTGCCACAGGTGGACATGATGGCATCCCGCCTCAACAAAAAGCTACAACGGTATTGCGCCAGGTCAAGAGACCCTCAGGCGATAGCTGTGGACGCACTAGTGACACCGTGGGTGTTCCAATCGGTTTATGTGTTTCCTCCTCTTCCTCTCATACCCAAGGTGCTGAGAATCGTAAGAAAAAGAGGAGTGAGAACAATACTCATTGTACGGGATTGGCCAAGAAGGACTTGGTATCCGGAACTGCAAGAAATGCTCACAGAGGACCCATGGCCTCTGCCTCTCAGACAGGATCTGTTGCAACAGGGGCCCTGTCTGTTACAAGACTTAACGCGGCTGCGTTTGACGGCATGGCGGTTGAACGCCGGATCCTAGCGGAGAAAGGCATTCCAGATGAAGTTATTCCTACGCCGATAAAGGCTAGGAAGGACGTGACAGCAAAACATTATCACCGTATATGGCGAAAATATGTTGCTTGGTGTGAGGCCAGGAAGGCCCCTACCTAGGAATTCCAGCTGGGCCGTTTCCTTCACTTCCTACAGTCGGGAGTGACTATGGGCTTAAAATTAGGGTCCATCAAGGTCCAGATTTCGGCCCTATCCATTTTCTTTCAAAAGGAACTGGCTTCTCTACCTGAAGTTCAGACGTTTGTAAAGGGAGTGCTGCAACTTCAGCCCCCTTTCTCTGACGTCCTAGTGGATGCTGGGAACTCCGTAAGGACCATGGGGAATAGCGGCTCCGCAGGAGTCTGGGCACAACTAAAAGAACGCTTTTAGACTACCTGGTGTGCACTGGCTCCTCCCACTATGACCCTCCTCCAAGCCTCAGTTAGATTTTTGTGCCCGGCCGAGCTGGATGCACACTAGGGGCTCTCCTGAGCTCTTAGAAAGAAAGTATATTTTAGGTTTTTTATTTTACAGTGAGACCTGCTGGCAACAGGCTCACTGCAACGAGGGACTAAGGGGAGAAGAAGCGAACCTACCTGCTTGCAGCTAGCTTGGGCCTCTTAGGCTACTGGACACCATTAGCTCCTGAGGGATCGACCGCATGGAACTGGCCTTGGTGTTCGGTCCCGGAGCCGCGCCGCCGTCCCCCTTACAGAGCCAGAAGCAAGAAGAAGTCCGGAAAATCGGCGGCATGAAGACTTCTGTCTTCACCAAGGTAGCGCACAGCACTGCAGCTGTGCGCCATTGCTCCTCATACACACTTCACACTCCGGTCACTGAGGGTGCAGGGCGCTGGGGGGCGCCCTGAGCAGCAATAAAAACACCTTGGCTGGCAAAACAATCACAATATATAGCCCCAGAGGCTATATATGTGATAATTACCCCTGCCAGAATCCTTAAAAAAGCGGGAGAAAAGTCAGCGAAAAAGGGGCGGAGCTATCTCCCTCAGCACACTGGCGCCATTTCTCCCTCACAGCTCCGCTGGAAGGAAGCTCCCTGGCTCTCCCCTGCAGTCTACACTACAGAAAAGGGTAAAAAAGAGAGGGGGGGCACTAAATTTAGGCGCAGTAAATATTATAGCAGCTATAGGGGACATAATTCAGTTAGTCCCTGCATTATATAGCGCTCTGGTATGTGCTGGCATACTCTCTCTCTGTCTCCCCAAAGGGCTTCTGTGGGGTCCTGTCCTCTGTTAGAGCATTCCCGGTGTGTGTGCGATGTGTCGGTACGGCTGTGTCGACATGTTTGATGAGGAAAATTATGTGGAGGCGGAGCAGATGCCTATAGAAGTGATGTCACCCCCTGCGGGGCAGACACCTGAGTGGATGGTTTTATGGAAGGAATTACGTGCAAGTGTCGACTCCTTACACAAAAAATTTGACGACATGCCAAATGCGGGACAGCCGGCTTCTCAGCTCGTGCCTGCCCAGGTGTCTCAAAGGCCATCAGGGGCTCTAAAACACCCGCTACCTCAGATGGCAGACGCAGATGTCGACACGGATACTGATACCAGTGTCGACGACGATGAGTCTAATCTAATGTCCACTAGGGCCATTCGTTGCATGATTGAGGCAATGAAAGAGGTGTTACACATTTCGGATATAAACCCAGGTACCACTAAAAAGGGTATTATGTTTGGGGAGAAAAAACTACCCGTAGTTTCTCTGACGTCCTAGTGGATGCTGGGGACTCCGTCAGGACCATGGGGATTAGCGGCTCCGCTGGAGACAGGGCACAAAAATAAAGCTTTAGGATCAGGTGGTGTGCACTGGCTCCTCCCCCTATGACCCTCCCAGTTAGGTTTTTGTGCCCGTCCGAGCAGGGTGCAATCTAGGTGGCTCTCCTAAAGAGCTGCTTAGAAAAAGTTTTTAGGTTTTTTATTTTACAGTGAGTCCTGCTGGCAACAGGCTCACTGCAACGAGGGACTTAGGGGAGAAGAAGTGAACTCACCTGCGTGCAGGATGGATTGGCTTCTTAGGCTACTGGACACCATTAGCTCCAGAGGGATCGAACACAGGCCCAGCCATGGAGTCCGGTCCCGGAGCCGCGCCGCCGACCCCCTTGCAGATGCCGAAAAGTGAAGAGGTCCAGAAACCGGCGGCAGAAGACTTTTCAGTCTTCATGAGGTAGCGCACAGCACTGCAGCTGTGCGCCATTGTTGTCACACACTTCACACCAGCGGTCACGGAGGGTGCAGGGCGCTGCGGGGGGTGCCCTGGGCAGCAATGAGAATACCTTGTTCTGGCTAAAAAATACATCACATATAGCCCCTGGGGCTATATGGATGTATTTAACCCCTGCCAGGTCTCACAAACACCGGAGAAGAGCCTGCCGAAATAGGGGGCGGGGCCTATCTCCTCAGCACACAGCACCATTTTCCTGCTCAGCTCCGCTGCGAGGAAGGCTCCCAGGACTCTCCCCTGCACTGCACTACAGAAACAGGGTAAAACAGAGAGGGGGGGGCACTTTTTTGGCGTTTTTTGATATATTAAGCTGCTATAAGGGAGACAACACTTCTATAGGGTTGTTCCTATATATTTATAGCGCTTGGGTGTGTGCTGGCAAACTCTCCCTCTGTCTCCCCAAAGGGCTAGTGGGGTCCTGTCTTCGATAAGAGCATTCCCTGTGTGTCTGCTGTGTGTCGGTACGTGTGTGTCGACATGTATGAGGACGATGTTGGTGTGGAGGCGGAGCAATTGCCGGTAATGGTGATGTCACTCCCTAGGGAGTCGACACCGGAATGGATGGCTTTGTTTATGGAATTACGTGATAATGTCAGCACATTACAAAAATCAGTTGACGACATGAGACGGCCGGCAAACCAGTTAGTACCTGTACAGGCGTCTCAGACACCGTCAGGGGCTGTAAAACGCCCTTTACCTCAGTCGGTCGACACAGACCCAGACACGGACACCGAATCTAGTGTCGACGGTGAAGAAACAAACGTATTTTCCAGTAGGGCTACACGTTATATGATCACGGCAATGAAGGAGGCTTTGCATATCTCTGATACTGCATGTACCACAAAAAGGGGTATTATGTGGGGTCTGAAAAAACTACCTGTAGTTTTTCCTGAATCAGACGAATTGAATGAAGTGTGTGATGAAGCGTGGGTTAACCCCGATAGAAAACTGCTAATTTCAAAGAAGTTATTGGCATTATATCCTTTCCCGCCAGAGGTTAGGGCGCGCTGGGAAACACCCCCTAGGGTGGATAAGGCGCTCACACGCTTATCAAAACAAGTGGCGTTACCGTCTCCTGAAACGGCCGCCCTCAAGGATCCAGCGGATAGGAGGCTGGAAACTACCCTGAAAAGTATATACACTCATACTGGTGTTATACTGCGACCAGCCATCGCCTCTGCATGGATGTGCAGTGCTGGGGTGGTTTGGTCGGATTCCCTGACTGAAAATATTGATACCCTAGATAGGGACAGTATTTTATTGACTTTAGAGCAATTAAAGGATGCTTTTCTTTATATGCGAGATGCTCAGAGGGATATTTGCACTCTGGCATCGAGAGTAAGTGCGATGTCCATATCTGCCAGAAGAAGTTTATGGACGCGACAATGGTCAGGTGATGCGGATTCCAAACGGCATATGGAAGTATTGCCGTATAAGGGGGAGGAATTATTTGGGGTCGGTCTATCGGATTTGGTGGCCACGGCAACAGCCGGGAAATCCACCTTTTTACCTCAGGTCCCCTCCCAACAGAAAAAGACACCGTCTTTTCAGCCGCAGTCCTTTCGTTCCTATAGGAACAAGCGGGCGAAAGGACAGGCATATTTGCCCCGAGGCAAAGGAAAGGGTAAGAGAGTGCACCAAGCAGCTTCTTCCCAGGAGCAGAAGCCCCCCCCGGCTTCTGCAAAGCCCTCAGCATGACGTTGGGGCTTTACAAGCGGACTCAGGGGCGGTGGGGGGTCGACTCAAGAATTTCAGCGCACAGTGGGCTCACTCACAGGTGGACCCCTGGATCCTGCAGATAGTATCTCAGGGTTACAGTTTGGAATTCGAGAAGTCTCCCCCTCGCCGGTTCCTAAAGTCTGCTCTGCCAACGTCTCCCTCAGACAGGGCGACGGTATTGGAAGCGATTCACAAGCTGTATTCTCAGCAGGTGATAGTCAAGGTACCCCTCCTACAACAGGGAAAAGGGTATTTCTCTATCGTCCTAAGTGGATGCTGGGGTTCCTGAAAGGACCATGGGGAATAGCGGCTCCGCAGGAGACAGGGCACAAAAAAGTAAAGCTTTTACCAGATCAGGTGGTGTGCACTGGCTCCTCCCCCTATGACCCTCCTCCAGACTCCAGTTAGATTTTTGTGCCCGGCCGAGAAGGGTGCAATCTAGGTGGCTCTCCTAAAGAGCTGCTTAGAGAAAGTTTAGCTAGGTTTTTTATGTTACAGTGATTCCTGCTGGCAACAGGATCACTGCAGCGAGGGACTGAGGGGAGAAGGAGTCAACTCACCTGCGTGCAGGATGGATTGGCTTCTTGGCTACTGGACATCAAGCTCCAGAGGGACGATCACAGGTACAGCCTGGATGGTCACCGGAGCCGCGCCGCCGGCCCCCTTGCAGATGCTGAAGACAGAAGAGGTCCAGAATCGGCGGCTGAAGACTCCTGCAGTCTTCTAAAGGTAGCGCACAGCACTGCAGCTGTGCGCCATTTTCCTCTCAGCACACTTCACACAACAGTCACTGAGGGTGCAGAGCGCTGGGGGGGGCGCTCTGAGAGGCAAATAAAAACCTTATTAGAGGCAAAAAATACCTCACATATAGCCCACAGAGGCTATATGGAGATATTTAACCCCTGCCTAACTTCAAAAATAGCGGGAGACGAGCCCGCCGAAAAAGGGGCGGGGCCTATCTCCTCAGCACACAGCGCCATTTTCTCTCACAGAAAAGCTGGAGAGAAGGCTCCCAGGCTCTCCCCTGCACTGCACTACAGAAACAGGGTTAAAACAGAGAGGGGGGGCACTGATTTTGGCGATATTGTGTATATATATAAAAGATGCTATAAGGGAGAAACACTTATATAAGGTTGTCCCTATATAATTATAGCGTTTTTGGTGTGTGCTGGCAGACTCTCCCTCTGTCTCCCCAAAGGGCTAGTGGGTCCTGTCCTCTGTCAGAGCATTCCCGGTGTGTGTGCTGTGTCGGTACGTGTGTCGACATGTATGAGGACGATGTTGGTGAGGAGGCGGAGAAATTGCCTGTAATGGTGATGTCACTCTCTAGGGAGTCGACACCGGAATGGATGGCTTATTTAGAGAATTACGTGAGAATGTCAACACGCTGCAAGGTCGGTTGACGACATGAGACGGCCGACAATCTATTAGGACCGGTCCAGGCGTCTCAGAAACACCGTCAGGGGTTTTAAAAACGCCCATTTACCTCAGTCGGTCGACACAGACACAGACACGGACACTGAATACAGTGTCGACGGTGAATAAACAAACGTATTTCTCATTAGGGCCACACGTTAAGGGCAATGAAGGAGGTGTTACGTGTTTCTGATACTACAAGTACCACAAGAAAGGGTATTATGTGGGAGTGAAAAAACTACCTGTAGTTTTTCCTGAATCAGATAAAATAAAATGAAGTGTGTGATGATGCGTAGGGTTACCCCGATAGCAAATATTGGCGTTATACCCTTTCCCGCCAGAAATTAGGGTACGTTGGGAAACACCCCTTAGGGTGATAAGGCGCTCACACGCTTATCAAGTGGCGTTACCGTCTCCAGATACGGCCGCCCTCAAGGAGCCAGCTGATAGGAAGCTGGAAAAATATCCTAAAAAGTATATACACACATACGGTGGTTATACTGCGACCAGCGATCGCCATCAGCCTGGAGATGCAGTGCTGGGTTGGCTTGGTCGGATTCCCTGACTGAAAATATTTTATTCATGTAGAGCATTTAATAGGATGCATTCTATATATATGTATGTGAGATGCACAGAGGGATATTTGCTCTCTGGCATCAAGATAAGTGCGTTGTCCATATCTCCCAGAAGATGTCAGGGACACGACAGTGGTCAGGTGATACAGATCTCATACGGCAGATGGAAGTATTGCTGTATAAAGGGAAGGAGTTATTTGGGGGTCGGTCCATCGGACCTGGGGACCACAGCAACAGCTGGGAAATCCAACCTTTTTTACCCCAAGTTACATCTCAGCTAAAAAAGACACCGTCTTTTCAGCCTCAATCTTTCCTTTCCCATGAGGGCATGCAGGCAAAAGGCCAGTCATATCTGCCCAGACATAGAGGTAAGGGAAGTAGACTGCAGCAGGCAGCCCTTTCCCAGGAAAAGAAGCCCTCCACCGCGTCTGCCAAGTCCTCAGCATGACGCTGGGGCCGTGCAAGCGGACTCAAGGTGGGGGGGTAGTCTCAAGAGTCTCAGGGCGCAGTGGGATCACTCGCAAGTTGACCCCTAGATCGTACGAGTATTATCCCAGGGGTAAAGATTGGAGAGTCGAGACATCTTCTCCTCGCAGGTTCCTGAAGTCTGCTTTACCAACGGCTCCCTCCGACAGGGAGGCAGCATTGGAAACAATTCACAAGCTGTATATCCAGCAGGTGATAATCAAAGTACCCCTCCTACGACAAGGAAAAGGGTATTATTTTTCCACACTATATTGTGGTACTGAAGCCAGACGGCTTGGTGACACATAGTCTAAATCTAAAATGTTTTGAACACTTACATAAAAGGTTCAAATCGAGATAAAGTCACTCAGAGCAGTGATAGCGAACCGGAAAAAAGGGGACTATATGGTGTCCCTGGACATCAAGGATTACCTCCATGTCCAAATTTTGTCCTTCTCATCAAGGGTACCTCTGGTTCGTGGTACAGAACTGTCAATATCAGTTTCAGACGATGCCGTTTGAATTATCCACGGCACCCCGGGCCTTTTTACCAAGGTAATGGCCGAAAAGATGTTTCTTCAAAGAAAAAAGGCATCTAAATTATCCCTTACTTGCACGACCTAAAAAGGGCAAGTTCCAGAGAACAGTTGGAGGTCGGAAGAGCACTATCTAAAGTAGTTCTTCGACGGCACGACTGGATTCTAAATATTCCAAGAATCGCAGCTGTTTTCCGACGATACGTCTGCTGTTCCTAGGGATGATTCTGGACACGGTTCAGAAAAAGGTTTTTCTTCCCGAGGAAAAAGCCAAGGAGTTATCCGACCTGTCAGGAACCTCCTAAAACCAGGAAAGGTGTCTGTACATCAATGCACAAGAGTCCTGGGAAAAATGGTGGCTTTTTACGAAGCAATTCCATTCGGCAGATTCCATGCAAGAATTTTCCAAAGGGATCTGTTGGACAAATGGTCAGGGTCGCATCCTCAGATGCACCTGCGAATAACCCTGTCGCCAAGGACAAGGGTATATCTTCTGTGGTGGTTGCAAAAGGCTCATCTATTGGAGGGCCGCAGATTCGGCATACAGGATTTGATCCTGGTGACCACGGACGCCAGCCTGAGAGGTTGGGGAGCAGTCACACAAGGAAGAAACTTCCAGGGGGTATGGACGAACCTGGAAAAGTCTCTTCACATAAACATTCTGGTACTAAGAGCAATCTAAAATGCTCTAAGCCAGGCGGAACCACTCCTGCAAGGAAAACCGGTGTTGATTCAGTCGGACAACATCACGGCGGTCGCCCATGTAAACAGACAGGGCGGCACAAGAAGCAGGAGTGCAATGGCAGAAGCTGCCAAGATTCTTCGCTGGGCGGAGAATCACGTAATAGCACTGTCAGCAGTGTTCTTCCCGGGCGTGGACAACTGGGAAGCAGACTTCCTCAGCAGACACGATATTCACCCGGGAGAGGGGGGTCTTCATCCAGAAGTCTTCCACATGCTAATAAACTGTTGGGAAAGACCAATGGTAGACATGATGGCGTCTCGCCTCAACAAGAAACTGGACAAGTATTGCGCCAGGTCAAGAGATCCACAGGCAATAGCTGTGGACGCACTGGTAACACCTTGGGTGTACAAATCAGTATATGTGTTTCCTCCTCTGCCTCTCATACCAACGGTATTGAAGATTATACGGTGAAGAGGAGTAAGAACAATACTAGTGGCTCCGGATTGGCCAAGAAGGACTTGGTACCCGGAACTTCAAGAGTTGGTCACGGACGACCCGTGCCCTCTACTTCTGAGAAGGGACCTGCTACAACAGGGTCCCTGTCTCTTTCAAGACTTACCGCGGCTGCGTTTGACGGCATGGCGGTTGAACGCCAGATCCTAAAAGGGAAAGGCATTCCAGAAGAAGTCATTCCTACCTTGATTAAGGCAAGGAAGGAAGTCACCGCGAAACATTATCACCGCATTTGGCGAAAATATGTCGCGTGGTGCGAGGATCGGAGTGTTCCGACGGAGGAATTTCAACTGGGTCGTTTCCTACATTTCCTACAATCAGGATTGTCTATGGGTCTCAAATTGAGATCTATTAAGGTTCAAATTTCGGCCCTGTCAATATTCTTCCAAAAAGAATTGGCCTCAGTTCCTGAGGTACAGACTTTTGTTAAAGGAGTACTGCATATACAGCCTCCTGTGGTGCCTCCGGTGGCACCGTGGGATCTAAATGTAGTTTTAGATTTCCTCAAATCCCATTGGTTTGAACCATTGAATAAGGTGGATTTTAAATATCTCACATGGAAAGTGACTATGTTACTGGCCCTGGCTTCCGCCAGGAAAGTATCTGAATTGGCGGCTTTATCTTATAAAAGCCCTTATCTAATCTTCCATTCGGATAGGGCAGAACTGAGGACTCGTCCGCATTTTCTCCCTAAGGTGGTATCAGCGTTTCACCTGAACCAACCTATTGTGGTGCCTGCGGCCACTGGCGACTTGGAGGACTCCAAGTTGTTGGACGTTGTCAGAGCCTTAAAAATATACATTTCAAGGACGGCTGAAGTCAGAAAATCTGACTCGCTGTTGATACTATATGCACCCAACAAGTTGGGTGCCCCTGCTTCTAAGCAGACGATTGCTCGTTGGATTTGTAACACAATTCAACTTGCTCATTCTGTGGCAGGCCTGCCACAGCCTAAATCTGTTAAGGCCCATTCCACAAGGAAGGTGGGCTCATCTTGGGCGGCTGCCCGAGGGGTCTCGGCATTACAATTCTGCCGAGCAGCTACGTGGTCGGGGGAAAACACGTTTGTAAAATTCTACAAATTTGATACCCTGGCAAAAGAGGACTTGGAATTCTCTCATTCGGTGCTGCAGAGTCATCCGCACTCTCCCGCCCGTTTGGGAGCTTTGGTATAATCCCCATGGTCCTTTCAGGAACCCCAGCATCCACTTAGGACGATAGAGAAAATAAGAATTTACTTACCGATAATTCTATTTCTCGGAGTCCGTAGTGGATGCTGGGCGCCCATCCCAAGTGCGGATTATCTGCAATACTGTACATAGTTATTGTTAACAAATTCGGGTTATATTGTTAAGGAGCCATCTTTAAGAGGCTCTTTCTGTTATCATACTGTTAACTGGGTTTAGATCACAAGTTGTACGGTGTGATTGGTGTGGCTGGTATGAGTCTTACCCGGGATTCAAATTGCCTCCCTTATTGTGTACGCTCGTCCGGGCACAGTACCTAACTGGAGTCTGGAGGAGGGTCATAGGGGGAGGAGCCAGTGCACACCACCTGATCTGGTAAAAGCTTTACTTTTTTGTGCCCTGTCTCCTGCGGAGCCGCTATTCCCCATGGTCCTTTCAGGAACCCCAGCATCCACTACGGACTCCGAGAAATAGAATTATCGGTAAGTAAATTCTTATTTATTCCACACTATTTGTGGTACCGAAGCCGGACGGCTCGGTAAGACCTATTCTAAATCTGAAATCTTTGAACCTGTACATACAAAAATTCAAGTTCAAGATGGAGTCACTCAGAGCAGTGATAGCGAATCTGGAAGAAGGGGACTTTATGGTGTCCCTGGACATCAAGGATGCTTACCTGCATGTCCCAATTTGCCCTTCACATCAAGGGTACCTCAGGTTCGTGGTGCAAAACTGTCATTATCCGTTTCAGACGCTGCCGTTTGGATTGTCCACGGCACCTCGGGTCTTTACCAAGGTAATGGCCGAAATGATGTTTCTTCTGCGAAGAAAAGGCGTATTAATTATCCCTTACTTGGACGATCTCCTGATAAGGGCAAGGTCCAGGGAACAGCTGGGGGACGTAGTAGCACTAACCCAAGTAGTGCTGCAACAGCACGGGTGGATTCTGAATTTTCCAAAATCTCAATTGACCCCGACGACACGTCTGCTGTTCCTGGGAATGATTCTGGACACGGTTCAGAAAAAGGTGTTTCTTCCGGAGGAGAAAGCCAGGGAGTTATCCGAACTTGTCAGGAACCTCCTAAAACCAGGGAAAGTGTCTGTGCATCAATGCACAAGAGTCCTGGGAAAGATGGTGGCTTCTTATGAAGCGATTCCATTCGGCAGATTCCACGCACAAACTTTTCAGTGGGATCTGCTGGACAAATGGTCCGGATCGCATCTGCAGATGCATCAGCGGATAACCTTATCGCCACGGACAAGGGTGTCTCTTCTGTGGTGGTTGCAGAGTGCTCATCTGTTAGAGGGCCGCAGATTCGGCATACAGGACTGGGTCCTGGTGACCACGGATGCCAGTCTGAGAGGCTGGGGAGCAGTCACACAGGGAAGAAATTTCCAGGGCTTGTGGTCAAGCCTGGAGAGATCACTTCACATAAATATCCTGGAGCTAAGGGCCATCTACAATGCTCTAAGCCTGGCAAAACCCCTGCTTCAGGGTCAGCCGGTGTTGATCCAGTCGGACAACATCACGGCAGTCGCCCACGTAAACAGACAGGGCGGCACAAGAAGCAGGAGAGCAATGGCAGAAGCTGCAAGGATTCTTCGCTGGGCGGAAGATCATGTGATAGCACTGTCAGCAGTGTTCATTCCGGGAGTGGACAACTGGGAAGCAGACTTCCTCAGCAGACACGATCTACACCCGGGAGAGTGGGGACTTCATCCAGAAGTCTTCCACATGATTGTGAACCGTTGGGAAAAACCAAAGGTGGATATGATGGCGTCTCGCCTCAACAAAAAACTGGACAGGTATTGCGCCAGGTCAAGAGACCCTCAGGCAATAGCTGTGGACGCTCTGGTAACACCGTGGGTGTTCCAGTCAGTGTATGTGTTTCCTCCTCTGCCTCTCATACCAAAAGTACTGAGAATTATACGGCAAAGGGGAGTAAGAACGATACACGTGGCTCCGGATTGGCCAAGAAGAACTTGGTACCCAGAACTTCAGGAGATGCTCACGGAAGATCCGTGGCCTCTACCTCTAAGACGGAACCTGCTTCAGCAGGGACCGTGTCTATTCCAAGACTTACCGCGGCTGCGTTTGACGGCATGGCGGTTGAACGCCGAATTCTAAGGGAAAAAGGCATTCCGGAAGAGGTCATTCCTACACTGGTAAAAGCCAGGAAGGAGGTGACTGCACAACATTATCACCGCATTTGGAGAAGATATGTTGCGTGGTGTGAGGCCAGGAAGGCCCCCACGGAGGAATTTCAATTGGGTCGATTCCTACATTTCCTGCAAACAGGATTGTCTATGGGCCTCAAATTGGGGTCCATTAAGGTTCAAATTTCGGCCCTGTCGATTTTCTTCCAGAAAGAATTGGCTTCAGTTCCTGAAGTCCAGACTTTTGTAAAAGGAGTACTACATATACAGCCCCCGGTTGTGCCCCCAGTGGCTCCGTGGGACCTTAATGTAGTTTTGGATTTTCTCAAATCCCATTGGTTTGAGCCACTCAAATCGGTGGATTTGAAATATCTTACATGGAAAGTAACCATGCTACTGGCCCTGGCTTCAGCCAGGAGAGTGTCAGAATTGGCGGCTTTATCGTATAAAAGCCCATATCTGATTTTCCATTCGGACAGGGCAGAACTGCGGACGCGTCCTCAGTTTCTGCCTAAGGTGGTGTCAGCGTTTCACCTGAACCAGCCTATTGTGGTGCCTGCGGCTACTAGCGATTTGGAGGATTCCAAGTTGCTGGACGTTGTCAGGGCATTGAAAATATATATTTCAAGGACGGCTGGAGTCAGAAAATCTGACTCGCTGTTTATACTGTATGCACCCAACAAGTTGGGTGCTCCTGCTTCTAAGCAGACGATTGCTCGTTGGATTTGTAGCACAATTCAACTTGCACATTCTGTGGCAGGCCTGCCACAGCCTAAATCTGTCAAGGCCCATTCCACAAGGAAGGTGGGCTCATCCTGGGCGGCTGCCCGAGGGGTCTCGGCATTACAACTCTGCCGAGCAGCTACGTGGTCGGGGGAGAACACGTTTGTAAAATTCTACAAATTTGATACCCTGGCTAAAGAGGACCTGGAGTTCTCTCATTCGGTGCTGCAGAGTCATCCGCACTCTCCCGCCCTTTTGGGAGCTTTGGTATAATCCCCATGGTCCTGACGGAGTCCCCAGCATCCACTAGGACGTCAGAGAAAATAAGATTTTACTTACCGATAAATCTATTTCTCGTAGTCCGTAGTGGATGCTGGGCGCCCATCCCAAGTGCGGATTGTCTGCAATACTTGTACATAGTTATTGTTACAAAAAAATCGGGTTGTTATTGTTGTGAGCCGTCTGTTCAGAGGCTCCTACGTTTGTCATACTGTTAACTGGGTTCAGATCACAAGTTGTACGGTGTGATTGGTGTGGCTGGTATGAGTCTTACCCGGGATTCAAAATCCTTCCTTATTGTGTACGCTCGTCCGGGCACAGTGTCCTAGCTGAGGCTTGGGGGAGGAGCCAGTGCACACCACCTGATCCTAAAGCTTTATTTTTGTGCCCTGTCTCCTGTGGAGCCGCTAATCCCCATGGTCCTGACGGAGTCCCCAGCATCCACTACGGACTACGAGAAATAGATTTATCGGTAAGTAAAATCTTATTTTTTCCCCCATCTGAAAAATTGAATGAAGTGTGTGAAGAAGCGTGGGCTTTCCCCGATAAAAGATTGGTAATCTCTAAAAAAAAATTACTAATGGCGTTCCCTTTCCCGCCAGAGGATAGGGCACGTTGGGAAACACCTCCTAGGGTGGATAAAGCGCTCACACGTTTGTCTAAAAAGGTGGCACTTCCGTCTCCGGATACAGCTGCCCTGAAGGAGCCTGCGGATAGAAAGCAGGAGGCGATCCTGAAGTCTGTATATACACACTCAGGCATTATACTTAGACCAGCTATTGCGTCAGCATGGATGTGCAGTGCTGCCGCTGCATGGTCAGATTCCCTGTCAGAAAATATTGACACCCTAGACAGGGACACTATTCTGCTAACCATAGAGCATATAAAAGACTCAGTCTTATACATGAGAGATGCACAGAGGGAGATCTGCCGGCTGGCATCTAAAATAAGTGCATTGTCCATTTCTGCTAGGAGAGGCTTATGGACTCGGCAGTGGACAGGGGATGCAGATTCCAAAAGGCACATGGAAGTTTTGCCTTATAACGGTGAGGAGTTATTCGGGGATGGTCTCTTGGACCTAGTTTCCACAGCGACAGCTGGGAAGTCAGCATTTTTACCCCATGTTCCCTCACAGCCTAAAAAAGCGCAGTTTTATCAGGTACAGTCCTTTCGGACCCAGAAAAACAGGCGAGGAAAAGGCGGGTCCTTTCTGTCCAGAGGCAGAGGTAGGGGAAAAAGGCTGCAACAAACAGCAGGTTCCCAGGAGCAAAAGTCCTCCCCCGCTTCTTCCAAGTCCACCGCATGACGGTGGGGCTCCACAGGCGGAGCCAGGTACGGTGGGGGGCCGCCTCAAAAATTTCAGCGATCAGTGGGCTCGCTCACAGGTGGATCCCTGGATCTTGCAAGTAGTATCTCAGGGGTACAAGCTGGAATTCGAGGCGTCTCCCCCCCGCCGTTTCCTCAAATCTGCCTTGCCAACAACTCCCTCAGGCAGGGAGGCTGTGCTAGAGGCAATTCACAAGCTGTATTCCCAGCAGGTGATAGTCAAGGTGCCCCTACTTCAACAAGGACGGGGTTACTATTCCACACTGTTTGTGGTACCGAATCCGGACGGTTCGGTGAGACCCATTTTAAATTTGAAATCCTTGAACACATACATAAAAAAATTCAAGTTCAAGATGGAATCGCTCAGGGCGGTTATTGCAAGCCTGGACGAGGGGGATTACATGGTATCCCTGGACATCAAGGATGCTTACCTGCATGTCCCCATTTATCATCCTCACCAGGAGTACCTCAGATTTGCGGTACAAAATTGCCATTAGCAATTCCAGACGCTGCCGTTTGGACTGTCCACGGCACCGAGGGTATTTACCAAGGTAATGGCGGAAATGATGATACTCCTTCGAAAAAAGGGAGTTTTAATTATCCCGTACTTGGACGATTTCCTAATAAAGGCGAGATCCAGGGAGCAGTTGTTGGTAGGAGTAGCACTATCTCAGGAGGTGCTACACCAGCACGGTTGGATTCTGAATATTCCAAAGTCACAGCTGGTTCCGACGACACGTCTACTGTTCCTGGGAATGATTCTGGACACAGTCCAGAAAAAAGTGTTTCTCCCGGAGGAGAAAGCCAAGGAGCTGTCATCTCTAGTCAGAGATCTCCTGAATCCGAAACAGGTGTCAGTGCATCACTGCACGCGAGTCCTGGGAAAGATGGTGGCTTCTTACGAAGCAATTCCTTTCGGCAGGTTCCATGCCAGAATCTTTCAGTGGGACCTGTTGGACCAATGGTCCGGATCGCATCTTCAGATGCATCGGCTAATAACCCTGTCTCCAAGAACCAGGGTGTGTCTGCTGTGGTGGCTGCAGAGTGCTCATCTCCTAGAGGGCCGCAGATTCGGCATACAGGACTAGGTCCTGGTGACCACGGATGCCAGCCTTCGAGGCTGGGGGGCAGTCACACAGGGAAGAAACTTCCAAGGACTATGGTCGAGTCAGGAGACTTCCCTACACATAAATATTCTAGAACTAAGGGCCATTTACAATGCCCTAAGTCAGGCAAAACCCCTGCTTCTACACCAGCCGGTACTGATCCAGTCAGACAACATCACGGCGGTCGCCCATGTAAACCGACAGGGCGGCACAAGAAGCAGGACGGCAATGGCAGAAGCCACAAGGATTCTCCGATGGGCGGAAAATCACGTGCTAGCACTGTCAGCAGTGTTCATTCCGGGAGTGGACAACTGGGAAGCAGAGTTCCTCAGCAGACACGACCTCCACCCGGGAGAGTGGGGACTTCATCCAGAAGTCTTCACACTGATTGTAAATCGTTGGGAACGGCCACAGGTGGACATGATGGCGTCCCGCCTAAACAAAAAACTAGAGAGATATTGCGCCAGGTCAAGGGACCCTCAGGCGATAGCGGTGGACGCTCTAGTGACACCGTGGGTGTACCAGTCAGTTTATGTGTTCCCTCCTCTGCCTCTCATACCAAAGGTACTGAGAATAATAAGAAAATGAGGAGTAAGGACAATACTCGTGGTTCCGGATTGGCCAAGAAGAGCTTGGTACCCGGAACTTCAAGAGATGATCTCAGAGGACCCATGGCCTCTGCCGCTCAGACAGGACCTGCTGCAGCAGGGGCCCTGTCTGTTCCAAGACTTACCGCGGCTGCGTTTGACGGCATGGCGGTTGAACGCCGGATCCTAAAGGAAAAGGGCATTCCGGAGGATGTCATTCCTACGCTGATTAAAGCCAGGAAAGATGTAACGGTAAAACATTATCACCGCATATGGCGGAAATATGTTGCTTGGTGTGAGGCCAATAAGGCCCCAACAGAGGAATTTCAGCTGGGTCGATTTCTGCACTTCCTACAGGCAGGAGTGACTATGGGCCTAAAATTAGGCTCCATTAAGGTACAGATATCGGCTCTGTCGATTTTCTTCCAAAAAGAACTAGCTTCACTACCTGCATATTCAGCCCCCTTTTGTGCCTCCAGTGGCACCCTGGGATCTCAACGTCCCCAGTTTCTCCCTAAGGTGGTATCTGCTTTTCATTTGAACCAACCTATTGTAGTGCCTACGGCTACTAGCGACTTGGAGGATTCCAAGTTACTGGACGTAGTCAGGGCCTTGAAAATTTATGTTTCCAGGACGGCTGGAGTCAGGAAAACTGACTTGCTATTTATCCTGTATGCACCCAACAAACTGGGTGCTCCTGCTTCTAAGCAGACTATTGCTCGCTGGATTTGTAGCACAATTCAGCTGGCGCATTCTGCGGCTGGACTGACGCATCCTAAATCAGTTAAAGCCCATTCTACAAGGAAGGTGGGCTCATCTTGGGCGGCTGCCCGAGGGGTCTCGGCTTTACAACTTTGCCGAGCTGCTACTTGGTCAGGGGCAAACACGTTTGCAAAATTCTACAAATTTGATACCCTGGCTGAGGAGGACCTTGAGTTTTGTCATTCGGTGCTGCAGAGTCATCCGCACTCTCCCGCCCATTTGGGAGCTTTGGTATAATCCCCATGGAGTTCCCAGCATCCACTAGGACGTCAGAGAAAATAAGAATTTACTCACCGGTAATTCTATTTCTCGTAGTCCGTAGTGGATGCTGGGCGCCCGTCCCAAGTGCGGATTGTCTGCAATACTTGTACATAGTTATTGTTCACTAAAGGGTTATTGTTATGAGCCATCTGTTGAGAGGCTCAGTTATGTTTCATACTGTTAACTGGATATGGTATCGCAAGTTATACGGTGTGGCTGGTATGAGTCTTACCCGGGATTCAAAATCCTTCTTTATTGTGTCAGCTCTTCCGGGCACAGTATCCTAACTGAGGCTTGGAGGAGGGTCATAGTGGGAGGAGCCAGTGCACACCAGGTAGTCTAAAAGCTTACGGAGTCCCCAGCATCCACTACGGACTACGAGAAATAGATTTACCGGTGAGTAAAATCTTATTTTATTTTGCAAATACATCATCATGTCAGGCTGACCACCCGTACACTGGCTGCAAATTCATCAGTACCAGGCATGCAAGCTCCAATAATTCACGTCTTGCCACGAGCAGCGTAACCAGTGTTTAAACTGACTCTCGACATGTCAGATTACAACTGATACAAGTCTGGGCATTTCCAGGACGTCACACTATGGTGACCTTTATATACTGCTATCCCATGACTATTGGCACTTAAGCGGAGATATCTATCTATTTAATATATAAATGGCAGCTGGGCTTTCTGCCATGGCTAGTCACCTCTCGCTGATTTATTTGCCTGCCTTCCTCCTCCAGCTAAATGGCTGCTGCTCCGGGAAAAGCTAAGGGACAGGCTTTTCCCAATCTATTCAGTTCCCATAAAGGTAATCCAAGAACCAAGCAAACTTGGGCTGCCAGATGTTTGGCCTCAAAACTGGACTACAAACCCTCTGCTTGATGGAACAGGCCTCATTTTGGCAGACCCCAGAGTGGTAGGCTGACTTCTTCACTTTGCAGAAGCCTGGTATCAGACTACCACCGATACCTGGGTGCAGGAAGTGGTTTCTCACGGATGCGTTCCCACATTTCAGAGATGTCCTCTGCAGCACTTTTGTTGCATGGCCCCTCCAGCAGATCCTGTTCGGGCCTTGGCTGTACAACATGCTGTTTATGCCCTTCTACAGTCAGGAGTTTTAATGCCAGTACCGTCACTTCAACAGAGGACAGGGTTTTACTCCATACTGTTCCCGGTCTGCAAACCAAATGGCTCTTTCCGATCCATACTCAACCTCAAAGATCTCAACAAGTTTGTCCGAGTGCCCAGGTTTGCATGGCAACCCTCCGTTCCATTGTCCTGGCATTGGAACCTGGGTATTTTATGGCTTCCTTGGACATTCGGGACGCATACCTGCATCTACCTATCAATGCCATCCATCAGCGTTACCTCAAGTTTGCTATTCTCCACCAGCATTATCAATTTTGGGGCGCTGCCCGTCTGACTCTCTACGGCCCCTAGGGTCTTTACCAAGATTATGGCAGTCATGGCTGTACATCTCAGGTGTCGGGGAATCTGAATTTGCCACTACCTGAATGAATTACTGATCCTGGCTCAGTCAACAGAGGGTATGCAACAGCATCTCAGTTTTACCATTGCTTGTTTACAGACGCATGGTTGAATTATCACCTGTAAGACATCCTCCCTGTCTGCGTCTCAAAGGGTGTTTACATCTGGGAGCCGACTTAGATTCTCAGACTCAGATGATTTTTCTGCCAGCAGACAAGATAACGGCACTCCACTCTTGTCTGCGCAGTTTTCTTCAACGCCAGCGAGTGTCCATACAATCAGCCATGCAGGTCCTGGGGTCCATGGTCTCCACCTTCGACAATGGACCCCAGGACCCCGGCAGTACCCAGGACATTTTGGATCTCTGGGTACTGCTCGCCATGCATGCCAGTCTCCGGGGATGGGAAGTAGTGACCTGCCAACAGTCCTTGCAGGGACGTTGGACAGTCCCTGAGAGTCGCCTACCCATCAACATACTGGAACTCACGGCAGTGTTCAGAGCACTCAGTTGGACGCGGGACCTTCTTCAGGGTCGGCCAGTGCAGGACCAATCCGACAATGTGTTGACAGTAGCCTACCGCAGCCATCATAGATGCATGTAAAGTTTAGCTGCCATTGAACATTAGTTTCTGCACGATTTAAGTGACTTTTTACTTGCTAAATAGACACCTTAGTATTTATTGTAAATGTAGTAAGGCCAATTTCCTATTTTGTTAAATGCATATTTAAAATAAATACAAATTTGATGCACTTAGAAATGCTGCATTTTATGTACGCATTTACAACACGGTTGAAAAAAAGTATTGGAAATGTCAGAATGTAGGTGCGGAAGTCCTTGCGACACATGGCGTAAAGTACTGTTGTCTACGTCGTTGGATGCACTGCGGCTGCAGACTGTCCGTGATTGACGGTCTGCTGCCATATGGAGGCAGGGAGGGGGCTGTAACAGCCGTCGTTTCCCAAAATGGGGCATGACACCTTCTTTTTGGGGAGTGCCAAGGCCAGGATCTCCAGAGGCTTTCTAACCTCTTTATAGGAACTGTGGCGGCTGGCTTGCGCGATACCATGGGTCACACAGCCAGGTTATTTGATGCTGTGTCCTAGGATGCCTAATCAAGCAGGAGTTGTCTACTTATATCACATGCCTCTTGCTGCATTAACATACTACCTCTCTATACTGCATCTCGAACCACATCTGAATCATGCCCCCTGTGCATTCATTCTGCATACATTTTTTTTCTTCCTTTTGTTTATGCAATGTAAAGTGATCAGGGAGACAGACTTCTGTATCCTGTTTTCAAAGAAAATACAACTGTGCTTAAGAAACCACGGTTCTATAATGTAATAACAAATTATTGAGGAACTTTATAGATTAGAGCCAACAGTGTATCAAATATAAACTATCTAGTTTTTTTAAGTATGTATATGTTCAAGTCATACAAGAATATATAAAAAGCATTGGCATACTGGTATGCACAATGTTAATTGAGCAATTGCCATATAGGATACTATATAAATACGAAGTATCAATATTAAAAATAACAATAAATGATAGCAACAAATTAAAATACTATGGATCTCAGAGATAGCGATGACTGCAAAGTTCACAGGATTGTGGAAATTTGTAAAGTCCTGTATATATGGTTAATAATTGTCTCTCACAAACTTGTGACTTGATGGTTTTAAACGGCGTGCACAATTACTTACTCCGTCTTATCAGGCAAGCTGATGTTGTAAAGTCATGAGAAATAATTTATTCAGCGCTATTGTCTGAGAGCGGCTAGGCAGCATCAATGTGGTCAGTGGCTGGTAGGCAGTGCGATAGCCGGTGTCAGATCAGGTAAGTAAGTGGCGTCCCACTATGCAGGTTACCTGTCCGTGTTGTGAGGAGAAGCTGATGCTGGGCTGTCCTCGCCTCGGGTGTCGCTGAGGTGCGCTTGGACTGGATATGTCAGTCTAGGCTTAGGGCTTTCTGCATCGACCACTGCCACCTCGTGCAAGGTTTTAGGCTGTCGCTCACCAGAGCGGTCCGATTGTAGGACGGAGTGAGGGGATCCAATGTGCTGTAAAAGTAAAGTGGTAGGAGTTCTAACGCGTTTCGTTGCGTTCACGTGACTTTCTCAAAGTACACTGTTGGCTCTAATCTATAAAGTTACTCAATAATTTGTTATTTCATTATAGAACCGTGGTTTCTTAAGAGCAGTTGTATTTTCTTTGGCCCCTTTCTACATGCTATAAACTTGCAGAGGTTTATTTGACAACAGCGCATAAGTAAAAGTTAATTTATATACATTTAGTCAATCAACTCACCACCTTGCAATTACCATTGAACTACAGCGCTTAGGTATTTTTTTCTCTTGTATCCTGATTTCACATGAGCATTTGTCTACCTGTATGCGTATACTGTGAAACTCAGAAAATTAGAATATCGTGCAAAAGTTAATTTATTTCAGTAATTCACCTTTAAAAGGTGAAAAGAATATATTATATTATATTACATGCAATATTTGTTAGAATTTTGATGATTGTGGTTTACAACTTAAGAAAACCCCAATCCAAAATCTCAGAAAATTAGAATATTACATAAAATCAATAAAAAAAAAAGGATTTTAAATACAGAAATGTCGTCCCTCTGAAAAGTATATTCATGCATATGTACTCAGTACTTGGTTTGGGCCCCTTTTACATGAATTACGGCCTCAGTGCGGCATGGCGTGGCATGGATTATATTAGCTTGTGGCACTGCTGAGGTGTTATGGAAGACCAGGATGCTTCAATAGCGGCCTTCAGCTCTTCTGCATTGTTCGGTCTCATGTCTCATCTTTCTCTTGGCAATGCCCCATAGATTCTCTATGGGGTTCAGGTCAGGCGAGTTTGCTGGCCAATCCAGCACAGTAATCCCACGGTCACTGAACCAGGTTTTCGTACTTTTGGCAGTGTGGTCAGGTGTCGAGTCCTGCTGGAAAATGAAGTCAGCATCTGAAGGAAGCATGAAGTGCTCTAAAATGGCCTGGTAGATGGCCTTGTTGACTCTGGACTTAATAAAGCACAGTGGACCAACACCAGCCGATGACATGGCTCTCCAAATCAACACAGACTGTGGAACCATCATACTGGACCTCAAGCATCTTGGATTGTGTGCCTCTCCAATTCTTCCTCCATACTCTGGGACCTTGGTTTCCAAATGAGATGGCAAAATTTGTTCTCATCAGAAAAGAGTACATTGGATCACTGAGCAACAGACCAGTTCTTTTTTTCTTTAGCCCAGGTAAGACGCTTCTGATGTTTGTTGTTCAGGAGCGGCTTGACAGGAGGAATACGACATTTGAAGCCCATGTCCAGGATCTGTCTGTGTGTGGTGGCTCTTGATGCACTAACTCCAGCCTCAGTCCACTCCTTGTGAAGCTCCCCGACACTTTTGAATGAACTTTTCCTGACAATCCTCTTCAAACTGCGGTCATCCCTGCTGCTTCTGCACCTTTTTCTTCCACACTTTTCCCTTCCACTTAACGCTCTATTAATGTGCTTTGATACAGCACTTTGAGAAACATAGAATTTAACAGCAGATAAGAAGCACCTGGCCCATCTAGTCTGCCCCCCCCCCTTTTTTTTTTTGACATATGTTTATCTCAAACCTTATTTGATCCTTATTTCTTTGTAAGGATATCTTTATGTCTATCCCATGCATGTTTAAATTGCTCTACTGTCTTAACCTTTACCACCTCTGATGGTGGGCTATTCCACTTGTCCACTACGCTTTCTGTGAAGTAATTTTTCCTCAAATTTCCCCTGAACCTCCCCCCCTCTCCGTGCATGTCCTCATATCCTAGTGCTGCTCTTCATTTGGAGAATGTTTCCCCTGGACGTTGTTAGAACCCTTGATATATTTGAAAGTTTCTATCATGTCCCCCCTTTCCCTTTTCTGCTCCAAACTATACATATTGAGATTTCTTAGTCTTTCTGTGTATGTTTTGTGATGTAGGCCATGCACCATTTTAGTTGCCCTTCTTTGTACAGTCTCTAGTGTATTAATATCCTTTTGAAGATCTGTCTTCCAGAATTGAACACAGTATTCTAGATAAGGTCATACCAATGACCTATACAGTGGCATTATTACTTCGTTCTGCTGCTGATTCCTCTCCCAATGCAGCCAAACATCTGACTAGCCTTCCTCATAGCTTTGTTGTATTGCTTACCTGCCTTTAAGTCACCTGAAATTGTCACTCCTAGATCCCTTTGCTCTTCAGTGGTTTCCAGTATAGTGCAATTAATACTATATTTAGCCTTTGGCTTTTTGAGACCCAAGTGCATGATTTTGCATTTTTTGACATTGAACTGTAATTGCCACACTCTTGACCATTCTTCTAGTCTACCAAGATCCTCAATCATTTGTTTTACCCCACCTGGTGTGTCTACCCTGTTGCATAACTTTGTGTTATCTGCAAAAAGGCATACTTTTCTTTTAATGCCATTTGCAGAGTCACCAATATAGATATTAAAAAGCACTGGTCCAAGTACAGATCCCTGGGGTACTCCACTGGTAACACTTCCCTCCTGTGAATGCACTCCATTTACCACCACTATCTGTTTTCTGTCCTGCAACCAAGATCTTATCCATTCAATAATCCTAGTATCCAATTCCAAACTTTCAAATTTATTTAGCAGTCTGCAATGTGGAACAGTGTCAAAAGCCTTACTGAAGTCTAGATAAGCTATATCCATGGCTCCACCTTTATCCATCACTTTAGTCACACAGTCAAAAAAAGTCAATAACATGTGTTTGACATGATCTCCCCCCAGTGAATCCATGCTGTTTGGGATCCTGTAAATTGCTGGATTTGAGATAATCTACAACTCTTCCTTTTTAAGATTTGTTTCCATCAATTTCCCTACTACTGATGTACGACTCGCTGGTCTGTAGTTGTTTGCCTCTTCCTTGCTTCCACTTTTGTTCAGTGGAACTACGTTCGCTTTTTTCCAGTCCTCTGGATTTACTGCTGTAGCTAATGACTGGTTGAATAATTCTGTCAATGGTGCTGCCAGCTCCTCTTTAAGTTCTTTTGGTATCCTTGGATGTATCCCATCTGGCCCCATAGATTTGTCCACTTTCAGCTTTGAGAGTTCTGTTAGGACCTTCTCCTCTGTAAATGTGCTTGTTTCATTTTCCTGAATGTCCCTGCAACTTATTTGTGGCCCCTTCCCCTCTCTTTCAGTAGTGAATACTGAGCAAAAATAATTCTTAAGATCTGCTATTGCATTGTCTCCCTCAACAAGACTCCCAGTCGCTGTCTTTAGTTTTATTATTCTGCTTTTTTTTTTTTTTGTCGCTTACATGCCTAAAAAAAGTTTTGCCTCCTTTACCCACTGACTGGGCCATTTCCTCCTCAGCTTGTGCCTTTGCACATCTGATTACCTTCTTAGTCTCCTTCTGTCTAACAAGATATCTCCTTGTCTTCATTATTTTGTGTCTGCTTATATTTCCTAAAAGTCATCTTTCTTGCTTTAACAATATTTTCTACTTCTTTCGCAAACCACACTGGCTTCCTTGTCCATGTGTTTTTCCTAACATACAAAGGTCTGTTGCCTTTAATATTGCACTTTTTAATGTTTCCCACCGCTCCTGCACTGCTTCAAAGTTCCTCCACTCTCCCAAAGAATCGCTTACACATTTTCCCATCCCTACAAAATCAGCCTTCCTAAAATCCAACACCTTTGTTTTTGTATGAGATGAGTCAGTCAGTCTCTGTCTTTATGCTGAACCATACTGCTTGATGATCACTGGATCCTGGGTTTTCAGTGTTTTGGGGGGGGTTTCTCCAAGAAAATGTGTCTTAGTCGCAAAGTAATATAATATGATGCACAAGCAGATCCTGCCAATTTAAATGATATGCAGCATGCTTACATTCTGTGTGTAATCACACATTCCATTATGTTTATAGTACCTATTGATGTTTTCTCCGGCAGGGTCCACAGGTTATCCACAGGATAACAATGGGATATGATGGAGCGACAGCGGATTGGCACCAAACGATCACAAGCTTACAGTCCTCCCAGGATGCAACGGGCTCGTCCATATATATCCCCGCCCACTGGCTCAGGCAAATCAGTTTTTTGTTTGGTGTGGCAGGAGCTCGACCATGGTCAGAGGGCTACTGTTCTTGGCAGCCCTAAGCTTTCTTATTTTATTTTTATAGTCTTACTATGTTTTGAGCAATCTTTCTTAACAGCGTCTTATATGCATATTGGAAAGAGTCGCTCCAACAACTCTCCCCCGGGTCGCAACAACGCTTACCCATGCGTACAGTGCGTCTGTGTTGGATATACTAGCAGGTCCAGCAGACGTTACCAGGCTGTGGCCGGAGCACGGGGAGAAGGTAAGGCATCGGTTCCACGTAGTCGGGGAATATGGACACAGCCTCACTGTATTGGAAGGAGACTACCAGACAGTAGCTGACGCGCCGCCTCCACGGGTGCTCCAGCACTAGGCCTTAGGGATCATAAGGCACCAGGATTATTATAAGGCTGCGATCCCTAGGGTTGATGTCAGCGGTGGGGAGTTAGATGCTCTCCTGGTCGCCCCTACCCCAGTTCATGACCGGTTTCCGTGAGTCTCCCTCCATGAACTGTTACCTCACTTCCGTCTCGGACGCTACCACGAGGGGTCTCGGTCGCAGCATAGGCCACTGCATCTGTGTTCACTAAGCGTTACTGTGATGAGACCCGGTCGCAGTACAGGCGTCTGTGTCCACTTAAAAGTTCCCGGAGCGACACTGTACACTAGTAGCGTCTGGATCCACTCAGTGTTCGCTAACGTATTGATCGATCTTGGAAGTGAGGTGAGTCTCCCTGTATCCCACTCTACTGAGTACGGGTTATACAGCACTAAATTTCTATCTACTTTCTCTAACGTCCTAGTGGATGCTGGGGACTCCGAAAGGACCATGGGGAATAGCGGCTCCGCAGGAGACTGGGCACAAAAGTAAAAGCTTTAGGACTACCTGGTGTGCACTGGCTCCTACCCCTATGACCCTCCTCCAAGCCTCAGTTAGATTTTTGTGCCCGAACGAGAAGGGTGCATACTAAGGGGCTCTCCTGAGCTGCTTAGAGTAAAAGTAGGTTTTTTTTATTTTCAGTGAGACCTGCTGGCAACAGGCTCACTGCACCGAGGGACTAAGGGGAGAAGAAGCGAACTCACCTGCGTGCAGAGTGGATTGGGCTTCTTAGGCTACTGGACATTAGCTCCAGAGGGACGATCACAGGCCCAGCCATGGATGGGTCCCAGTGCCGCGCCGCCGGCCCCCTTACAGAGCGAGAAGACTGAAGAGGTCCCGAAAATCGGCGGCAGAAGACGTCCTGTCTTCAATAAGGTAGCGCACAGCACCGCAGCTGTGCGCCATTGCTCTCAGCACACTTCACACTCCGGTCACTGAGGGTGCAGGGCGCTGGGGGGGGGCGCCCTGAGACGCAATAAAAACACCTTTTTAGGCAATAAATACATCACATATAGCTCCTGGGCTATATGGATGCATTTAACCCCTGCCAATTTTTCCATAAAAAAGCGTGAGAAAGGCCGCCGAGAAGGGGGCGGAGCCTATCTCCTCAGCACACTGGCGCCATTTTTTCCTCACAGCTCCGTTGGAGGAAGGCTCCCTGACTCTCCCCTGCAGTCCTGAACTACAGAAACAGGGTAAAACAAGATAGGGGGGGCACTAATTTGGCAGATAAATATATACAGCAGCTATATCAGGGAAAAACACTTATATAAGGTTATCCCTATATATATATAGCGCTCTGGTGTGTGCTGGCAAACTCTCCCTCTGTCTCCCCAAAGGGCTAGTGGGGTCCTGTCCTCTGTCAGAGCATTCCCTGTGTGTGTGCTGTGTGTCGGTACGTTGTGTCGACATGTATGAGGAGGAAAATGGTGTGGAGGCGGAGCAATTGCCTGTGTTAGTGATGTCACCCCCTAGGGAGTCGACACCTGACTGGATGGTCTTATGAAAGAATTACGTGATAGTGTCAGCACTTTACAAAAGACTGTTGACGACATGAGACAGCCGGCAAATCAGTTAATACCTGTACAGGCGTCTCAAACACCGTCAGGGGCTCTAAAACGCCCGTTACTTCAGGTCGATACAGACACTGACACGGACACTGACTCCAGTGTCGACGGTGAGGAAACAAACGTATTTTCCAGTAGGGCCACACGTTACATGATCACGGCAATGAAGGAGGTTTTGAACATTTCTGATACTACAAGTACCACAAAAAAGGGTATTATGTGGGGTGTGAAAAAACTACCCGTAGTTTTTCCTGAATCAGATGAATTAAATGAGGTGTGTGATGAAGCGTGGGTTTCCCCCGATAAAAAACTGCTAATTTCTAAAAAAATTGTTGGCATTATACCCTTTCCCGCCAGAGGTTAGGGCACGTTGGGAAACACCCCCTAGGGTAGATAAGGCGCTCACACGCTTATCAAAACAAGTGGCGTTACCGTCTCCTGATACGGCCGCCATCAAGGAACCAGCTGATAGGAAGCTGGAAAATATCCTTAAAAGTATATACACACATACTGGTATTATACTGCGACCAGCAATCGCCTCAGCCTGGATGTGCAGTGCTGGGGTGGCTTGGTCGGATTCCCTGACTGAAAATATTGATACCCTGGACAGGAACAATATATTATTGACTATAGAGCATTTAAAGGATGCATTTCTATATATGCGAGATGCACAGAGGGATATTTGCACTCTGGCATCAAGAGTAAGTGCGATGTCCACTTCTGCCAGAAGAGGGTTATGGACGCGACAGTGGTCAGGTGATGCGGATTCCAAACGGCATATGGAAGTATTGCCGTATAAAGGGGAGGAGTTATTTGGGGTCGGTCTATCGGACCTGGTAGCCACGGCAACGGCTGGGAAATCCACCTTTTTACCCCAGGTCACCTCTCAGCAGAAAAAGATACCGTCTTTTCAGGCTCAGTCCTTTCGTCCCCATAAGGGCAAGCGGGCAAAAGGCCACTCATATCTGCCCCGGGGCAGAGGAAGGGGAAAAAGACTGCAGCAGACAGCCTCTTCCCACGAACAGAAGCCCTCCCCCGCTTCTGCCAAGTCCTCAGCATGACGCTGGGGCCTTACAAGCGGACTCAGGCACGGTGGGGGCCCGTCTCAAGAATTTCAGCGCGCAGTGGGCTCACTCGCAAGTGGACCCCTGGATCCTGCAGGTAGTATCTCAGGGGTACAAATTGGAATTCGAGACGTCTCCCCCTCGCCGGTTCCTGAAGTCTGCTTTACCAACGTCTCCCCCCGACAGGGAGGCGGTATTGGAAGCCATTCACAAGCTGTATTCCCAGCAGGTGATAATCAAGGTACCCCTCCTACAACAGGGAAAGGGGTATTATTCCACGCTGTTTGTGGTACCGAATCCGGACGGCTCGGTGAGACCCATTTTAAATCTGAAATCCTTGAACACTTACATAAAAAGGTTCAAGTTCAAGATGGAGTCACTCAGAGCAGTGATAGCGAACCTGGAAGAAGGGGACTATATGGTGTGTCTGGACATCAAGGATGCTTACCTCTATGTCCCAATTTGCCCTTCTCACCAAGGGTACCTCAGGTTTGTGGTACAGAACTGTCACTATCAGTTTCAGACGCTGCCGTTTGGATTGTCCACGGCACCCCGGGTCTTTACCAAGGTAATGGCCGAAATGATGATTCTTCTTCGAAGAAAAGGCGTCTTAATTATCCCTTACTTGGACGATCTCCTGATAAGGGCAAGGTCCAGAGAACAGTTAGAGGTCGGAGTAGCACTATCTCAAGTAGTACTACGACAGCACGGATGGATTCTAAATATTCCAAAATCGCAGCTGATTCCGACGACACGTCTGCTGTTCCTAGGGATGATTCTGGACACAGTACAGAAAAAGGTGTTTCTCCCGGAGGAGAAAGCCAGGGAGTTATCCGACCTAGTCAGGAACCTCCTTAGACCAGGCCAAGTGTCAGTGCATCAATGCACAAGGGTCCTGGGAAAGATGGTGGCTTCTTACGAAGCGATTCCATTCGGCAGATTCCACGCAAGAACTTTTCAGTGGGATCTGCTGGACAAATGGTCCGGATCGCATCTTCAAATGCATCAGCGGATAACCCTGTCTCCAAGGACAAGGGTGTCTCTCCTGTGGTGGTTACAGAGTGCTCATCTCCTAGAGGGCCGCAGATTCGGCATTCAGGATTGGGTCCTGGTGACCACGGATGCCAGCCTGAGAGGCTGGGGAGCAGTTACACAGGGAAAAAATTTCCAGGGCTTGTGGTCAAGCATGGAAACGTCACTTCACATAAATATCCTGGAACTAAGGGCCATTTATAATGCCCTAAGTCAGGCAAGGCCTCTGCTTCAGGGTCAGCCGGTGTTGATCCAGTCGGACAACATCACGGCAGTCGCCCACGTAAACAGACAGGGCGGCACAAGAAGCAGGAGGGCAATGACGGAAGTTGCAAGGATTCTTCGCTGGGCGGAAAATCATGTGATAGCACTGTCAGCAGTGTTCATTCCGGGAGTGGACAACTGGGAAGCAGACTTCCTCAGCAGACACGATCTTCACCCGGGGGAGTGGGGACTTCACCCAGAAGTCTTCCACATGATTGTGAACCGTTGGGAAAAACCAAAGGTGGACATGATGGCGTCCCGCCTCAACAAAAAACTGGACGGATATTGCGCCAGGTCAAGGGACCCTCAGGCAATAGCTGTGGACGCTCTGGTAACACCGTGGGTGTACCAGTCAGTATATGTGTTCCCTCCTCTGCCTCTCATACCCAAGGTACTGAGAATCATAAGAAGGAGAGGTGTAAAGACTATACTCGTGGCTCCGGATTGGCCAAGAAGGACTTGGTACCCGGAAATTCAAGAGATGCTCACGGAAGACCCGTGGCCTCTACCTCTAAGAAAGGACCTGCTCCAGCAGGGACCATGTCTGTTCCAAGACTTACCGCGGCTGCGTTTGACGGCATGGCGGTTGAACGCCGGATCCTGAAGGAAAAAGGCATTCCGGATGAAGTCATCCCTACCCTGATCAAAGCCAGGAAGGATGTAACTGTGCAACATTATCACCGTATTTGGCGTAAATATGTTGCGTGGTGTGAGGCCAGTAAGGCCCCTACAGAGGAATTTCAACTGGGTCGATTCCTGCATTTCCTGCAAACAGGACTGTCTATGGGCCTCAAATTAGGGTCCATTAAGGTTCAAATTTCGGCCCTGTCAATATTCTTCCAAAAAGAACTAGCTTCAGTTCCTGAAGTTCAGACGTTTGTCAAGGGGGTACTGCATATACAGCCTCCTTTTGTGCCTCCAGTGGCACCTTGGGATCTCAATGTAGTTTTGGGATTCCTAAAATCACATTGGTTTGAACCACTCACCACTGTGGACTTAAAATATCTCACATGGAAAGTGGTAATGCTGTTAGCCCTGGCTTCAGCCAGGCGTGTATCAGAATTGGCGGCTTTATCCTATAAAAGCCCTTACCTAATTTTTCATACGGACAGGGCAGAATTGAGGACTCGTCCTCAATTTCTCCCTAAGGTGGTTTCAGCATTTCACTTAAACCAGCCTATTGTGGTGCCTGCGGCTACTAGGGACTTGGAGGATTCCAAGTTGCTGGACGTAGTCGGGGCCCTGAAAATATATGTTTCCAGGACGGCTGGAGTCAGAAAATCTGACTCGCTGTTTATCCTGTATGCACCCAACAAGCTGGGTGCCCCTGCTTCTAAGCAGACGATTGCTCGTTGGATTTGTAGTACAATTCAGCTTGCACATTCTGTGGCAGGCCTGCCACAGCCAAAATCTGTAAAAGCCCATTCCACACGGAAAGTGGGCTCATCTTGGGCGGCTGCCCGAGGGGTCTCGGCTCTACAACTTTGCCGAGCAGCTACTTGGTCAGGGGCAAATACGTTTGCAAAATTCTACAAATTTGATACCCTGGCTGAGGAGGACCTGGAGTTCTCTCATTCGGTGCTGCAGAGTCATCCGCACTCTCCCGCCCGTTTGGGAGCTTTGGTATAATCCCCATGGTCCTTTCGGAGTCCCCAGCATCCACTAGGACGTTAGAGAAAATAAGAATTTACTTACCGATAATTCTATTTCTCATAGTCCATAGTGGATGCTGGGCGCCCATCCCAAGTGCGGATTGTCTGCAATACTTGTACATAGTTATTGTTACAAAAATCGGGTTATTATTGTTGTGAGCCATCTTTTCAGAGGCTCCTCTGTTATCATGCTGTTAACTGGGTTCAAATCACAAGTTGTACGGTGTGATTGGTGTGGCTGGTATGAGTCTTACCCGGGATTCAAAATCCTTCCTTATTGTGTACGCTCGTCCGGGCACAGTATCCTAACTGAGGCTTGGAGGAGGGTCATAGGGGGAGGAGCCAGTGCACGAAGGGAGACCCTTTTGGATATCAGTTTGGAAGATCCTGACAACAGATGCCAGTCTTCAGGGCTGGGGAGCAGTGTCCGGAAGATTATGGTTCCAGGGACAATGGACTGCAGAAGAAAGTTGCCTGGCAATAAATCTGTTAGAAATTCGGGCCATAAACATGGCACTGATTCAGGCAAAGGACGCTCTTCAAGGAAGACCAGTCCAGATCCACTCGGACAATGTAACGGCGGTAGCGTACCTCAACCATCAGGGAGGAACGCGCAGTCAAAAAGCAATGAAGGAGGTAAGTCACATAATAAAATGGGCAGAACTCCATCTTCCAGCATTGTCTGCAGTATTTGTTCTGGGAGTCCTAAACTGGGAAGCAGACTGTCTCAGTCGATACGCCATTCAAGCAAGCAAATGGGCTCTACATCCGGAAGTCTTTCAGACTCTAGTAGACAAGTCGGGTTTGCCAGAGATAGAGCTCATGGCGTCCCGTCTGAACAACAAAGTACCCATGTACGGGTCAAGAACAAAGGATCCCGGAGCGATCTTTGTGGACGCCCTGTCAGTGAAATGGGATTTTCATCTGGCGTATCTATTTCTTCCAATCATCCTGTTACCCAGGGTGGTGATGAAGATAAAAGAAGCAAAGGGTGCCGTGATTCTAATAGCTCCGGCTTGGCCCAGATGTCAATTGTACACAGATCTGCAGAGAATGTCGATGGATGCTCCACTTCTGCTCCCTCAACGTCCAGATCTACTAATGCAGGGTCCTTGTTACCACAGGCAGCATCTGGATCAACTATCGTTGACTGCGTTACTCTTGAAACCTCTATCCTGAAGTGAAGAGGATTCTCACAACAGGTAGTTCAAACAATGCTCAGAGCAAGGAAACCCTCCTCAGCTCGCATTTATCACCGAATATGGCAAACCTATATTCATTGGTGCAGTGAAAGAAATATGGACCTGAAATCTTTCCAAATTTCTAGGGTCTTAGATTTCCTTCAGGCAGGAATGGATAAAGGTTTGAAGGTGGCTTCCTTGAGAGTACAAGTATCAACATTGACTGTATGGTTCCAAAAGTAAATTGCCAATTTATAGGATGTGCGTACTTTCTTCCAGGGAATGCTGAGCATTCAACCTCCCTTTGTTCCTCCTACAGTGCCTTGGGACTTAAATGTAGTCCTGAAAGCCCTTCAAGTTGCTCCATTTGAACCACTTAATAAAGTGGATCTTAAATGGTTGACAACTAAAGTTCTCTTTCTACTGACTATGGCATCAGCTAGAAGAGTACCAGATTTAGGAACGCTGTCTTGTCGTTCTCCTTTTCTGACTTTTTTTATACATATAAGGCAGTTCTAAGAACTAGATCTGGGTATCTTCCGAAGGTGGTGTCTAAATTCCACCTTTAATGAAGAAATTGTAGTCCCGGCTTTTCAGGTGTCGGGAGTTTCTGCGGGAGATGCGTCGCTGGACGTAGTCCAGGCATTAAGGATCTACGTGGATCGTACCAGTGCCATCAGAAAGACAGATTCTCTCTTCATTCTCTACGGATTTCACAAGAGAGGATGGCCTGCTACTAAACAGACGCTGGCAAGATGGCTTCGAATGACTATTTCAGAAGCATATTCTCGAGCTGATTTCCCTGTTCCGGATAATGTCCCTGCTCACTCTATTCGTAAGGTAGGTACTTCATGGGCAGCACAAAATGGTGCTTCAGCAGAACAGATATGTAAGGCAGCCAACACATTCATAAGACATTATGCCTTGGATTCTTTTGCCTCTCATGACGCTGAATTCGGGCGAAAGGTTATCCTGTCTAATCAGGAGCGTCCCCACCACTAAATTGCTTTGGGAAATCCCATTGTTATCCTGTGGATAACCTGTGTACCCTGCCGGAGAAATATACATTATGGTAAGAACTTACCGTTGATAACAGTATTTCTCCTAAGTCCACAGGTTCCACAGGGATCCCACCATGACGCACCTGATTTGAGGATCTTTCTACTAACTAACCGCTTCTTTCTTGTACGGAAGGGTGTGCATGTGTGTTCTTCTCGCCTGATTAGGGCTCTACATGATGCTCCTGCCTAAATGCTTTGGAATACAACTAATTTGCCTGAGCCAGTGGGCAGGGATATATGGACGAGCCCGTTGCGTCCTTCGAGAACTGAAAGCTTGTGATCGTTTGGTGCAAACCGCTGTCGCTCCATCATATCCCATTGTTATCCTGTGGAACGGGTTCACTATGGTATGCCGGCGGTCGGGCTCCCGGCGACCAGCATATTGGCACCGGGAGCCCGACCGCCGGCTTACCGACAGTGGTGCGAGCGCAAATAAGCCCCTTGCGGGCTCGCTGCGCTCGCCACGCTACGGGCACGGTGGCGCGCTCACGCAATTTTATTCTCCCTCCAAGGGGGTCGTGGACCCCCACGAGGGAGAATAAGTGTCGGTATGCCGGCTGTCGGGATCCCGGCGCCGGTATACTGTGCGGCGGAATCCCGTCAGTCGGCATACTGAAGACCACCCTGTGGAACCTGTGGACTTAGGAGAAATACTGTTATCAACGGCAAGTTCTTACCATAACTTATATTTTATTTATTTCAGTATTTATCATATATGTTGCATAAATTAACCTCTTATATTTCTACTAACCCCTTACTACCTTTCCATGCAGTGAGCCAATGTCAATTAGAACAGACCTCTACTTCTTGAACACCTAAGAGCAAGGGGGTTTAACTCCAATAACCCAGTATCCCCAAACAGGTCGTGTTTTTAAGTATTTTTGGATACAGCTGAGATAATTACTGATAAAGCAAAATAGACTAACTCATCTGTGCATTATTAATGTCCTCGCACTGGTGTCTTAATATAACATTGCAGTGACATTGGGCTAGAGAGGGCAGCCTGAGAGAGAAATAAGAGGGATTGATAGATAAAAAGGTAACTGACCTCTCTATCCCAACATCATTGCAATGTTATATTAAGACACCAGTGTGGGTAGATAGAGTGTGGAAAGGCGCAGCAGAAATGTTAATGCACTTTCTTCTACAGCAGGAAGTCCCCTGGCCTCTCCCTCTGCTGTTCTTTCGTTTTACCTGTCAAACTGCTTTAAAGAGGCACATGTATATTGTTTTTCAAAAGTGGACAAATGTGATGATCTATACGTGTTCAAATTCAAGAATGAATCACTATGGGGCGGTGGTCTCCGCTCCGGAGGAGGGAGAGTTCCTGGTATCCCTGGATATCAAGGATGCATATCTACATATTCCGATATGGCCTCCTTATCATGCTTACCTCCGGTTCGCTATATTGGATAGCCACTACCAGTTTCAGGCCTTAGCCTTTGGCCTCTCTACAGCTCCAAGGGTGTTCACAAAGTTCATGGTGGAGATGATGCTGCAATTGCGCATGATGGGAGTCAACTTAGTCCCCTACTTGGACGATCTCCTGATGAAGGCAGTGTCCAGGGAGCATCTGCTGCACAACATCGACTTGGTTACTCGCCACTTTACGGAACGTGGTTGGAAACATGGGTGGTAAAAATAGGAAGGGTACCCCACTGATATTAATCAACCTGTCGAACAAATATTATTAGACAGGAGATACCTACCTCTTCTACTAATAATAATAAAAAAAAAAAAATTCCAACAATATTTTCACCTAGGCATCTATAAATTATTACAAGTACTGTACGTACTGTAACATGATGTTCATGTACAATGCATAATTGTGCCTTTTTTAATTGCCACACCTATTTTTTTAGTAAACATCATTAAAAGTTAAATTTTACTATTTATTAAAAAAAAATTTCATTGCAAGAGTGCCCCAGCAGAGTCTTTGTTTTCTCTTCCACGAAGGAACATGGGTGGATCCTAAATTTCCAAAAGTCTCACCTGGAACCATCACAGAGAATTCAGTTCCTGGGAATGATTCTGGACATGGTGGCTCAGAAGATATTCCTCCTCATGGACAAGGCCTTGACAATCCAGGCTATGGTCCGCTCGGTGCTCAGGCCTCGCAGGGTCTCGATTAATCTTTGCATCTGCCTACTGGGCAGGATGGTGGCCTCCTACGAGGCAATCCAGTACGGCAGATTACATGCCTGCTCGTTCCACCTGCAGATGCACCAGTGTGTAACCCTGTCGCTGAAGGCACAGATCTCCCTGTTATGGTGGCTCCAAGTTTCTCACCCTGTGGTGAGTCGGAGCTTCTGCATCCAATCGTGGTTCTTGCTGACAATGGATGACAGTCTTGGGTGTTGGGGGGGCTGTGACCCAGGGAGCTCACTTTCAGGGAAGGTGGTTGAGTCTGGAATCTTCACTGCCAATCAACGTGCTGGAACTCAGGGCAATTTACAATGCTCTGCTGCAGGCCTCCTATCTTCTTCGAAATCAGGCCATACAAGTGCAGTCGGACAACGCCACGGCAGTAGCATACATAAACAGATAGGGAGGTACAAAAAGCAGGGCTGCGATGCGAGGGGTGTCGAGGATACTCCTCTGGACGGAAGCCAACGGAAGGGCCATCTCGGCCATATTCATTCTAGGCGTGGACAACTGGAAAGCGGACTTCCTCAGCAGGCATGACCTTCCTCAGCAGGCATGACCTCCATCCATCCAACAACTGGTTCTCCGGTCGGGCTGTCTGCAGATAGACCTGATGGCTTCTCGTTACTGTTCCAGAATGAGGGAACCGCAGGCTGCAGCGGTGGAAGCTCTGATGGCACTGTGGACTTACCAGTTTGTGTACCTGTTTCCTCCAATCCCTCTCATTCCCAGAATTCTAATAAGACTCAAAAGGGAAAGCGTTTGTGCAATTCTAATTGCCCCGGATTGCCTCCACGGGCTTGGTATGCAGATCTCCTAACCATGTCTCTGGAGCCCTGGCCTCTGCTGCTTCTCAAGGACCTCCTTCAGCATGGGATGTTCGTCTATCCAGACTTACAGTGGCTACGTTTGTCGGCTTGGAAATTGAGCGGAAGATTCTAGCCAGAAAAGGACTTCCCTTCACTGTTATTTCAACTATGTTCCAGGCCCGTAAAGTGGTTACGTCTAAGCATTACCACCGTATCTAGAAGAAATATGTTTCTTGGTGTGAGGGTAGAAAATATTCTCCTGTGGAGTTTCAACTTGGCCGTTTTCTGCTCTTGAAAGCAGGCGAGGAAATGGGCCTACGGTTAGGCTCCATCAAGGTTCAGATTTCTGCTTTCTCCATCTTCTTCCAGAAACATCTGGCGGTACTTCCGGATGTTCAGGCTTATTACTGAATGGAGTTCTTCGCATTTAACCGCCATTTGTTCCTCCCACGGCTCCGTGGGATCTCAAAGTGGTATTGACCTTTCTCCAGTCGGACTGGTTTGAACCCTTACACAGGGTGGATTTGAAATATCTCACTTGGAAGACTGTCATGTTGCTGGTTTTAGCCTCGGCTAGATGTGTGTCAGAATTGGGGGCCTTATCCTGTAAGAGCCCATATTTGATATTTCACGAGGATAGGGCGGAGCTCAGGCCTCGCCTGCAGCTTTTGCCTAAAGTGGTGTCCGCTTTTCACATTAATTAACCAATAGTGGTTCCGATACTGCTGACACATTGGTCGCTCCAAAGTTCTTGGACGTTATGAGAGCTTTGAATATTTTCATCAGGAGGGCTGCTTGTCAGAGAAAGTCTGAATCGCTTTTTGTCCTTTACGATGCTACCTATATTGGGTGTTCTGCTTCTAAGCAGTCCATTGCGCGATGGCTCAGGTTGACCATTCAACAAGCCTATTCTTCAGCAGCATTGCCGCTGCCGAGTTCTATTCAGGCCCATTCCACAAGGTCAGAGCGTTCTTCTTGGGCAGTTGCCCAGGGTATTTCGGTCTTACAGTTGTGCCGTGCAGCTACTTAGTCTGGTTCGAATACGTTCGTGAAGTTCTATAAGTTCGATACCTTGGCCAGAGATGACCTTCAGTTTGGTCAGGCGGCGTTGCGGGGATCTCAGCATTCTCCCAACCGTTCTGGGAGCTTTGGGCCTTCCTCATGGTGCTAATGTCATCCCAGTATCTCCTAGGACGTTAGAGAAAAATAGAAATTTGATACCTGCTGGTAATTCCTTTTCTCCTAGTCCGTAGGGGATACTGGGCGCCCGCCTCAGTGCTTCGTGTTTCCTGCTTACCTGGTTGAAAGTGTTCTGGTTTTGGTCTGCTATTGTTGTCACTGTTCTTGTTGGTTAGCATTGCTATCCTTGTTGTAGTTAGCATTGCTTTCCTCTGTTCTGGTTAGCTCTGCTATCTTATTGTTGTGTGTTGGTTCGTTACCTCACCGCTTTCGTGGTATTCCTTCTCTTAAAGTATGCCCGTCTCCTCTGGCACAGTTTTCCTAGACGGAGTCTGGAAGAGGGGCATAGAGGGGAGGAGCCAGCACACACTAATGATTTATTAAAGTGCCAGGCTCCATTAAACCCGATCTATACCCATGGTACTAATGTAATTTCAAGTATCCCCTACGGACAAGGCGAAAAGGAATTACCGGTAGGTATTAAATTCCTATTTTTACTTCCATATCGTGATTGCAGTGACAGGTTTACCCAGATACTATTCATACATACCAGCATCATGTGTGGCTATGTGTGCGTGCTTTATTATTCCACAAAATCATGTACAGTAATAACTCTAATTTCTCTGACGTCCTAGTGGATGCTGGGAACTCCGTAAGGACCATGGGGATTAGCGGCTCCGCAGGAGACTGGGCACAAAAGTAAAGCTTTAGGACTACGTGGTGTGCACTGGCTCCTCCCCCTATGACCCTCCTCCAAGCCTCAGTTAGATTTTTGTGCCCGGCCGAGAAGGGTGCACACTAGGGGCTCTCCTGAGCTTCTTAGTGAAAGTTTAGTTTTAGGTTTTTTATTTTCAGTGAGACCTGCTGGCAACAGGCTCACTGCATCGAGGGACTAAGGGGAGAAGAAGCGAACCTGCCTGCTTGCAGCCAGCTTGGGCTTCTTAGGCTACTGGACACCATTAGCTCCAGAGGGACCGAACACAGGCCCAGCCTCGGAGCTCGGTCCCAGAGCCGCGCCGCCGGCCCCCTTACAGAGCCAGAAGCAAGAAGAGGTCCGGAAAAATCGGCGGCAGAAGACATCAGTCTTCAACAAGGTAGCGCACAGCACTGCAGCTGTGCGCCATTGTTACTCAGGCACACTTCACACTTCGGTCACTGAGGGTGCAGGGCGCTAGGGGGGGGCGCCCTGAGCAGCAATGTAAACACCTTGGCTGGCATAAATACACCACATATAACCCCCAGGGCTATATGGATGTATTTTAACCCCTGCCAGAACTCGCCAAAAAGCGTGAGAAAAGGCCGCCGAGAAGGGGGCGGAGCCTATCTCCTCAGCACACGGGCGCCATTTTCCATCACAGCTCCGCTGGAAGGACGTCTCCCTGACTCTCCCCTGCAGTCCTGCACTACAGAAAAGGGTAAAAAAGAGAGGGGGGCACTAATTTGGCGCAGTTTTGATACTAACAGCAGCTATAAAGGGAAAAGCACATTTTATAGTGGTATTCCTGTCTATATATAGCGCTCTGGTGTGTGCTGGCATACTCTCCCTCTGTCTCCCCAATGGGCTAGTGGGGTCCTGTCCTCTATCAGAGCATTCCCTGTGTGTGTGCGGTGTGTCGGTACGATTGTGGAGACATGTTTGAGGAGGAAAATGAGATGGAGGCGGAGCAATTGCCTATTATAGAGTTGTCACCCCCTAGGGAGTCGACACCTGAGTGGATGAGCTTATGGAAGGAATTGCGTGACAGTGTCAGCTCTTAACGACAGACAGTTGACGACATGAGACAGCCGGCTACTCAGCTTGTGCCTGTCCAGGGGTCTCAAACGCCATCAGGGGCTTTAAAACGCCCGTTACCTCAAATGGCAGACACAGACACGGATACTGACTCCAGTGTCGATGATGAGGAGACAAACGTGACTTCCACTAGGGCCACACGTTACATGATTGAAGCAATGAAAAATGTATTGCATATCTCTGATAATACAAGTACCACTAAAAAGGGTATTATGTTTGGTGAGAAAAAACTGCCTGTAGTTTTTCCTGTATCCGAGGAATTAAATGAAGTGTGTGATGAGGCGTGGGTTTCCCCCGATAAAAAACTGATAATTCCTAAAAGGTTATTGGCATCGTACCCTTTCCCGCCAGAGGATAGGGCACGTTGGGAAACACCCCCTAGGGTGGATAAAGCGCTCACACGCTTGTCTAAACAGGTAGCACTACCCTCTCCTGATACGGCCGCCCTAAAGGAACCTGCCGATAGAAAGCTGGAGAATATCCTAAAATGTATATACACTCACACGGGTGTTATACTGCGACCAGCAATCGCCTCAGCCTGGATGTGCAGTGCGGGCCTGGCGTGGTCGGATTCCCTGACTGAAAATATTGATACCCTAGATAGGGACAGTATATTACTGACTATAGAGCATTTGAAGGATGCATTTCTATATATGCGTGATGCACAGAGGGATATTTGCCGACTGGCATCAAGAGTTAGCGCGCTGTCCATTTCTGCAAGAAGAGGTTTATGGACGCGGCAGTGGTCAGGTGATGCGGATTCTAAAAGGCACATGGAAGTATTGCCTTATAAGGGGGAGGAGTTATTTGGGGTAGGTCTATCAGACCTGGTAGCCACGGCAACTGCTGGAAAATCCACATTTTTACCCCAGGTAGTTTCTCAACCTAAGAAGACGCCGTATTATCAGGCGCAGTCCTTTCGGCCCCATAAGGGCAAGCGGGCAAAAGGCACCTCATTTCTGCCCCGTGGAAGAGGGAGAGGAAAAAGGCTGCAACAAACAGCCAGTTCCCAGGAACAAAAGCCCTCTCCCGCCTCCGCAAAGTCCTCAGCATGACGCTGGGGCTTTACAAGCGGACTCAGGCACGGTGGGGGCACGTCTCAAGAAGTTCAGTGCGCAGTGGGCCCACTCGCAAGTGGACCCCTGGATCCTGCAGGTGGTATCTCAGGGGTACAAATTGGAATTCGAGACGTCTCCCCCTCGCCGTTTTCTAAAGTCTGCTTTACCGACGTCTCCCTCAGACAGGGACGCAGTATTGGAAGCCATTCACAAGCTGTATTCCCAGCAGGTGATAATCAAGGTACCCCTCCTACAAAGGGAAAGGGGTACTATTCCACACTATTTGTAGTACCGAAGCCTGACGGCTCGGTGAGACCAATTTTAAACCTAAAATCCTTGAACACTTACATACAAAGGTTCAAATTCAAGATGGAGTCACTCAGAGCATTGATTGCAAACCTGGAAGAAGGTGACTATATGGTGTCTCTGGACATCAAAGATGCTTACCTCTATGTCCCAATTTACCCTTCTCACCAAGGGTACCTCAGGTTTGTGGTACAGAACTGTCACTAAAGTCGTGGTAGCACTATCTCAGATAGTGCTGCGCCAGCACGGTTGGATTCTCAATATTCCAAAATCGCAGCTGATCCCGACGACACGACTTCTATTCCTAGGGATGATCCTGGACACAGTCCAGAAAAAGGTGTTTCTCCCGGAGGAGAAAGCCAGGGAATTATCCGAACTAGTCAGAAATCTCCTAAAACCAGGCCAAGTCTCAGTGCATCAATGCACAAGGGTCCTGGGAAAGATGGTGGCTTCTTACGAAGCAATCCCATTCGGCAGATTCCACGCAAGAACCTTCCAGTGGGATCTGCTAGACAAATGGTCCGGGTCGCATCTTCAGATGCATCAGCGGATACTCTTGTCACCAAGGACAAGGGTGTCTCTCCTGTGGTGGTTGCAGAGTGCTCATCTTCTAGAGGGCCGCAGATTCGGCATTCAGGACTGGGTCCTGGTGACCACGGATGCCAGCCTGAGAGGCTGGGGAGCAGTCACACAGGGAAGAAATTTCCAGGGCTTGTGGTCAAGCCTGGAGAGATCACTTCACATAAATATCCTGGAGCTAAGGGCCATCTACAATGCTCTAAGCCTAGCAAGACCTCTGCTTCAAGGTCAGCCGGTGCTGATCCAGTCAGACAACATCACGGCAGTCGCCCACGTAAACAGACAGGGCGGCACAAGAAGCAGGAGGGCAATGGCAGAAGTTGCAAGGATTCTTCGCTGGGCGGAAAATCATGTGATAGCACTGTCAGCAGTGTTCATTCCGGGAGTGGACAACTGGGAAGCAGACTTCCTCAGCAGACACGACCTCCACCCGGGAGAGTGGGGACTTCACCCAGAAGTCTTCCACATGATTGTGAACCGTTGGGAAAAACCAAAGGTGGACATGATGGCGTCCCGCCTCAACAAAAAACTAGACCGGTATTGCGCCAGGTCAAGGGACCCTCAGGCAATAGCTGTGGACGCTCTGGTAACACCGTGGGTGTACCAGTCAGTGTATGTGTTCCCTCCTCTGCCTCTCATACCCAAGGTACTGAGAATCATAAGAAGGAGAGGAGTAAGAACTATACTCGTGGCTCCGGATTGGCCAAGAAGGACTTGGTACCCGGAACTTCAAGAGATGCTCACAGAGGACCCGTGGCCTCTACCTCTAAGAAGGGACCTGCTCCAGCAGGGACCCTGTCTGTTCCAAGACTTACCTCGGCTGCGTTTGACGGCATGGCGGTTGAACGCCGGATCCTGAAGGAAAAAGGCATTCCGGATGAAGTCATCCCTACCCCGATCAAAGCCAGGAAGGATGTAACCGTACAGCATTATCACCGTATTTGGCGTAAATATGTTGCGTGGTGCGAGGCCAGGAAGGCCCCTACAGAGGAATTTCAACTGGGTCGTTTCCTGCATTTCCTGCAAACAGGACTGTCTATGGGCCTAAAATTAGGGTCCATTAAGGTTCAAATTTCGGCCCTGTCGATTTTCTTCCAGAAAGAACTGGCTTCAGTTCCTGAAGTTCAGACGTTTGTCAAGGGGGGGTACTGCATATACAGCCTCCTTTTGTGCCTCCAGTGGCACCTTGGGATCTCAATGTAGTTTTGGGGTTCCTAAAATCACATTGGTTTGAACCACTCACCACTGTGGACTTAAAATATCTCACATGGAAAGTGGTAATGCTGTTGGCCCTGGCTTCGGCCAGGCGTGTGTCAGAATTTGCGGCTTTATCCTATAAAAGCCCTTACCTGATTTTTCATACGGACAGGGCAGAATTGAGGACTCGTCCTCAATTTCTCCCTAAGGTGGTTTCAGCGTTTCACCTGAACCAACCTATTGTGGTACCTGCGGCTACTAGGGACTTGGAGGACTCCAAGTTGCTGGACGTAGTCAGGGCCCTGAAAATATGTTTCCAGGACGGCTGGAGTCAGAAAATCTGACTCGCTGTTTATCCTGTATGCACCCAACAAGCTGGGTGCTCCTGCTTCTAAGCAGACTATTGCTCGTTGGATTTGTAGTACAATTCAGCTTGCACATTCTGTGGCAGGCCTGCCACAGCCAAAATCTGTAAAAGCCCATTCCACAAGGAAGGTGGGCTCATCTTGGGCGGCTGCCCGAGGGGTCTCTGCTTTACAACTTTGCCGAGCAGCTACTTGGTCAGGGGCAAACACGTTTGCTAAATTCTACAAATTTGATACCCTGGCTGAGGAGGACCTGGAGTTCTCTCATTCGGTGCTGCAGAGTCATCCGCACTCTCCCGCCCGTTTGGGAGCTTTGGTATAATCCCCATGGTCCTTACGGAGTTCCCAGCATCCACTAGGACGTCAGAGAAAATAAGAATTTACTTACCGATAATTCTATTTCTCGTAGTCCGTAGTGGATGCTGGGCGCCCATCCCAAGTGCGGATTGTCTGCAATACTTGTACATAGTTATTGTTACAAAAATCGGGTTATTATTGTTGTGAGCCATCTTTTCAGAGGCTCCTCTGTTATCATGCTGTTAACTGGGTTCAGATCACAGGTTGTACGGTGTGATTGGTGTGGCTGGTATGAGTCTTACCCGGGATTCAAAATCCTTCCTTATTGTGTACGCTCGTCTGGGCACAGTATCCTAACTGAGGCTTGGAGGAGGGTCATAGGGGGAGGAGCCAGTGCACACCAGGTAGTCCTAAAGCTTTACTTTTGTGCCCAGTCTCCTGCGGAGCCGCTAATCCCCATGGTCCTTACGGAGTTCCCAGCATCCACTACGGACTTCGAGAAATAGAATTATCGGTAAGTAAATTCTTATTTTACACGTAGTTTATTAGTTGTATGTGCTCAAGGTTCGAATTAATGTGTTAATACAGGGGTGGCCAAACAGTTGATCGCGATCCGCCGCCCATCCACCCGAAGCCGCGCCTCTCCTGCCTGCCGCCCTGCCCCTCAGTCTGGTCTCCGGCAGTGGCGGCGGAGTGTATAGCTCAAATCAGGCGCCGGTTCGTTAGCAAATCAGAGCTCGCGGACCGGCGCCTGATTTGAGATATACACGCTGCCGTCACCGCCGGAAATCAGACTGAGGGGCAGGGCGGCAGGCAGGAGAAGCTCTCCACACTGGCACTGTGGGGGCATATCTGGCACTGGGCACATGGCACTGTGGGGGCATATCTGGCAATCTGGCACTGTGGGCACATGGCACTGTGAGGGCATATGTGTTTGAGGTTTTTTCCTGTGGGGGCCAATGTGTTATTTCGTGCGAGACAGTCATTACACTCTCTTTTTTTTGTTATACCACGCCCACTTTTTGTTATACCACGCCCACTTTTTTGTTATGCCATGCCCCTTTTTTTGCGCGCGCCTGCGCCGCGCGATATTATTCCTCCTAGGTAGATCACAAAAGCTTTTTAGCTTTCAAAGTAGATTGCTGACTCCAAAAGTCTGCCCACCCCTGTGTTAATAGAATGAAGCTATTATTTGGAAAATTGTTCATTTTACAAAGCACTTCTAAAAATGTACTTAGTAACATAAGAACTATCTATAAAACAGTATGCAGTCATAATGTCAACACCAGAATGTCCAGTTATGTTGTCAGCATAGAAAAAAATGTCAACATTACGCATATATTAAAATACATTGTCAACATTATGAATGTCAACATACTATACCGAAGCACTATAAAACTGCTGAAATTCCAGCCTTGTAAAGTCACTTTCACTCGATAAAACCAGGCAAAGATTCTCAGGAAATGCTCCGGTCCTTAGATCCACATGAATCTCAGACCTTGATGGCAATCAAGTTCCAAATTTCCAATTTTCCAAATTTCCAAAGGTCCAATTTTTTTTTTTTTTTTTCCTTACTAAACAATGGTTGTGTTATACATGACTTTCATGTGCCAAATGTCTGCAGGTTGCTAGTTGATTAGATCTTTGCTAATACCTGTAAATACTCTCTCATTGCAGGTTCTTTACTTCAGCACTTTTCTTCACCCTATAATCAATTATTTAGAAATGCTGGTAATGCGGCAAAGGTTCCACCATCCGGAAGTACTTTTTATGGCTTATTTGTGGGAGCAACTGCACTGGGAGCTGGAATCTACGTGAGTATAAAGCAGGGTTGGCTGGTATATCATGTGATACTTTAATAAAAAGTTTTACAAAAAAAAAAAAACAACTCGGGTAAATTCGACAGGTTTTTAGTAGTGATGAGCGAGGTTCGGTTTTACTCGGTTCTCAAAACGGCATCTTATTGGCTATCCAAAACATGTGACATCCGTGAGCCAATAAGATGCCGTTTTGAGAACCGAGTAAAACCGAGTAAAACCGAATCCGCTCATCACTAGTTTTTAGCCCCTTTCCCGACCATCTCAATCTGACTTTAAAAAAAGTCGGATTCAAAAAAGATGAGATGGCAGCCTCTCTCTGTGATCTCATACATGGGGACGGCTAAGGAGAGCTGAGAGGAGGAGCAGGTCAGCAGCAGCACGGACGGGACCCCGGACAGCACTGGGTATGAGCAATGGGGCACGTGTCGGGAACGGCCAAATCCGACAGTCTGATTTGGCCGTTCATTAAATAGTGCTTTGTCGGATCCTTTCAAATATACCCCAAAGTGGTTCATTTGGCATATATTGCAGAGGGTCTTGGTAAACACTTGGCTATAGCTCTAGATCTGCAAAAAATTTTTCATGCATCACTAAAACTGATGCAGGATTTAAGACTCTGTCCACTACTTGTTTATCAAATGTCCAGTTTATTTAGCTAGGGTATGTTTATCCACATTATTTCAATTTATTTTTTAATTTTTCTGTTTTAATATAAGTATGTTTTGTTTTGTTCTTCCTTCCTGTATGTGTCTCCTTTACCAGCTGTCCCTTTTTTTTTCTCTCCCTTTTTGTGTTGTTTTTATACCCTGTATTTGTGTAACCGTTTTCCAAATTCAGTAAAATCTAGATTAAAACAAAAAATGTGTTTTTCACCATTTATGTATTAGGTGTACAGAACGCTCCACAGTGATAAATCCAGGTTTCATGACAGGTTGTCTACTTTCAATTCCATCAAAGAGCGCAGTGGTGAGTTTATAAAATATGAAGACCTTTTATTAACGTCAAAATGTGACACATTTAGTAAAGTAAAAGGATTATGTGTCCTGGACATAGAGTGGGCTTTGTAAAATATGCTCTTGTAATCCGCTTGCTAGGTAGATGTGTCGGACCTCTTGGGAAGTTTAGTAGGGAGCACTCAGCCCTAAGGTGTGTTTGTGTAGCGTAGATAAATGATAGCTGAAAATCAACACATGTTAATTATAGTGTAACAATAATCTACAGTACATACAACATACCATACAGCTTTTTTCTCTTTCTCGAAACATGGGGGCATATTTACTAAAAAATCTCTCTAAAAATCAACCAACATTTGGCTGGTGCTCCAGGGCCGAAACTCATTCTGGAACGAAGAGCCGTCTACAATGGTCTTCTCCAAGTGGCCCATCTTCTGAGAAATCGGGCCATTCAAGTGCAGTCGGACAATGTAATAACAGTGGCTTACATAAACCATCAGGGCGGAACGAAGAGCAGAGCTGCAATGTCGGAGGTAGCAAGAATCATCCTCTGGGCAGAAAAACACACTGTCTGCAATCTTCATTGCGGGAGTAGACAACTGGGAAGCGGACTTCCTCAGCAGACACGATCTCCATCCAGGGGAGTGGGGTCTACATCCGGAGGTGTTCAAGGAGGTAACAGATTTTTGGGGTGTACCCCAAGTAGACATGATGGCCTCTCGTCTTAACAAGAAGCTTCGGCGATATTGTTCCAGGTCAAGGGACCCGCAAGCAGTGGCGGTGGACACCCTAGTGACTCCGTGGGTATTCCAGTCGGTGTACGTGTTTCCACCACTCCCACTCATTCCAAGAGTGCTAAAGCTCATAAGGAAAACAAGGGTTTAAGCGATCCTCATTGCTCCAGACTGGGCAAGAAGGTGCTGGTGCGCAGATCTTATGGATCTACTGCTAGAAGAGCCGAGGCCTCTTTCCCTTCGGGGGGACCTGCTGCAGCAGAGGCCGTTCGCCTATCAAGACTTACCACGGCTATGTTTGATGGCATGGAGGTTGAATGCCAGATACTATCTCGGAAGGGCATTCCGAACACGGTTCTTCCTACCCTGATAAAGGCTATGAAAGGAGTAACGCCTAAACATTACCATCGTATTTGGAAAAAATATGTATCTTGATGTGAGTCCAAGAAATTTCCTGTGGTGGAGTTTCAACTGGGACGGTTTCTCCTCTTCCTACAAGCCGGTGTGGATATGGGCCTGAAGTTGGGACCTGTGAAGGTCCAAATTTCGGCCAAAATTAATTTTCTTCCAGAAACAATTGGCTGCCCTCCCTGAGGTTCAGACCTTTTTGAAGGGAGTTCTGCACATCCAGCCTCCCTTTAATCCACCTACGGCGCCTTGGGACTGTAAATGTTGATTTACTTACAGGACTAAAAGCTATACTTTAAACACACTTAATACACTTTAATATTGAGCCGCTGTGGCCGCTGTAATTAACCTTTCACCCATATTTTGTTCACAAACCTTACGTACACAAGATTATACCGTGTACGCACTCTGCTTACGTACGCCGAAAGGGCGTAGTGACTACACAGTTTGCATACACAGGCCTATACGCTGTTCGCACAATACAGCAGCCCGAGTGGCTGTAAATACACTTTAAACCTTAGCAAGGAAATGGGACACGACACCAATTGTAATTCAAAAACTATGTTGAGGTCCAACCCACAACGGTTATCTTTACTAGCAGGGGGTTACAGTGATAATACAATACAATTAGAGAAAAAGGCTACAGTCAATGGTACATACGTTTGTTCACCTGCGCTTCCTGGTCCGGTCCTCAATCATCAAGGTTGATGATCTTCAGAGATTGAGAGAGTGACCTGGCCTGCAGCTGGCTATTTATACATTTGTCCAAAACCTAACACAATGGGAACTGTAATCTCTCTATCCATTGGACTCAGGGATGGTCATTTACAGTACAGGAGAGGTCATAGGTCAGTTTGAATAGGGGGGCGATGTCTGGTGCAGTTGCAGATGTTATCCTCTGGGTTCCCGCCGCATATCAAGTGTACAGTAAATACAGTTAATATTTATATTCTGCTCCTACGCATAACTATTCGCAGGAGCGTGCGATCTTCTGCAAACTAACACCGGAATATTGCTCTTAAAATACCCTACAGTTGGGATACCAAACACCTCCTTATAACCCAGTTCTGTCCCCTCCTGTCCTGTAAAGGTGAATCCCTTTGTTCTTATACCATTTAAACATGTGTAACTTGCTGGTGTGGTGCAGGGAGACTATGTGTACATTTTGGATTAAATATGTAATGTGTTTTTATGGCTTTTCCATGCGATTACAAACACTACCGTAATTACTCATACCACGCGCTAATACGCAGGACCGCGGGAGCGACCATATGCAAATTTCGAATATGCGCACACACGGCAGAGCAAGTACGCGCACGGAGGCCATCTGTGTGTAGTTTGTACTTGATGTGTGTACTGCAATATTTTTCGACTTCGACAGGACCTTTAACGTGGTGTAGCAGTTCCTCCAATCGGACTGGTTCGAGCCTCTACAGGAGGCTGAGGTCAAATTTCTTACGTGGAAGGCTGTCACATTGTTGGCCTTTGCTAGAGGTGTGTTGGAGTTGGGGGGCTTTGTCTTGTAAAAGCCCATACTTGATCTTCCATGAAGATAGAGCGGAGTTCCGGACGCATCAGTTTCTTCCGAAGGTTGTGTCCACATTTCATATCAACCAGCCTATTGTGGTGCCAGTTGTGACTGACTCCTCAATCTTACCAAAGTCCTTAGATGTTGTAATGGCTCTAAACTATGTGAGGAGGACTGCTCGTCACAGAAAATCAGACTCTCTGTTTGTCCTGTATGATCACAAGAAAATTGGGTGTCCTGCTTCTAAGCAGACAATTTTTCGCTGGATCAGGTTCACTATCCAGCATGCGTATTCTTCGGCAGGCTTGCCGTGTCCTATGTCTGTTAAGGCCCACTCTACATGTAAGGTGGGTTCTTCCTGGGCGGCTGCCCGGGTGGGCCCCTGCTTTACAACTCTGCAGAGCGGCTACTTAGTTGGGGTTGAACACGTTTGCAAAGTTCTACAAGTTCGATACTTTACGAGGCACGAGGCTTCACGCAAGGTCCTTCTACGAGAAAAGGATTTACCGGTAGGTAATTAAAATCCTATTTTTTAGGTCGATTTTGGTTTATTTTTACCTTTTAGTAAATCTCCCAACATGCGAAATCGACCAAAAATTGGTGTAAAATAACCAATCTACCTTGAGTAAATATATTGTATGAGCATAGATTGAATGTATGGATGGATTGATCTGTCTGTTGACAGAGCACTCTTCCCGTGAAATGGACATTTCTAAGTGACAGTGGGGAAGGTGACTATGCAGACTGACTGAATTTATCTTGGATTATTGTGGGTGGGTAGGTCAACTTTCCTACTCGTTTGCAGTGTATTTTCTGAGATGGAGCGCCTGTTGCAGACCAATCTTTTGCACCCATTATGGAGTCCGTGTAAATGCCTGTAATAATGATGATTATTGCTGACCGAAAACCGGCAGGCAGGATGGTGGACTATTTGCGTGAAGGTAGACTCATAATCACATAAACACGAATACACTCACATATGATAAAAAGCAGGCTGCCATGACCATACTGAAAAGCAGCCTTAAATGTGTCTGACTCCAAATTGGGTCCTATGTGCTTCTGTGAGGTAGCCTTGTTTGTTTAAAAGGACAATGCCAACACCTTTATCAGCAGGTTTAATTATCAGATGTTTGTTGCCTATGAGTTTAATGGAGAATATCATTTGTCTCCTGCCTAGTGATATGTGGTTTTGTCTTGTGGAATGTAACCTATATTTCTCTAACATCCGTAAGGGATACTGGGGTTCACTTAGTGCGATGGGGTATAGATGGGGTCCAAAGGAGCTGGTGCAGTTTACATTTTTCAAACAGGGTGTGCTAGCTCCTCCCCTCTACAGCCTACCTGTGCCGAGGGACTCTGGGGGGGGGGGGGGGGGGGGGGATTGACACCGGCCTCCTGGAGGTTCTGAGTCGGATCCCGCTGACAGGACAACGGTCCTGATGGTCAGTTTACCACAGGCATTACGCTCTCCCACACACACCCGCAGCGCGCCACACAACACCAGAGCAGAGCCTGAAGATCGTCGAGTGGCTAGCGGGGTCCCCCGGTTCTTGGTGCGACGCGGGGGCGGGCATACGGACTCCCTCTGGGGGGGATCCCATAGCTCCCCCCGCGCATACTGGCAGTGGAGTGAAAATAGGTGTTGGGACCTCATTTTACACAAAAAGGAGACATTTGCCAGTATAAAGAATCCTGTAGCTCCGGTGCCATAAAAGGGGGCAGAGCTATCTCCGAGTGGGACCAGAAGCTCCCTGGTGCCATTCTCTGCATGCTCAGCGCTGCAGCAAGACTGCCAACTCCTCCAGAGGATCCTCCACGGCTAGACACTGGTACAGGGATATAGTTCAGGGGGAGAGCCCGCTGTGGGAACCTTTTATTAGGCTCCTCACACATTAAACTACCATATAGCCTAACATTCTCACATAGTTTGTTACAGGCTGGGTTCTGGTCCCTCCTCTCTGGGTTTCTCCACACATACTGGGATGGGCAGGCTTGCTTGTACCTGTGTCTCTATATGTGTGTTATTGTCTCCCTGTCAGCATGGTGAAAGAAGCTGTGTGTAATGTCGGTCATACCAGGTTTTCTCCCTCCCCTGCAGATTCTCTCATGTGTGAGCAATGTAGCCAGCCGTCGCAAGACAGTGGGGCTTCTGGGGGTGATTTACAAGAACCAACTTGGTTAAATTCTATTAAATCTATGATGGCTGACATGGCAAATGAGTTAACTGCCAGTCAGGAAAGGCAACAGTTACAACAGTCTATGGCTGCTCTGGCTATGAATAAGACAGATGGCAGACAGGTGCCCCCTCTTTCACAGCCCCTACCCCAAGAGCGTGGGTTACCTGACGCTCTCTCGGAGTTTGAGGAGGAGGTACCAAAGGTGGGGGAGGGGGAGGAGCTGGAATCTACTGGTGAGGTAGAAGATTCCTCTCCAACACAGGGTGTGAAATTGCTTATACTTGCTATAAGAGATGTTTTACATATCCCTGGTAATGATGCGGAGGTACAGCAGTCTTTTTTTTCTCTACACAGAAAAAAGCGCATGTCATTTTTCCTGATTCTAAGGAACTGGATGATCTTTCCAGAGAACCCTGGGTTAATCCTGACAAGAAATCCCAAGTGACAAAGAAATTAATTGCCGCTTTCCCTTTTGCCCATGAGGGAAGATCTGGGAAACCCCCAACTGCTGTATATTTGGGTAAATGTTCCCGCCCTGGAGCTGCATATCTCTCCCTCACTCCCTGTCAGCCGTGATCACACGGAGCTGCGCTGTTCCTGGGACTGCTGGGGCAAATCCTCCTCTGTAAAGCCGCCTGCTCGCCAGCGCTGTGCATTTTACATGACACTTAAGTATTCTACCTGTCAAGGGACAGTGTTAGTTAAGAAAAAGTGTATACAGTCAGGGTTGTGTGGTACAAACACCCTGTGATATGCATCCAGTATCTACTGTGTTTTGTTATATCTACTATTTACATATATAGCTATACTGAGTATTACTTTGTATTGCTAGTCCAGTGCAGTTTTATGGTTGTATAATTTCTGCATGGTACACTTGTGACTATATATGTGTGTGTGTGCATGTAGCTGCTGCCTGGCTGCTATCTCGGGTATTTCACTCAGCATGCTACTCCTATATTCTGTAACCTGAGGGGGCTAAGTGCGTCAGGTTTATTAACTGATAGGTATTTCAGAAGATATACTTGCTGTGTATTTTTCTTTGTGATTTATACTCGCAATATATCTCTTGGATTCCCGGTTTGTGCTGACAGGAAAGTCACACTGCACTGGGAGTTCTTGCTAAGGTATATCGCTGCTAAAATTGTACTAGGTTGCCTGATATTGTGCTTATTATGTCAGCTACATGAGGCAACGGTACTGAGGCTTCTCCCACATTGCGTGGTGGTGATGCTGGAGTCACTTTTGAGGAGAACATGGCAGCAGAGAGTTCAGGTTCAGGTCGTTCTTTACCCCCCTAGTGGGTCTGTAGCATCGGGGGTAACTAATGACCCACCTTGGGCTACCTTCTCCACGTTGTTGAATACTCTAAACTTACGCCCCCCGTGGGATCTCCTATGCCACTGCAGCAATTTATGGTCCCTGCAGTCAATCCGCCGTGGGTGGATCAAATCTCAACACAGTTACAGCACTTGAACCGATCACTGACTAAAAATAAACAATAAAAGAGATATTGGCGCTTAATGGTCACAAATGCAAAGGTGTGTCACGGTTCAATCACAATTTATTATAAGAGTAAAATTGTAAAAAGCAATGCACATTGGTGGTTGATACCACATAAAAACACTTAAATGAAAGAGGCTGTGTAACTCCCAATGGTATAATGTCCTAATGGAAAATTTCGCAAAAGTGGACCTGTTCCTATATGAGTCCCCTTGGTTAGTATGGATGTATGTCCTATTCGTGGATTGAATAGTTACCACCAACGTATCTCGAGGCAATTGGGCGAAACTGCGTCCGCAAGGTGCTGTTCCTCGGCGGGTGGTGAATGATGGCGGGTGGTGAATGAGGAACGTCCTTGTATCCAATCGGAATGTTCAACGGGGGCTTGGTCCAGGTCCAACGATTCCAAAAGGTGTGGGAGTAAACAGTCATGCAGGTCTCACCGACGCGTTTCGTTGCATGCAAGCAACTTTTTCAAGGTGTTGGAAGTCCTGCTGGGTGGTGATTTATATACCCTACCAATATGGTTATGAGTAACCATATTGGTAGGGTATATAAATGTGTTTACTCCCACACCTTTTGGAATCCTTGGACCTGGACCAAGCCCCCGTTGAACATTCCGATTGGATACAAGGACGTTCCTATTCTACCGTGGAAAGCCATCATTCACCACCCGCCGAGGAACAGCACCTTGCGGACGCAGTTTCGCCCAATTGCCTCGAGATACGTTGGTGGTAACTATTCAATCCACGAATAGGACATACATCCATACTAACCAAGGGGACTCATATAGGAACAGGTCCACTTTTGCGAAATTTTCCATTAGGACATTATACCATTGGGAGTTACACAGCCTCTTTCATTTAAGTGTTTTTATGTGGTATCAACCACCAATGTGCATTGCTTTTTACAATTTTACTCTTATAATAAATTGTGATTGAACCGTGACACACCTTTGCATTTGTGACCATTAAGCGCTAATATCTCTTTTATTGTTTATATTACTAGGGGTCTGACCAACCCCTGTTTATATACAGCTGCTGTGGTGAACCTCGCATCAAGCGCCTGGGAGTAGCAATACCTTAGGGTATTTCTTTTTTCCTAACTTTTTTCTGACTAAAAATAAGTCTCACTCTCGCCCACCTAAGACTAAGACGTCTTCTAAACGGGCTGCTACGTCCTCACAATCCACCGCTGTCCCGGACACATCCTGTGAGGAGGATGGTGCATATACTGACCCCACAGACACTGACTCTGATGCTTCTGATGGGGAAGGGAAGTCACTGGTGGATGTCCCTGATTTGATTGAGGCTATCAGGCTCATTTTTCAGGTCCCTGATGAACCTGAGCCTGCGCCTGTCTCTAAAATCCGGACAGATTTAAACGTAAACAAGTTTTACCTCATTCTCAACACCTGGCTGACATACGTCTGGAATCCTGGGAAAATCCAGGTACGAAATTCACACCGCATAAGAGACTGTTGGCTCGCTATCCTCTCTCTGCGTAGCTATGTAAAAATTGGGAAACTCCTCCGCCTGTAGATTCTCATGTGGCACGTATGGTAGTTTCCTCAGCTCTGCCAGTAACTACCATCACCTCTCTGAAGGAACCGACGGATAGACGTGTGGAGGGTTGTTTGAAAGCGATTTACACCTTAACGGCCAACCATTGCAGCAACTTGGGCTGCTGAAGCAGTTGAAGCTTGGGCTCAGGAGCTGGAGGCGGAGCTGTCTTCCGACACTTCTGATCATGCTAGACAATGTCTCTCATATATTGCCACTGCTTCTCTGTACCTTAAGGAGGCGGCTTCCGATGCCGGGGTGCTGTCGTCCAAGGCTGCCACTACGTTCATCCTGGCTCGCCGTATCCTGTGGTTGAGATCCTGGTCGGTGGATATGGATTCTAAGAAAACCCTGGAGGTGCTTCCTTTTAAAGGAGACATTCTTTTTGGCGAAGACCTGATTGTGGCTGATCTGGCTACTGCTAAAACAGTATGACTCCTTCCGCACAGAAGTCTAAAAGTACTTTGCCTCGGCCCTTTCATCCTCCAGGTAAAGCAAAAGGTCAGGCGTACCCAAAGCAGACTCGTGCTTCCAAACCTGCCAAGCCCAGACCGAAGCGGGCCTGGGCTGCCCGTCAGCCTGCTTCCAAAACTGACAAGCCTGCCGCATGACGGGGCAAGCCTCCCTCTGGGGGATCCCAGGGTGTGGAGCCGACTTGTAGGTTTTGCCCAGGAATGGTTGAAGACCACTTGAGATGCCTGGGTAAGAGAAGTCGTCACTCGAGGTTATGCCTTACCCTTCAAGAGCCTTCCCCCTCATCGATTTTGCTGACAGATGTCCCTTTGGACCCGATGAAGGCAAACACACTTCATTCGGTGGTACAATCCCTCCTGACCACGGGAGTGGTAGTACGGGTGCCTCTGGCTCAGCGAGGCAAAGGGTTCTATTCACCGCTGTTTCTAGTCCCGAAACCGAATGGGTCCTCGTGGCCCATTCTCAATCTCAAGTCCTTGAACAAGCATGTGAGGGTCTCCAAGTTTCATATGGAAACTCTTCGCTCTATTGTTCTGGCCTTGGAGCCTGGGGACTATATGGTCTCCCTGGACATACAGGCAATGGCTCCCCGAGTTTTCACCAAAGTTATGGTGGTCATGACAGCTACACTCCGCCGTCAAGGGGTCAGGATCCTACCGTACCTAGACGATTTGTTGATCCTGGCAAATTCCCCAGAAATTCTCCTGTGTCATCTAGATCTGACTGTCCAGGACATGACAGCCCACGGGTGGCTTGTCAACTGAAAAAAAAATCATCCCTGGTTCCTGCTCGGAGAATGGTACACCTGGGAGCGTTATTGGACACTCTCAACCAGCGGTTGTTCTTGTCTCAGGAGAAGGTCCTGAAACTTCACGATAGGATTTGATGCTTCCTTTCTCGTCCGCAAGTGTCGATTCATTCGGCAATGCAAGTGCTAGGTCTCATGGTGTCTGCTTTCAACATGGTGGAGTATGCTCAATTCCATTCTCGTCCTCTGCAGAAATTAATTCTGACCAAGTGGGACGGCGTGCCTCACCGGATCAGATCTCGTATGATCTCCTTGTCTACGGAGGTCCGGCTGTCACTGAGCTGGTGGCTTCAGTACCATCGATTGAGCAGGGGCCGTCTCTTCTGGATATCCAACTGGGTCCTGCTGATGACGGATGCCAGTCTGAGAGGTTGGGGCGTGGTGTTGGAATAACACTCCCTTCAGGGTCTGTGGACCGAGGAGGAGTCTCTACTCCCGATAAATTTTCTGGAATTGCGGGCAGTGTTCAATGCGTTGACAATGGCCCAGCATTTGATAACAGAACAGACCTGTTCAAGTACAATCTGACAACGCCACCACGGTGGTGTACATCAATCATCAAGGCGGCACTCAAAGCTGCATGGCAATGAGGGAAGTATCACAGATTGTTCAGTGGGCAGAACGCCATCTGCTGGCCATATTCGCAGTGTTCATTCCGGGGTTCCTAAACTGGAAAGCGGTCATTCTCAGTCGTCCGGATGTACACACCGGAGAATGGCGCCTCCATCCAGAGGTCTTTCAGCTTCTCGTGGACAAGTGGGGCCTTCCAGATGTGGACCTGATGGCGTCTCGACACAATCACAAGGTTCTGGTCTTCGGCGCTAGGACAAGGGATCCCCGAACAGCGTTCATGGATGCTCTGGCAATTCCATGGAACTTTCGTATGTGTTCCCTCCGGTGTCACTCCTGCCCAGAGTAATACGGAAGTTCAAGCAAGAAGGAGGAAACTTACTTCTGATCGCTCCAGCGTGGCCCAGGCGGCACTGGTTCTCCGATCTACAGGTCCCCTTATTGGATCGTCCCCTTCTACTTCCACAACGACCAGACCTCCTCGTTCAGGGCCCTTTTTGTTTACCAGGACTTGGCCCGTCTGGCTTTGACGGCGTGGCTCTTGAAGCTTCCGTTCTGAGGGCTAAGGGTTTTTCTGAAGTGGTCGTTTAAACTATGTTGAAGGCCCGTAAACCGGCTTCTGCTCGGATTTACCATAGGGTCTGGAATGCTTATTTTACTTGGTGTTCATCTCATAATCATGACGTTTTTCAAGTTTAGTACGGCCAAACTATTGGCCGTCCTACAACAGGGCCTGGACTTAGGCCTTCGTCTGGCCTCCCACAAGGTTCACATCTCTGCCTTGTCGGTTTGGTTTCAGAGAAAGATTGCTGCCCTACCTGATGTTCATACCTTCACTCATGGCGTGCTGCGGATTCAGCCTCCTTATGTTCCACCTGTGGCCCCTTGGGATCTGTCGGTGGTTCTGGAGGCCTTGCAAGAGTCTCCGTTTGAACCTCTTGCGTCTGCGGACCTTAAGTGGCTTTCCCTTAAGGTTTTGTTTTTGCTGGCTATCGCTTCAGCTAGAATGGTCTCGAACTTGGGTGCCTTATCCTGTAAGTCCCCCTATCTGATTTTTTACCGTGACCAGGCGGTTCTTAGAACGCGTCCGGGTTATTTGCCCAGAGTGGTGTCTTCCTTCCACCTTAATCAGGAAATTGTGGTTCCGGCCTTTAATTTTCCTGAGGCGTCATCTAAAGAGCAGTCTTTGGATGTGGTATGGGCTCTCCGTCTCTATGTGAAGAGAACCTCCTCCATTCGGAAATCTGATTCTCTTTTTGTACGGTTTGGTTTTTCACAAACGTGGCTGGCCTGCTAACAAGCAGACCTTGGCCAGATGGATTAGAATGGTGATTGCACATGCTTATGTACAGGCTGGTCTGCCAGCTCCTGCTACCATCAAAGCCCATTCTACTCGGTCTGTTGGACCTTCTTAGGTGGCCCGCCGTGGTGCGACCCTTGATTAATTGTGCAAGGCGGCTACGTGGTCCTCAGTGAACACGTTCATAAGGTTTTATGACTTCGAATCTTCCGTCTCCCAGGATGCTTCCTTTGGATGCCGGGTTCTTGTGCCCGCAACAGTGCTTCCCCTCCCATAAGGAACTGCTTTAGGACATCCCTGATGTTAATCCTTGTGGAGCCCAGTGTACCCCGCAGCAGAAAATTAGATTTATGGTAAGAACTTACCGTTGTTAAATCTCTTTCTGCGAGGTACTCTGGGCTCCACAAGGTGCCCACCCTGATACACTTTGCTTCTTTGGGTTGGTATGGCATTAGTTACTTAATAACTGTTAAATTTAAACATGGGCTAAGCCGGGTACTTCAGCTAGTTAAATATAAGGTAAAGGCAAGTTATTCAAATTCAGGAGGGTGTATTAATGGGGATATACATGCTCACTGGTACTCTTGTTTATACATAATTAAACTAACCCTATTAATATAGGTCAATATATATGCAGTAGTACTCGCCAGTATCCTTAATCCCCAGTATCCTTAATCCCCAGAATGTCTTTCTGTTCAGTTTTATAATCACTTTTCCATTGCGAGATGGGTTTAAAGTTTTCTTTCTGTTATCCGTGTTATTCCAGTGCTTTTGGGTACACATGTTTTGTCTTCCCGTCCTCCCAGCATCTGTATATTGACCACCGGGATCCCATCCATCGGGAAGGTAACTGTTCATGACATCGTAAGAGACTGCATTACCTGTAAAGAAACAAACCACTCAATATTCAGAACTCTGATCAAGCGAAGGCTACACCCTTACTAAGAAGGAATAACACAGACTGTCTATACCAAATGCACACTAGCGAAACCAGTGTAGAAGAAAGGACCAGTGATCACACCTGTGTATACGTGTGTGACACAAGCCAGGTTCTGACACTCAAGTGGCCTGAAGTTCCTGCTGTTAGTTCCTGACAGGTCAGGGTTCTGTCATACTTCATTGTTAATTTAGTTGATTCATCTTCTGATGCTGTTGTCCTCTGACAGGAGGGGGTAAGTTCTTTCCTCTCCGTGTCTGTGCCTAGGTCTACGAGTCCTTAGTTTCATTTTGTTCACGAACGGTAATCCCTGCAATGGTAATCCCTGCAGTCCTTAGAGTGGTCTTGGCACTGTGAATTGTTCGCAGTGGTAATTTACTTTCTAATTAGTAAATCATATTTGGCAGCAGCATGGCCACTGTCTGTCGGGAAGCTAAGAACAGTGAGTTTACAGGATTTTTTCAGGACTGCTTTGCTGCAACTTTGTTTTTTGTGGTGTGGTTCCACTGAGCTCATAGGTTCTGATTTGAGGGCCCGGGAATGTCATTTTCACTTAGGTTTCAGTTTTTTTGGCAGTGCAGCTGGACAGAGAGTTGATTCTGGTGTCTATTTCTCTGTTGTGCTGTTTCAAAATTGCGCATTCTTTAGCTGCAGATTTCAGCTTTATGATTTTCCTTTTCTGTTGTATTCCACAGTAGGCTCAGCTCCTCTTAAGTCCCCCATCCACTAGTGCGATATGACCAATTTTAATCCGATTCTAAACTTTCTGTTTGATGAATCGGATGAAAAGTCGATCTAAGGTGCATTCCGGTGATCCTCTGATCGGAGTCGCAGATCGGCATGGCTGCCATGAATATAGCAATCGGAGGAAAAGGTGCACATCGGAATGCATTTGTACACCATTGGATGCAATTCATTAGACGTAAAAAAAAAAACTACTCAAATCTACTGGCAAATCGTAATCGCAGGACTCCCGGGAAGATTGGGGGAAAATTGGATCCGACTTTCAGTTCAGATATGACTCACTAGTGGATGGGGGGGGGGGGCCTTTACATTGGTTGGTTTTTCTGGAGCTTCTCTTCAGCTTCAGGGATTGATAGCTGTCCTTCTGGATGTTCATTCTCCTTGTTCAGTCTCGGGTTTGGTTTCTGCGGAGACTGGGTTGACTGTTCCATATGTGTGTTTCTGGAATGCGAGTATCATATGCTTTACACATCGCCTCCGTAGGTGTATTAAGGGCATACAGAACTGAATGTCCTTCTTTTTTTGGGGTTTTCTCTCTCCGCATTTTTAAGAGGGAGTTCATGAAACTGACTGCCTTTTGTTGCGACATGAAGCCTGGATAGGTCGGAGTGTGTATCATCAACTTTTGCTGGACAAGGACTGGGTCCAAGTACTCCTGGGTTAATTTTCTCTTGCTGAGCATACGTGCGGTTTTCATGCCCTATGTTTTGGGACACCTGACGACGACTTCTGATTGTGCTTATTCTGATTCTGTTTCCCGACTCCTTGGTTTGGTCTTCGCAGTGGTCTGCTTAAAGTCAGTTTTCTTTTTTTTTTTTTCCGTCCTTGATGTGGTAGTTCAACCTAGGTCAGGCTGTTTTGGATTTTCTATTTATCTGGCATCTATGTGTTGATAGGATCAGTATGAAATACCTACAATCAAAATCCCGACAACAATTGACCGACTGTCAAAATCCTGACCACGGTCAAAATACCGACATTTAAAATACCAACAAGGTATTAGTGCGCTTGGCACACTATTATATTCCCGCTCCAGGTCCACTGGGATGCTAAAGTATGAACAAGTCGGTTTCAATAAAAAAAATCATGAAATACTCATCGACACTTTGACCTGTCGACATTTTAAATGTCAGTATTTTGACCATGTCGGGATTTTGACGGTCGGGATTTTGATTGTAGGTAAATTGACTGCAGCCCGTGTTGATGGTGTAGCATTACTGCCTCACAGCACTGAGGTTAATGGATTAAATTCCCACAATGGCCCTAGTTGTGCAGATTCTGTATATTTTCACCGTGCTTATGTGGGTTTCCTCCAGGTACTCCAGTTTCTTCCAAAAATATACTGTTAGGATAATTTTCTCCAACTAAAAAAATAAATAAATTAAATTAACCCTAGTGTGTAAGTGTATGCATGTACATGTGTTTAGGGTAGAGTAGATGGGCCGAATATTTCTTATCTGCCACCGCATTCTCTGTTTCCATGTGGTGCGCTTAATCCATTGCATTCTTCTCCAAATTGTTTCCTTCATAACTATTTTTTTTGTGCTTCTGTCAGAGATTTGCACTGTTTGCTTGTTTTCTGGGTGTCCGGACACTGTGGTGTCTGTTGGTAATCCCAGTTATTTGGGAGGCTAAGGCTGTTCTAGTATTAGCAGTCTAGGAGTTCTGGCCCCTATTGAGCTATGCTGATCAGGTGTCCACATTAGGTTCAGCGTCAGGATGGTGGCTCTGGTTGAGCTCTGGGGTACCAGGTTAGGTCACACAGGTTACCTGGCCCTTTCTGAAAACGGAGGAGGTCTAGGCCCCAAATTGATCATAAGTGGGATTGCATTGGTGCAGGGCCAGTATACAGCAGCCTAGACAACAAAGCAGGGCACTGCTTGTTTCTTTCCATTGTGGGTAGTACTTTAGTGTCTGGTGTCTGCGCATTTCTTGCCATCTGGCTCCCTGCTGAACTCACATAGGTTGTTTTCCAATTGTACTAGGCTCCCTCTGTGTGAGCTGCTGCTATGACAGTGATGGCTTGGTCCTCTGTTCACCAACAGCTTCATCACTTTTGTTTTTATTTTGGGTGTTAACATCTAAGGATGCTAGTTTCGGCTGGAAAGTCCTCCTTTCAGGTTTTTCAGAGCGTATCCTTCCCTAGGGGAGGCTTTTGAACGTCCCATGGTCCAGTGTCCCCCATATTGGATGAAAGCAAAACTGGATTTTTTTTGTTCTTACCATAAAATGGGTTTCTCTGAGTTCATCTGGGGAACACTGCGTTCCCACCCTAATGCTCAATGTAAGTTACACTATGTGGTTCACTCTTGGTTTAGGGTTACTTTTGAAGTTGTACTGAGGATCATGGGTTGCAGATGGGAAGAACTACTCTCTTAAAGTTATACTAGCCTAATTAAGTGCCAGCTTCTATGGTCAGCCTGCAATCTAAAGGTCCAATGTCCCTCAAATGGAATCTGAGAAAAGGATGTAACGGTAAGTACAAAAATAACTTTTTTCCCATGAGGTGTCTATAAAACATAGCGGTATACATCATATAATCATGATGCACTGTTTATATGGCTTCTAATGTACAACATAGAGAATAGAATTAATTGTATGCTCACCTTTTACACACAAACTTATTGAAGTAGTAAAGCTAAAAAAATAGATAAAGCATCTGGGTCAAGGATAACATAAAAGGCAAATGCCATTCTTCATTTAAAGCATGGGACTCAAGGTGAGCGAGGGATTTGGGCATGTGGAGGACTTGTCTGTCTAGTGACGAGATCTGAGGAGGACATTTCTGTGTGATGCTTTGTGTGTGGATCTGTTCTTGTCAGACAAGAGAGGGGATTTAATTTCTTGTATGCATGCATGCACTTAATTTGGATATTTATATTAGTCCTGAATTGGTACTATATCTCACTACAAAATGCCCCTGTTCTGTCTATGTGCTCGATTTAATTTGCACTTAATTAAGGAGAAAGTCCCGGAACTATTCAATTGACCGTGCTGTTATGCCCAACCAGAGGATTTCTTCTCGCACTTTTCCTGAGGTGTAAGCAGAAATCTGACTAAACTAATGCTGTGATGCTGTTTTCTGCCTTTAGCACGGCACAAACAGCATTATGGCCTGCACTTAAGTCGGAGAATGACACTTACTGTGACTAAACACCCAGTTTAAGGTGCAAAAAATGGCATCTCCCGACTAAGTACAGGGGCAGTGTTGACAATTGAATAGCTCCGGGGCCTCCTTCCGTGCGCTAAATTTAATCGAGCCCTCTGTGTTATATATCTTGGGTGAGCATAAATTAGTAATTTAGTAAAATAAAGCCTGTGAAAAAAGAGCCTTAAAAGTATGTAGGAAATCTGTTTGACAAATTGTTTTTTATTTAACATTAGAAGCAGAATCCACAGAGGCTGAGGCGGTTGTTAAACAAGGTAAACAACTTCAGTGATCACTTTATCTAAAATGTCTGTATTAGTGTTGTGCGAAGTATAGTAGAGACAACATAAACAATTTCTCACTCCTGTTTACTGTAGATAATGTAACAGTAGAGGCTCCACCTCCTGCAGTACTGCCATCCTTTGTACCATTTCTTTTGATTGGAGGAGGTACAGCTGCATTTGCTGCAGCTCGATCTATACGTGCCCGAGATCCTGGTGCAAAGGTGAGTTTATCCTAAACACTTACGGAAACCCAGTTGTGCTTGAATAGTGATATCTTTTTGATGTACTTACAGAATTATGAAATGTAACTACAGACAGGAACCTGCATGTCTATCTAATCTGCCATAATCACCTATTCTGTAAAAATTCTGACATCCTGAACACTCAACACTTTAGACTTGCTTCATTGACTCACCTCTGTTCTTTACTCCTACAAGCTGTACTACTACTGCAGCCTCTCCTAATATGCAGGGCTCGATAAATCCCAGGGGCCAGTTTGCCATGGCCCCTAAATTTTGCTGGCTGGCTAGCAGATTATGCAGGGAGGGAGGAAGCAGATCCCCTTCGTGGGCGTGCCTGTACTGCTTCGGGCATTTCATGCACAGGAGTGCATATGCGGAGTGTCCGTCCCAGCCTGCGCTGACTGCTCTCTCCAAACTCTGATAAGAGGATCTATGCATGGCCGGGAACTGCGGCTTCAGAGGGGACAGTGATGTGGCTACAGGGCGGGGTGGATTATTTGCCCAGCTTGTGGATCGAAGGGTCGACAGTCAGAAGGTCGACAGTGTCTAGGGCAGGGACGTGTGGTGAGCTAAGTAGCTCAGGAGGCACTGGCTAGCACCAGTGCCAGATTTACATGCAATATATGAGCCAAAGCATACATCTGGGCATTATACACAGGTACACAGGTACAGCAGGATAAACTCTGTGTTGAGTTTTGCTCAGAGATGTGCGGAAAAGTTAAGGTGTGTACACACCGCGAGATCCTTGCTATGCCCGATTTTCACTTTGCGATTTCCCCTGAACTCCCCGGAGCCCAGCACCACCGATTTTGACTAACTTTTCTTGAGATTTGGACTATGTGTGCTTACGATTTTGGCTTATGTGAGATTTTGGCTTATGTGAGATGTAATTGACATGTGAGATGAATTAGATAGTACACGATTTAGCAAGGATTGACTTGCCTGCACAGTCTATCTTTTATTGCGATATCGACCTGGCGGGACCGCGCATCGGGATCGCAAGCAGCATAACACCTTGCGATTTGCACTAACTTTTCTTGCGATTTTGACTATATAGTCAAAATCGAAAGAAAATATCTCACCATATGTACACACCTTTAGCCAGGTGAGGCCATAGAATTTTTACTCCAGAGATTTGGCTATAAACATGATTAGAATAATACAAAGAAGATATTTCAAACATAATCTTTGTATTTTTCATATGCTTTATACAGTCAAACCTCTGGCACAAACGTTAGTATGACAGGAAAGGCTCTGCCTCACCCCACTACATGTCACTGGTCTAGGGTGACACCAAATGGTCGACATGCACAAGGTTGACATGGTAATTTTTGGTGTCAAAATTTCCCTTATAGCATGTGGACCCCCAATTAGTGGATTGCTCGCCATGCTTCGTGTACCATTCTTAATTGTAGTCCACGTGGATAGTAAAGTATGGAAGTCCTAAAAAAAACAAAAATAAAAACTTTGTCGATCATATGCTGCTGTGTTGAGCATTTGAACCTGTCGAACTTTTGACCACGTCGACCATATGTATGTTGACCTATCATCCGGATACCGTTTGGCAGGGGGTGGCTATGGAGGGGTGGTTTGCCTTGGGAAGCCTCCCTGTGCTCAGTAATGTGTCTGCTTGAGGGGGGGAAGGGGGTGTTTTGGATTATTATTTTTTGTGGGGGAGGGGGGTGGTGCGGGGTTGGTGGATGGTGGTCTGGCCCCTACACTTTCATCCTGGCTCCTAGATTTTTGAAAAATGTGTCAAGTCCCGCTTAATATGTTTAGTTATGCTGCCCATGCACATTTATTAGTAAGTGTTCTCTGAGGTTTTTTTTAGGTATCTTTTCTTTTAAAACTAAATGGCAGCCACAAAGTTTGGGGTAATTTTATTTATGGTGGCTTTACAGTTCTTTGCATATCTTTAGAAACCCTGATACACATCTCTGGGAGTACAAGCAAAGACTACAGTATTTCTTAGGAATTTGGAGCTATGCCAATCTGTTCTCACAACCGTTTGGAATACGGTCCTGAGTGGTCAGATCCATAGTGTTTCTGAAAGGACCTCAGTTCGAATAAAATTTCTTCTTCGGGGTCCATGATCTCCACAGGGATAACCTTGGGTATGGCTGGTGGAGACCAGGACTGGCTCCTAACAGCATAAGCTTGTGAGCTTCCCAGGATGATCCTACCAAAAAGAAGAAGTGTCTAAATCTACCTTTATTTTGTAATATTTAAAAAGGAAGAAGATTCCTCCTCTATGTGTATGTATACAAATAAAGAGCAAAATATTGGGGTTACAAACAATAATTTGAGTGAAAACAAAAATGTGAATTTAAAATTCCACTGTGTACCCTCTTTGTGTCTATTTTTGTGAATTACATTACAGTATTTCTTTTAGTGTATTGCCGCCAATACAGAAAAGAGTTTTTAGTTGAGATATTTCTCCAACAAAGGTATGTTTACTCAGAGTAATTAAGTGAGATGTTGTCAGCAACCGAAAAATAGCACATATCAAATTGTGTGCATCATATCCAAGGTAAGTATCCTATATCTAGAACTGAATATTATGTTTCTTTATTTCTCTAACGTCCTAGTGGATGCTGGGGACTCAGTAAGGACCATGGGGAATAGACGGGCTCCGCAGGAGACTGGGCACTCTAAAGAAAGATTAGGTACTATCTGGTGTGCACTGGCTCCTCCCTCTATGCCCCTCCTCCAGACCTCAGTTAGAATCTGTGCCCGGCCAGAGCTGGGTGCTCCTAGTGGGCTCTCCTGAGCCTGCTAGTAAAAGACAACAGACTCGCTGCTACGAGGGACTGAGGGGAGAGAAGCAAACCTACCTGTCTACAGCTAGGTTGCGCTTCTTAGGCTACTGGACACCATTAGCTCCAGAGGGTTCGAACACAGGCATCTGTCCTCGATCGTCCGTTCCCGGAGCCGCGCCGCCGTCCCCCTCGCAGAGCCAGAAGAACAGAAGCTTGAAGACGGCGAAAACGGCGGCTGAAGACTCCTGTCTTCATTTAAGGTAGCGCACAGCACCGCAGCTGTGCGCCATTGCTCCCAGCACACTTTCACACTCCGGTCACTGTAGGGTGCAGGGCGCTGGGGGGGGAAGGGGGCCCCCTGGGCAGCAATTGAAGTACCTTTTTGGCATAACATACATATATACAGTCAGGCACTGTATATATGTAAAAACCCCCGCCATTTTTTTCACACAGAAGCGGGACAGAAGCCCGCCGCTGAGGGGGCGGGGCCTTCTTCCTCAGCACACCAGCGCCATTTTCTCTTCACAGCTCCGCTGGAAGGACGCTCCCCAGGCTCTCCCCTGCAGTATCCAGGTACAAGAAGGGTAAAAAAGAAAGGGGGGGGCACATAAATTTAGGCGCAAAAGACATAAAATCGGCAGCTATTGGGTAATCACTTATTATAGTGAATATCCCTGGGTTATATAGCGCTGTGGTGTGTGCTGGCATACTCTCTCTCTGTCTCCCCAAAGGCCTTTGTGGGGTCCTGTCCTCAGTCAGAGCATTCCCTGTGTGTGTGCTGTGTGTCGGTACGGCTGTGTCGACATGTTTGATGAGGAGGGTTACGTGGAGGCGGAGCAAGTGCGGATAAATGTGGTGTCGCCGCCGTCGGGGCCGACACCTGATTGGATGGATATGTGAAAGGTCTTAAATGATAATGTAAGCTCCTTGCATAAAAGGTTTGATGACGCTGCAGCCTTGGGACAGCCGGGGTCTCAACCCGGGCCTGCCCAGGCGACTCAGAGGCCGTCAGGGTCTCATAAACGCCCACTATCTCAGATGGTTGACACAGATGCCGACACTGAGTCCGACTCCAGTGTCGACGATGATGAGGCACAATTACAGCCTAAGATGACCAAGGCCATCCGCTACATGATTATTGCAATGAAAGATGTATTGCACATTTCAGAGGTTAACCCTGTCCCTGACAAGAGGGTGTATATGTTTGGGGAGAAAAAGCAGGCAGTGACTTTTCCCCCGTCACATGAATTAAATGAGTTATGTGAAGAAGCGTGGAGTTCCCCTGATAAGAAAGTGGTGATTTCCAAAAAATTACTGCTGGCGTACCCTTTCCCGCCAACGGACAGGTTACGTTTGGAATTCTCCCCTAGGGTAGACAAGGCGCTGACACGCTTATCTAAGAAGGTGGCCCTGCCGTCTCAGGATACGGCCGCCCTAAAGGATCCTGCGGATAGGAAGCAGGAAGCTATATTGAAGTCAGTGTATATACACTCTGGTACTCTACTGAGACCAGCTATTGCTTCAGCCTGGATGTGTAGCGCTGTAGCAGCATGGACAGATACTCTGTCAGAGGACATAGATGCCCTGGACAGGGATACTGTCTTGCTAACCCTGGGCCATATAAAAGACGCCGTCTTATATATGCGGGATGCCCAGAGGGACATTTGCCTGCTGGGCTCTAGAATTAATGCAATGTCCATTTCTGCCAGGAGGGTCTTATGGACTCGGCAATGGACAGGGGATGCCGATTCTAAAAAACACATGGAGGTTTTGCCTTATAAGGGTGAGGAATTGTTTGGGGACGGCCTCTCGGACCTTGTGTCCACAGCGACAGCTGGAAAGTCGACTTTCTTGCCTCAGGTTTCCTCACAGCCTAAGAAAGCACCGTATTATCAAATGCAGTCCTTTCGTTCTCAGAGAAGCAAGAAGGTCAGAGGTGCATCCTTTCTTGCCAGAGGCAGGGGTAGAGGAAAGAAGCTGCACCATGCAGCTAGTTCCCAGGAACAAAAGTCCTCCTCGGCTTCCACTAAGTCCACCGCATGACGCTGGGGCTCCACAGGCGGAGCCAGGAGCGGTGGGGGCGCGTCTCCGAAAATTCAGCAACCAGTGGGTTCGCTCACAGGTGGATCCTTGGGCTATACAAATTGTATCTCAGGGATACAAGCTGGAGTTCGTTACCCCTCACCGTTACCTAAAATCAGCCTTGCCAGCTTCCCCCACGGAAAGGGAGGTAGTCCTGGCGGCAATTCACAAGCTGTACCTCCAGCAAGTGATGATAATGGTCCCCCTCCTTCAACAGGGAAGGGGTTACTATTCCACACGGTTTGTGGTACCGAAACCGGACGGTTCGGTAAGACCTATTCTTAATTTAAAATCCTTGAACATTTATATGAAAAAATTCAAGTTCAAAATGGAATCGCTCAGAGCGGTCATTGCAAGCCTGGAAGAGGGGGATTTTATGGTATCTCTGGACATCAAGGATGCTTACTTGCATGTCCCCATTTATCCACCTCACCAGGAGTACCTCAGGTTTGTGGTACAGGACTGTCATTACCAATTCCAGACGTTGCCGTTTGGTCTGTCCACGGCACCGAGAGTATTTACCAAGGTAATGGACGAAATGATGGTACTCCTTCGGAAGCAAGGAGTTACGGTTATCCCGTACTTGGACGATCTCCTCATAAGGGCGAGGTCCAGGGAGCAGTTGTTGATCAGCGTAGCACACTCTCAGGAAGTGTTGCAACAGCACGGCTGGATTCTGAATATTCCAAAGTCGCAGCTGATTCCTACGACGCGTCTGCCCTTCCTGGGCATGATTCTGGACACAGAACAGAAGAAGGTGTTTCTCCCGGAGGAGAAGGCTCAGGAGTTAGTGACTCTGGTCAGGGACCTCCTAAAACCAAAACAGGTGTCGGTGCATCACTGCACGCGAGTCCTGGGAAAGATGGTGGCCTCATACGAAGCCATTCCCTTCGGCAGGTTCCATGCGAGGATCTTTCAGTGGGATCTGTTGGACAAGTGGTCCGGATCGCATCTTCAGATGCATCGGCTGATCACCCTGTCCCCGAGGACCAGGGTGTCTCTTCTGTGGTGGCTGCAGAGTGCTCATCTTCTCGAGGGCCGCAGGTTCGGCATACAGGACTGGGTCCTGGTGACCACGGATGCAAGCCTCCGCGGATGGGGGGCAGTCACTCAGGGAAGAAACTTCCAAGGGCTGTGGTCAAGTCAGGAGACTTGTCTGCACATAAATATACTGGAACTAAGGGCCATATACAACGCCCTGAGTCAAGCGGAGCCCCTGCTTCGAGACCAACCAGTGCTGATTCAGTCAGACAACATCACGGCGGTCGCCCATGTAAACCGCCAGGGCGGCACAAGAAGCAGGGTGGCGATGGCAGAAGCCACAAAGATTCTTCGTTGGGCGGAGATTCACGTACAAGCACTGTCAGCAGTGTTCATTCCGGGAGTGGACAACTGGGAAGCAGACTTCCTCAGCAGACACGACCTCCACCCGGGAAAGTGGGGACTTCATCAAGAAGTCTTCACACAGATTGCAATCGATGGGAACTGCCACAGGTGGACATGATGGCGTCCCGCCTCAACAAAAAGCTAAAAAGATATTGCGCCAGGTCAAGGGACCCTCAGGCGATAGCTGTGGACGCGCTAGTGACACCCTGGGTGTTCCAGTCGGTATATGTGTTCCCTCCTCTTCCTCTCATACCCAAGGTACTGAGAATAGTAAGAAAAAGAGGAGTGAGAACAATACTCATCGTTCCGGATTGGCCAAGAAGGACTTGGTACCCAGAACTACAAGAGATGATCACAGAGGACCCATGGCCTCTGCCTCTCAGACAGGACCTGTTGCAACAGGGGCCCTGTCTGTTCCAAGACTTACCGCGGCTGCGTTTGACGGCATGACGGTTGAACGCCGGATCCTAACTGAAAAGGGCATCCCGGATGAAGTGATTCCTACGCTGATAAAAGCTAGGAAGGATGTAACAGCTAAGCATTATCACCGTATATGGCGAAGATATGTTGCTTGGTGTGAGGCCAGGATGGCCCCTACAGAGGAATTCCAGCTGGGTCGATTTCTGCACTTCCTACAGTCAGGTGTGACTATGAGCCTGAAATTAGGGTCCATAAAGGTCCAGATTTCGGCCCTCTCCATTTTCTTTCAAAAAGAACTGGCTTCACTGCCTGAGGTTCAGACGTTTGTAAAGGGAGTACTGCATATTCAGCCCCCTTTTGTGCCACCAGTGGCACCTTGGGATCTTAACGTTGTGTTGGATTTCCTGAAATCCCACTGGTTTGAACCACTTAAGACCGTGGAACTAAAGTATCTCACGTGGAAAGTGGTCATGCTGTTGGCCTTAGCATCGGCGAGGCGTGTATCAGAATTGGCGGCTTTGTCATGTAAAAGCCCTTATTTGATCTTCCATATGGACAGGGCAGAATTGCGGACTCGTCCCCAATTTCTCCCAAAGGTGGTATCGTTTCATTTGAACCAACCTATTGTGGTGCCTGCGGCTACTCGGGACTTGGAGGACTCCAAGTTGCTGGACGTAGTCCGGGCTTTGAAAATATGTTTCCAGAACGGCTGGAGTCAGGAAGACTGACTCGCTGTTTATTCTGTATGCACCCAATAAGCTGGGTGCTCCTGCTTCAAAGCAAACTATTGCTCGCTGGATCTGTAGCACGATTCAGCTGGCTCATTTTGCGGCTGGATTGCCGCATCCATAATCGGTGAAAGCCCATTCCACAAGGAAGGTGGGCTCTTCTTGGGCGGCTGCCCGAGGGGTCTCTGCTTTACAGCTTTGCCGAGCGGCTACTTGGTCAGGTTCAAACACTTTTGCAAAGTTCTACAAGTTTGATACCCTGGCTGAGGAGGACCTTGTGTTTGCTCATTCGGTGCTGCAGAGTCATCCGCACTCTCCCGCCCGTTTGGGAGCTTTGGTATAATCCCCATGGTCCTTACGGAGTCCCCAGCATCCACTAGGACGTTAGAGAAAATAAGAATTTACTCACCGGTAATTCTATTTCTCGTAGTCCGTAGTGGATGCTGGGCGCCCGTCCCAAGTGCGGACTTTTTGCAATACGTGTATATAGTTATTGCTTAATAAAGGGTTATTGTTATGAGCCATCCGTTGAGTGATGCTCAGTTGTTGTTCGTACTGTTAACTGGGTAAGGTTATCACGAGTTGTACGCTGTGATTGGTGTGGCTGGTATGAGTCTTACCCTGGATTCCAAAATCCTTTCCTTGTAATGTCAGCTCTTCCGGGCACAGTTTCCCTAACTGAGGTCTGGAGGAGGGGCATAGAGGGAGGAGCCAGTGCACACCAGATAGTACCTAATCTTTCTTTAGAGTGCCCAGTCTCCTGCGGAGCCCGTCTATTCCCCATGGTCCTTACGGAGTCCCCAGCATCCACTACGGACTACGAGAAATAGAATTACCGGTGAGTAAATTCTTTATTTTTAGTGTATTGCCGCCAATACAGAATGTAGATTTTAGTCGAGATATATTTCTCCAACAAAAGTATTTTTACTCAGAATAATTGATTGAGAGATATTGTCAGCAACCCAAAAATAGCACATATCACGTTGTATGCACATTATCCAAGGTAAGTTTCCTGTATCTTAAACAGAATAATAATTGGATGGTGGTCAGGCTTATTGATTAGACCTGTCTGATAGACACCCTTAGTCGAGCCTCGTGGACACTAAAAATGGTACACACTGTAAATGTGTGTCCTTGTGTGGTCAAGGTCATTGCAGTGAGGATTCTAAATAATGAGGCTGGGCAAGGCAACTTTTGCCCTATGTACTTTGAGTAGGATATTCAGTTTGGTGGTTATTGTGTGTCCTATATGAATCCAAGGTAAGTATCCTGTATCCAGAGCAAAATAATAATTTGATGGTAGTCAGGCTTATTAATTTTACCTATTCAATAGACACCCTTAATTGAGCCCCATGGACACTGGAAAGTGGTACACACTATAAATATGTGTCAGTGTGTGTAATCAAAGTCTACGTAGTGACAACTCTGAATAATAAGGCTATACTAAACACATTCGGCTGATGCAGTAATAATAATTTTCTCTATCGTCCTAAGTGGATGCTGGGGTTCCTGAAAGGACCATGGGGAATAGCGGCTCCGCAGGAGACAGGGCACAAAAGTAAAGCTTTTACAGGTCAGGTGGTGTGTACTGGCTCCTCCCCCTATGACCCTCCTCCAGACTCCAGTTAGATTTTTGTGCCCGGCCGAGAAGGGTGCAATTCTAGGTGGCTCTCATAAAGAGCTGCTTAGAGAGTTTAGCTTAGGTTTTTTATTTTACAGTGATTCCTGCTGGCAACAGGATCACTGCAACGAGGGACAGAGGGGAGAAGAAGTGAACTCACCTGCGTGCAGGATGGATTGGCTTCTTGGCTACTGGACATGAAGCTCCAGAGGGACGATCACAGGTACAGCCTGGATGGTCACCGGAGCCACGCCGCCGGCCCCCTCACAGATGCTGAAGCAAGAAGAGGTCCAGAATCGGCGGCTGAAGACTCCTGCAGTCTTCTTAAGGTAGCGCACAGCACTGCAGCTGTGCGCCATTTTCCTCTCAGCACACTTCACACGGCAGTCACTGAGGGTGCAGGGCGCTGGGGGGGGGCGCCCTGGGAGGCAAATGAAAACCTTTAAAAAGGCTAAAAATACCTCACATATAGCCCCAGAGGCTATATGGAGATATTTACCCCTGCCTAAATGTACTAAATAGCGGGAGACGAGCCCGCCGAAAAAGGGGCGGGGCCTATCTCCTCAGCACACGGCGCCATTTTCTGTCACAGCTCCGCTGGTCAGGAAGGCTCCCAGGTCTCTCCCCTGCACTGCACTACAGAAACAGGGTATAACAGAGAGGGGGGGCAAAATAAATGGCAATATATTAATATAAAAGCAGCTATAAGGGAGCACTTAATCATAAGGCTATCCCTGTCATATATAGCGCTTTTTGGTGTGTGCTGGCAGACTCTCCCTCTGTCTCCCCAAAGGGCTAGTGGGTCCTGTCTTCGTATAGAGCATTCCCTGTGTGTCTGCTGTGTGTCGGTACGTGTGTGTCGACATGTATGAGGACGTTATTGGTGTGGAGGCGGAGCAATTGCCAAATATGAGGATGTCACCTCCTAGGGGGTCGACACCAGAATGGATGCCTTTATTTGTGGAATTACGGGATAGCGTCAACTCGCTTAAGCAGTCGTTTGCCGACATGAGGCGGCCGGACACTCAATTAGTGCCTGTCCAGGCGCCTCAAATACCGTCAGGGGCTGTAAAACGCCCCTTGCCTCAGTCGGTCGACACAGACCCAGACACAGGCACTGATTCCGGTGGTGAAGGTGACGAATTAACCGTATTTTCCAGTAGGGCCACACGTTATATGATTTTGGCAATAAAGGAGATGTTACATTTAGCTGATACTACAGGTACCACTAAACAGGGTATTATGTGGGGTGTGAATAAACTACCAGTAGTTTTTACCGAATCAGAAGAATTAAATGACGTGTGTGATGAAGCGTGGGGTGCCCCGATAAAAAAACTGCTAATTTCAAAGAAGTTATTGGCTTTATACCCTTTCCCGCCAGAGGTTAGGGAGCGCTCGGAAACACCTCCTAGGGTGGACAAAGCGCTAACACGCTTATCAAAACAAGTGGCGTTACCCTCTCCTGAGACGGCCGCACTTAAAGATCCATCAGATATGAGGATGGAAAATATCCAAAAAGGTATATACACACATGCAGGTGTTATACTACGACCAGATATTGCGACTGCCTGGATGTGCAGTGCTGGGGTAGTTTGGTCAGAGTCCCTGATCGAAAATATTGATACCCTGGACAGGGACAATATTTTACTGTCGTTAGAACAAATAAAGGATGCATTTCTTTATATGCGTGATGCACAGAGAGATATCTGCACACTGGCATCACGGGTAAGTGCTATGTCCATTTCGGCCAGAAGAGCTTTATGGACACGACAGTGGACAGGCGATGCGTAGAGGAGTTATTTGGGGTCGGTCTATCGGATTTGGTGGCCACGGCTACGGCCGGGAAATCCACCTTTCTACCTCAAGTCACTCCCCAACAGAAAAAGGCACCGACCTTTCAACCGCAGCCCTTTCGTTCCTTTAAAAATAAGAGAGCAAAGGGCTATTCATATCTGCCACGAGGCAGAGGACGAGGGAAGAGACAGCAACAGGCAGCTCCTTCCCAGGAACAGAAGCCCTCCCCGGCTTCTACAAAAGCCTCAGCATGACGCTGGGGCTTCGCAAGCGGACTCGGGGGCGGTAGGCGGTCGTCTCAAGAATTACAGCGCGCAGTGGGCTCACTCGCAGGTAAATCCCTGGATCCTGCAGATAATATCTCAGGGGTACAGGTTGAAATTAGAGACAGAGCCACCTCGCCGTTTCCTGAAGTCTGCTTTACCAACGTCCCCCTCAGAAAGGGAGACGGTTTTGGAAGCCATTCACAAGCTGTATTCTCAGCAGGTGATAGTCAAGGTACCTCTTCTACAACAAGGGAAGGGGTATTATTCCACTCTTTTTGTGGTACCGAAGCCGGATGGCTCGGTAAGGCCTATTCTAAATCTGAAGTCCTTGAACCTGTACATAAAGAAGTTCAAGTTCAAGATGGAGTCACTCAGAGCAGTGATAGCGAACCTGGAAGAAGGGGACTTTATGGTATCCTTGGACATCAAGGATGCGTATCTCCACGTTCCAATTACCCCTCACACCAGGGGTACCTCAGGTTCGTTGTACAAAACTGTCACTATCAGTTTCAGACGCTGCCGTTTGGTTTGTCCACGGCATCTCGGGTCTTTACAAAGGTAATGGCCGAGATAATATTTCTTCTTCGAAGAAAAGGCGTATTAATTATCCCATACTTGGACGATCTCCTAATAAGGGCAAGGTCCAGAGAACAGCTAGAGATGGGTTTAGCACTATCTCAAGAGGTGCTAAAGCAGCACGGATGGATTCTGAATATTCCAAAATCCCAATTAATGCCGACAACTCGTCTGCTGTTCCTGGGGATGATTCTGGACACAGTTCAGAAAAAGGTTTTTCTTCCCGAAGAAAAAGCCAAGGAGTTATCTGACCTGGTCAGGAACCTCCTAAAACCAGGAAAGGTGTCTGTACATCAATGCACAAGAGTCCTGGGAAAAAATGGTAGCTTCTTACGAAGCAATCCCTTTCGGCAGATTCCATGCAAAGGGATCTGTTGGACAAATGGTCAGGGTCGCATCTTCAGATGCACCTGCGGATAACCCTGTCGCCGAGGACAAGGGTATCCCTTCTGTGGTGGTTGCAGGAGGCTCCTCTATTGGAGGGCCGCAGATTCGGCATGCAGGATTGGATCCTGGTGACCACGGATGCCAGCCTGAGAGGCTGGGGAGCAGTCACACAGGGAAGAAATTTCCAGGGAGTGTGGTCGAGCCTGAAAAAGTCTCTTCACATAAGCATTCTGGAACTAAGAGCAATCTACAATGCTCTAAGCCAGGCGAAACCTCTGCTTCAAGGAAGACCGGTGTTGATCCAGTCGGACAACATCACGGCAGTCGCCCATGTAAACAGACAGGGCGGCACAAGAAGCAGGAGGGCAATGGCAGAAGCTGCCAGGATCCTTCGCTGGGCGGAGAATCACGTGATAGCACTGTCAGCAGTATTCATCCCGGGCGTGGACAACTGGGAAGCAGACTTCCTCAGCAGACACGTCCTTCACCCGGGAGAGTGGGGACTTCATCCAGAAGTTTTCCACATGCTATTAAACCGTTGGGTAAAACCAATGGTGGACATGATGGCGTCTCGCCTCAACAAGACACTGGACAGGTATTGCGCCAGGTCAAGAGATCCGCAGGCAATAGCTGTGGACGCGCTGGTAACACATTGGGTGTACCAGTCGGTATAGGTGTTTCCTCCTCTGCCTCTCATACCAAAGGTTTTGAGGATTATACGGCAAAGAGGAGTAAGACTAGTGGCTCCGGATTGGCCAAGAAGGACTTGGTACCCGGAACTTCAAGAGATGGTCACGGACGATCCGTGGCCTCTACTTCTGAGAAGGGACCTGCTTCAGCAGGGTCCTTGTCTTTTTCAAGACTTACCGCGGCTGCGTTTGACGGCATGGCGTTTGAATGCCAGATCCTAAAAGGAAAAGGCATTCCAGAAGAAGTCATTCCTACCTTGATAAAGGCAAGGAAGGAAGTCACCGCGAAGCATTATCGCCGTATTTGGCGAAAATATGTTGCGTGGTGCGAGCAGCGGAGTGCTCCGATGGAGGAATTTCAACTGGGTCGTTTTCCTACATTTCCTGCAATCAGGATTGTCTATGGGTCTCAAATTGGGATCTATTAAGGTTCAAATTTCGGCCCTATCAATATTCTTCCAAAAAGAATTGGCCTCAGTCCCTGAGGTCCAGATTTTTATCAAAGGAGTACTGCATATACAGCCTCCTGTGGTGCCTAAGGTGGCACCGTGGGATCTAAATGTAGTTTTAGATTTCCTCAAATCCAATTGGTTTGAACCACTAAAGAATGTGGATTTGAAATATCTCACATGGAAAGTGACTATGTTACTGGCCCTGGCTTCGGCCGGGAGAGTATCTGAACTGGCGGCTTTGTCTTATAAAAGCCCTTATTTAATTTTCCATTCGACATAGGGCAGAGCTGCGGACGCGTCCGCATTTTCTCCCTAAGGTGGTATCAGCGTTTCACCTGAACCAGCCTCTTGTAGTGCCTGCGGCAACAGACGACTTGAAGGACTCCAAGTTGTTGGACGTTGTCAGAGCCTTAAAAATATACATTTAAAGGACGGCTGGAGTCAGAAAATCTGACTCGCTGTTTATACTGTATGCACCCAACAAGTTGGGTGCACCTGCTTCTAAGCAGTCGATTGCTCGTTGGATTTGTAACAAAATTCAACTTGTACATTCTGTGGCAGGCCTGCCACAGCCTAAATCTGTTAAGGCCCATTCCGCAAGGAAGGTGGGCTCATCTTGGGCGGCTGCCCGAGGGGTCTCGGCATTACAACTCTGCCGAGCAGCTACGTGGTCAGGGGAGAACACGTTTGTAAATTTTTACAAATTTGATACCCTGGCAAAGGAGGACCTGGAGTTCTCTCATTCGGTGCTGCAGAGTCATCCGCACTCTCCCGCCCGTTTGGGAGCTTTGGTATAATCCCCATGGTCCTTTCAGGAACCCCAGCATCCACTTAGGACGATAGAGAAAATAAGAATTTACTTACCGATAATTCTATTTCTCGGAGTCCGTAGTGGATGCTGGGCGCCCATCCCAAGTGCGGATTATCTGCAATACTTGTACATAGTTATTGTTAACTAATTCGGGTTATTGTTTAGGAAGCCATCTTTCAGAGGCTCCTCTGTTATCATACTGTTAACTGGGTTTAGATCACAAGTTGTACGGTGTGATTGGTGTGGCTGGTATGAGTCTTACCCGGGATTCAAAATCCTCCCTTATTGTGTACGCTCGTCCGGGCACAGTACCTAACTGGAGTCTGGAGGAGGGTCATAGGGGGAGGAGCCAGTACACACCACCTGACCTGTAAAAGCTTTACTTTTGTGCCCTGTCTCCTGCGGAGCCGCTATTCCCCATGGTCCTTTCAGGAACCCCAGCATCCACTACGGACTCCGAGAAATAGAATTATCGGTAAGTAAATTCTTATTATTGCCCTTATGCTTGAGCAATTGTCTGAAATTCAATAAAAAATTTATTTGCGGGGCGTGGCTTGGCTGGCTAAGGAGGAAGACGGGTCCTGAATGAGCTCCTGCTGCCTTGGGTCTAAACAGGCAGATTCTTCACAGCTGCAGGATATCTCTGCTGTGTCCCTGTCTCCCCTGCCTGTTCTGAGACACTGGGGAGGCAGCCCGTGACCCGAGATTGTTCCCGACCCTCCCTGCTGATCCCGGCCTACTTGCTCCTCTGAAGCCGGGAGCTCAATTGTGTGGTGTGCCCGGGACAGACTTCCGGGAGCCGCGGACCGGAAGTGGGGACCCGGCGGCCGGCGCTGCTCTGTGTGTACAGCGCTCACCTGAAGGAAGAGATTTGCGCTGCCCGGCTTCTGCTCCCTGGCCTGAGGAGAGAAGTTTCCTGGGGTGGTTGTGGGACACTGTGATCCCCTGGAAGTAATTTCTCTCTGCTAAGTAGAATCCCGGCGGCCTTGGAGGGGGAATGCTTCACAGCCACAGCAAGTTCTGAGCGTTCCTGGAGTCTACAGCAGTACTGGATAAGGTATAAGATCAGATATAAAACTTCTGATATCTCTACTGCCCTGTTGTCTCCCACTGTAATTTGACTGCTGCTGCTCACACAAGGAGATTACTGGAGAGGAATAAATGTGCCTGGCTCTCCCTCTTGTGGCCCGTTGGTAACATTACAGGCTCATAACCTAAATTGTACGGGATCCTACCTGGGCTGTGTTACTGTGGTATCAGACCCTTCTCACGAGGCGTTCACTCACAACTGGGTCTTCTATTCTCAATAATGGATCACACCTTGACTACTAGATGATGCGTTCTCAACTGCAGCCGTGTCATATCCGTCCTATATCGTTACTTCAACCATGCCCGTGATTTAGCCATGCCACATAGAGGGGAATGTGTAGTGTGGTACTACCTTGACTACGTCCAGCCGTTTCTCTCATACCTTTGATGCACACCTAACACCAGACCCGATTGTCCAGACACATGCCGAAGCGACGAACCTCAAAGAAAAATACCAGGTCCTTGCCCAAGGCCTCCCAATTCTCTGCGTTTCACTCTCTATTTAAGACTCCTGTCAGTGATCATAACTCATCTCCACCTGTGACCACTACAAAAGCGGCAGCACAGATGGATAGCGGCGCAGCCAAGGAGCATCAACTACCCACTCCAATGGCGTCCTCTAGAACTGATGCCACCGGCATGGCCGCCGTACTGGCACAGCTGCATTCTCTCCCGACTCGCCAAGATTTGGAGAAACGAATTCAAGACTATTCAGTCCAGAATTTTGGCGGTACAAGCCGATTTAACACAGGTGGGAGATAGTGGAGACGCTGGAAACACGTACAGACGGTATTGACTCCAAGATCGCTGATCTACATGATCTGATATTTCTTCATTCCTGATCTCTTACAGATGCTACCCGCAGACTTATGGATATCGATGACGGGGGTCGTCGAAATAATCTCTGAGTTAAAGGCATTCCTGAGGACGTGCTGCCCCAAGACATCATAGCTGCTTTAACGGAGATATTCAATAAACTACTGGGCGCCTCTACAGATTCAAAAATTCTATTTGACAGGGCCCATCGAGCACTTCGTCCAAAGGGCCCCCCCTCAGAGCGACCTCGCGTCGTCATCTGTCGGTTACACTATTTTCATGAAAAATAAGAAATACTGCGAAGAGCTAGACAGGTGTCAATCATATATTTCAATGGCCACCAGGTCCAGGTTTTCCAGGACCTATCATAGCACACTCTACACCAGAGACACCTCCTGAAATCTCTCACTGATGCCCTCCGGGAAACGGGAGATTAGGTTTCGGTGTGGCTTCCCACTAAGTATCCAGGTCACCCACGATGGTACCCACCTCAACTTGCAGGAATATGAAGACGTTCCTCAATTCTTGGTCTACCGTTGATCAATTTACCGAACTGGCTTGATCCCCTCACACCCCCTTCAGCTCCCAAGCCACAGAGAGAGTCCTGGATAAAAGCGGGCCGCACCCGACGACGTTCTAAATCCAGCCAGGTTGGGATGTCACGTGAGGTTACCAGACTTGTCTAACTTCTTCTTTAAACGCCTATTCATATCCGTTTGTGCCACTTAGAAGGTTACCTGTTTACTGATGTGTTTTATTTATTTATTTTTTTCACCTTTTGCCTTCATGACTTGACCACTACAGAAGAGTCTGGCTGCCGTACAGCGGGCTACTGTGACTCGGTAGTAATATTTTTGATAGTTATCTTGAGTACTGGTTTGGTTGCATTAGCCCCCATCACACTAGTACTCTTTTGCTTGTTGAAATGGCTGTTCGAATATAGTCCACTTTTATTTTTCCAAGTTCTTAGGCAGTTACGTAGAAATGCTACACTCACTACTCCCCTCTTACCCCGACTCTGCTGTACATTTCTGTGACTGTGGGCCATTTTTAGATGCCAATGGCTCTGAATGCAGAGTGTTCTGGTTCTATATTACCAATGTTGGTATATTTGTTTTATTGCTATGCATCTGGAGATTTCAATAGATTGTCTGTCTATTTACTTTGCTTGCTTTGTTTGCTTGCACATGTCCAGACCTATGGTTGCCTATTTTCGTGATCCTTCTGTGTTTCCCTTGTCCTTCCCTCCCTTCCCTTTTTCTTTCAGGTACCGTCAATGTTATCACCAGTTTTGGGTTCGTTTGGGATATAGAACTATGACCCTCATTCCGAGTTGTTCGCTCGCTAGCTGCTTTTAGCAGCATTGCACACGCTAAGCCACCGCCCTCTGGGAGTGTATCTTAGCATAGCAGAATTGCGAACCAAAGATTCGCAGAATTGCGAATAGGAATTCCTTAGCAGTTTCTGAGTAGCTCCAGACTTACTCAGACATTGCGATCAGTTCAGTCAGTTTTGTTCCTGGTTTGACGTCACAAACACACCCAGCATTCGCCCAGACACTCCCCCCGTTTCTGCAGACACTCCCGCGTTTTTCCCAGAAACGCCAGCGTTTTTTCGCACACGCCCAGAAAACGGCCACTTTCCGCCCAGAAACACCCACTTCCTGTCAATCACAGTACGATCACCAGAACTATGAAAAATTCTCGTTATGCCGTGAGTAAAATACCTAACTTTTCTGTAAAATAACTAAGCGCATGCGCTCTGCGAACCTTGCGCATGCGCAGTAAGCGACTGATCGCAATATAGCGAAAATCGGCAACAAGCGAACAACTCGGAATGACCACCTATGTTTACATAATGATGTCATTCACATACAATAATGGCAAAGTTACAAATATGGTCTAATAACGTAAAAGGTTTAAACATCCCTGAAAAGAAGTCGCGATTATTACACACATTATACACAGAGCGGATGTAGTATTTCTGCAAGAAACACATTTCAGGAATGGGTCTTCGCCAGGTCTCCGCTCCCGTCATTTCCCTGTAGACTTCTTTTAATGACTATTTGAATGCAAAATCAAGAGGGACTGCAATCTTATTTGCGAAACACCTTCGGATCAGTGATATTAGGGAAAAAACGATAGGAGATGGTAGAGGGTTGATTATTAAAGCCACAGTAGATCAACAGGTGTTTACGTTTGTAAATCTTTATTTCCCTAACCAGATACAATTTTTCAGGCGTAGTCTGGAATCCATAGAGGAATTTATAGAGGGTGTCTTGATAGTGGGTGGGGATTTCAATTGGACACTAGAGCCAGCGATTGATTCCTCAGCTGGAACCTCTAGGACATCACTGAAACAGGCTAGGCAGTTTAAGTTGATCTTACATGGTTTCCAATTAGTAGATTTGTGGCGTCTCCTCCACCCAGCTGATAGAGATTACACTTTCTATTCGAACCCCCACAACTCGTATTCTTGTATTGACTATCTCTGCGTGAGCCACAGACACTTAGATATGCTATTGGACACTTCCATTGGCCAAATCGTGGGCTCTGATCATTCCCCTATTACGCTTACGCTATCTTTAAAAAGTTCGCCACCGGCACAGTGGCAGTGGTGGTTTAATGAGCAGCTACTACGAGACCCCGAATATCGTGCCCAACTAGAGACAGCCATTGATGAGTATATTTCGCTGAATACTACAGATGACTGTTCACCGGTAACCATCTGGGAAGCCCATAAGTGTGTTTTAAGGGGTAAATGCATTCAGATGGGTTCATACATTAAAAAGAAAAATACTGAGTGCAGTTTGGCTCTGCTGTCCAAAATACAAACACTGGAACAACTGCATAAAACTTCTCTCGCACACGATACACTAATGGAACTTCAAAAGGTACGTGCCTCTTTAAATAAACTACTTGATGATGGTACTCGTCGAGCATTTCAATGGTGCCGTCATAAATATTACAGGTGGGGAAATAAGCCAGGGAAGTTACTGGCCAGAGCACTAAGAGCACAGAGGTCTCTTACCTTTATTACGAAATTGAAGGACTCTACTGGGATCCTTCATGCCAAGAACAAAGACATGGCGGCCATTTTTCACGAATATTATACAGACTTGTATAATCTGACGGTACAACGCTGACCTGCAGATCTCGCAACTCATAAAATAGAACTAGAGAGGTTTTTACATAAAGTCTCTTTCCCTACTCTTCCCTTGGAGGTGACCCAGGCGTTAGAGGCCCCCTTTATGGAAACAGAGCTGAGTACAGCCATAGGGTCCTCCCCCGCTGGCAAGTGTCCAGGGCCAGACGGTTTTCCAATAACTTATTATAAGGCATTCAAGGAGAAACTTGTACCACTTCTTTTGAGGGCCTGCAATGCTGTCTCGGAGGAGAACCCTTTCTCTGGCCAATCTCTTGGCGCCCACATTACCCTGATACCAAAGGAGGGTAAGGATCCCTCACTACCATCTAGTTACAGACCCATCTCATTATTAAACGTAGATGTCAAGCTCTACGCCAAACTTCTAGCCAACCGTCTGGCCCCACTCCTGACGGAGATTGTTCATCCTGACCAAGTGGGCTTTGTCCCGGGTAGAGAAGCAAGAGACAACACCATTAGGGTGTTTGACTTAATAGCACATGCCCAAGCTACTGACTCCCCGATGTTGCTTCTCTCTACTGATGCCGAAAAGGCATTTGATCACGTGGACTGGGCCTTTATGGAGGCTATATTACGAAAACTGGGCATTGGAGCCACGTTTATACAAAAAGTACTTGCACTCTATCGGGCTCCAACAGCACAGGTTAGGGTTAATGGGACCCTGTCTGATCCCATAAAAATATCTAACGGAACCAGACAAGGTATTCCGCTCTCTCCCATACTGTTTGTCCTGGGTATGGAATCCCTGGTAAGGTCGATCAGGCAGAATTCCGCCATTTCAGGCATGCAGGTCAGACATACGGACCACCGCTTAGCCTTATTTGCAGATGACCTGCTCGCAATCCTGACAAACCCGACGACCTCCCTCCCAAACCTTATGAAAGAATTTGATCAATTTAGTAGGCTATCCAATTCAGAATTAATTTTACCAAGTCCACGGCCCTAAATATCTCCCTCTCAACGGAGGTAACATTGGCCCTTAAAGCTTCCTTCCCTTTTGAGTGGCACCCTTCATATGTCAAATACCTGGGAGTACTAATCCCCTCTTCCCTCCCAACAAACAACCACCATCAACCACGACACCTTGCTGTGAAAGATTAAACATGAGATGTCACAGTGGCTCACGCAGAGCCTTATGAATATAATTAAAATGAATGTATTACCTAGACTCGTATATCTTCCAGACAATTCCCTTAAGCTTCCTCGTCGTTTCTTACTGGACACTCACAAAGCAATCAGTCACTTTGTCTTGGGGGGGAGGAGACCCAGATTTAAACACAACTACCTCTGTAGAAATAAGTCACAGGGGGGCCAACAATTACCCTTGATTTCAGCCTACTACCAGGCCTCCACACTCACTAGAATTCTAGACTGGGCACGCCCGGAATCCGGTAGGAAACAGTGGGTAACACTCGAATGTAGTTCGACTCAAAAGAACCTCAGTTACGTCCCATGGCTCCCCAAACTAGAGAAAATCATGCATCCCACAGTTGGCCCTACTCTAGATGTCTGGAAGTCAATTAGACTTAAATATGCCCTTACGACCAATAGGTCCCCTCTCATGCCCATCCTTGGTAACCCTGCATTTTCACCGGGACTATCGGGGGAGATCGTTGCCAGATGGAAACGTCTTGGACTCGAACGGGTACATCAGATGTATAATCAGGGCACAGTTAGATCCCTTTCAGATATATGCACATCAGAAGGTGTACCTCCCCCCCCCCAAAGACTTCTGGTTCTATTTACAACTCCGCCATTTTGTCCAATCATTGGGTAAGGACCTGAACCTACACAGGGAACCTACCCCTTTTGAGAAACTATGCATGCAAGCCTCAGCACCTACGCACGTGATCTCTAAGGTCTATCGAATTGTTCTGGGTTGCGCATTCCCTGGTACCCCCACTTTCTGCATGGCCTGGGATTCTGACCTTATTCATAGGGGGATACATGTAGACTGGAAGAAACAGTGTACTATAATAACGCACTGTTCCACTAGCCTGGAAGTCGGTGAAACCCAGTATAAGCTGTTAACTAGGTGGTATAGATGCCTCACTTTACTCCATAAATCTGTATCACCTTTGTGCTGGAGGTGTGGAAGGAATAGAGGCACATTAATACATATCTGGTGGGACTGCTCCCTCATAACCCCGTTCTGGCACGAAATTATAAAAATAACTTCCAAAATTGTGGGATGTGATGTACCAAATGACCCTGACTTCTGGCTGCTTTTACACTCCGATATTCCTCTGTCCAGACATAAAAACTCACTACTACACCATTTAAGTAGTGCAGCGAGAGCGGTAGTCCCAGTACACTGGCGTTCAACAACAGCACCTACGATTTGGTAATGGTGTCAGAGAGTGGACTTTTACATGTATAAGGAGGACATCTACTACACTACTCTTGAAAAACTTTCCACATACATATCGACCTGGCATCCGTGGCTTGAATTTAAGACATCGCGAGAATATTCCGCGCTGACCCCAAAGAGCCATGCTTAATGACAACCCCCCTAGATATCACACTGTCACAACTGAGGGCCTGAGCTGACGGGAGGCAGCCTCAGTTGTAGGGGCTGAGATGTAACGGAACCTGGGAGGTTGTATCAGACCCCTGGACATGTAAGTAACATGAATAATAACTGCCCGAAGGCGTGACCATGACAACTTAGATAAAAGTCAATGATGTTTATTATGACAACTCCGCAACACAGCAGCAGTAAAAGAAAACGTAAAAGTCAGCAAAGAATAAATACAGTTCCTGGGTACTACAGGATGGCAGGAGCCACAGGGCACTGGTAGTGTGAGATAGTTCTTATAATCTTCTAGATGGAAAGTCCTTACCAGGCCCGACTGTAGCTATGGAGATAACCCAGGATTGTACCAGCTGGTGTTCCAGGAAAAGCTGGGTTGCTGAAGATAAAACGGCTGCTGTGGATACTGGCTGGAACCAGACTGTTGTTAGCACGGAGTGGATACTGGCTGGAACCAGTTAAATAATAAATGAACTTGGGAGCGATGAAATATGAGCTGAAATGTAGAACTTGAGAGCGGAGAAATAATAATACCGGTGGAGAGTGGTAAAGTGTAGAAAGGACACCGGCCCTTTAAGAGAAGCTGTACTCTGCTGGAAGCTGGGCTGGAAACAGGTAATGTTGTAGCTGGAAACAGATGAATCCACAATGGATTGGAGAGTCAGGCTACACCGCAGGTGGAATGCTGGTGCGGGTCTCTATGGTGGAAGTCTTGAGACAGGAGCTGGAACCTGGAAGACAATCACAGGAGAGAGACAAACAGGAACTAGGTTTGACAACCAAAGCACAAAGCGTCAGCCTTCCTTGCTCAGGCACAGTGTATTTATACCTGCAGCAAGGAAGGGATTGGCTAGGCAATTATGCAGATTAACAATACTGACAACAGATTGGAGGAAATGATCAGCTGACAGAATCCAAGATGGCTGCGCCCATGCAGACACTTGGAGGGAAGTTTGGTTTGTAATCCATGTGGTAATGAAAACAGTAATGGCGGCGCCGGCCACTGGAGACAGGAGACGCCAGGCTGACAAGTGCACATCCAACCACGCGGACACAGCGGAGGCCGCGGCTGACGTAATCGCCACTCTGACACTCTGCATGCAGAAGCTCAGGGACGGCGGCGGAGGCCGCGGGAGACGCCATGCCAGATGTAATAAGGCGTTACTGTGACAGCGTCTCAGAGAGACAGGAGAGGATGCAGGAATGTGAACGTTAGGATAACAGATGGGATCCGGTCCTGGAGCGCTGAGCCAGCCTTAGGAGGCATCTGATGGGTAAGAAATGGCGTCCAGATACCCGGATCGTGACAGCACCCCCCCCCTTTAGGAGTGGCCCCAGGACACTTCTTTGGCTTTTGAGGAAACTTGGAATGGAATCTCCGGACCAAGGCAGGAGCATGGACATCAGAAGCATTGGTCCATGAACGTTCCTCAGGGCCGTAACCCTTCCAGTCAATAAGATACTGTAGTTGACCGTAACGGTGACGTGAGTCCAGGATCTTGGCCACTTAATACTCAACGCCTCGTTGAGTTTGGACTTTCGGAGTTGGAGGAAGTGAGGAATGAAACCGATTCAAGATCAGCGGTTTCAACAGGGAAACATGGAATGTCCTGGGTATTTTTAAGAAGGGAGGCAACTGGAGTCTGTAAGCAACAGGATTGATGACTTGTTCAATCTTGAAAGGACCGATATAGCGAGGTGCAAACTTCATACTGGGAACTCTTAACCTCAAATTCTTCGTGGATAACCATACCCGATCACCCACCTTGAGAGCAGGAACTGCTCGACGCTTCTTATCCGCAAACTTCTTGTACCTGAACGATGCCTTGAGCAGAGCTGATCGTACGCTCTTCCAGATATTGGCAAACTGATGCAAGGTGATATCCACTGCGGGAACAGAAGTTGCTGGAAGCGGTTGGAACTCAGGGACTTTAGGGTGGAATCCAAAGTTAGTGAAGAATGGTGTTGAAGCAGATGAAGAATGATACTGGTTGTTATGACAGAACTCTGCCCAGGGAAGTAATTGAACCCAGTCATCTTGAGAGGAGGACACATAGATGCGGAGGAAGGCCTCCAAGTCCTGATTCACCCTCTCGGTTTGACCATTGGTCTGAGGATGGTAAGCCGTGGAAAACTTTAGCTTGACTTGAAGGACTTGACATAAACTTCGCCAGAATTTGGCTGTGAATTGAACTCCTCGATCTGAGATAATTTCTTCAGGAAGACCGTGGAGTCGGAAGATCTCTTGTATGAATACTTGAGCCAACTTGGAAGCTGACGGAAGACCGGTGAGAGGAATGAAGTGTGCCATCTTGGTGAACCGGTCAACTACCACCCAGATGGTATTGAACTTGTTGCACATGGGTAAATCTGTAATAAAATCCATCTACAAATGGGTCCAAGGTCGACCGGGAACAGATAGTGGAACCAGTTGCCCCGCAGGCGACTGGCGGGATACCTTATGTTGAGCACACTTTGGGCAAGATGCAATAAACTCCAAGACGTCCTTTTTCAGAGTTGGCCACCAATAGGACCTAGAGATAAACTCCAGGGTTTTTTGGATACCTGTATGTCCGGCAAAACGGGAAGCATGGGCCCAATGCATGAGCTTCTTCCTTAGCATCGGTTTCACAAAACTTTTCCCTGATGGGGGCGTAGAGTCCATCCCTACCGTGGAGAATGCCAACGGATTTATAATAGGATGCTTGTCTGAAGACTCTGACTCATTTTCTTGCTCCCATGAGCGGGAAAGGGCATCGGCCTTGCGATTCTGAGAGCCCGGACAGAACTGGAGTTTAAAGTCGAACCTGGAAAAGAAAAGTGCCCATCTGGCCTGACGAGGGTTGAGACATTGTGCGCCTTTCAGATATAAAAGGTTCTTGTGGTCTGTAAGTATGGTGATTGAATGAGAAGCTCCCTCCAACAGATACCTCCACTCTTCTAGAGCGAGCTTGATGGCTAGCAACTCCTGGTCGCCAATGGCATAGTTGCGCTCAGCTGGGGAGAACTTCCGGGAGAAGAAACTGCAAGGGTGTAAATGGCCATCTTTAGCCCTCTGAGATAACACCGCTCCTACTCCAACGGAGGAGGCATCCACCTCTAAGATGAAAGGAGAGTCGATGTCAGGCTGTTTCAGAACAGGCGCAGAGATGAACCTTTGTTTTAAAAGATGAAATGCTTGCATGGCTTCTTCAGACCACTTGGACGGGTTAGCACCCTTCTTAGTGAAAGCAGTAATAGGCGCCACAATGGTGGAAAAGTCTCGTATAAACTTTCGGTAATAGTTGGCGAACCCCAAGAATCTCTGGACCCCTTTGAGGGTTAAGGGTATCGGCCAATTTTGGATTGCTTGTAGTTTCTCAGGATCCATCTCTAGTCCGGAACCGGACACAATGTACCCTAGAAACGGAATGGACTTGACTTCAAAGACGCATTTCTCTAATTTGCAATAGAGATGATTGACACGGAGACGGGACAGAACCTCTTTAACCCAAAAACGATGTTCCTCTAAATCGTTGGCAAAAATGAGGATATCGTCTAGATAGACCACGACATGACGGTATAGAATGTCTCTGAAGATCTCATTGACAAAATGCTGGAAGACAGCTGGAGCATTACTCAATCCGAAGGGCATGACGAGGTACTCATAATGTCCGTCACGGGTGTTAAAGGCGGTCTTCCACTCGTCACCCTCACGGATCCAGATGAGATTGTATGCACCTCTCAAGTCCAGCTTTGTAAAGATGGTAGCTCCGCTAACTCTGTCAAAGAGCTCAGTAATCAGGGGTAAAGGATAACGGTTCTTGATGGTAATGTCGTTCAAACCTCTGTAGTCGATGCACGGCCGCAGACCACCATCTTTCTTTTTTACAAAAAAGAAGCCTGCGCCGGCTGGGGAAGAAGAAGGTCGAATGAACCCCTTTGCTAGGTTCTCTTTAATGTATTCCTCCATAGAATGCGTCTCAGGCAGAGACGACGGATAAGTTCGGCCTCGAGGTGGAACCTTCCCTGGAACGAGATCAATCGGGCAGTCCCATTCTCTATGAGGAGGAAGGATATCAGCAGAAGCTTTACTGAACACATCCGTGAAATCTTGATATGGAGGAGGTGGAACATCAGACGACCTGGGGGAGGAAGAACAGACAGGCAATACTTTAAACAAACATGTCTCAGCACAGGAGGAACCCCATGCCAGGATTTGCGTAGTCGTCCAATCAATTGTAGGATTGTGAAGACGGAGCCATGGAAGGCCCAGGACCACAGGATGTGTGGCTCTTGGAATCACTAAAAAAGAAATAAGTTCGGAATGAAGAACTCCCACTCTCAGACGAACTGGTAGAGTCCTTAAAGAAATAACTGCATCAAAAATTTTGCTGCCATCCACGGCAGTTAAAGAAATGGACGAAGGAAGTCTCTCGGTGGGTAGGGACCACCGTTTAACATAGGCTTCGGTAATAAAGTTCCCAGCTGCTCCGGAATCAAGGAGGGCAGTGACGTTCCGATAACGTTGAGCAACTTGAAGCGAGACTGGGAGATTACAATCTTGAGGAGATGGAGAGGAGATCATTACTCCTAGCCGGCCCTCTCCTTGGCGAGCTAGGATTTGGAGTTTCCCGGACGTTTGGGACAGGCATTAATGGTGTGAGACGGAGCTGCACAATAGAGACAGAGAGACTCGGAGAGACGTCTTCGGCGCTCAGCAGGAGTTAAACGGGAACGGCCAAGTTGCATGGGCTCATCTTTAGATGGTGACAGTTGACGAGGAGGAGGAGCAGAAGATTTTGGAGCAGATGATCTTCCACGCTCAGTTGGTCTCTCTCTGAAACGTAAATCAACTTTCGTGCAGAGTGAGATTAGCTCATCTAATTTAGAAGGTAAGTCTCTGGTAGCTAACTCATCTTTAATACGCTCAGATAAGCCATGCCAGAATGCAGCATACAGGGCCTCGTCGTTCCATGCCAGTTCGGATGCCAGGATCTGGAACTGTATCAGATATTGTCCTACAGTACGTGACCCCTGGCGTAAACGGAGAATCTCGGATGAAGCTGAGGTTACCCGGCCTGGCTCGTCGAAGATGCGCCTGAATGTTGACACGAAGGCAGTGTAGGAAGATAGCAGGGTGTCGGACCTCTCCCATAACGGTGATGCCCAATCAAGGGCTAAGCCACTGAGAAGAGAAATAATGTAGGCAATTTTTGTACGGTCACTAGGAAAATTGCCAGGTTGTAGCTCAAACTGAATCTCACACTGGTTGAGAAATCCCCTGCAGAATCTTGGAGATCCGTCAAATTTTGCTGGCGTTGGAAGATGAAGACGTGGAGCAGAAATGGGTAAGGTGGGTGGGGTTATAACTGGAGTCACTGTGGTTGACGCACCAGAAGCGCCTGATCCACGGAGAGTTGTCTGAATCACATCCAGCCGAGTAGAGAGATCCTGGAGACAGCGGATGATGTGGCCCTGTGCAGCCTCCTGATGTTCTAGTCGGGCTGCCAGTTCTTGCATCGGCCTGGCCGCTTGATCCTGGTCTCCGGCTGGATTCATTTGGTCAGTGCTTACTGTCACAACTGAGGGCCTGAGCTGACGGGAGGCAGCCTCAGTTGTAGGGGCTGAGATGTAACGGAACCTGGGAGGTTGTATCAGACCCCTGGACATGTAAGTAACATGAATAATAACTGCCCGAAGGCGTGACCACGACAACTTAGATAAAAGTCAATGATGTTTATTATGACAACTCCGCAACACAGCAGCAGTAAAAGAAAACGTAAAAGTCAGCAAAGAATAAATACAGTTCCTGGGTACTACAGGATGGCAGGAGCCACAGGGCACTGGTAGTGTGAGATAGTTCTTATAATCTTCTAGATGGAAAGTCCTTACCAGGCTACACCGCAGGTGGAATGCTGGTGCGGGTCTCTATGGTGGAAGTCTTGAGACAGGAGCTGGAACCTGGAAGACAATCACAGGAGAGAGACAAACAGGAACTAGGTTTGACAACCAAAGCACTGACGCCTTCCTTGCTCAGGCACAGTGTATTTATACCTGCAGCAAGGAAGGGATTGGCTAGGCAATTATGCAGATTAACAATACTGACAACAGATTGGAGGAAATGATCAGCTGACAGAATCCAAGATGGCTGCGCCCATGCAGACACTTGGAGGGAAGTTTGGTTTGTAATCCATGTGGTAATGAAAACAGTAATGGCGGCGCCGGCCACTGGAGACAGGAGACGCCAGGCTGACAAGTGCACATCCAACCACGCGGACACAGCGGAGGCCGCGGCTGACGTAATCGCCACTCTGACACTCTGCATGCAGAAGCTCAGGGACGGCGGCGGATGCCGCGGGAGACGCCATGCCAGATGTAATAAGGCGTTACTGTGACAGCGTCTCAGAGAGACAGGAGAGGATGCAGGAATGTGAACGTTAGGATAACAGATGGGATCCGGTCCTGGAGCGCTGAGCCAGCCTTAGGAGGCATCTGATGGGTAAGAAATGGCGTCCAGATACCCGGATCGTGAAACACACACTTCTGGACACATGCTCCAGATTTAGAACCGACTTATACAATAGATAAAGCAAGGTAAATGGGCGCCCGTACCTTCAACCCTATGAGAACTACCTATTGCCGCACAATTTGGTAAAAAGAGGGAAAGTTGCTGACCCCCGAAAAACAAAATAAACAGAAGAAACCAATCTGTGCGCAACAGGATCACTTTTAAATGTATTGTTTTATTAATAATCCAAAATATGGATAGAAGAATAAAAATAAGAATATGGATAGAATATATAAATATAATACTTCAGAAATTTTTCATATGATCCAGTTGGTTTAGAATCTGGTTGTGTTAAATTGTTTTAATATATAATTTTCTTTGTGTGGTCACTTCTGAAGTATTATATTTATATATTCTATCCATATTCTTATTTTTATTCTTCTATCCATATTTTGGATTATTAATAAAACAATACATTTAAAAGTGATCCTGTTGCGCACAGATTGGTTTCTTTTGACTTATACAATAAACTAAATAGACACAAAAGAGGGTACACAGTTGAATTTTGAATTCACATTTTTGTTTTCACTCGCATTGTTTTTAACCAATATTATGCTGTTTATTTGTGTACATACACACGTAGGAGGAATCTTCTTCCTTTTTAAATATTATGAAATAAAAGGTAGATTTTAAAATTAAATATTTTAAATTCAGGTTTAGATTCAGACACACTTTTTTTTCTTTTTGCTAGTATCAATATAACCTTGGTCTGAGGCAGCACCCCCAGTAAATCATAGTATTTACGGATATATAATAATTTGGAATCTAAACTCGATTAATTACAATAAGTCCTGGTGCAATAGATTCCTTCCAGTCTTGTAGAGCTTCCCAGTAAGCACTGGGCTCCTCTCCCCTCATACCCTGCCCCCATGCTCAGGCACTTCAGGGTTTTTTTCGGTGCCAGCAGGAGCTGGTTACCACCGAACAGGGGCTGCAGCTTTTGCTTTTTTATAACTATATTCTTGAGCATTCAGCGCCTGGAAGTCCATGGGACGCCAGCGCTGATGTTCCTACAACCCCCACCAGGCTACGAGACCACAATTGGTCGGTGATTTCGGCAGTATTCCCCTGTACACTTCCACTAGTTGAGGCACAGGGGACAACCAGGACTGCAGCGGACACATAAGGGACAGGTAAGGCAGAACCCGCGCATTGCGCAGTCCTATTCTGCCAGTCCTGGGAGACGGACTGGCAGCACTGACATGCTCCCAGACCATTGAGTACCAGTAGACCACCAGGGCTTAATGTGTACTGGTGCTGGGGACACTTCTTACGGCCAGGAGTACCAGTAGGGAAGGCAACGCTTCCCCAGCGGCCCCTCCACCAGCCCAGGGCGCCATTCCACTGCAGTCTTCCCGCCTGGGGCTGCTCCTCCCTCATCCTCCTTCACCAGAGACTCTGGGCAGCCATAGCAGAGCTCTGCAGGTTTTCAGGAGCATTAAGATTAGTTTCTCATACGTCCTAGAGGATGCTGGGGTCACCATAGAACCATGGGGTATAGACGGGATCCGCAGGAGACATGGGCACTTCAAGACTTTGAAAGGGTGTGAACCGCCTCCTCCCTCTATGCCCCTTCTCCAGACTCCAGTTTTAGAATTGTGCCCAGTGAGACTGGACACACTACAGGGAGCTCTACTGAGTTTCTCTGAAAAAGACTTTTGTTAGGTTTTTTATGTTCAGGGAGGCTGCTGGCAACAGTCTCTCTGCTTCGTGGGACTTAGGGGAGAGAAGTATGACCCACTTCCAGTGAGTTCAAGGGCTCTGCTTCTGGCTACAGGACACCATTAGCTCCTGAGGGTGCTGATTGCTGGGTACGCCTAGATCAGGGGTGGGCAATTATTTCAGCTGGGGGGCCGCTTAACACTTCCAGTGATGGTCGAGGGCCACACACAAAATATCTTGTAAATCGGGTCTGAACTGCACCGCAATGTGTAGGCGCGTCGGTCCGCAGCGACGGGATGGTACGAACAAAGCGATCGCACGAGCGATCGCAAGGTGATTGAGAGGAAGAGGACATTGACCATTTTAGAGGAGTGTCCGAAAAAACGCAGGCGGGACCTGGCGTTTGAAGGGAAGGTTTCTGATCATCGCACCGGAGCGGTCTCGATTATCGCACTGGAAGAGTAAGTCCTGGGCTGTGCAGAGACTGCACAAACGTTTGTTTGTGCAGCTCTCTGCAGATGCGATCACACCCCTGCACAGCGATTACCCCCTCCCCTGTAGGCGGCGACTACCTGATCGCAGCAGTGCAAAAATCGCCTGCTAGCGATCAGGTCTGAATTAGGCCCATAGTTATGTATATAACAATAAAAACATAGTGTGTATATATGTATGTGTGTATATATATATATATATATATATATATATATATATATATATATATATATATATATATATAACACTATAAAAACATACACCACAATATACATTAAATACGTAGTTTTTTACGGGCAAAATACAAAATGTCTAAAAAAAAAAGTAATCCAGTAATAAAAAATAAAAAAACAAAACAAAACAGTGCTGAAAACAAACAGCATTCTGTGTAATGCTGGTATTCACAGCTCCTGTCTCTCCTTGGGCACAGTTACTAGCTCCCCCCCCCCCCCCCCTCCATCCTCTCCATGACCCATATAGCAGTCTCTACCCCCCTCCCCGCTTGACCTATATAGCTCCCTTTACCTTTTTTCACAGTGGCAGATCCGCTGCCTGATCCCCGCTGTGCCGCACGGAGTCGCTGCTGCCTGCTGCCCGCTCCTGCCGTGGCCCCGCCCCCCGTGCCGCCCAGCGCCTTACCTCACAGTGGAAATCCCGGTCAGCAGACCCAGTGATGTGACCGGGATTTCCTCTGCGGCGCCGCTTCTGGGAGCTAGGTAGCGCAATGACGAGCGGCTCAGCCAGTCGGGCCGCTTGTCATTGCACACTGGTGTGGGACAGCGGGCCGGACAGGATCGGTTCGCGGGCCGCATCCGGCCCGCGGGCCGCACGTTGCCCACTTCTAGCCTAGATGCTCACTCCCGCAGCCAGCCGTCACCCCCTTACAGAGCCAGAAGTCAGAAGACAGGTGAGTAACAGACGGCATTTTCTGAGGTACCACGCAGCGGGCAGACGCAGCGCGCCAAGCTCCCCCACACAGCACTACAGGGTGCAGGGCGCGGGGGGGAAGGGGCGCCCATGGCAGCTAAAAAACATCCTCATTACTCCACTGGCAAGAGGGGACATTAGTGCCACGGCACTGTCCTAACCCCCGCCAGTATAAATATCAGAAAAAGCGGGACAGAAGCTCACGGCGCCATTTCCTCTCTGCAAGCTGCAGAGACGCTGGTCCTCCTCCTCACACCGACAAGTACCAGGGGTACAAAACGGGGGAGGGGGGGGGGGGAGGCATGTAAATTGGTGCACTATGGCCCTCATTCCGAGTTGATCGGTCGCAAGGCGAATTTAGCAGAGTTACACACGCTAAGCCGCCGCCTACTGGGAGTGTATCTTAGCATCTTAAAATTGCGACCGATGTATTCGCAATATTGCGATCACAAACTACTTAGCAGTTTTAGAGTAGCTCCACACTTACTCTGCCTGTGCGATCAGTTCAGTGCTTGTCGTTCCTGGTTTGACGTCACAAACACACCCAGCGTTCGCCCAACCACTCCCCCGTTTCTCCGGCCACTCCTGCGTTTTTTCCGGAAACGGTAGCGTTTTCAGCCACACGCCCATAAAACGCCGTGTTTCCGCCCAGTAACACCCATTTCCTGTCAATCACATTACGATCGCCGGAGCGATGAAAAAGCTGTGAGTAAAAATACTATCTTCATAGCAAAGATACTTGGCGCAGTCGCAGTGCGAATATTGCGCATGCGCACTAAGCGGAATTTCACTGCGATGCGATGAAAAATACCGAGCGAACGACTCGGAATGAGGGCCTATATGTGATGGTAAAAGCGCTATAGGTCTGAGGCAATTGCTTTGTGATTTCAGACCTGTTGATTTAGCGCTGGGTTGTGAGCTGGCAAATCCCCTCTGTGTCTCTCTGACAGACTTTACTGTGGGTCTGTCCCCTATATGCCCGGTGTGTCTGTGGGTGTTTGGTGCACGTATGTCGACATGTCTGAGGCTGAAGGCTCTTCCCAGGAGGAGGCTGTGTTGGGGACACAAACGGCTGCGGGGGTGACCCTGTCGGCACCGCCGACGCCTGATTGGGTAAATGTGTTGAATGCCTTGAATGCTAATGTGGCTCTTATTAGTAAGAGGCTAGATAAGTCTGAGTCTCAGACCCAGGCATGGAAGAAATCTGTGGAAGATATGTTATTGCAAAGTCAGGTTCCCTCAGGGTCACAAAACATACGTTGGCCCAGTTGGCAGACACTGCTACCGACACGGACTCTGATTCCAGTGTCGACTATAGCGATTCCATATTAGATCCAAAATTGGCAAAAAGCATTCAGTACATGATTGTGGCGGTTAAAGAGGTATTACATATCACGAGGTCCCTGATAAAAGGGTCTGTATGTATAAGGAAAGGAAACCTGAGGTGACGTTTCCTCCCTCTCATGAACTGAACACGCTATTTGAAAAAGTCTGGGAAGGTCCTGACTGAAAGTTCCCAAAAGAATTACGGTAGCTTATCCGTTTCCCTCGGCGGATAGGGAAAAGTGGGAGTCACCCCCCACTGTGGACAAGGCCCTGTCACGTTTGTCTAAAAAGGTGGCTCTCCCATCACCTGACACGGCGACCCTTAAGGATCCTGCGGATCGTAAACAAGAAACTACGTTAAAGTCCATTTATGCGACCACAGGTACGCTACTCAGACCTGTCATTGCGTCTGCGTGGGTAAGTAGTGCTATCGAAAAGTGGGCAGACAACTTGTCTTCTGAAATATACCCTAGATAGGGATAGCATCCTCTTGACGCTGGGTTATATCAAGGACGCTGCAGCATACCTTAAGGAAGCTGCGAGAGATATTGGTCTTTTGGGATCAAAGGCCAATGCCATGGCAGTCTCAGCTAGGTGAGCGTTGTGGATTCACCAATGGAATGCTGATGCTGATTCCAAGAAAAGTATGGAATCTCTACCATATAAAGGTAAGGCTTTATTTGGCGATGGCCTTGATGATTTGGTATCTACAGCTACCGCGGGTAAGTCATCCTTTTTGCCTTATGTTCCTCCACAACAAAAGAAAATGCACCACTATCAGATGCAGTCCTTTTGGCCCAATAAATACAGAAAGGGCCGAGGTTCTTCCTTCCTTGCTATTAGAGGAAGAGGTAAACGATCACCAGCCTTGTCAGGCTCCCAGGAGCAGAAGTCCTCCCAGGCTTCTGTCAATTCCACCGCATGACGTTGGGGCTCCTATGCGGGAGTCCGCACCGGTGGGGGCACGTCTCAAACTCTTCAGTCAGTTTTGGGTTCGTTCGGACCTAGACCCATTGGTTTTACAAATAGTATCCCAAGGGTACAAGCTGGAGTTTCAAGACGTTCCCCCTCGCCGGTTTTTCAAATTGGCCTTACCAGCTTCTCTTCCGGACAGGGAGGTAGTTTGAGACGCAATACAAAAGTTGTGTCAACATCAAGTTATCGTCAGGGTTCCCCAGTCACAACAGGGAGAAGGTTTTTTTTCGAGCCTGTTTGTGGTCCTGAAGCCGGACGGCTCGGTCAGACCAATCCTAAACCTGAAATCCCTAAATTTCTTCCTACAGAAATTCAAATTCAGAATGGAGTCTTTCCGAGCAGTGATCTCCAGTCTGGAGGAAGGGGATTTTATGGTGTTGGTGCACCTAAAGGATGCCTACTTACATGTTCCCATTTATCCTCCGCATCAAGCTTACCTGAGGTTTGCAATTCAGGATTGTCATTACCAATTTCAAACGTTGCCGTTTGGTCTGTCCACAGCTCTGAGGATTTTTACCAAAGTGATGGCGGAGATGATGGTTCTCCTTCGCAAGCAAGGAGTCATGATTATCCCGTACTTGGACGATCTCCTGATAAAGGCGAGATCCAGGAACCAGTTGCTGCAAAACGTTGCACTCTCCCTGACAGTTCTTCAGCAATATGGTTGGCTTCTAAACTTGCCAAAATTACAGTTGATTCCGACGATGCTGTTGTCATTTTTGGGAATGATATTGGACACAGAACTACAGAGAGTCTTTCTTCCAGTGGAAAAGGCTCTGGAACTCCAGAGTCTGGTCAAACAAATTCTGAAACCAGCAAGAGTGTCAATCCATCAATGCATTTGGTTGCTGGGGAAGATGGTTGCGGCCTACGAGGCCATTCCGTTTGGCCGGTTCCATGCCAGAGTGTTCCAGTGGGACCTGTTGGACAAGTGGTCCGGGTCCCACCTACACATGCACCGGAGGATAATCCTGTCTTCCAAGACCAGAGTATCACTCCTGTGGCTGCACCGCTCTCACCTCCTAGAGGGGCGCAGGTTCGGGATACAGGACTGGATCCTAGTGACCACGGATGCAAGCCTCCGAGGCTGGAGGGCAGTCACAATGGGAGAAAACGTCCAAGGAAGATGGTCAAGTCAGGAAACTTGTCTCCACATAAATGTTCTGGAGTTAAGGGCCATTTACAACGGCCTTCTGCAAGCGGAACATCTTCTTCGAGATCTGCCTGTACTGATCCAGTCGGACAATGTAACAACAGTAGCGTACATAAACCGTCAGGGCGGAACGAAAAGCAGAGCGGCAATGGCAGAAGCCACAAGGATTTTCCGTTGGGCTGAAAAGCATACAAGCGCTCTGTCAGCGATCTTCATTCCAGGAGTGAACAGCTGGGAAGCAGACTTCCTCAGCAGACACGATCTCCATCCAGGAGAGTGGGGCCTCCACCAAGAAGTCTTCGCAGAGGTGACAGGTTGTTGGGAAGTTCCTCAAGTAGACATGATGGCATCTCGTCTCAACAAGAAGCTTCAGAGATATTGTTCCAGGTCAAGGGGCCCTCAAGCAATTGCAGTGGATGCTCTGGTGACACCGTGGGTGTTTCAGTCGGTGTATGTATTCCCTCCACTTCCTCTCATTCCAAAAGTTCTAAAGATCATAAGAAGAACAAGGATCCGGGCGATCCTCATTGTCCCAGACTGGCCAAGGAGGGCTTGGTATCCAGATCTTCAGGAATTACTCATAGGAGATCCCTGGCCTCTTCCTCTGCACGAGGACCTGTTACAACAGGGGCCGTGCGTGTATCAGGACTTACCGCGGCTACGTTTGACGGCATGGCAGTTGAGCGCAAAATCCTAGCCCGTAAGGGTATTCCCAGTGAAGTCATTCCCACACCTATTCCGGCCAGAAAAGGGGTAATGTCTAAACATTACCAATGTATTTGGAGGAAATATGTTTCTTGGTGTGAATCCAAGGGGGCTCCTACGGAAGAGTTTCGGCTAGGACGTTTTCTCCATTTTCTACAAGCAGGTGTGGATGCGGGCCTAAAATTGGGCTCAATTAAGGTACAGGTTTCAGCCTTATCAGTTTTGTGGTGCCTGTGGCTAATGACGCCTTCACTGAGTCAAAATCTTTGGATGTGGTCAGAGCAGCCAGATTAGGAAAACAGAGGCTCTGTTTGTCCTGTATGCTCCCAACAAGGTTGGGTGTCCTGCTTCCAAGCAGACCATTGCACGCTGGATCTGTAACACGATTCAGCATGCTCATTCCATGGCTGGATTGCAGTTACCGGAATCTGTGAAGGCCCATTCTACTAGAAAGGTGGGCTCATCCTGGGTGGCTGCCCGGGGGGTCTCGGCATTGCAAGTTTGCCGAGCAGCTACTTGGTCGGGGTCAAACACATTTGCAAAGTTCTACAAGTTTGACACCTTGGCCGATGAAAACCTTAAGTTCGGTCAATCGGTGCTGCAGAGTCATCCGCACTCTCCCGCCCGTTCTAGAGCTTTGGTATAACCCCATGGTTTTATGGTGACCCCAGCATCCTCTAGGACGTATGAGAAAATAGGATTTTAATACCTACCGGTAAATCCTTTTCTCTTAGTCCGTAGAGGATGCTGGGCGCCCGTCCCAGTGCGTACTGTATCTGCAGTTATTAGTTGTGGTTACACACATTTTGTTTTTATTTATTGTCAGCATGTTGCTGCAATTGTTCATGCCGTTGGTTTGTGTTCTGTTGAATGCCACGTTGTGCGGCATGCTTGAGGTGTGAGCTGGTATGAATCTCACCTTAGTTTAACAATAAATCCTTACCTCGAAATGTCCGTCTCCCTGGGCACAGTTCCTATAACTGGAGTCTGGAGGAGGGGCATAGAGGGAGGAGCCAGTTCACACCCTTTCAAAGTCTTGAAGTGACCATGTCTCCTGCGGATCCTGTCTATACCCCATGGTTCTATGGTGACCCCAGCATCCTCTACGGACTAAGAGAAAAGGATTTACCGGTAGGTATTAAAATCCTATTTTCCCTGTATACCTCGCCTCATGCAGGTTATACACAGCGCTGAATCCTACCTGCCTTCTACACATGGATGAGTAGTTATCAGTGCCCATTGTAGTTAAATTGTATTTCTGCTGCGGGGTACACTGGGTTCCACAAGGATAGACATTGGGGTGTAGAGTAGGATCTTGATCCGAGGCACCAACAAGCTCAAAAGCTTTGACTCCTCTATAACCCCACCTCCCTGCACAGGAGCTCAGTTTTGTAGTTGGTGCTGCAGATAGCAGGCACTTAACAGAGGGGCTGCTCCTGGCAGCCCTAAGAAGAGCTTTTTTTTTAGAAAAGTGAAAACTACAAGGGCTGCAGCAGAGTTTAGATGTCATGAGACATTCCCTGCTGCAGCTCCATTACTCCCCAGTGGCTCTGTACACTCCCGTGTCCTGGTTGCCGGGTAACTACAGCAGGAGGGTCCGGTTTTCTTCTCGTTAGACACACACAGCTGGGGCTCTCCAGGATCGCGTGGTGAGGAGGTGGTAAGTGGGTCCCGTTCGCGGGACCTGCGCTTTATCGCGATCGGCGCGGCCGGTTGGAGGCGGGCCGAGCGCTGGCGTGGACACTGTGACAGTACAGGCGACCCCACTAGGCCACCAGGGCGAGGGCACAGGTCGGTTTCTCTTACTAACCGTTTTATACAAGCCCATGGTACCGGTGGTTATGTCCAGCAGGGGGGTAGGGCTTGGACCTGTAGCCCCTCCCCCAGCCCCAGGGCGCCATTTACAGTAAATGTTCCCGCCCTGGAGCTGCATATCTCTCTCTCCCTCACTCCCAGTCAGTGTTTGGGCGCCATTTCTCTCAGCTACACTGTTCCTGGGACTGCTTGGGCAAATCCTCCTTTTGTAAAGCCGCCTGACAGTCAGCGCTGTGCCTTTACAAGACACTTAAGTATTCTACATGCCGTTTAGACAGTGATAGTTAAGAAAGAGTGCATTTGGTCAGGGTTATTTGGTACAATTTCCCTGTGATATACATCCAGTCTTTACTGTGCAGTGTTATATCTATTGATTACATAGCTATATATAAGCTAGTCCAGTACAGTATTATTGCTTGTCATAACATCTGCATTGTACAAACTGTGACTATATGTGTGTGCATTGGCCTGCTGGGTGACTTCAATTTCGTGTCTCTCACTCAGCTTGCTATCCCTATATTCTGTAACCTGTGGGGGCTAGGTGCGTCAGGTTTATTAGAATATAATATAGGATATTCACAAGATATACTTTTCTTGTATTTTTCTCTGTGATTTTAGTCACCGTATCTCTCCCGATTCCCTGTTTGTGCTGACTACACTGCGCAGGGGTTTGGGTCAGTTATTGTGCTGCTGACAATTTGTACTGTGTTACCTTATACTGCAAGTTATAACATGTCTGATTATGAGGGTAACGGTTCTGGGGCTGAACACATTGGCAGTTGTGCTGAAGCCGCAGATACCTTTGAGAAAAATATAGCAGCTGAGGGTTCTGGTTCTGGGGGTTCCTTGCCCCCCAGTGGGACTGTGGCAATGGTGGTCCAGAATGACCCGCCGTGGGCTACTTTCTCCACACTACTGAATACGCTAGTTACTAAACTAACACCCCCTATGGGACCTCCTATGCCGGTCCAACCGTATATGGTCCCCGCGGTTAATCCGCCGTGGGCAGATAATTTGTCCGTTCAGTTAAAGAAATTGAACCAGTCACTGACTACTAAAAAGTCTGAGCCTCGCTCTCCTAAGACCAAGGGGTCCTCTAAGCGGGCCATTACTTCCTCACAATCCACTGCTGTCACTGACACTTCGTCTGATGAAGATGGCGTTTACACTGAGCCCACAGATTCTAACATTGATAATACTGATGGGGATAGTAGTTCACAAGTGGATGTTCCTGATCTATTGGAGGCTATTAAATTGATTCTACAAATTATGGATGATCCCGAGCCATCCGTTCCTCCTAATTAGCTAGATAGATTCAAGCGTCAGAAGGTGGTTAAACAAGTTTTACCTCATTCTGATCACCTGGTTGATTTACGTCAGGAATCCTGGGAAAATCCAGGTAAGAAGTTCGCGCCTCACAAGAAGCTGCTTGCTCGCTATCCCCTCGCGCCAGAGCTGTCTAAAAATTGGGAGACACCTCCAGTGGATTCGCCTGTGGCAAGGATGGTGGTTTCCTCTGCTCTACCAGTCGCTACTGTCACGTCTCTGAAAGAGCCTACGGATAAACGTGTGGAGGGTTGTCTGAAAGCGATCTACACCCTCACAGGTGCTGCGCAAAGGCCCACTATTGCAGCGACATGGGCTGCAGAAGCGATTGAAGCGTGGGCCCAAGAGTTGGAAGCTGAAATCTCTTCTGACCATGCTAGACAATGCTTGTCATATATTGTCACAGCTTCTCACTATAATAAAGAGGTGGCTTCTGATGCCGGTGTTCTGCCAGCCAAGGCTTCTACTACGTCAGTCGTGGCTCGCTGGATATTGTGGCTGAGATCCTGGTCTGTGGATCTGGATTCTAGAAAAATCCTGGAGGTACTCCCTTTTAAGGGGAGATATCCGGTTCGGAGAGGACTTAAATAAGATAGTGGCTGATTTGGCTACTGCCAAAACAGCCTGTCTGCCAAGTACTGCTCCTTCTGTGCCGAAGGCTAAAAGTACTTCCTTTCGTCCCTTTCGTCCTTCAGATAAAGCAAAAGGACAGGCGTACCACAAACAGGCACGCACTTCCAAATCTGGTAGCCAAAGCCCAAAAGAGCCTGGGCTGCCCGTCAACCAGCTTCCAAGACCGATAAGCCTGCCGCATGACGGGGCGGGCCTCCCCCTGGGGGACCCCAGGGTGGGGGGCCGGCTTCTAGGGTATACCCTGGAATGGTTGAAGACCACTTCAGATGCTTGGGTACGGGAAGTCGTCACTCGAGGTTACGCCATAGCATTCAAAAACCGTCCCCCCTCATCGATTTTGCCTGACAGACGTCCCTTCGGACCAGACAGAGGCGAAGACTCTTCATTCGGTGGTACAGACGCTCCTGGAAACAGGAGTGGTAGTACAGGTGCCCCTTGCTCAGAGGGGCCAGGGGTACTATTATCCGCTGTTTCAATTCCCGAAACCGAATGGGTCCTCTCGGCCCATTCTCAACCTCAAGGCGTTGAACAGGTTTGTGAGAATCTCCAAGTTCCGTATGGAAACCCTTTGCTCTATTGTTCTGGCCTTGGAACCTGGGGATTATATGGTCTCCCTGGACATACAGGATGCTTACCTGCATATTCCTATAGCAGTGTCGCATCAGCAATACCTGAGGTTTGCGGTTGGCAACCTCCATTACCAGTTTCGGGTCTACCTTTTGGTTTAACCACGGCTCCCCGAGTCTTCACCAAAGTTATGGTGGTGATGACGGCGGTACTCCGCCATCAAGGGGTCAGTATCCTACCGTATCTGGACGACTTGTTGATCCTGGCAAATTCCCCAGAAATTCTCCAACGTCACCTAGATCTGACTGTCCGGTTTCTGCAAGCCCACGGGTGGCTCATCAACTGGAAGAAATCCTCCCTGGTCCCTGCTCAGAGCATGGTGCACCTGGGAGCGCTATTGGACACTCACAACCAGCGGTTGTTCTTGTCTCAGGAGAAAGTCCTGAAGCTTCAGGACAGGATTCGTTGCTTCCTCTCTCGTCCTCAAGTGTCGATACATTCGGCGATGCAGGTGCTGGGCATGGTGTCAGCTTTAGACATGGTGGAGTATGCTCAATTTAATTCTCGTCCCCTCCAGAGGCTGATCCTGGCCAAGTGGGACGGCCTGCCTCACCGGTTCAGGTCTCACATGATCTCATTGACTCCGGAGGTCCGCCTGTCACTGGCCTGGTGGCTCCAGGACCAACGATTGTGCAGGGGTCGTCCCTTCTGGATACCCGACTGGGTCCTGTTGACAACGGATGCCAGCCTAAGGGGTTGGGGCGCGGTGTTGGAGCAACACTCCGTTCAGGGTTGGTGGACCAAGGAGGAGTCTCACCTCTCTATCAACATTCTGGAATTGCGGGCGGTCTTCAACTCATTGAACCTGGCCCAGCATTTAATGCAGAACCGTCCTGTTCAGGTACAGTCGGACAACGCCACCACAGTGGTTTACATAAATCATCAAGGCGGCACTCGAAGCCGCTTGGCAATGAAGGAAGTCTCACGGATTCTTCAATGGGCGGAACGCCATCTACAGGCCATATCGGCAATATTCATTCCGGGAGTCCTGAATTGAGAAGCGGACTTTCTCAGTCGTCAGGACATACACGCCGGATAGTAGAGCCTCCAGAAGTATTTCAACTCCTAGTGTAAAGGTGGCGCCTTCCAGACGTGGATCTGATGGCGTCTCGACACAATCACAAGGTTCCAGTCTTCGGAGCAAGGACAAAGGATCCTCAAGCAGCGTTTGTGGATGCGCTGGCGGTGCCATAGAAGTTTCGGCTGCCGTACGTGTTCCCTCCGGTGTCACTCCTGCCCACATTAATTTGGAAGTTCAAGCAGGAAGGAGGAATCCTGTTTCTCATAGCCCCAGCGTGGCCCAGACGGCACTGGTTCTCAGACCTTCAGGGCCTCTCGTCAGAGCGTCCAATTCTACTTCCACAACGCCCAGACCTCCTCGTTCACGGCCCATGTGTCCACCAGGACCTGGCCCGGCTGTCTTTGACGGCGTGGCTCTTGAAGATTCCATCTTGAGGGCTAAAGGGTTTTCTGAGGCGGTCATTCAAACTATGTCGCGGGCCCGGAAACCGGCTTCTGCTTGGATTTACTATAGGGTCTGGTATTCTTACTTTGTTTGGTGCGCATCTAACAATTATGACGCTTCCAAGTTTAGTACAACCAAGCTTTTGGCTTTTCTTGAGCATGGCCTAGACTTAGGCCTGCGTCTGGCCTCCCTCAAGGTTCATATTTCTGCCTTATCGGTGTGGTTTCAGAGAAAAATTGCGACCTTACCCGATGTTCATACCTTTACTCAGGGTGTGTTGCGTATCCAACCTCCATATGTCCCGCCTGTGGCTCCTTGGGATTTGTCGGTGGTTTTGGAGGCGTTGCAAGAGTCTCTGTTTGAACCTCTTGGTTCAGCTGATCTTAAGTGGCTTTCCCTTAAGGTGGTGTTTCTGCTGGCTATTGCCTCCATTAGAAGAGTGTCGGATTTGGGTGCCTTATCTTGTAGTTCCCCATATCTGATATTTCACCGTGATCGGGCGGTTCTTAGGATTCGTCTCGGATATTTACCTAAGGTGGTTTCTTCGTTCACCTTAATCAGGAGCTAGTGGTTTCCGGCCCTTGTCTCTCCTGACTTGTCTTCCAAAGAGCGGTCTTTGGATGTGGTACGGGCTCTCCGTATCTATGTGAAGAGAACTGCCTCTATTAGGAAATCTGATTCTCTCTTTGTTTTGTTTGGTTTTCACAAACGTGGCTTGCCTGCTCACAGACTTTGGCCAGATTGATTAGAATGGTGATTGCGCATGCGTATGTGAAGGCTGGTCTGTCAGCTCCTGCTCACATTACGGCCCATTCTACTCGGTTTGTTGGACCTTCTTGGGTGGCCCACCGTGGTGCGACCCTTGAACAATTGTGCAAGGCGGCTACGTGGTCCTCAGTGAACACATTCATAAGGTTCTATGCCTTAGATACTGCCACTTCCCAGGATGCTTCCTTTGGACGCCGGGTTCTTGTGCCCACTACAGTGCTTCCCCTCCAATAAGGAACTGCTTTAGGACATTCCCAATGTCTATCCTTGTGGAGCCCAGTGTACCCCGCAGCAGAAAACGAGATTTATGGTAAGAACTTACTGTTGTTAAATCTCTTTCTGCGAGGTACACTGGGCTCCACAAGGCGCCCACCCTGACGCACTTAGCTTCTTTGGGTTGGTATGGCATTAGCCGCTGACACTTCTCCTGTCGTGAGAATGTGGCTACTAACTGTTGTCGTCTCTTTTCCTGCTACTGCATTAGGCTGGTTAACTAAAAACTGAGCTCCTGTGCAGGGAGGCGGGGTTATAGAGGAGGCGGCGCTATGCATCTTGGGAACAGTCAAAGCTTTTGAGCTTGCTGGTGCCTTGGATCAAGATCCTACTCTACACCCCAATGTCTGTCCTTGTGGAGCCCAGTGTACCTCACAGAATGAGATTTAACAACGGTAAGTTCTTACCATAAATCTCGTTTTCTGCATTGTATGTGACTTATGCCAGTGCTGCTGCTTGTACGTGTCCCTTTTTCTCACTGTACATTTTAATTGCTTTCCCTGTACCTTTCCTCCTTACGAAGTGACCCTTGAATACTGGTGTATATTGGGTTTACTCTTTCATACATTACAGTACTTTGCATTTGTGAAGGCTCATTGTCACATACTGTTCTAGTTACACACTGCACATTACCATATTGTGTGTGTACACTCCTTGCAGTTATGTCTAGCAAAAGCAAAGCTAAGCAGACTGGGGAACTTACTCTGGTAGCATGTAGTAGTTGTAACATGGAGGTTTTACCTCAAGATTTATCACAGGAGGGTCAGTGCAGAGCTTGTCTTGTGCCCCTTCCCCAGTTCTAGTACAAGAGCCCCCATGGGCATCTCTTTCTACTCTACTGGCAAAAATCGCTGACCTTATTGCTACCCCACCATGTTTATGCTTTAATATTTATCAAAATAGGCATATCTTTTGTAACTAATATTACATAACTGTTACACAAAGAATATACTTTATACTCTGTAGTATAACAATACATACATACATTTAACAGAACTCAATATTACATGGCAAATCTGAGAAATAATGTTTGCCACTCAATTTATGTGGCTCTGCCAAAGTAACAGCACTAAATCTGTGCTTATGATGTCAATGTCCTCTTTCTCAGAAAAAACATAATCCTGTAAAACTAGACCACCTTTTCTATTCAAGTATTGTACAGTAAGAAAGTTGTCATTACTGATACTTATATTGTTTCTAATGTGGTGTTTGTGATCCCCTTTAACTGTGGGGTACTTCACTACTACAAAAGAGTTTGCAGGTGGACCTTAGATTCAACTTCTTGGGTATAGGGCACATTTAGTTACTTTAATCCAGGGGGTCCCATGTTCTGAACTTGTCCTAAAATATTATCCTACTATATAATTGTCAAGACTTACTGGGTGATGATTCACTCCTTATAAGCCCCTCCCCCCTCCACTAACAGCATGGACTCGAGCACACAGTATGCCGCAGAGCAGTGTCATCCTGGGAGCCAGTTAGTGGGAAACGCAGGCAGCTCACACCACAGCACCAATACAGTTCCTTATACATACAGCATGGAGTATATCTGTTAAATGTAACAAAATTGTATGTTTCATGTATGAGGTCCTCCGTCATTTACTTGCTTCCACCTTTTGTGTATTTTAAAATATCAGAATTTCTTTAAAAAATTTCCCTACAATTTTCTAGAACCAGTGTTATTTTTACATTCGATTTGCTTTACCCCTCGTAGGTTTCTAAGAGAGGACAAATTGACTTTATTACACATGTAACGCTAGTTACCATTTCTAACATAAGCTATTTTATTTAATGGCCATTAATGGACATTGAAGTATTGGTTAGATGTCCAGAATCCTCATAAACCTCGTAGCTAAAAATTACTCATCTTACAAAGCTGACGGAAACTTATTTCTGTTTTGTAACTAACGTTACAATATTCAGTATTCGGCTTCAGACACCGATTTGCTCTTGCATGTGAACACGTGATCAGCCACCATATACTAATAGTAACAGCATCTGGTGATAAATTGTGGAACCTCCCATTTGCAATGTGGGAAAATCAAACATTAAATTGCATCCCTTATCAACATTTTCTTCTTTGGAATTGTTAACTTTACGTAATGTTCTCTCTACATAATAATGTACATTCCAACATTATATTCATGATTAATGTTGCTCCATCTATGACCTAATTTGTGGGACACAGAAAATAAATATTGAAGAAATTAAATTTTTTACCAAATTTCTACCAAATTTTTCGTCCTTTTTTTTTTTTTTGTGTGTGAAATGGCACCATAAGTAATAGAAACAAAAAGTGAGGTGGGCTACAGATCCGAAAAATCACTTTGAGACTGTTGCCCCGAAACCCTCCCCAGCAATGGCTGCCGCGCATGATTCCCAAAAGCCTTTTCCTCTGCTTTTCTACTAAATATAGCAGGATACAGCAAATATTAATGTAATTGTTACAGGTCCTGATTGTATCAGAAGAAATGGAACCTCCATATATGCGACCTCCACTCTCTAAGGAACTCTGGTTCTCAGATGACCCTGACATGAAACAAACCCTGCGCTTTAAACAATGGAATGGCAAAGAGCGAAGGTGGGAGATATAAATAGGATATGCTCTTAAGATAGAACAATTAAGCATGTATCATGTACCATGAAAAATTTAAATATTAGCAAAACTGAACATTGCTACATAATTTTTCCTCTGTACAGTATTTTCTTTCAGCCACCCTCCTTCTATGTGGCCCCTGAGGAGCTAATGTCTGCAGAGCACGGTGGAGTTTCAGTCCTGACTGGGAAAAAGGTAGGATCATTTATTCTTTGAATGCTTATTATTTTATCATAAGCTAATCATGTAACAAAATACTTTATATAAGTGCTAGAAATCTGTATTTGTACGAGCTACACCATGGATGGATTGTACTATTAATCCTTTTCCACATAACTGCCATTTTCCCCCCCCAAAAAAAACGCTCTGAAATTGTTGGGGGGTTTTAAGACTAGATCAAGAACATATATTTAAAACTTACCCAAAATGATTGTTCCGTTCTTTTTTTTTTTTTTACATTTGTGAAATATAGTTTTTTGTTTTTCCCCCCCAAACATTGGACCATCACAACCATCAGGATTTTTTATTTCCTCAGGGCTGCTCCTCTCTGTAGGTAGGGGGTTCTGCTGTGCTGACTGATCAGCAGTGACCAGCAGCATGCCAGACACTTGGAGAGAGTGCAGGGATGGAGAGAGGCGAGATCCACGTAATTGACGGCTGCTAGAAGAATCTTTTTCCGGCAGCCGGCCACTTTGCTTTTCTGACTGGTCGCATTAGGGCAGATGTATTAACCTGGAGAAGGCATAAGGAAGTGATAAGCCAGTGATAAATGCAAGGTGATAAACGCACCAGCCAATCAGCTCCAATATGTATAGTAACAGTTAGGAGCTGATTGGTGCGTTTATCAGCTCCTAACTGTTAATTAACATATTGGAGCTGATTAGCTGGTGCATTTATCACCTTGCATTTATCACTGGTTTATCACTTCTTTATGCCTTTTCCAGGTTAATACATCTGCCCCATTGTTTGTGACCAGGTCAGATAACACACAGTCTGGTTTAGTTGCAAACGATGCAACCAAGCCAGGCGAGTGGTTAATTAATTTCTACATGGAGATGTCACTGTTTTGTGCAACTAAAAATTCTGTTCCATTTCACTGGTTCATATTTTGTTTAGAGTCTGTGAATCTGCAGTTATTAATACTATAATTTGCGAAAAGGGGGACTGTGATTCCGCACTAGTCGAAATCTAATATAAATTTGAGAATAACATATAACGAAGAATAAGGAAATTACACATAGGAATGGATTCCTTAGTATCTTAAACTTGGTGGTGCGCCCTGAGCCAGTGGTAAGTATGAGTATATTGACAAACAATAGGAGAGAAAGGAGGCTCTTGTGCGGGTGCACTCTTAACCGCTAGGTAAATACCATGGATTAATCAACAGATAAAACAAAACTTTTATTATTATTGATTAAAAATAGAGTTATATCCCACTGACAACAGAGGAGAATACCATCGGTGACTGCCTGGACCCCACACACACACATACGTATTTTGTGTAGTGTGGCTGATTCCGGTACCTGAGATGCACACCATGGTTTATTATGATTATGTTCAGCATATCATCAGTATTTCTTTACAAAATTCGCTATCCAACTATCTAGTGTTGAATCTGCACTTAAGTGGACTCTCATCCACGATTCAGGAGATAGACCCACTGTCCCATTGGACACTCCTCCATCTAACTTTGGACAGCAGATCCACTACTTGATTTTCTTCTTTGGTGCTTATCCTCCGCACTCTACTAGAACTCGTCTACTGCTCTTTAGGTGCACTCTCATTGGTGTTGCAGTGAGCAAGCTCACGATCTACTACCATACCTCACTGAACATACCCAATCTCGTCTGATCTTATATCACCAGTCAGTGGTGGGCTGGGTCAGTACTTGGACGGGAGACCTCCTAGGAATACCCAATGTTGTACCCAATGAGTCATGTGAGCAAATATGGAGGCATAATCCAGCAATTGTAACAATATGATCAATAGTACGTGATTGTACTGCAAGGTCCTCTCCACGGGACCTCCCAGAAATTGGTGCCTAGGATATCCCAGGTGTTTTGTTGACCAATTATAGTCTTAATAATTCTTGACCTATAATGGTCTTATAAATACAGGTCTTTCTGTAATGGTTGAAATGAAACAGATGCAGAACTGAATGTGTCTACATCTTTTTCAAGGCTATTTATTATGTTTATAGACCAGAACACTTGCTATTTTTAAATTGATGTGGGGAATATTGAAGCTTTCTCCTCTGTTGTCAGTGAGATATAACTCTTTCTCTTACGTCCTAGTGGATACTGGGGTCTTGTACTTGAGTACCATGGGGTATAGATTGGGTCCACTGGAGCCTGGCACTTTGAAACCTTTTAGTGTGTGTATGTGTGTGCTGGTTCCTCCCCTCTATGCTACCCCCACCAGACTTAGTTTAGAAAAATGTGCCCGAGGAGCCGGGTGCACTTCTCTGGAGCTCCAGAGTTTTCTTCTTTACTTTTATTATTTTCAGGTAGTTCTGGTTGGCAACCAGACTACCTTCTTCTTGGGACTTAAACGAGGGACCGACTGAGGGTTAATGGTCCATAATCCCTGCTGACAGGACACTGAGCTCCTGAGGTACTGATCACACATCGTTAGTATGTGCGCCCACTCCAGCAGCTAGCCGCCACCCTCTAACAGATGGTACAGTTTTCATACTTCTAATGATTTATTCAGAACGTAGCCATGCACGCTGCTCCTCCAGAGACCCACGCTGCTACAGGACTCTGTTCTTGTACCTGGGGGTCATAGATAGGGGGGGAGCACGCTAGTGGTAGCGCCGCTGCACATACTATCAGATCATACACTTAGTTCCACTTATACTGCTGTGTTTTCTGTGTGCTGGTGTCCGCTCCTCAGTGTCACTCCAGGGCCTCTCTAGGGCTGTGTGGAGGTGTTTGGTCAGTGGACTGCGCTGTTTTGCATTTATAAGGAATGTCTGTGGGCATGGTTATGGGTACTGTCTATAACTCAACCCCGTCTTCAGCGAGGTCACTCATGTGTGAACAATGTTCCTTATCTCCACAAGGACCTAGCTCACAAGCACCTGACTGGTTGGATAGCTTTACAAGCATGATTCAGAATGTCAATTCTGAATTAGCTGTTGTTAAAACAGAAAGACCGGTTTTAAAGCATTCTATTGATTGTGTGGCTAAGGCAGCAGATAACAAGAAGGCTTCTCAGCCCCATCTAGTGGTTTCACATAAGTGCTTACTGCTACAGGTTTTCCAGTCTGATTCTGATCAGCCTGATGTGGATAATGATGATGATATGGATGAGGACAGCTCTCTTTCTCCAGGAGTGGAGGCCCTCATCTTTGCTGTGAGAGAGGTTCTTCACATACCAGATCTGGAATCTCAGCTGGTTGAGGAATTGTATTTTAGCGTTAGACCAAAGACCTCAGCAACTTATCCTGTGTCTAAAAAATTAAATTCACTGGCCAGGGAAGCATGGTTAAACCCTCATAAGAAATTTAAAATTCCAGAGGTTTTTAACATTCTTTCCTTTCCCTGATGAGGACAGGAAGGTATGGGAAACCCCCCCGTCAGTCGATACACCTGTGTCCAGGTTGTCAAAGAAATTGGTACTGCCGGTACCAGGGGCTATATCCCTAAAAGAGCCAGCTGACCGTAAGATTGAGACCACGCTGAAGGCAGTCTATACGGCGGCAGGCGCTGCTCAACGCCCCACGATTGTTTGTGGGTTGATTTCCAGGGTGATTTGTAATATGGTCTGATAACGTTATTGACAGTTTAGACAGTTTGCCCCGGGATGAGGTAGTTACTCTACTGCAACATATACAGGATGCTGCAAATTTTATGAGCGAGGCTATTAAGGAGGAAAAAAAAGAAATTTTGAAAGCGCTGACACACTGTATAATATGTATAAAGAATTACTTTTTTTTATTTGTATTCTTTTAATAGTATATATCAATATATATCAATATATATATCTATCTATATATCTATATATATCTATATATATATATATATATATCTATATATATATATATATATATATATATATATATATATATCTCAATTAAAAAAACTCTAAATCAATATAATTCACAGTCACCCTCTCCGTATATATCATATGGGTATCTCACCCTTTTTTCCGATCTCCAGAGACTGTTCTAATTTATTTGTTATTTTAATAGCTTTCTATTTATATCAAAACAGTCTCTGCAGAGTAGAAAAAATAGTTACTCCACTATAGTTTGCAACAAAATTTATCTTATTTATTTATACTCAGTTAAAAGGCAATTCTTAGTACTCTAAAATAGCATGGCAATGTCCACATTCAAGTAGTTTCTGTTATATAATCACCAGAACATTATCTTCAGTCCGTTTTTAATTGGACTTAATTGATTGACTCGGCTGGAATATGTTGAAGTTCACAGTGATATATTTATTTTCCTTTCCACAGTGTGTTTTATTATGATATTAGAGTCCTTTTATTCCATTATGGAAAACAGTTATTTGCACCATTAGTGCTAAGTTATCTACATGGCCATGTAACTATTCAGAGGAATAAATTCACTTTACCCCGTTTGCCGTCTGTGGACAAATGAACAGATCGGTTCGCTCCCGGCTCTGGTAGCTGAATTTCCTTTCCGTGAGCCTTATCCGGAGATTCTGATCCCGTTCCACACAGGCTTGCAGGGGACTTGTAAAACAGAGAGGGTCCGTGTAACTGCTGCTGATAGTCACAATACGCGTTTCTCTGCCTCCTATCACCCTCGGCGGGGGTGATAGGAGGCGGAGAAACGCGTATTGTGACTATCAGCAGCAGTTACACGGACCCTCTCTGTTTTACAAGTCCCCTGCAAGCCTGTGTGGAACGGGATCAGAATCTCCGGATAAGGCTCACGGAAAGGAAATTCAGCTACCAGAGCCGGGAGCGAACCGATCTGTTCATTTGTCCACAGACGGCAAACGGGGTAAAGTGAATTTATTCCTCTGAATAGTTACATGGCCATGTAGATAACTTAGCACTAATGGTGCAAATAACTGTTTTCCATAATGGAATAAAAGGACTCTAATATCATAATAAAACACACTGTGGAAAGGAAAATAAATATATCACTGTGAACTTCAACATATTCCAGCCGAGTCCATCAATTAAGTCCAATTAAAAACGGACTGAAGATAATGTTCTGGTGATTATATAACAGAAACTACTTGAATGTGGACATTGCCATGCTATTTTAGAGTACTAAGAATTGCCTTTTAACTGAGTATAAATAAATAAGATAAATTTTGTTGCAAACTATAGTGGAGTAACTATTTTTTCTACTCTGCAGAGACTGTTTTGATATGAATAAAAAGCTATTAAAATAACAAATAATTAGAACAGTCTCTGGAGATCGGAAAAAAGGGTGAGAATCCCCTACATGATATATACGGAGAGGGTGACTGTGAATTTTATTGATTTAGAGTTTTTTTAATTGAGAGATATATATTTATTTATTTATTTATTTTGTTACATACTATTAAAAGAATACAAATAAATAAAAGTAATTCTTTATACATATTATACAGTGTGTCAGCGCTTTCAAAAATTTTTTTTTTTCTACTTTGGTTATATAGGGGCTGAGTACCTCTTGTTTGTTGAAAGCAGCGATAGAACTGTAGATTTAATTACTGGGTACCTGGTTGGCGCTGGGAATATTTCCTTGTTTCTCTATTTGAGGCTATTAAGGAGTTGTGTAAGGTTAATGGCCGCACTACTGCTATGGCTGTTTCGGCACGTAGAGCTTTATGGTTACGTCAGTGGTCAGCAGATGCTGATTCCAAAAAGGGTGTAAAAAATCTTCACTTTATAGGTGACTCCTCATTTGGGGATGAATTAAATAAATGGATCTCCCAAGCAACGGCGGGTAAAACTACCTATCTGCCATCGGCTGCGCCGCCTGCTAGACGTTCTTACACAGGACCCTCCTAGCAGTCCTTTCGTGTGACAAGGTTCAGAGGCAGGGGCCATGCGGTTTCCACCACTTCCAGAGGAGCTCATGGTAAGTCCCGTAAACCTACACCTGCTGTCTCCTTGGACCAGACCACCGGATCCCCTGCCACAAAGCCTTCCGCATGACGTTTGGCCCCAGCAGCAAGGCGATTTTCAGGTAGGTGCTCGCCTTCAACACTTCACCCACGTGTGGGCGGAGTCCTGCCGGGATCCTTGTGTGAGGGACCTCATTTCCCAAGGACACCGACTGGAATTCCAGATGCTCCCTCCTCACAGATTTTTCAAGTCTGGCCTACCAGCTTTATCCGCAGCAAGAGTTACAGTACCCTGCAAGAGGCCATTCAAAATCTTCTGCAGACGGGGTGGTGGTTCCGGTACCTCCTCCACTACACAACAGGAATTTTTACTCCAGTCTTTTTGTCGTTCCGAAACCAGACGGTTCGGTGCGCCCCATCTTGAACCTGAAGTCTCTGAACCCGTATCTGCGGGTGTTCAAATTCAAGATGGAATCCCTGCGGGCGGTGGTGTCTGCTCTGGAGGAGGGGGAGTTCTTGGTGTCTCTAGATGTCAAGGATGCTTACCTACACATTCCCATGTGGCCCCCTCATCAGGCTTACCTCAGGTTCGCCATATTGGACGACCATTTCCAGTTTCAGACCTTATACTTCGGATTATCCACAGCTCCGAGGGTCTTCACCAAGGTCATGGCGGAAATTATGCTGCAACTGCGCCTGATGGCAGTGAACATAGTACCCTACTTTGACGATCTCCTGATCAAGGCTGTGTCCAGGGAACGTCTGCTGCACAGCATCAATCTAATGACTTACCTGCTTACGGATCATGGGTGGATCCTCAATTTTTGAAAATCTCACCTGGAACTGACCCAACGTCTTCAGTTCCTGGGGATGATACTGGATACTGTGTCTCAGAAGGTGTTTCTTCCGATGGATAAGGCCTTGACTATCCAGGCTATGTTACTATAATACTGGTCGCACAGGTAAATTCATATTTAGTAAATGACCCCCATTTTTCAAATTATCAAAGATATTCCTTATATTCTTCCAGAAATTGGGGGGTGCTACCACAGGCAAGGTAAGTCTACAAGAAAAAAAGAGAAGAAAGAATTCGAAATGCCCTATGGTGGTGCACACAGTCTTGTATTAAGATATAACTTTCATTGAATTATATGTTAAAACCAGCGAATATTAAAAGGAAAGTAGAATCGTGTAAATAGAAAAGAAATAGTGTTTAAAATAAAAGTGCTGCGCACTAGATGTCACCGGATTCGCTCATGTATTGCTAGCAAAATCTATTTGTATCTCAGAGTTAATATACAAGCTCAGTCATAAGGTCTCTTATTGAGACATTATTGAGACCTTATGACTGAGCTTGTATATTAACTCTGAGATACAGAGAGACACAGTACACATTTAGCATTCTGATCAGTTTATTGAGAGACAATTCAGCAAAATATATAGTAAATCATTAGCACCACATAAGGTGATATCTGGAATTTGGTTTCAACGATCCCACATCTGGAATCCTGGGAAGGAATACAATTAATTTGTGGGACATTTATTCTTGCAGCTTTCTCAGCTATCTAAAAAGTATAATATAACACACATAGACATGGAATATTTTTGACACACTCGTGACCATCTATAGATTTTGCTAGCAATACATGAGCGAATCAGGTGACATCTAGTGCGCAGCACTTTTATTTTAAACACTATTTCTTTTCTATTTACACGATTCTACTTTCCTTTTAATATTCGCTGGTTTTAACATATAATTCAATAAAAGTTATATCTTAATACAAGACTGTGTGCACCACCATAGGGCATTTCGAATTCTTTCTTCTCTTTTTTTCTATCCAGGCTATGGTTCGCATGGTGCTCAGTCCTCGCAGGGTATCCGTCCATCTTTGCATCCGATTACTGGGCATGATTGTGGCTGCTTAAGAGACAATCCAATACGGCAGATTTCATGGCCGACCATTTCAGCTGGATCTGCTGGACAAATGGTCGGGGTCTCACCTTCACATGCATCAGGAAGTGACATTATCTCAGAAAGCCCGGATTTCTCTGTTGTGATATCTACAAGTTATTCACCTGGTAGAGGGCAGAAGTTTCAACATCCACTCGTGGATTCTTCTGACGACGGATGCCATCCTCCGGGGTTGGGGGGCTATGAGCCAAGGGGCTCAATTCCAGGGGACATGGTCAAGACAGGAATCTGCTCTGCCGATAAACATCCTGGAACTCGGGGCGATTTACAATGCCCTTTTGCAGGCTTCTCATCTACTGGTGGATCAGGAGATCCAGGTTCAGTCGCGCAACGCCAGGGCGGTGGTGCACATAAACCGACAAGAGGGAACAAGGAGCAGAGCAGCGATGCGAGAGGTGTCAGAAATCCTCCTCTGAGTGGAGGCCAATGCAAGGTCTATCTCGGCACTATTCATTCCACCAGTGGACAACTGGGAAGCAGACGTCCTCAGCAGGTACGACCTACATCCGGGGTAATGGAGCCTACAACCCCAGGTGTTTCAACAGTTACTTCATCGGTGGGGCTGTCCACAGATAGGCCTGATGGCCTAACCATGGCTCTGGAGGATCCCTGGCCTACTTTTCCTGCAAGTGGGAGTGGATCTGGGCCTACGTTTAGGCTCTATCAAAGTACAGATTTCTGCACTTTCTATTTTCTTCCAGAAGCAACTCGCCTTATTGCCGGAAGTACAAACCTTCCTTAAAGGTGTTCTTCATATGCAACCACCCTTTGTACCTCCCACGGCTCCGTGGGATCTCAGTGTGGCCCTATCCTTTCTTCAATCGGACTGGTTTGATCCCTTACATACATAGGGTGGAGTTAAAATTTCTCACCAGGAAGACGGTGATGTTATTGGCATTGGCGTGTCTCTGAATTGGGGGCCTTATGCTGTAAGAGCCCTTATTTGATATTTCATGCATACAGGGCAGGACTTTGTACCCGTCCTCAGTTTTTGCTGAAAGTAGTGTCGGCTTTTTATGTGAATCATTCCAGTGTTATCCGTTGGTCCTGAGTCCTTGGATGTTGTCAGGGCTCTGAAGATTTGTGTTAAACAGATGGGCCATCATCGGAAATCTGACTCGCTGTTTGTCCTTTACGATGCTTCCAAGATAGGTTGGCCGGCTTCTAAGCAATCTATTGCTCGCTGGCTCAGGTTGACTGTTCAACAAGCCTATACTGTGGCGGCTCTGCCTTTGCTGACGTCTATTCAGGCGCACTCGACGAGGTCGGTGGGTTCTTCCTGGGTGGCTGCCTGTGATGTCTTGGCCCTTCAATTGTGCCGAGCTGCAACTTGGTCGGGTTCGAACGTGTTTGTCAAATTCTATAGGTTCGATACCTTGGCCAAGTATGACCTTCAGTTTGGTCAGGCGGTTTTACAGGGGTCTCAGCACTCTCCCACCCGTTTGGGAGCTTTGGGACTTCCCCATTGTACTAAAGTACAAGACCCCAGTATCCACTAGGATGTAAGAGAAAATAGGAATTTAATACCTACCGGTAATTCCTTTTCTCCTAGTCTGTAGTGGATACTGGGCGCCCGCCTCAGTGCTTCGTTTCCTACTTACCTGTGTAAGTATTTGGTTGGACATGCATTGCGGTCCTGTTATTTTGTTGAGATAGCTGTGCTATCCTGGTTAGCTTGGTGTTGCTATCCTCTGTTCTGGTTAGCGCCCTCCTTTCGTTTACGGCTGTGTGTTGGCTTGTTGCCTCACCGCTGTTGTTGTTTCTTCTCTCATGTTATGTCCGTCTCCTCGGGCTCAGTTTTCCTAGACTGAGACTGATCAGAGGGGCATACAGGGGAGGAGCCAGCACACACACACACACACACACACACACACACACACACACACACACACACACACACACACACACACACTAAAAGGCTTAAAGTGCCATGCTCCAGTGGACGCGATCTATACCCCATGGTACTAAAGTACAAGACCCCAGTATCCACTACGGACTAGGAGAAAAGGAATTACCGGTAGGTATTAAATTCCTGTTTTTTAATCAATAATAAAAGTTTTGTTTTATCTGTTGATTAATGCATGGTATTTACCTTGCGGTTAAGAGTGCGCCCACATAAGCCTTCTTTCTCTCCTATTGTTTTTTAGTTATTAATACTATACAATTTTTCTTTACATGGGTGAGACTAAGCTATGGCAGGTGCAATTTCTCTATCAGAGTATGGCCTTCTGTGTGAGTGGTTCAATGTCTTTGTTTGCAACCGCTTTCAATGGCACTCCCATAAGACGCAATGTGGTAGATGTATTAACCTGGAGAAGGCATAAGGAAGTGATAAACCAGTGATATGTGCAAGGTGATAAAGGCACCAGCCAATCAGCTCCAATATGTAAATTAACAGTTGGGATCTGATTGGCTGGTGCGTTTATCACCTTGCACATATCACTGGTTTATCACTTTCTTATGCCTTCTCCAGGTTAATACATCTGCCCCAGTATCTCAGTGTGTCTCCAAATCACCAGAAAAAGTGCTTTAAATTTCTGCCACCGCCCGTCTAAATTTGTTTTGCATCTCTGTACAACCAGCATCAATAAGCATGTGTGGTGTGACTCTGATGCACGCACAGAAGAAAAAACATTGCGCATTTAAGTGTACAGTTTATCAGCATAATGTGCAAGTCTGAATCAGGCCATTAAGCTGGCCATACATACAGCAATTTCTATTGCCTTTTTCAAGAGGTTGGGTTAGCTTTACAAAGTCAGTTTGAGCTGGAAATTTGTGTTTGCACGTAATATTGTCACTTTAAATTTCTTGGTCAAGTTTAGTTTGTTGTCTTAAAATTGCAGCTTGTGTGGCCTTTGCTAAAAACATACAGCAGTACAATCTAAAATGCTTTTTATTGTTTGGACTGCGGAAATTATATTTACTTGTATCTGCTTAGCAAACTTCCACTTGCCAGCCTAATAGGCTAGCTAATGCAAAAGATGATAGTCTGATTTCACTGCAATTACAGGAGTCTTGTCCTATGAAATTGTAGTGGGCTGCATAATATAAATCCTGCAGACCATGGGCTACCATTTTGAGAGTCCTGCTGTTTATTATATGTGAGAAAAATGAGTGGGAGGACTCCAAACCAGTATATAACTAAAACATTTTCATAATACATATATTTAGTCATTCAGTATAAATAGTACTAGTGTTAATGCATTAACGTTTAAAAGGAAAAACAAGAGTGAACAATGATGCACAAATCTGTTTCAAATTAACAAATAGAACATAACTTATTATATAAAATAAATATCAACATACTTCATACAGTAAGCAAAATCTTTAAAATAAAAAACAAAAGAGAAAGTAAGATAACACAAGTATTCTAAAGATCCTAATGTAGTAAATATCGCAATTAAGGAAGAGGAATCATTAATGTGATAGGATATGTACACCTGCAATCAAATGTTAAAGACCCTGATGAACAACTGATATCATTATAAAGATTGTTCAACAAATGAGTGGTCTATCAATTTTTGTGACAGATGTTGAATTCAAATGTGGTAGATATCAGATGTTAATCCAAGTATATCAACATAGTCAGAGAAATCTGCATCCACAATTAAGTTCTTGGTCCCAATATGAGATTAGCTGATCGTGTGATAATTTATGGAATATTATACATTTATGTGGTCAGAGCTTCCAATATCCAAATGTATTTCTACTAGTGATGACATATATAAAATGCGAGATGGTTATGATGAATGATCACCCCAATGTGAAACACATTTATTGAGGGAATTGGAAATTAATTGAACGGACTACAAGTTTGGAAAAATAGTACGCACAAGAGTGGTATATAACATTGACCTCAAATTCCATTTAATAATCACCCAATTGTGCTGAGGCATTGGGTATGGGATCCCAGCGGCCGGGCTTCCGGCGGTCAGCATACTGATCCCGGAATTCCGGCCACCAGAATGCCAGCAGCGGGGCGAGTGCTAGCAAGCTCCTTGCGGGCTTGCTGTGCTCGCCACGCTGCGGGCTTGGTGGCTTATTGTGCTCACCACAGGTTCTATTCCCACTCTATGGGTGTCTGGGATTCCGGCTGTCGGCATTGTCAGCGGTCTGGATTCCAGCATCAATATCATGACCACTGGGATCCCGATTGACTGTAATGTAACTGTATCTCTTGCTGAGCTGTAGAAAAGTTCTCACCACGGGGAAACAAAGTTACTGAGGGATTAAATGGAAAGTGAGTATCAGATGTTATAGATTCATTATAGCTATAAAATGTTGCACATTTATACAGAGATTATACAGATGTGTCTTCATACATCTAGCTATAATAGGCCATGCACCACAAGATGCCTGATGTGAGGGGGCCGGCAGTTCCAGCGACACTCTAACACTGGCTGTCATTTTTGGCTTAAAATACATCTTACTCGCATCACTATCTGAAGAGGATGCACAATGCAACTGCTGATTAAAATGATATGCAGGATGCACACAGAATGTAGGCATGCCGAATATCCTTGTAATCAGCAGTCTGTCTGTGCGTCTTATTCACCTAGCGATGCAAATAAGACACATTTTTGTGGAAAAAATGCACAAAAAGACACCCGGCGTTAGTAAGCACGGTCGCGACTATTCGTGACTAGAAGGGATGCTTAATGTAACTGCATCAATGATGAGAGAGGACACATTTTATACTGAGCAAAGGTGACTACAAAGTGCCACTAGATTACTCATTGCTAGGTACTGTATTGCTCTGATAATCTAGTAATGGTAGGACATAAATGTAAAAATGTATACATTTGCTAAATTAGGAAATAATAATAAAATTTCTCTGACGTCCTAGTGGATGCTGGGAACTCCGTAAGGACCATGGGGAATAGACGGGCTCCGCAGGAGACTGGGCACTCTAAAGAAGAGATTAGGTACTATCTGGTGTGCACTGGCTCCTCCCTCTATGCCCCTCCTCCAGACCTCAGTTAGAATGTGTGCCCGGCCAGAGCTGGATGCACCTAGTGGGCTCTCCTGAGCTTGCTAGAAAGAAAGTATTTGTTAGGTTTTTTATTTTCAGTGAGATCTGCTGGCAACAGACTCACTGCTACCTGGGACTGAGGGGAGAGAAGCAAACCTACCTGCATGCAGCTAGCTTGTGCTTCTTAGGCTACTGGACACCATTAGCTCCAGAGGGTTCGAACACAGGGACTGACCTCGATCGTCCGTTCCCAGAGCCGCGCCGCTGTCCCCCTTGCAGAGCCAGAAGAAGGAGATAAAATCGGCGGCAGAAGACTCCGGTCTTCATTAAGGTAGCGCACAGCACTGCAGCTGTGCGCCATTGCTCCCACTGCACACCACACACTCCGGTCACTGTAGGGTGCAGGGCGCTGGGGGGGGGGGGCGCCCTGGGCAGCAATAAGTATACCTTTTGGCAATATATACACATAATACAGTCTGGAAAACTGTATATGTGTAAATCCCCCACCATTTTAGTCAGAAACAGGACAGAAGCCCACCGCTGAGGGGACCGGGCCTTCTTCCTCAGCACACCAGCGCCATTTTCTCTTCACAGCTCCGCTGGAAGGAAGCTCCCCAGGCTCTCCCCGGCAGTATCCTGGTACACAAAGGGTGAAAAGAGAGGGGGGGGCACATAAATTTAGGCGCAAAAATTTGTATATACAGCAGCTACTGGGTAAACACTGAGTTGTAGTGTAATCCCTGGGTTATATAGCGCTGGGGTGTGTTCTGGCATACTCTCTCTCTCTGTCTCTCCAAAGGGCCTTGTGGGGGAACTGTCCTCAAATAGAGCATCCCCAAGGTGTGTGTGGTGTGTCGGTACACGTGTGTCGACATGTCTGAGGTAAAAGGCTCCTCTAAGGAGGTGATAGAGCAGATATGTGTGTGAGAGGGTGTCTCCGTCGACAACGCCGACACCTGTTTGGATATGTGTAAGTGCTAAGGTGAATTTATTGCACAAAAGGTTAGGGAACAGACAGGAAATCTACCCATGTCTGTCCCTATGTCACAGAGACCTTCAGAGTCTCTCAATGCTCACTATCCATAATAACAAACACTGGTATCGACATGGAGTTTAACTCCACTGTCGACTACAATAATGCAAAGTTACAGCCAAGATGGCTATAAGGTATTCAATATATGATTATTGAAATAATAGATGATTTGCATATCACTGATGACTCATCTGTCCCTGACACGAGAGTACACATGTTTAAGGGGAAGAATGCTGAGGTAAATTTCCCTCCTCTCATGAGGAAAAAGAGCGGGAATCTCCAGACAAGAGACGGCAGCTTCCCACAATAGAATTCTCAGGCTGTATCCTTTCCCCACTAGGGCCAGGATATGTTGAGAATCTTCCCCTGGGGTGTCCTGTTTGCACAGACGGTAGCACTTGCTATTCTCAGGGATCCTGCAGATAGCGTGCACATTCTAGTATACTACCCAGACCGGCGATTGTGTCGGCATGGGTTTATAGCGCTGTGGCAGCGTGGAAAGGTACCTTATCAGCAGAGATGAGACCCTAGTATGCAATATAAATATATTAAAGATGCTGTCTTAAGTGATAGATATATAGTTATAAAGCATGCCCAAAGAGACATGAGTATACTGGGTCCTAGAGTCAAAGCTATGTCGATCTCTGCTTGACGTGTCCTGTAGAATATGCATTGGACAGATGATGCCGACTTAAGAGGCATATAGAAGGCTGAGGATTGTGTGGAGAAGGGTTCTCGGGCCTGGTCTCCACAGCTATAGCTGGTAATTCTGCTAGTTTGCCTTATATTCCTGCACAGCCTAAGAAAGCACGACATTATTAAATGCAGCCTTTCGTATAAAGAAACAAAGTCTGAGGGGCGTCCTTTCTTGTCAGAGCCGGGCAGCTAGTTCCCAGGAACAGAAGTCCTCCCCGGCCCCTACAAAAATCCACCAATGTCGCTGGGGCTCCACAGGCGGAGCTAGGCCCGGTGGGGACACGCCTTCGTAAGTTCAGCCACAAGTGGGTTCACTCCCTGTTCGATCCCTGGGCAATAGATAGTGTCTCAGGGATACAAGCTGGACTGTGAGAAGATGCCCCCTCACCGACGGCCCTGCGGGCTTCCCCCCAAGAGAGGGAGCCAGTGTTATCTGCAATTCACAAATTGTATCTTTAACAGGTGGTGGTCAAGGGTCCCCTCCTTCAACAAGAGGGTGTTATTATTAGACCATGTTGTAATCCCAAAACCAGACGGTTCTGTCAGACCCATATTGAATAAAAAATCCCTGAACATATACCTGAGAAGGTTCAAGTTCAAGATGGAATCGCTAAGAGCGGTCAGTGCAAGCCTAAAAAGAGGGAGACTTCATTGTGAATCGGGACATAAGGGATGCATACCTTCAGGTCCCCATTTATCCACCTCATTAGGTGTACCTCAGAATTGCGGTACGGGATTGTCATTACCAATTTCAGATGTTGCCGTTTGGTCTCTCCACGGCCCCGAGAATATTCACCATAATAATGGCGGATATGATTGTGCTCCTGCAGAAGCAAGGTGTCACTATTATCAAGTACTTGGACGATCTCCTCATAAAAGCGAGATCAAGAGAGCAGTTGCTGAACAGCGTATCACTTTCTCTGGAAGTGTAACGGCAACACGGCTGGATTCTATATATTCCAAAGTCGCAGTTGTTTCCTACAGCTCATCTGCCTCTCCTAGGCACGATCCTAGACACAGACCAGAAAAGGGTTATCTCCCGATAGAGAGAGCTCAGGAGCTCATGACACTGGTCAGGAATCTATTAAAACCAAAACAGGTGTCAGTGCATCACTGCACTCGAGTCCTGGGAAGGATGGTGGCATCATACGAGGCCATCCCCTTAGGCAGGTTCCATGCGAGGACCTTCCAATGGGACTTACTGGACAAGTGGTCCGGATCACCTCTTCAGAGGCATCGGTTAATCACCCTATCCCCCAGGGCCAGGGTGTCTCTCCTGTGGTGGCTGCAGAGTGCTCACCTTCTCGAGGGCCGCAGATTCGGCATTCAGGACTGGATCCTGGTGACCACGGATGCAAGCCTCCGAGGGTGGGGGGCAGTTACACAGGGAAGAAATTTCCAAGGTCTGTGGTCAAGTCAACTGACTTGCCTTCACATCAATATCCTGGAACTAAGGGCCATATACAACGCCCTAAGTCAAGCGGAGATCCTGCTTCGCGACCAACCGGTTCTGATCCAGTCAGACCGCAGGGGTTCATGTAAACCGCCAAGGCGGCACAAGGAGCAGGGTGGCGATGGTAGAAGCCACCAGAATTCTTCGCTTGGCGGAGAATCAAGTAAGCGCACTGTCAGCAGTGTTCGTTCCGGGAGTGGACATCTGGGAAGCAGACTTCCTCAGCAGGCACGACCTCCACCCGGGAAAGTGGGGACTTCATCAGGAAGTCTTCACGCAGTTTGCAAATTGATGGGAACTGCCTAAGGTGGACTAGATGGCGTCCCACCTCAATAAAAAGCTAAAAAGGTGATAGCTGTGGTCGCACTAGTAACACCGTGGGTGTTCCAGTCGGTCTCTGTATTCCCTCCTCTTCCTCTCATACCCAAGGGCTGAGAATTGTAATAAAAGGAGGAGTGAAAACAATATTCTTTGCTCCGAATTGGCCAAGAAGGACTCGGTACCCAGAGCTGCAGGAAATGCTCTCAGAGGACTCAGGGCTTCTGCCTCTCAGACAGGACATGTTGCAACAGGGGCCCTGTCTGTTCCAAAATTTACCGCTGCTGCATTTGACGGCATGGCGGTTGAACGCCGGATCCTAGCGGAAAAGGGCATTCCGGATGCAGTTATTCCTACGCTGATAAAGGCTAGGAAAGAAGTGAGAGCAAGACTTTTTCACTGTATATGGCGAAAATAGGTTGCTTGGTGTGAGGCCGGGAAGGCCCTACAGAGGAATTCCAGCGGGGTCGATTCCTGCACTTCCTACAGTCAGGAGTGACTATGGGCCTAAAATTAGGATCCATAAAGGTCAAGATTTCGGCCCTATACATTTTCTCTAAAAATGAACTGGCTTCACTGCCTGAAGTTCAGACGTTGTTCCGGGGGTGCTGCATATTCAGCCTCCTTTTGTGCCACCGGTGGCACCTTGGGATCTTAACGTTGTGTTGGATTTCCTGAAATCCCACTGGTTTGAGCCACTTAAGACCATGGAGCTAAAATATCTCACGTGGAAAGTGGTCATGCTATTGGCCTTAGCTTTGGCTAGGCGTGTGTCAGTATTGGCGGTTTTGTCATGTAAAAACCCTTATCTGATCTTCCATATGGACAGGGCAGAATTGAGGACTCGTCCCCAATTTCTTCCTAGGGTGGTATCATCGTTTCATTTGAACCAGCCTATTGTGGTGCCTGCGGCTACTAGGGACTTGGAGGATTCCAAGTTGCTGGACGTAGTCCGGGCTTTGAAAATTTATGTTTCCAGAAAGGCGGGAGTCAGAAAGTCTGACTCGCTGTTTATTCTGTATGCAGCCAACAAGGTTGGCGCTCCTGCTTCGAAGCAGACTATTGTTCGCTGGATCTATAGCACGATTCAGCTGGTTCACTCTGCGGCTGGATTGCCGCATCCAAAATGGTGAAAGCCCATTCCACAAGGAAGGTGGGCTCTTCTTGGGCGGCTACCCGAGGGGTCTCGGCTTTACAGCTTTGCCGAGCTGCTACTTGGTCGGGGTCAAACAAGTTTGCTAAGTTCTACAAGTTTGATACCCTGGCTGTGGAGGACCTTGAGTTTGCTCATGCGGTGCTGCAGAGTCATCCGCACTCTCCCGCCCGTTTGAGAGCTTTGGTATAATCCCCATGGTCCTTACGGAGTTCCCAGCATCCACTAGGACGTCAGAGAAAATAAGAATTTACTCACCGGTAATTCTATTTCTCGTAGTCCGTAGTGGATGCTGGGAGCCCGTCCCAAGTGCGGACTCTCTGCAATACATGTATATAGTTATTGCTTAACTAAAGGGTTATTGTTATGAGCCATCTGTTACTGAGGCTCAGTTGTTGTTCATACTGTTAACTGGGTATGGTTATCACAAGTTGTACAGTGTGATTGGTGTGGCTGGTATGAGTCTTACCCTGGATTCCAAATCCTTTCCTTGTTGTGTCAGCTCTTCCGGGCACAGTTTCCTTAACTGGGGTCTGGAGGAGGGACATAGAGGGAGGAGCCAGTGCACACCAGATAGTACCTAATCTTTCTTTTAGAGTGCCCAGTCTCCTGCGGAGCCCGTCTATTCCCCATGGTCCTTACGGAGTTCCCAGCATCCACTACGGACTACGAGAATTAGAATTACCGGTGAGTAAATTCTTATTTTTATTTATAGAACACTTTTCTCCAGCAGGACGATGGGGTCTATTTACTAAGCCTTGGATGGAGATAAAGTAGATGGAGATAAAGTACCAGCCAATCAGCTCCTAACTGCCATGTCACTGGCTGGGTTTGAAAAATTACAGTTAGGAGCTGGTTGGCTGGTACTTTATCTCCATCCACTTTATCTCCATCCAAGGGTTAGTAAATAGACCCATCAGTCACGTTACAGACTTTACATAGCACTTACAGTAGTACAAAGGATTTAGTATTACAGCAAGTAGAAAACCACACACAACAAAAAACCTAGCGAGCAGGATAAGCATAATGTAGTGTCGGTACAGTCATATTGGGTAATAAATTCCACGGGTTATATATTCCACCCATGAAAGGTACCAGACTAGGCAGCTTTCTTAGGCACACTATGTAGGTTTACCCATGTTGGAAAAGGTCAAGCCTCCTAATGCTCGGGGTAGGGTCCTAACATAACAGTTAGCTCCATGTATTTTTCATTCCATCCACAAGTGTACCAAGTGTGAGGCAGCCGTATCGGGTACACTAAAGTGGTTATGTTGTGAGAGATGAGCACTACAAGGACCCAAGGCATATGTGGGAAAACTGACACGTGTGATCTGTAGGAATGTATCAACAGTAGTACATCCTGCCCGTGAAGGAACCATCCGAGGCAGCCATCTGAGTCGCACTGCATAGGCTGCTGCTGGCAGGGAGTGCGAATTGTAGAGGTATAGCGTACAGAAGGAAATATAAGAACAAAACACAGTGGCACAGCCTCTGATCACCATCACGACCATCAGTCGCAATTTGCCATGTTTGTAGGTACCAGCCAGTCTGCGTGAGCTGAAGCATCATGGACTGGTCAGACCTTCAAAATGAGGCTGACATGCACTCCGTTTTGAAGGACTGTGTCTGGTTCCGTTCCCACTCCACCCCCAAACACCACAGCATATCAATCATGCTGCGGTTTATTTAGGGCTACAAGTGATCTTGCAAGACCATTTTCAACATGCACAGAACAGGGCTTGTGCCTGCACAGACCTCCAAACATTGTACTTGTACTCAAACCATTGGATGCATACAAATATATGAATCAGACCCACAATCCGGAGGCATCAATAGGATGGATGAATGGGTGACTGGCAGCAGATAGTGGAGTAGTGTGGCAAGTAAGTTGGGAGATAAAGAGGTCATGGATAGCAGGCAGTTTGTTACGGATTTTTTTTGAGGTTTAGCTTGGGAGGACTCTTCTGAAGCTTTTCCGTTATGGTTTGATTTCTGAGCAGATTTATTATTTATTTATTACCAGTTATTTACTGTATATAGCGCACACATATTCCGCAGCACTTTACAGAGAATATTTGGCCATTCACATCAGTCCCTGCCCCAGTGGAGCTTACAATCTATATTCCCTATCACATGTACACACAGACACATTCACACTAGGGTTAATTTTTTTTTTTTGTTGTAAGCCAATTAACCTACAAGTATATTTTTGGATTGTGGGAGGAAACCCAAGCAAGTACTGGAAGAATATACAAATTCCGCACAGTTAGGGCTGTGGTGGGAATTAAGCGTATGACCTCAGTTCTGTGAGGCAGTAATGCTAACCATTACACCATCTGTACTGCCCAGATTTTTGTTTTGTAACTTGAGAAGTAACATAGTTAATGACGTTGAAAAAAGGCAATTTGCCCCTCGAGTTCAACCTGTATTATGATTCTTACCCTACCCTGTTTAGCTAAGCTTACTATAATGCCCAGCTGAAATGATGTTTTAGGACTAATTAACAACTATAATTAGTGCTCTTCCTAAAATAATAATATTTTAGGAAGTCTTTTTAACTGGTGTTTCTTCCACTGTATTTTCATGATTCTCAAGCTCCTCATCCTCTTTTGTCATCTTCATCATCATCATCCTGTTCTAATTTAAGCCTTTTCTTTGGAACCTTAGAACTGCTTTTTTATTAGATTGCTTATGTACATGATGGGTTGCTATTGATAAATTGGAATGTTATCTCCTGAGTATAGGCATGAGGGCATGACTCTGATAAATCTCAGTGGTTGGTATGTTAGTTTATTTTCTTAAACTATTTTATTACTAGCCATTGCTGGGGGAGGGATCATTGGAGTTGGGTGTAATCAGTGTATTCACATGCTTGGTCTATTACTTAAAGAGCATTAAGGAGGCTTGGGCCGTAGGCTTGTGGCCATTACTTCAAAGGACATTATTCAAAGGATAACTACAAGTTTAAACATAATTTCGACGTTACACCGAAGTAAAACAGAAGGACAACAATCAATCCACAATCAGGACCACTAAAGGACAGCTTACAAACAAATGTGAGTCCAATTCCTCAACACATCAAACTACTCCAGCCTGAGTAACCCATACTTATAACTTAAATCTGTGATAGCAATGCTGCAAGACCTTTCCACTTCATCCGCAACTACTGAAATTTATGTCTATAGCTTACCAAAAACATCTGAATTCTCACCTGTACCAATGTTATCTGTCTTTTTACACTATGAAAAGACATCCCCAAACTGCTCACTACAGCTCTCTCGTGCAAACTCATGTATGTTTTTTGATGTAATGATTGGCTTGTAATTGGCATTGCATGTGTGGGGAAGTTGCACAGTGAAACAGTTTATTATTGCATGCTCTCTGGTGTTTACCTCCTTTGATCATTTCACCATTGTGGTCAGGTGTACTATATCTTTACATTTAGTGAGGTATAGTCATGGTGTAAAGGACACTGATTCCTGATTAGTAAAAAAAAAAAAAAAAAAAATACTAAACACTGAGCAACATCCCCAAACAGGTAATTTCAACTTTAAACTTGTCATTTATTTTGTACGGTCTGGACATGGCTGCTAATAACAAATGCACAGACAAAATTCTTAAAGCTATGTGTGCAAATGCTAGGAGCTTAGGAGACAAAATTCCAGAGCTAATTGCGATAATGACAAGGGATAACCTGGATTTTGTGGCAATTACAGAGTCATGGTGCAATGAGAATCATGACTGGGACATAGCTATACCAGGATACATTACAGAGTCATGGTGCAATGAGAATCATGACTGGGACATAGCTATGCCAGGATATAATTTATTTAGGAAGGATAGAATAGAAAGAATAGGAGGAGGGATAGCAATGTATGTGAAAAAAAGCATAAATGCTACTTTAATACAAAATGTTGAAGACAAAACTGAGGCTCTTTGGGTCACCATCAAAACCGGGGAGAAGGACATTATTCGCATTGGGGTGATCTATAGACCACCAGGCCAGGGGCAGGATTTGGACAGGAACCTTTTGTTGGACATCACTAAAATGGCTTTAAAGGGAGAAGTCATAATCATGGGAGACTTTAATTTACCTGATGTAAATTGGGAGGGGTCTTTTGCAAGTTCAGCTACAAGTGGCAAATTTCTAGATTCCTTACGGGGAGCATCTCTCAAGCAATTAGTGAGGGAGCCCACTCGCAAAGACTCAATATTAGATTTAATTCTTACAAATGGTGATAGGATATCCAACATATATGTGGGTGAACACCTGGGATCCAGGGATCATCAAGCAGTATGGTTTAGTATAAAGACAGGATCCAACTCCTGTCACACAAAAACAAAGGTGTTGGATTTTAGAAATGCTGACTTTGCAAAAATGGGGAGATGTTTAAGTAATTCATTGGTGGACTGGAGGAACTTGGAAGGCGTGCAGGAGAGGTGGGAAAAACTGAAAAGTGCAATACTAAGTGCAACAGACCTTTGTATCAAAAGGGTTAGGAAAAGCACCAGGAGAAGGAAGCCAGTGTGGTTCACAAAAGAAGTATCAACTAGTGTGAAAGCAAAAAAGATGGCTTTTAGGAAATACAAACAGACTCAAAATAATAACGACAAAGAGGTGTATCTTGACAGATGGAAGGATGCTAAGAAAGTGATCAGACGTGCAAAGGCAGAAGCTGAGGAGAAAATGGCCCAGTCAGTAGATAAAGGAGGCAAAACTTTTTTTAAGTATATAAGTGAAAGGAGAAAATCAAATGGAGGAATAATAAGACTTAAGACAGAGAGTGAGCATTTGGTGGAGGGAGACAAGGCAATAGCAGATCACCTAAATAATTATTTTTGCTCAGTATTTACTAGAGAAGAAGGGATGGGGCCACAGTTAAGTTGCAAGGACATTCATAAAAATAAGGCAGATGAAAGTACATTTACAGAGGAGAAGGTCCTAACAGAACTTTCACAACTAAAAGTGGATAAATAAATGGGACCAGATGGGATACACCCAAGGATACTCAAAGAGCTAAAAGATGTGCTGGTTACACCTTTTAACAGAATTATTTAACCAGTCACTAAATACAGGTGCTATTCCAGAGGACTGGAAAAGAGCTAATGTAGTTCCACTGCACAAAAGTGGAAGCAAGGAAGTAACAAGTAACTACAGACCAGTAAGCTTTACATCAGTAGTAGGGAAAGTAATGGAAAAACTATTAAAAGAAAGAGTTGTTGAATATCTTAAATCAAACAACTTACAGGATCCAAAACAGCATGGATTTACTGGTGGGAGATCATGCCAAACAAATCTTATTGACTTTTTTGACTCTATGATGAAAATAATAGATCAAGGGGGAGCAGTAGATGTAGCATATCTAGACTTTAGTAAGGCATTTGACACTGTCCCACATCGCAGACTGCTAAATAAACTTGAAAGGGTGGATTATAAAACAGTTACATAAATAAGAACCTGGTTGCAGGATAGGAAACAGACAGTTGTAGTTAATGGAGTGCAATCTATGGAGGGAAATGTTACCAGTGGAGTACCCCAGGTATCTGTACTTGGTCCAGTTCTCTTTAATATCTTTGTTGGTGACATTGCAGATGGTTTTGAAGGGAAGGTATGCCTTTTTGCAGATGATACAAAGATATGCAACAGGGTAGACACACCGGGATTGATGATTGATTGACCTAGGTAGGCTTGAGAAATGGTCAAGAACGTGGCAACTACAGTTTAATGCTAAAAAAAAATGCAAAATCATGCACTTGGGTCTCAAAAACCCGAAGGCTAAATATAGTATCAAGGGTACTACAATGGAAACTACTGAGGAGGAAAGGGATTTAGGAGTCACGATTTCAAGTGACTTGAAAGCAGGAAAGCAATGCAACAAAGCAATGAGAAAGGCAAGTCAGATGCTTGGTTGCATAGGGAGGGGAATCCGTATCAGGAAAAAAGAAGTGATAATGCCACTGTATAGGTAATTGGTTCAGCCCCATCTGGAATACTGTGTCCAGTTCTGGAGACCATATCTCCAGTAGGATATAAATACATTAGAGAGTGTACAAAGAAGGGCAACTAAAATGGTGCATGGCCTACACAAAACTTACCCGGAAAGGCTAAAAGATCTTAATATGTATGGTTTGGAGGAGAGAAGGGAAAGGGGGGTCATGATAGAAACTTTCAAATATATCAAGGGTCTTAACAAAGTTCAGGAGGGAAACATTCTTCAAAGGATGAGAAGTATTAGAACTCGAGGACATACACTGAGACTTGAGGAGGAGGTTCAGGGGAAATTTAAGGAAAAATTACTTCACAGAAAAGGTAGTGGATAAGTGGAATAGCCTCCCATCAGAGGTGGTAGAGGCTAAGACTGTAGAGCAATTTAAACATTCTTGGGATAGGCATATGAATATCCTTACAAAGAATTAAGGTTCAAAAAGGGTTGAGATTGCCTAAAGGATAAAACAAAAAAGGGGCAGACTAGATGGGCCAAGTGGTTCTTATCTGCTGTCAAATTCTATTTTTCTATGTTGAAGCATCAGGCATTTTCATTTTTGTGTTCTTTTTGCTTTCTGTATTTTCTTCATCCTCATCATCTGATGACTCCAAATCTTCTAAAGCAACAACATGCTGTCCACTGACATATACTGGACCAGTACCATACTTAAGCCTGAAAATTACTGGAGGTGCAGTTTTAAATCCACCAAGAGTTCTTGTTCATTTTACAGATGGTTTGAAGATTGCAATCACAATCTTTGTTTTTCCTTCATAGCTCATTCCTTTTGGCTTCATTAATGTGTAGTTCAAGATGACTAAAGATTAGCAGCAGCAGCTAAACTAACTGTTCTCAGAGATTACTGGTGCTCATTTTCAAAATCATCCAACTTTAAAAGCATACTCCTTTTTTGTCTGCCTTAAGTTTACCACCGAAGAGTGAGTTCTGCGGTCAGAGAGGAACCATGTGCTCCATGTCCATGCTGTCAAACATCTTTCTCCTCGCTACTGCTGCCGGATACTCCTGACAATGGGTGGTGCCTCCAGTGTATATAGTTAATTGATTGTTAATTGGCTTTCATTTAGTATGTATATAGCATTGGTAGTCAGTCTTAAGGCCCATATAGACGGGCCGATGTGGGAGAGATGTGTGCTGAGCGAACCGCTCAGCACACATCTCTCCCGCCGCTCAACACAGCGCGATCTGTGCTGAGCGTGCGGGGGGAGACGGTGGGGGGGGGCGCTCCAGGACAATCTAGCACCAGCGATAGCGATGCGCGGGGCTGCGCATCGCTATCTCTGTAGGGGGTACACATGGAGCGATAATGCTTAAATTCTAAGCAATCTAGTCAGATTGCTTAGAATATCACCCCGTGAGTACCCCCCTTTAAAGGTATAATATTGAATTGGTTAGAATAAAAGTGTTTTCTTTATTATATATATTTAATTTAAATGTGGTCTTTGATGTCCAACTATCATGTAGAAATTATATTTTTTCACCTTCTCTCTATCCTCTATAGTAATAATCAAGTAGTAAGCTGCAGTATAAAACACAATTCTACATACTGTGTTTAAAAATAGTGAGGCCCTTGTTTAGAGTCCGTTTGCTGCAGTTATAATCGTTTTGGTAAGAAACATAGGCTACTACACCAACATTGTATCCGTTTACATTGGGAAATGCGTAACAAAAACAGCTTGATCACCTATATGTACATTTGAGTTAGAATTATATTATCACCTAGTCCTGATATGTTTATTACTGCCTACCTGCTTTCCATGAATGAAATAGTTTTAGATTTTACTTTGTATATTGAAGTGGATCCGTGAGGAAGAGAAACCTTAATCACTTAACTGACCATTTTTTACCACGAAACAGCTCAGAATTGATGTTCTATGTAATAAAGTATTTAGAAAGCAATTTTAATATATTTAAATATTTTACAAAAAAATAATAATAATAATAATTTATTTATTTATATATATATATATATATATATATATATATATGTGGGACACTTGGCACCACATGTAATGTACCCCTTAGTATAGGTACCTTAATTAGATAGCAGTGGTAAGCTGCTGGATAATTATGTGAAGATAGGAGGAGGGTACCTAGCGACCACTGGTGTTAATATATCGATAAGTTAAGTAATAAGCTTATTAAATTTACAAGTTTAACAAATATATTTTATTACAGACACAAAATATATAAAAAATGTGTATATAAAAGACTAGAAAGATGAACAGACCATAAAATACACTACGTTCGGTTATATAAAAAATTACTATAATTATGTGTGTGTGTGTGTGTGTGTGTGTGTGTGTATGTATGTATGTGTGTGTGTATATATGTGTGTGTGTATGTATGTGTGTGTGTATATATGTATGTATGTATATATATATATATATATATATATATATATATATATATATATATATATATATATATATATATATATGGTATATCTTATCTTTAAGGTGCTGGAGGTCTCAGTGAGGGACTTCTAACACGTTTCGTCCTAAGACTTCATCAAGGGGTTCTGTTTGCTGGGGCAGGGCTCTTACTTATACTCCTAACATTTAGGTATACAGTTGTGACATCCATACCTGCTGGAGTCCAAGGGAAGCAACCTAGAAATATTTTTTGATCTGGTAAAAAAGGACCTATGCGAGACTGAATTAGAACATATGTTGGAGAAAAACCTGACAAACAGAGAAACAGAAGCTTTGAAGAAACTACAACAAAACAAAGCGTTAGTTATAAATCAAGCTGACAAAGGGGTGGGGGGGAGGGTTTAGTGATTATGTATTGTGATTTTTACACAAGGAAGGCACAGACTCTTAGGGGACTGCAATTCATACACCATGCTGACAAGTGACCCCACAGAAATCTTCCTGGAGGAATTAAGAACACTGTTGCTACACGGCCTACGCACTGATACCATCACCAAGGATGAATACCAATATCTAATGCAATCGAACCCCATTATCCCCATTTTTTACTTTCTCCCCAAAATCCACAAGTCCCTCTCCAATCCACCCAGAAGACCGATTGTGGCAGGGATTAACTCCTTAACATCCAGATTATCAGAATATGTAGACATCTTCCTGAATACCTACGTCAAGGAATTGCCATCGTACCTCAAAGATACGACATCGGTACATGAACAACATGGAATACAAGGACACCCATGTATGGGCCCCCATAGATGTACAATCCCTATACACATGCATAGAGCATTCAAAAGGCATAGCAGCGTGCAGAAGTTTTTAAAATAATGATCTTCAATTTACAGCTGCACATAAGGATTTTATCTGCGACATCATGCACTCTATTCTCAGCCGTAGCTATTTAAAATGTTTGGATACATTTTATTTGCAGTGCTGTTGAACAGCTATGGGGAGTGTTTTTGTGCCTTGCTTCGCAAACTTGTTTATGGGGTGCTGGGAGCAGGCTTTTATCTACAACTCCCACAGATTTAAAGAACATATCATTTTTTATAAATGGTATATCGACAATATTTTAATTATTTGGGATGGCAAAGTGGACCTCTTTTATTCGTTTTTAGAATATTTATCCAGCAATGACATGAACCTTTCCTTTACTTCTAATGTCAACACCAACTCCATCGAATTCCTTGACTTAATACTAGCAGGAGTGAAAGGTAAAGTAATCACAAAGAACTACATAAAAAAGTAGACACAGCTACCTACATTACAAAAGCAATCCCCTGAAAACATGGAAGAACAACAACCCATATTCCCAATTCCATAGAATTAAGAGAAATTGCAGCACAGTAGAAGATTGCGAGGCACAGCTTGAGGTGTACAGGAGTAGATTTGAGAAGAATTATCCAACAGGAATGATACAAGAAGCCATTATGAAAACGGGGCACTGACAGGGAAAAACTACTGGAATATAAGGACAAAGGGGAGAAGGAACAGGTGGCCTTCATCACCACTTATAGTCGCCATGAGAAAGTTATAAGAAACTCACTTGGAAACCACTGGGACATCTTACTCATGGACCCCATTTTAAAAGAAATACTCCCACCAACACCTCAGATCATCTTTAGGGAATCAAAGAACCTCAAGGACTTGCTTGCACCCAGTATGCTACCAGGAAAGTTAACTAGTACCCAAATCATGCCAAAATGTACATGATCATACTAATGCAGATGTTGCAACATCTGCAAGTATCTTCATCCAAATAGGAAAACTTTCAGCAATGCTAATGAGAAAAAGGAATACAAAATAAAATAATTTTTGAACTGCAATACCACTTCTGTCATCTATCTTTGGAATGCAAATGTGGAAAAAAATGTCGGGAAAACAATGAGACCATTAAAGATTCGCAATCAGGAGCATATTCGGAACATAAATAACAAAGTAGACACTCATGCAATATCCAGGCACTTCAACACACATCATAACTCCAATCAAGAAGATTTTACCTATAAAGCTATCGAATTGGTGAAGCTTGAAAAAAGAGGAGGCGATGTGGCAAATAAACTTTCCAGACCTGAGATGTTTTGGATCTTTCAGCTCCAAATGATGCACCCTTCTGAGTTCAACGACAACTACGAGATGGCGCCATTCCTATAGAGGTGCTGTCTTCTTGAATAAATATTCTGTACTACACCCCATTCCCACTTTTATGTATTCACCCTTAGTCACCACTTCCCTCTATTTATTTCACCTATTTATTTCACTTGTTTCTATAAATAAAATAAAAATAAAAACACATTATTGCACTTTATTTCATCACTAATAAAGAATAGTATGAATCTCGATGGTATAGGAGTTATACAAATGTACGGCAAACCCCCACTGGAAATGCCCAATCTCGTCTGATCTTGGAAGCTAAGCAGTGACCTGACCAGCACTGGGATGGAGGACCACCTGGGAAGATTGGGTACCATAGACCAATAATAAAGAATAAACCAATACACACGTGAATCTAGAGAACACATAACACAGAGATCTTATTTTTGTGTAATACTGTAAATATGCACAGAAACTCTGTAAGGCAATAATTACTCCAGCACTCTAACTATATTCACATATATATGTTATTAATGACACATGTAAAAAAAAAAAAAAAATCACCACTGTAACACGTCACCAAATTATTTATAATTTATTTATTAAATTATTCAATATTCTGTATTCTTTATATACTATGCAGAACATATCCACTCATAGTTTGTCACTCATGGGATATCAAATGTGATCTATGAACACTTAAATATATAAAAGAAATATGCTGAAGAAACCTCCTTAGAAATATGATGTCTGTTTTACTATTAAATCACTACTATGATAATTTGGCACATAAGAAGGATCAAATATACCTAATGGTTCCTTAAATATAAAATATAACACATATGAAATATGCTGTAAACTCTCTCTGATTATGATGTCTGTATGTCAATATTTGTTAGACAACAAACCAACATTACTGTTTAAACCTATTTGTCATTATTCTTTTCTGCTCACAAATGAAACCCTATGGAGAGAATACGCCGCATTGCCCTCAGTTACTTGTCTCCTTAAAGATGGCCGCCGGTACTGAAAGAATACCACTAACAGAATGGAAGTGATGTGGATCGCATCACAGGAAGCGATGTGCATTTCACGGCCTCACCGTCCTCTGGACATGCGCAGAGAGGAGCCGTAAATAGGGCGGACGTGCCGCGCATGTCCATTACAGACGTGCGGACACAGGAAGTGTGGTGAAAATGCTACCTTCAATAAAGAGCTGTTAATAACTCAGTTTTTAAGCGGAGAAAACATTTGTTTTTTATGTTTGACATAATTATGCTGTCCTGTGCCAGCTAATATATATAGAATGCCATGATGCCCTAGTATCTTAACTTAATTACTAAGTGCAGGAAGTGATGTCATAACTGTATACCTAATTGTTAGGGGTATACGTAAGAGCCCTCTCCCAGCATACAGAACCCCTTGATGAAGTCTTAGGATGAAACGCGTTGGGTTTCCCTCTCTGTGACCTCCAGCAACTTAAAAATAAGATATACCTCCTTTTTAGATTATCTGTCTATCTATCTATCTATCTATCTATCTATCTATCTATCTATCTATCTATCTATCTCATCATATATCTATCTATCTATATATACACACACACACACACACACACACACACACACACACACACCCCTAGCGACTACAGGTGTTACTATAGCAATAAGTTAAATTAGAATTGTATTAAATTTAAGATTAACAAATATATTTGATTACAGACCTAAAATACATGAAAATTGTGTATAGAAAGATGAACAGACCATAAAATACTCTATGTTCAGTTATGTAAAAAATTACTTTCTTTAAAATTTATGTGTGTGTGTGTGTGTGTGTGTGTGTGTGTGTGTTTTTCACATGCTAATTCTAAAGAGTACCAACGCTTCATTCCCAGTCCGGGACCTTTCTCATGGTATTCCAGCATAGCGCAAAAAAAGACACCTGTGTCAATGTCCTAGGATCAGGAGAATTCTTTGTATGTATGTATGTATATACGTGTGTAATTGCAGCTGTACCTGTATCCGAAATGCCATGTTACAGTGTTTTCCAGGAAACCACTGAAGCATATAATTTTGTATGCAAATACAGTCCCTTCCGGTCACGGATGCGCTATGTATGGGAGGGCTAGGCTTGCTTCACAGTCAGGATGCATCTGTGCTGGAACCCTTCTGGTTCCGGTAATCGCGGACTGAGGAGGGAGTACCTCACAGGTGACATTTATCAGGTAATCAGTGTGGATATATGGGTGGTCAGGGTTTGCCCAGTAGGTTAATCCTTGACAAAGGTGCAGTGGAGGCACCGAAACAGCTGTTGGATTCAGGGCTGCTAGTAGCATGAGAATGTTCATTTGACCACCCTGACATTTATGATGAGTATGAGTATATTCTATAAGCCTCTGCTTTTTTTCAACAAGTTTTGCACTTTACTGGAATCATATTGTGATGGTTTCACGTACATAAATGTTGTATTAATTTGGAGGTGCTTTTTCCTGTGTGTGTGTATGTGTATGTATGTATGTATGTATATATATATATATCATAATATAATATTGTCCACGTTACCGGCACTCCACACAGAAAATATTGCCCTGGTGCCCTCCAGCTAAATAGCTACGATACCATACCAAACGGTGGCACTCACTCATGACTTCCAACTCCACAAAACAAGAGATAGAGGCTCTATAGCATGTTAATGATTCAGTTGTATTAACTTTCGTCAGAACAGCATGTGACAAACAATAAAACATACCTTTATACCTTCACCAATATCCGTTCTCCGTCTCCACAGGTGCGGCAGCCCAGTGGGTCAGGATGAAGTCACCCGCCACACGTGCAGCGCGCTCCTTCCCCCGTCAGAGTGCCGGTTACCTGGGTTACCAAACAACAAATACATGTACAGGTTGAGTATCCCTTCTTCAAAATTCAAAATCACACATTTTTGGTTCCCTTACTGAGATAATGACACATATACATATATATTATATTATATATCTATATATACACATAATATATAATATATATGTCATTATCTCTGTAGGGGACCCAAAAATGTGGGATTTTGGATAAGGGATACTCAACCTGTAATACAATGTGTGTAAACATTTTAATCAGTGGAGTATACAGCTTGTAGACAGTGGATATTAACAACACTATTAACCTTTATCAAAGTGACACAATATAAAATGCGGTCTGGGGAAACATCGGTAACTGTATTAAAACACATCTTAAATACCAGGACAATACACACTTTTATTTGATGAAACTATGCAAACTGACTCATTTAAACTCATTTAATCCTCCAGGTAAGTAAAGTATTTAGCCGGTGGATCCATCTCGCTTCTCGTTGCAAAAGTGCTTTGTTCCTATCCCCTCCACTCACATTAATAGGTTGTTGGTCTATTATCTTATATTTCAAAGAGGACAGGTTGGGTTTAAATAATTTGAAATTACGAGCTACACGATGAGCTTGTGGGTCCCCATCTAGGGCAGCACGGATGGCAGACCTATGCATAGCCATTCTTTTACGAAATTGTCTAGACGTTTTACCTATATAAAAGCATCCACAAGGACATATAATAAAATAAATAACGTGTGTACTAGTACAGGTAAGTATTTTGTCTAATCTAATTTACACGAGTGTGGGTGTACAAACCCAGGACCAATCTCCATATAACTGCACGTTGTGCGCCGACGCATTTGTAACATCCAGGTTTCTTAGTTAAAAAAATTGTTAGGGGGCGGTGGTTTAAGATTTGAAATATCATTGTGGACCAAAATGTCCTTCAAATTTCTGTTACTAGTATAACTGGGTAACAAGGTATTCCGTTTAAAAATACCTAGCTCCTGGTCTGAGGTAATTATCGACCAGGCTTCTCTAGTGATTTTACGTGTTATTTTAAACCAGGCATGTCCAACCTGCGGCCCTCCAGCTGTTGTGAAACTACATATCCCAGCATGCCCTGACACTGTTTTGCTGTCAGAGAATGCTAAAGCTGTGTCAGTGCATGCTGGGATGTGTAGTTTCTCAACAGCTGGAGGGCCGCAGGTTGGACATGCCTGTTTTAAACTGAAATAGGTCTGAATGACTGAAATTGGAGTATGTAGTTGAAATCATATACCATCTTCTCACAATTAAAGAAAGGTTTAATTCACCAAGGTGATCAACTCACGTAGATATTGGATTGAATGCGGTCATCTGATATCACCGTTAATAAGCCGCGGCTTGTTGTTGAAATGAGCCAGAAGGGCAGCAATGGATGTAATATAGTTGTAGTTTTTCCAATGAGCCTGGTTCACTTAAAGCAGAGCAAATAGACAGACGGTGCTGACCGACCCTTGACTTAACTTCGCCCGATGTATGCTCTGCAAAGTGCTGCGGCTGACCGGTACCCGGGCCGCCGGGAAAGCGGCACTGGAGAAGTCTGTAAACCGCTACGTGAGGGAGATGTGCTGGCGGACAGCCTCGTGTTGAATGCCGTGGCTTTCTGTATAGCAGGGAAGCCTGTGCAAGGCAGCTCTGGACGAGGCTGACAATGACAGCTAGATGATTACAGTCTGTGTTAAAGGTTGAAAGCCCTAACTCGTTTCTCGACCGTACCGACTGGTCATTTCTTCAGAGGAATGGATAGTCACTTCCTTCCCTGTCTCTATTCTTAGACTGGTCCTGGGTTTGTACACCCACACTCGGGTAAATTAGAATAGACAAAATACTTACCTGTACTAGTACACACGTTATTTATTTTATTAGATGTCCTTGTGGACTCTTTTATATAGGTAAAACGTCTAGACAATTTCATGAAAAAATGGATATGCATACTGTAGGTCTGCCATCCGTGCTGCCCTAGATGGGGACCCGCAAGCTCATCTTGTAGCTCGCCATTTTAAATTATTTAAACACAACCTGTCCTCTTTGAAATATAAGATAATAGACCAACAACCTATTAATGTGAGTGGAGGGGATAGGAACAAAGCACTTTTGCAACGAGAAGCGAGATGGATCCACCGGCTAAATACTTTACTTACCTAGAGGATTAAATTAGTTTAAATGAGTCAGTTTGCATAGTTTCATCAAATAAAAGTGTGTATTGTCCTGGTATTTAACATGTGTTTTTATACAGTTACTGTATTAGACCGCATTTTATATTGTGTCACTTTGATAAAGGTTTATAGTGTTGTTAATATCCACTGTCTACTATATACTCCACTGGTTAAAATGTTTACACACATTATATTACATGCATTTGTTGTTTGGTAACCCAGGTAACCGGCACTCTGACAGGGGAAGGAGCACGCTGCACATGTGGCGGGTGACGTCATCCGGGCTGCCGCACCTGTGGAGACGGAGAACAGATATTGGTGAAGGTATAAAGGGTATGTTTTATTGTTTGTCACATGCTGTCCTGACGAAAGTTAATACAACTGAATCGTTAACATGTTATATAGTCTCTATCTCTTGTTTTGTGGAGTTGGAAGTCCTGAGTGAGTACCGCCGTTCCGTATGGGGTGTGTGTATTAATGTATGTGTATGTATGTATGTATGTATGTACTCCTGAGGAAGTCCAGGCTATTGGCGTAGGACGAAACGCGTTGAGTGTTCAACTCGTATGGACGACTTAAAGTACAGATAAGCTGTTTTTAATTTATTATATGGTACGGGCAATGTTTTTACTGTCGGACTAGTTCCAAATAAATGTGTATTGTTTGTGTAAAAGGTATTACACTATTGGTCCTTTTTTTACTCTTTTTTCTGACCAAATGAGTAACAAGATAAAGGAAGATTAACAGGAGATCATTGAGATCACTGATGACGCCGTTCAAATTGTGACTTCATGCTATTCTGAAGGTGGTTGGAATTCCACCACACACGGTACAGTTCCACTCTACAGGGTGATATCAAGGGTGATGGTCACACTATATATATAATATTACACTAGGAGGCGCCTATTCTCACCTTTGTTTTCCATATATATATATATATATATATATATATATATATATATATATATATATAATATTTTTGTGCTCATAAGTTTACATACCCTAGCAGAATTTGTGATTTTCTGGCCATTTGTCAGAGAATATGAATGATAACTCACAAACTTTTTCTTTCACTAATGGTTAGTGGTTGGGTGAAGCCATTTATTGTCAAACAACTGTGTTTACTCTTTTTAAATCATTATGACGACAGAAACTACCCAAATGACCCTGATCAGAAGTTTACATACCCCAGTTCTTAATACCGTGTATTGCCCCCTTTAACATCAATGACAGCTTGAAGTCTTTTGTGGTAGTTGTGGATGAGGCTCTTTATTTTCTCAGATGGTAAAGCTGCCCATTCTCCTTGGCAAAAAGTCTCCAGTTCCTGTAAATTCTTGGGCTGTCTTGCATGAACTGCACGTTTGAGAGCTCCCCAGAGTGGCTCAATGATATTGAGGTCAGGAGACTGAGATGGCCACTCCAGAACCTTCACTTTATTCTGCTGTAGCCAATGACAGGTCGACTTGGCCTTGTGTTTTGGATTATTGTCATGTTGGAATGTCCAAGTACGTCCCATGCGCAGCTTCCGGGCTGATGAGTGCAAAGTTTCCTCCAGTATTTTCTGATAACATGCTGCATTCATTTTGCCATCAATTTTGACCAAGTTTCCAGTGCCTTTGTAGCTCACACATCCCCAAAACATCAGCGATCCACCTCCGTGTTTCACAGTAGGAATGGTGTACCGTTCATCATAGGCCTTGTTGACTCCTCTCCAAATGTAACGTTTATGGTTGTGGCCAAAAAGTAAAATTTTGGTCTTATCACTCCAAATGACTTTGTTCCAGAAGTTTTGAGGCTTGTCTCTGTGCTGTTTGGAGTATTGTAAGCGGGATGCTTTATGGCATTTGCATAGTAATGGCTTTCTTCTGGCGACTCGACTATGCAGCCCATTTTTCTTCAAACGCCTCCTTATTGTGCATCTTGAAATAACCACACCACTTTTTTTTCAGAGAGTCCTATATTTCAGCTGAAGTTATTTGTGGATTTTTCTTTGCATCCCGAACAATTTTCCTGGCAGTTGTGGCTGAAATTTTTGTTGGTCTACCTGACTGTGATTTGGTTTCCACAGAATCCCTCATTTTCCACTTCTTAATTAGAGTTTGAACATTGCTGATTGGCATTCTCAATTGCTTGGATATCTTTTTATATCCCTTTCCTGTTTTATACAGTTCAGTTACCTTTTCCCGCAGATCCTTTGACAATTCTTTTGCTTTCCCCATGACTCAGAATCCAGACGTGTCAGTGCAGCACTGGATGAAAGATGCAAGGGTCTTTCAGGAGTCCAGAAACTCACTGACCTTTTATACACACACACTGATTATAAGCAAACAGATCACAGGTGAGGATGGTTACCTTTAGTAGCCATTCAAACCCGTTTGTGTCAACTTGTGTGCATGTTATCAGGACAAAATCTCCAGGGTATGTAAACTTTTGATCAGGGTCATTTGGGTATGTTGTCATTATGATTTTAAAAGCGTAAACACAGTTGTTTGACAATAAATGGCTTTACCCAACCACTAACCATGAGTGAAAGAAAAGTTTGTGAGTTATCATTCATTTTGTCTGACAACTGGCCAGAAAATCACAAATTCTTCTAGGGTATGTAAACTGATGAACACAACTATCTCTCTCTCTCTCTCTCTCTCTCTCACTCACTCACTCTCTATCTATATCTATATATATATATATATATATTATGTGTGTGTGTGTGTGTATGTATATATATATATAATATATATGTGTGTGTGTATATATAATATATGTGTGTGTATATATATATATATATATATATATATATATATATATATATATATATATATATATTGGTAAGAATAAACGGCACACAGAACACTTTCTTTAGATGCAAAAGTGGTAAATTTTTCTGAGACCTTTAATCTCCGTCGTCGGGACATTAAAAATAAAAAGTGCAGTTTTTTCTTACCACTGTTATAGTCATTCTGGATTCAGACACTGTAACCAGCTACAGTTTTAAATTGAGTGCCGGACAAACATTGCAAATTTTATATATATATATATATATTAGAGATGAGCGGGTTCGGATTTAACACCAGAATTAACGCCAGTTCGGTTTTATCCGGATTTTTTCTATTGGCTATCCAAAACACGTGACACCCGTGAGCCAATAAGATGCCGTTTTGAGAACAGAGTAAATCCGAGTAAAACCGAACCCGCTCATCTCTAAAATATATATATATTATAGCATGAATAATCCTGCACTCGCATCAGAAAGTATAGACAACAGTGGGGTGCTCCTAGTGGGAATCTCCCTCGGTGGGTAGACCCACAATATTTAGAAAAGAGTCCAAAAATGTGGAGGTGCACTCATCCAATCAAACGATTTCCAGCAACTTCAATTTTTCACAATAGCTTTATTTCAGTCGATATTAGGCTTATTTCAGTCAACGTTTCGATCCTCAGTTTAGGATCTTTACCAAGACAAGCTTCCATTTATACACAATATTTTGAAAGCATCACATATTGATTACTGCAAAAAAACAAAAATGAATAAAATAAGTATGAATACAATAACAGAAAACAAAAACATAAATGGACTACCAGGCCCTTCGGGTTTTTTTTAACTCCATTAGCACCCAGTGAGGGTCAGAGGAACAATACCACGTCTCTGTCCGTGATCAGCGTGAGTGGACAACAACACCATGGGTATGAATCAACAAAGACTGATGTAGAATATTCAAACCTACAGGATATAGTGCAGCTAAACATCACCTCGGTGCCACTGACATCATGCACTTACTCATAAAAATCAATGTGTCGTATTCAGACAGTATCAAGGCTGCACGGCTTATAAGTCAATGTTCAGATGAAGATTCTGCAATGGTGAATCAAAGAATGTATATACACACACACACACACATCCATGTACTAACACATGCATATACATATGCATATGTATATAAATATACGTGTAGGGGGCCACCAATGGAAGTGCACAAGCAGTAATACTTACACATATGGTTACTTAGACTCACAGTCATAGAGCAACTCAGACAACCGAGATAATCACTGTTGGAAAAATACCATAAGCTAATGCATCAATCAAATAGAAGCCCAAGTGCATATAATTCCTAACCTGAGAAATAATCCAGTACTCATGTACGGGGGTCTAGTCCTCACAGCCTCTACAGCCACACAGCTTAGAAGCTGGTGGAGTGACCTTATATACCCCCTGACAGGAAGTAAGTGGTGCGCACATGAAAAGGGACCTACCTAATGCTCTCCTACTCTGTGGTAGAGATACCATATACACCAACATAACAACCACCTCCTACATACTCATAGCAGCCAAAAGGCATGTACGGTACAGTGTAAGACACAACGCAAACAACTAAAGCAGCTGGTCGCGCTGTCCATGGAACGCAATGCGTTCCAAGTCCCGGAAATGCTATGCGTTCCAGTGTCAAAATCAACGGAAGCCGCTGGGGTTCAAATGAATCACACTTCGCGCTTACAGATAGCACTCAGCTGACTGCTCTTGCCGTAACTGCACATTTAAAGGAGTAAATACTCAAAACATGCGCAGGCCACCCTACAATGGGCATAGTTAGTTATGTATTCTAGCACCCGGTAATAACTGGTCACATGCATTCCACTCCGCTATATCAAAGGGACTACACCCTGAAAGATGGTCACAGGAGATAATAACAAAAAGTGTCAGGACCTTTACAGGAAAAAAAACATGCAAATGGGCTACTAGGTGTATGCATACTGCCCCGTGGATACTAACTATTCTACTAAAACTATATAAAATGATATCATACTCTAGATGACCACGATCAGAGACGGATACTGGAAGGAATATTATCATGGGGACATAGTAGTCACTGTGTACAGACAAAAACTCGAAAACAATACATAATTAATAAAGAAAATAAACAATATAAACAAATACATAACTAGTGCAGCACAACACGGTACATTTAACCCAAACATCTGAAGTATATTCTATACATATTAGACATCCCACTGTCCTATTAATCTCACAAATGCTCTATAAATGTCAAATATACTGTAATATATAACATATAATATATACTAATAGATATTATCTAGTTATAGTCCGTGCTGTGCCGCTCATAGCTAAATATTCATGGTAAGTATAAACTCCATAACAGTACAGAATACCAAAGCATGACCCTATATGGAGGCCATTATAGATACGTAACTCGTAAAGGTATAATTCATAAAAAGGCATTCATGGCCGAATGCTCGTTCAGGCCTTTGGGCGAAACAGTATTGAGGTGCGCAATCCAGAAACTCTCCCTTTTACGTAAGGCTAGAGTAGGTCCCCCCCATATGATAATGGTGGAACCCAGTCAATTAGCCTGCATTTCAGGTTCGCCACCTAATGTCCTCTTTGTGTACGTAGTGTCGAGCTACAGGCTTATCAGTAATGCCTGTTTGAATTGCCGTTCTGATAGACAACCGGTGATTAGCCATTCGTTCCCTAAAACACCGGGTAGTGAGCCCTACATAACACAGTCCACAAGGACATGTAAGGGTATAAACCACAAAGTCGAGCTTACAATGTAAATGATACCTGATTTTTATGTTCCTACTAGAGTGTGGATGGGGAAATGTAGGACTAGTGAGAAGGGATCTACAAGTAGTGCACTTCCCGCACGAAAAACATCCCGGTTTACTGCTCATGATCTGGAGAAAGTTCAATTTAGTCTCGGGTACCAACGTGGGCCTCATCAGCATCGGTCTTAGATTGGGTCCTCGCTTATAAGCCATCATAGGTGGATCCATATGCGTAAAGGGTAACCCTTGGTCGGATTTTAGAATAGGCTAATGTTTACGCAATGTTTTGCTCGTGAAATGTGCATAGTTGTCAAACTTAGTGGTAAAGACCATACGGTTATCCTTGGCTGCAACCCTGGGTACAGTACAACTAAATATGTTCCTAGCTTTACGTAGACTGTTGCTGATCACTTTAGATCAATACCCTCTTTCGCTAAACCTCCGTTTCATTTCCTCCAACTGTTTCTCCCTAATTACTCCATCATTGTTGATACGCATTGCTCGCAAAAATTGCGAAATGGTTAAATTGTCCTTTAACGAGGGGGGATGGAAACTGCTAGTCAATAGAGTGGTATTTCTGTCGGTGGACTTTCTATATAGAGATGTAACGAATACTCTATCCTGGATAGATACCATCACATCTAGAAAGTGAATCGAATGGTTAGAGCTTTCACAAGTGAATTTAACAGGGCTATTAAGTGTATTAATGTTGCTAACCATCTCGGTAAAGGATTCATGAGTGTCCTCCCAAATTAGGAAGACATTGTCGATGAATCGTTTATAGAAAGAAATTTTGGCGCCATATATAGGCAAGATATGGGTCTCTTCAAAACTGGACATATACAAATTAGCATATGCGGGTGCCAGGTTGGAACCCATGGCGGTACCTGATAGTTGCAGGAAGTTCGAGTCCTTGTATTTAAAATGATTGAGGCTCAAAACGAGATTGGTCAGTTCTAAGGCATATTCAGTAAGTACATTACCAACTGTATTTCTGGTAAGTACCTCCTTAATTGCTTCCAATCCATCGCTATGTGGTATAATCGTGTACAATGATTGTACATCCATGGTGGCTAACAGGCAATTGCCCCTGGGTACATCAGTCGATCCTAATTGATAAAGAAAATCACTTGTGTCGCGTATATAACTACGACATTTACTCACGTGTGGCTGTAGTATAGAATCAACCCACCGGGCTATAGGTTGTAACAATGAGCCTTCGGCTGCGATAATTGGTCGCCCCGGTGGTTTGGTCACTGTTTTGTGAATTTTTGGAAGTGTATAGATGATGGGGCAATTTAGGCTCTTCTACACTCAAAAAATAAAAAATCTCCTGATCAATCCAACAACAGTCCAATCCTCTTTTCAAACTCAGATCAACGGTCTTTTTAATCGAAGGTATGGGGTTGGTCATGATCCTTCGGTATATATTGGTGTCAGCCAATTGGCGACTAACCTCAAAATCGTAGTCCGTCCAGTCTTGGACTACCACGGCGCCCCTCTTGTCGGCGGGTCGTATTACAATGGAGGTATCATCCCTCAATTTCTTGAGTGCCTTTCTTTCAACAGGGGTGAGGTTATCAAAAAGGAGTGATGGCCTAAAATGTTGCACATCATTATTGACCAGTCTGAGAAACGTCTTCATGCTCGGATTGTGAGAGAGAGGATCAAATTTGGAACTTTTTTTAAAAGGTTTCTTATCAGCCAATTTAGACTGACCAGAAAAATATTCCTTAAGTCTAAGGTTTCTCCCAAACCGATACTGATCAACAGTTCCCTGAAATGCTTGATGTGGAAAAGTGGGAATAAATGACAATCCTCTGGCAAGAAGACTTAGTTCAGACTGATCAAGGCTACGCTTGGATAAATTAAATACCAAATCTAATTTTGTTTCCTGCGTCCCCTTCTTTTTATAACCGCCCCTCCTCGTGCTTGCTCGATGTTTCGCGAGTCCCCGTGGGTAGGTGGAAGTCCCTTGGGTCCCTTGGCCGTGTCTAAAAAATGGGAGCAGTTACCCCGCTTTGTGTCAGATAAATCCGTATCAGAAGTTGATATGGAAGAGGCAATCTCACGCGGAAAGGGGGCCTGTCTACGTTTCCTAAAGTACCGTCCAGCCCGATCGCCCTGTTGTGGATTGCTATTGCCTAACAACCACTGGTGCACGGTGTGGTTTTGATAGTCAGCAGTTACGGTGGAAAGTTTCTTTCTTTTAAAGGAGGTGAGTTCCTTCCTATACGCGTCAACTTGTGACTGTAATCTGTCTAGCCAATTAGTACTCTTATCCTCTCGTAATGTTGACAGGGAAATAGTCTCAAGTTGCTCAATCTTGACCTTGACCTTTAGTTCACTCCCAACTTCTTCAATTACAAGTATCAAAAGGTCGAGCGAACACTTGTTTAAGATATAACACCACCTACTACAGAAGACGGGGTTGTTCCTTCCTAACGTAGGTACATTAATAACCCTGAAACCACGAGGTATCAATTTTCGTCTGTGATACTATGACAGAAACTGTCCGTGTAGTAATAAATCCACCTCACGGCGTTTAAGTCTCCGTATCCTATAAAATATATCTGCAGATGACTCGGCTGGCAGAGCATCAAAATCTAATTTATCAAATAAGACTTTTTCAATGTCATCGTCGGTAAATGAGATAATTCCTTGCTCGGCCTGAGATAAAAGACCTTCATCGAACAGGCACGAACCACCTTGGGCCATACCTTAAAGGTGTCTGTAGTATATAGAGAATTTAACCAATTCAGAGACAAAGAAAAACATACAATTTACACACAAATTAAAAGACTTTAAAATTCTGTCCATAAATGTTCTAGTTTTTGTCACTTAACCTATATACATTCAGATGATGGGTGTCAGAAAATATGGTATCAACCATACAGTATATATAGCATGAATAATCCTGCACTCGCATCAAAAAGTATAGACAACAGTGGGGTGCTCCTAGTGGGAATCTCCCTCAGTTGGTAGACCCACAATATTTAGAAAAGAGTCCAAAAATGTTGAGGTGCACTCATCCAATCAAACGTTTTCCAGCAACTTAAATTTTTCACAATAGCTTTATTTCAGTCGATATTAGGCTTATTTCGGTCGACGTTTTTTGTAGTAATCAATATGTGATGCTTTCAAAATATTGTGTATAAATAGAAGCTTGTCTTGATAAAGATCCTAAACTGAGGATCGAAACGTCGACCGAAATAAGCCTAATATCGACTTAATAAAGCTATTGTGAAAAATTGAAGTTGCTGGAAATCGTTTTATTGGATGAGTGCACCTCCACATTTTTGGACTCTTCTCTCTCTCTCTCTCTCTCTCTCTCTCTCTCTCTCTCTCTCTCTCTCTCTCTCTCTCTCTTTTATATATATATATATATATATATATATATATATATATATTTATATCTTATCCATTTTCGAACTTAGAATGGAAAAATTTACTGGGAACTGTTTTTTTTTGTGTGTAGGTCGTACACATGGATGTTCGAGAGAACAAGGTTAGACTGGATGATGGAACCCATATCTCGTATGAAAAATGCTTGATTGCCACAGGTATGGTTCTTAACACTGTATGCAAAGCTTTACATCAGGGCCGAAACTAGGATTTTCGTCACCCGGGGCAAGGCAAAAAAATTGGCACCCCCTCCCAAAAAAACAAACAAAAACAAACGCTGTCAGACTAAAATAATCATATTATCAAAAAATGCGAAAAAAGGGGATACTATTGGACAATATTCCCCTATGTGCCTCAAATACCCTATGCTTCACATGCCCCGCCAGCGTGTTCAACTACATGCTCCTTTGTGTGTCCCCATACATTGCACTATATCATAACACTTCATCACTGCACTACATTCCCCTATCCACTGCACTACATCACTATACTACATCACTACACTACATGCCCCTATGCACTGCACTACATACACTATATGCTACGCTACATCACTACACTACATCACTACACTACATCCCCTTATATGCTACACCACATCAGTGCACTACGTGCCCCTATATACTGCAATACATTACTACACTACATACCCTATAAGCTACACCAAATTCCCTCATCTGGGGGGCAAAGTGGAGGTTGATACTGCTAACTGGGAGCACAGTGCGCTTCTACAGCTTGTACAGTGCACCGCACGCTAGTCGCAGCACTGCATGGCAAAGAAGAGAGTTTAAGACAGTAGCCGGCATAGGAGAGATCCCAGGTACAGGAGCTCACCTGCACAGCGCCAGAGCCAGCTGCGGGCAGACAGGTGGGTCAGAAACATTGCCCTGGGAGCTGTCTGCTGTCTCACAGGAGCAACACAGCACTGCCGGTTTAAAAAAAAAATCCTGCTCCTCTGTAACTCCTTGGCGCCCCCTCAAATCCTGCACCCGGGGCGCATGCCCCATTAGCCCTCCCCCCTAGTTACGGCCCTGTTTACATACACACTCGAAAGTTACTCCTGAACAGAGCCAGTTGCACCAATATTTTTACCTCTATTTTGTCCCAATATATTCAGCGATCAAGGAAATCTCTTGCTCTGGTGTTGTCATAGGTGAAAACACCTTAACGGTGAATAAAGTTCCATGCATTAAAGAATATTGCAATTTTGCATAATTTTCCTATCAAGTAATATCCTTTTCTCCTTTGATGTATAGCTCTAGATTGTTATCTTTGCATTCATTCTTCATCAAACCCCTATCTTAATTCTTCCTGCAGTGGTAATCTCAAAGTAAACGGAAGAACAAACAGCAGTAGGGCAACACTTTTAGGCGTAAAAAGTTACACTTTATTATTACAGAACACTCGCATTTTTAAATAAATTAAAAGCATATCAATGACCGTATAGGTGAAATCCCTATGGAATCAATTCTATTGTGTAACCGCGTCTGACCTGGCCAGATGGTATGGATGTGCAGAAAACCAGTATCAGCACTCAAAGTTTAATTTTAGTCTTAGTAGTTTACTTAAAATTATAACTGGTTTATAGTCACATTTTAGTCTTTTTCTCTTGCTTCGTTTTAGTCAAGATTTAGTCAGTGGATCTCAAGTTTTTATTTGTCTAATTTTAGTCAATGTTACAAACAGTTTAATGATACGGTAATGGATTTTGCTGAAGAACATTTCTCTAAAATTCCCCTGAGAAATTTCCATAAATTTTTAACTATGTGGTCGATCCAATTAAATGTGAATGTAATAGTGCCGGGAAGAAGGTGCCAAAGCTATTCAATTCAGCGCGCTGCTAAGTTGGGGAATGCCGGTACATGTAGACTAAACAGGGTGTCTAGTCATGAGAGCGGGCATTCTCCGACTAAAATGCCTCGCTGCGGTGCTGCTTGCACCGCGCTAGGGCGCAGAACCACATCGCAGACCTAGTTATGTCGGATCTCTGCTCACAGTCCCGGAGGAGTGCGAGCAGAAATCCTGTAGTAGGGCATAACATTGCGCAGAATTGAATAGCTTTGGGACCTCCCTCCCGGCGCTATTAGCGCACTGAATTGAATCAAGTCCAACGTGTTTAGTAAAAAGCTCAGTAGGCTGAGAATGTATTACATACTGAGTCTGGCTTACCATATATAAATGAATGCCTTAAGTTTGTTAGAACAAACAAGTGCCATACACAATCCTATTTCCTTCACAGCAGGTCATTAATTATTTTCTTTAAAAATTTTAAACCCTATTTCCAGTATTCATTTTGACAAGGATTTTAAATATAGTTTCTTAGTCACTTTTTTTGCTTCGTTTTAGTTAATATTTAGTCAGTGGATCTCCGTTTTCATTTTAATCTTTTATTTTAGTCCTGAAATAAACTGTAGTCGAATACTTTTAGTCAATATTTTCATTGATAAAATGAACACTGTCAGCACTACCTGCTCAGCATGAGGACATCCATTGCAGCAGGCATCCAGTACAGTGTTACCTACTGTGACGCTGTACCTCTGGGTGCCTGAAAAGTTGCCAAGATCACTACCTATATCCATACATCAAAGGAGGAAAGTAAAAGATATTTCCTCATGGGGAACTAATTCCAAATTGCAGTGATATTCTTTAATGTAAGGAACTTTATTCCCCATTAAGGTGTCTTGACTAAAAGGACTGGGACTCATTAATAATTGTTGAAATACACAATGTCCGGTGTTGATTTATATACTGCTTGAATCCTGGTAAACACCATTGTGGAACATTTCTACTTTCTCTTGTGCATGCTAATTTAGGAAATAGGTGGAAGCTCTCTTATGTTGCCATAGGCTGCTATTTTGGTTTGTTTTCATACATGTATTTGATTCATTTATTGTATATTGTCATAGGTTAGGCTAGGGCCCATATTTATTTCCATGAATGTAATTACGAGGAGAAAGAGAGAGCGAACTATGGTTTGGTTTGTACTCTTAAATTTAAAATCATTAAACTTTATTATAATTGCTTTAAAATATTTGTCATTTCATTTACAGTAGATCTGTAAATTTAAGGTTGAGTAAATAAGACTATATCATTGAAAGGAAATGAGTGTTACACTCGATCATATTGTGTATTGATTATTTATATTTAGGGAAATAGTAGGAGAAATAAAATTAATTATACTCTCCATTTTGTGTTATTTATGTCCACCATATATTCAAATCCTAGTAAACAATTGCTTTAAAGTTTTCAATGGACTTGCTGCTCTTACTGAGCATGCTGTTCTTGTATTTAATGCTCATTGTATACAGTTACTCGCTGTTACATAAATGAATATCACCTATGGCTACTTTGGAAATTCTAATTGCCACAAAATACTGTAACTTTGTTAAGCTGTAAAGTTGTTCAACTTTCATCCAATCAATTGGCTGGAATGAAAAATCTGGTAATGTATGGGAGAAAATGATAATCAGCAAAGAGATGAAAACTGATGTTCAGACAAGTTTGTTAAATCTGTATAATCTAAGCAGCCATTTTTGTCCGATTTTTGGGGGTTGGGAGCAAATTGAAGATTTGCTCCCATGTACAGTATTACCAGTTTTTAATTTCAACTTGTTGGATGAAAGTTGATCTAGTGTATATGGCCGTTGTGTGTAGGAAATTGTAAAGAGACCGCTTAGTCTCCCAGAAGCTATAGGGACCTTAATATTGTGAAGTACATTTTAGATTATTTCTCTGACGTCCTAGTGGATGCTGGGAACTCCGTAAGGACCATGGGGAATAGCGGCTCCGCAGGAGACTGGGCACAAAAGTAAAAGCTTTAGGACTACCTGGTGTGCACTGGCTCCTCCCCCTATGACCCTCCTCCAAGCCTCAGTTAGATTTTTGTGCCCGGCCGAGAAGGGTGCACACTAGGGGCTCTCCTGAGCTTCTTAGTGAAAAGTTTAGTTATTTTCAGTGAGACCTGCTGGCAACAGGCTCACTGCATCGAGGGACTAAGGGGAGAAGAAGCGAACTCACCTGTGTGCAGAGTGGATTGGGCTTCTTAGGCTACTGGACACCATTAGCTCCAGAGGGACCGAACACAGGCCCAGCCTCGGAGCTCGGTCCCGGAGCCGCGCCGCCGGCCCCCTTACAGAGCCAGAAGCAAGAAAAGGTCCGGAAAAATCGGCGGCAGAAGACATCAGTCTTCAACAAGGTAGCGCACAGCACTGCAGCTGTGCGCCATTGTTACTCAGGCACACTTCACACTCCGGTCACTGAGGGTGCAGGGCGCTAGGGGGGGCGCCCTGAGCAGCAATGTAAAACACCTTGGCTGGCATAAATACACCACATATAACCCCCAGGGCTATATGGGTGTATTTTAACCCCTGCCAGAACTTGCCAAAAAAGCGGGAGAAAAGGCAGCCGAGAAGGGGGCGGAGCCTATCTCCTCAGCACACGGGCGCCATTTTCCATCACAGCTCCGCTGGAAGGACGTCTCCCTGACTCTCCCCTGCAGTCCTGCACTACAGAAAAGGGTAAAAAAGAGAGGGGGGGCACTAATTTGGCGCAGTTTTATATTAACAGCAGCTATAAAGGGAAAAGCACATTTTATAGTGGTATTCCTGTATATATATAGCGCTCTGGTGTGTGCTGGCATACTCTCCCTCTGTCCCCCCAAAGGGCTAGTGGGGTCCTGTCCTCTATCAGAGCATTCCCTGTGTGTGTGCGGTGTCGGTACGATTGTGTCGACATGTTTGAGGAGGAAAATGAGATGGAGGCGGAGCAATTGCCTATTATACAGTTGTCACCCCCTAGGGCAGGCATTCCCAACCACGGTCCTCAAGGCACACCAACAGTGCAGGTTTTTGTGATATCCAGGCTTCAGCACAGGTGACTTAATTAGTAGCTCAGTTATTTTGATTTACCCACCTGTGCTGCAGCCTGGATATCACTAAAACCTGCACTGTTGGTGTGCCTTGAGGACCGTGGTTGGGAATGCCTGCCCTAGGGAGTCGACACCTGAGTGGATGAGCTTGTGGAAGGAATTGCGTGACAGTGTCAGCTCCTTGCGACAGCCAGTTGACGACATGAGACAGCCGGCTACTCAGCTTGTGCCTGTCCAGGGGTCTCAAACGCCATCAGGGGCTTTAAAACGCCCGTTACCTCAAATGGCAGACACAGACACGGATACTGACTCCAGTGTCGATGATGAGGAGACAAACGTGACTTCCACTAGGGCCACACGTTACATGATTGAAGCAATGAAAAATGTATTGCATATATCTGATAATACAAGTACCACTAAGAAGGGTATTATGTTTGGTGAGAAAAAACTGCCTGTAGTTTTTCCTGTATCCGAGGAATTAAATGAAGTGTGTGATGAGGCGTGGGTTTCCCCCGATAAAAAACTGATAATTCCTAAAAGGTTATTGGCATCGTACCCTTTCCCGCCAGAGGATAGGGCACGTTGGGAAACACCCCCTAGGGTGGATAAAGCGCTCACACGCTTGTCTAAACAGGTAGCACTACCCTCTCCTGATACGGCCGCCCTAAAGGAACCTGCCGATAGAAAGCAGGAGAATATCCTAAAATGTATATACTCTCACACGGGTGTTATACTGCGACCAGCAATAGCCTCAGCCTGGATGTGCAGTGCGGGCCTGGCGTGGTCGGATTCCCTGACTGAAAATATTGATACCCTAGATAGGGACAGTATATTATTGACTATAGAACATCTGAAGGATGCATTTCTATATATGCGTGATGCACAGAGGGATATTTGCCGACTGGCATCAAGAGTTAGCGCGCTGTCCATTTCTGCAAGAAGAGGTTTATGGACGCGGCAGTGGTCAGGGGATGCGGATTCTAAAAGGCACATGGAAGTATTGCCTTATAAGGGGGAGGAGTTATTTGGGGTAGGTCTATCAGACCTGGTAGCCACGGCAACTGCTGGAAAATCCACATTTTTACCCCAGGTAGCTTCTCAACCTAAGAAGACGCCGTATTATCAGGCGCAGTCCTTTCGGCCCCATAAGGGCAAGCGGGCAAAAGGCGCCTCATTTCTGCCCCGTGGTAGAGGGAGAGGAAAAAGGCTGCAACAAACAGCCAGTTCCCAGGAACAAAAGCCCTCTCCCGCCTCCGCAAAGTCCTCAGCATGACGCTGGGGCTTTACAAGCGGACTCAGGCACGGTGGGGGCCCGTCTCAAGAAGTTCAGTGCGCAGTGGGCCCACTCGCAAGTGGACCCCTGGATCCTTCAGGTGGTATCTCAGGGATACAAATTGGAATTCGAGACGTCTCCCCCTCGCCGTTTTCTAAAGTCTGCTTTACCGACGTCTCCCTCAGACAGGGAGGCAGTATTGGAAGCCATTCACAAGCTGTATTCCCAGCAGGTGATAATCAAGGTACCCCTCCTACAACAGGGAAAGGGGTACTATTCCACACTATTTGTGGTACCGAAGCCGGACGGCTCGGTGAGACCAATTTTAAACCTAAAATCCTTGAACACTTACATACAAAGGTTCAAATTCAAGATGGAGTCACTCAGAGCAGTGATTGCAAACCTGGAAGAAGGGGACTATATGGTGTCTCTGGACATCAAAGATGCTTACCTACATGTCCCAATTTACCCTTCTCACCAAGGGTACCTCAGGTTTGTGGTACAGAACTGTCACTATCAGTTTCAGACGCTGCCGTTTGGATTGTCCACGGCACCCCGGGTCTTTACCAAGGTAATGGCCGAAATGATGATACTCCTTCGAAGGAAGGGAGTTTTAGTTATCCCTTAGTTGGACGATCTCCTGATAAGGGCAAGATCCAGGGAACAGTTGGAAGTCGGGGTAGCACTATCTCAGATAGTGCTGCGCCAGCACGGTAGGATTCTCAATATTTCAAAATCGCAGCTGACAACACGACTTCTATTCCTAGGGATGATCCTGGACACAGTCCAGAAAAAGGTGTTTCTCCCGGAGGAGAAAGCCAGGGAGTTATCCGAACTAGTCAGAAAGCTCCTAAAACCAGGCCAAGTCTCAGTGCATCAATGCACAAGGGTTCTGGGAAAGATGGTGGCTTCTTACGAAGCAATCCCATTCGGCAGATTCCACGCAAGAACCTTCCAGTGGGATCTGCTAGACAAATGGTCCGGGTCGCATCTTCAGATGCATCAGCGGATAATCTTGTCTCCAAGGACAAGAGTGTCTCTCCTGTGGTGGTTGCAGAGTGCTCATCTTCTAGAGGGCCGCAGATTCGGCATTCAGGACTGGGTCCTGGTGACCACGGATGCCAGCCTGAGAGGCTGGGGAGCAGTCACACAGGGAAGAAATTTCCAGGGCTTGTGGTCAAGCCTGGAGACATCACTTCACATAAATATCCTGGAGCTAAGAGCCATCTACAATGCTCTGAGCCTAGCAAGACCTCTGCTTCAGGGTCAGCCGGTGCTGATCCAGTCGGACAACATCACGGCAGTCGCCCACGTAAACAGACAGGGCGGCACAAGAAGCAGGAGGGCAATGACAGAAGTTGCAAGGATTCTTCGCTGGGCAGAAAATCATGTGATAGCACTGTCAGCAGTGTTCATTCCGGGAGTGGACAACTGGGAAGCAGACTTCCTCAGCAGACACGACCTCCACCCGGGGGAGTGGGGACTTCACCCAGAAGTCTTCCACATGATTGTGAACCGTTGGGAAAAACCAAAGGTGGACACGATGGCGTCCCGCCTCAACAAAAAACTAGACAGGTATTGCGCCAGGTCAAGGGACCCTCAGGCAATAGCTGTGGACGCTCTGGTAACACCGTGGATGTACCAGTCAGTGTATGTGTTCCCTCCTCTGCCTCTCATACCCAAGGTACTGAGGATCATAAGAAGGAGAGGAGTAAGGACTATACTCGTGGCTCCGGATTGGCCAAGAAGGACTTGGTACCCGGAACTTCAAGAGATGCTCACAGAGGACCCGTGGCCTCTACCTCTAAGAAAGGACCTGCTCCAGCAGGGACCCTGTCTGTTCCAAGACTTACCGCGGCTGCGTTTGACGGCATGGCGGTTGAACGCCGGATCCTAAAGGAAAAAGGCATTCCGGATGAAGTCATCCCTACCCTGATCAAAGCCAGGAAGGATGTAACCGTACAACATTATCGCCGTATTTGGCGTAAATATGTTGCTTGGTGCGAGGCCAGGAAGGCCCCTACAGAGGAATTTCAACTGGGTCGTTTCCTGCATTTCCTGCAAACAGGACTGTCTATGGGCCTAAAATTAGGGTCCATTAAGGTTCAAATTTCGGCCCTGTCGATTTTCTTCCAAAAAGAACTGGCTTCAGTTCCTGAAGTACAGACGTTTGTCAAGGGGGTACTGCATATACAACCTCCTTTTGTGCCTCCAGTGGCACCTTGGGATCTCAATGTAGTTTTGGGGTTCCTAAAATCACATTGGTTTGAACCACTTTCCACTGTGGACTTAAAATATCTCACATGGAAGGTGGTAATGCTGTTAGCCCTGGCTTCAGCCAGGCGTGTCTCAGAATTGGCGGCTTTATCCTATAAAAGCCCTTACCTAATTTTTCATACGGACAGGGCAGAATTGAGGACTCGTCCTCAATTTCTCCCTAAGGTGGTTTCTGCATTTCACTTGAACCAGCCTATTGTGGTGCCTGCGGCTACTAGGGACTTGGAGGACTCCAAGTTGCTGGACGTAGTCAGGGCCCTGAAAATATATGTTTCCAGGACGGCTGGAGTCAGAAAATCTGACTCGCTGTTTATCCTGTATGCACCCAACAAGCTGGGTGCTCCTGCTTCTAAGCAGACTATTGCTCGCTGGATTTGTAGTACAATTCAGCTTGCACATTCTGTGGCAGGCCTGCCACAGCCAAAATCTGTAAAAGCCCATTCCACAAGGAAAGTGGGCTCATCTTGGGCGGCTGCCCGAGGGGTCTCGGCTTTACAACTTTGCCGAGCAGCTACTTGGTCAGGGGCAAACACGTTTGCTAAATTCTACAAATTTGATACCCTGGCTGAGGAGGACCTGGAGTTCTCTCATTCGGTGCTGCAGAGTCATCCGCACTCTCCCGCCCGTTTGGGAGCTTTGGTATAATCCCCATGGTCCTTACGGAGTTCCCAGCATCCACTAGGACGTCAGAGAAAATAAGAATTTACTTACCGATAATTCTATTTCTCGTAGTCCGTAGTGGATGCTGGGCGCCCATCCCAAGTGCGGATTGTCTGCAATACTTGTACATAGTTATTGTTACAAAAATCGGGTTATTATTGTTGTGAGCCATCTTTTCAGAGGCTCCTCTGTTATCATGCTGTTAACTGGGTTCAGATCACAGGTTGTACGGTGTGATTGGTGTGGCTGGTATGAGTCTTACCCGGGATTCAAAATCCTTCCTTATTGTGTACGCTCGTCCGGGCACAGTATCCTAACTGAGGCTTGGAGGAGGGTCATAGGGGGAGGAGCCAGTGCACACCAGGTAGTCCTAAAGCTTTTACTTTTGTGCCCAGTCTCCTGCGGAGCCGCTATTCCCCATGGTCCTTACGGAGTTCCCAGCATCCACTACGGACTACGAGAAATAGAATTATCGGTAAGTAAATTCTTATTTTTTAACTTGCTTACCACCAGCTGAGACTACAATGTTAGGTCACGTAAAAAGAAAAAAATATGTTCAATGCCATCATTGTCACCCTTTATTATTTGTCTACCGCACCACTTGAGGTGTTTTTTTCTTTTTTTCTTTTACTCTATCCCAAAGTCTTCACTTGGGTGCCCCATGTTTTCTTTTTTTTTTTCCCCATCCCCTATGCATCACCTGTATTTGAGTTTTTATAACCTATTTGGTGGTTTCTTTGCAACTGGGGCCCTCTGAAGAAATTGAGCCATCTTAGTCTTGAGCTTGTATATGAGATCATGTGGTAAGGAATAATATGCGTAGGAATAATATGTCCTCTTCATACAACAAAGGTTCGCCTAGATCAGGGGTGGCCAACAAGTCAGTGGCAAAGAGCCAGAAAAGATCTTTAGTCAAGGATAAGAGCCATGTCAAGCGCGCGCCGAATGGATGCGTGGCATAGTTGTCACAAAGCCACACCCCATTTTTATGCGCACACCTTTCATTTTGACGTTTGTAAGAGTTTGACTTTGTGTCATAACCCCATTTTCATTCATGTTGTACAGTGCCACATACAAATAAAGCAACTTGTTTATATGTCATCGATGTACAAAATCTGTATTTTACAATTTGTTCACACATTTATGTGAATGCATGCTTTTCATATATTAAGTTAGACAGTGCCTTTGTTAGACTCCTTTATAAATATACCAACATAATTGATAGTATGGTACGGTTAGTGTTTTCCTTTAATTTCCGTTGTATGTACGTTGGTTGTGTTGTGCAGTTCCAGAATTAAGTGAGTTGTGGTTCCTGAATTATGGAACAGTGTGAGTAGTTCCCCAAGGGTCTGCTTTTCAAACAACAAAACAAAACTGAGCTTGTATTACAGAGTACAGTAACGGTAACCAGAGGCGACTCTGGGTCTGGTGAAGCACTCCACATTTCCAATCCCCCCCCCCCACAGCTGCACCAGAGATTTGTGCGCCCAGAAAGGGGACATGGCCTCATGGGATATCCCAATTACATCACTACAGGGGTGTGCCCAGCATCCCCAAAGATGTTGGGCTGCCCCCAGAGACTACTGCCTCCTGTCATTGCACCCGCATAGTGATGCCACTGCCAGTAGCTAAACATTTGATTTCTCAAGCTGCCCTTATAATTGACCAGCGGCTTATTGTAGTCAATGCTTCTTTCCAAACAATAAAATGACTTTATTCCAGACATTACCATGATACATTCCCCCTAGGGCTGTGGAGCCTGAGGTCTGCCTACTTTTCTACGGCGCAACCTGTTCCTGTGCCTTTCCGTTGCCTAATTTAGGACACACAGTTTTTTTTGTTTGGTCTCTCCCTAGCTCCCATTTTTAAAGTGCTTCTCCTTTAGACCTGTATTACATTGTGTATGGTAAATTTTATGTGATGCTGTCAGCTTTGTTGACAGGGAGTTTGGCGCCACTCAGTGATGTGTTTATCCCCCTGACCGAGAAAATCCCTGCCAGATAATCGGGTGCTTGGGATGTAGGGCAGAGTGACCAGGGGTGTGCTATTGCTGGGGTGCGGATGTCACCTGTGACTCTGCCTGGGTCGTCCTCTAGCGTTGGGGATCATTGCTGGTTTCTTTGCTGCGCTGTTGCTGCATCCAATGGTCACATAAGCCAAGGTACTCACAAAATCTTGCTGCAGGGATACTGCAGGTGCAATCCAGTACCTAGGATAGTGGTCCTCTCTGGGTCCTTTTATCAGCTTCCCCGCACTGCCTGCCTGATCTGGCTATTCTGCAGGGGTCCTCCCAGTGCAGAATGGCCAGATCTCATGTGCAGGTCTCTGTGGACCTTCAGTGGTGCTGTCTTCACCAACTGCTGGGCATCATCTTTGGGATCTGCTGCTCCACAGCCCATCTCCAGCAGTAGCTCACGTTCAGCAGGCACAGGTCCCGATGTCTAGCGGCGAGTCTTCCTCGGGGTCATACAGGCTCCGCTCCTCCGTCAGCCTTCAATTCACTTTGGACAAGGCAGCGACTGATTGCGTTATAGGTATACAAGATGGTCAAATGGGTTGAGGAATCTCACAGTTAGCTTTCCCCTCAGCCCTTGGCTACAATGGCTCCTGTGGCTATGCCATGTGAATTTGCTTCAACAACAGCGTCATACAGATGTATCCACTTACACCTAGCCTCCCTGCATGTTAAACAGCCTTTCCGGCGTGACTCTGTAGCGCCGAGCATCTTTACGTGCAACTTTTTCTATTGAAATGCTTCTTATTCGCAAAACGATGTGAGCAGGATGCACAAGCATCTTATGCTGATTAAAATAATATGGAGCATGCCTATATTCTTTGTGCAACCACGTCTGTATCTACATACGAAATGGTATGTTAGTGTTTTCCTAGAAAATGGTAACGTAGCATTTTGTATGCAGATACTGCCGTAGACGCACACAGAATACAGGCGTGCCACATATAATTTTAATCAGCAGAGTCTGCTGGTTGTGCGTCCTATTCGCAAAGCGAATAAGATGCGTTTTTTGACAGCTTAAGCTGCGTCTTGATTTATTCCCCATTTACACCTTCGATGAATTGTTCTGTTAATGTTTTAGTCGTGTCCCGAAGTTCATCAGCATTGATATGCTGAATAGTCTTTAATGCTTCCTGTAGACTGAGTGCAAAGTCTCTTAAAGACTCTCGAATGATTGCATTTTCACATGGAAGTGCATTTTTAGCTTTGAAATTGTATTGGTCTCGAACATACTTTTTGTTAATCTTTCAAAGATCTGTTCCATGGTCTTCTCATGATTTGGCCATGATTAGCTTCTCTTAAGACAGGACCCTTTAATTGGCCTTTTAATAATCCTACCTTTTGACTATTCATCAAGGAATATTATTTGAACATAGATTTCATTTTTGACTTTCATTCCTACAATATTCATGCTTCTCCAGATTAGCATGCCAACCACGGAGTTTCAAAATAATACGGCATGGTGATCAGTGTTAAATTCTTTGGGGACCTGTTGTTCTTTGTCCAAGGTGTCTGTGGGAATTAACTTGCCTGGAGTCTCTGATCCTGTTAGTGAAGCCAAAATTTTGTCACACAAAGTTCCCACTACGCACTGTAATATAGGTCTAAAGAAGCAGTACTTTATAAATGAAGCTAGGGAGAGCAACAAAATACAGGGGCTCTGAGACCTCTATAACCCCTACCCATTAGTAGCAATGAGGGTTAGAAACGGGTACCCTGGCTTATAAACCAAATGTGGTGTACCACATTTATGGGAGGGGGGGGGTACCACAATTTGCAGTAGTCAAGGCAATTTCAATGTATGAATCAAGTTCTTGGTAGTATAATATGGAAGAAATAGAAATTAGAAAATTCTGATCACTGTGTCTGAGAAGTGCGATAGGTTTACATAAACTTTATATGTAGACAGCAAGTCTGGCTACATCAGTGGCTTCCATGGCCCTGGGGCTGAAAGGGATCAACCCTCTATTGTGAGAAACTGAGGAGCTGTGGCCATATACATACACTCTCACAAACTCACACTCAACTTTTATGTCTCCACAAATACATAAAAGTAGAAAAATTGCATAATTTTGTGAGGAAAATAGTAATAAAATTGTAATACCTATGTTTTATGGCCGACCTATTTATGTACAGGCCTGGGGCTGTAGTTATGAATAATTGGGACATTAAGAGCACTTGAAATCAAACCGATTTTTGTTTATGTGAACCTATAATTTACCTTGCAGTAGAGCTTCAGTCAATATAACACATAAGCAGTTGCTAAAAAAGGAATGTTGTGTATTACTATTGTGTGTGAGAACTAACTAGTTCTCGAAGCTCTCTGCAGCCAGAGATCTATACCATCTATTATCAACAAACATAATGATTGTATAAAGGTTCCATATTAATTTTGGTGGTATACCTAACTGCACCTGTCCTCTGCATGGACGTTGCTTGTGTGTGAAAATAGGAATGTTAGCATTATTATAACAAAGGCTATATGGATGATTTAATGGTTAGCATTACTGCCTCATGGTACTGAGGTCATGGGGCAGACTAGATGGGCCAAGTGGTTCTTATCTGCCGTCAAATTCTATATTTCAAATTCTATGGGTTCAATTCCCACCATGGCCCTAACTGTGTGGAGTTTGTATATTCTGCCTGTGCTTTCATGGGTTTCCTCCCACACTCCAAATATATACTGGTAGGTTAATGGTCTCCCGACAAACAATTTAACCTTAGTGTATACATGTACTTTATATTTAGGGCAGACTAGATGGGCCAAGTGGTTCTTGTCTGCTGTAAAATTTTATGTATATTGTTTCAGAAACAGAAACTTTTTCAGTATGGTCAAATGCTAAAAGGAACCTGCTGGCTCATTGAACAAATAGGCAATACATTTAAGTTGACTGACCAGCTTATAATAATGACATTTTTGCCTTTATCTGTAGTCCAAAATCACGTCCTGTCCATCAAAAATACAACACACTCAAATACAGATGTAGCCAAGCTCATCGTTGCTGCGATGCGTACACACGTGCACATGTATCGCAGCACCGCCTCGCTGCGCTTGGCCATGATTATTCACACCTGCGATCCAGCATCTGCGTATGGGTCGCGGTTGCAAATATACGCACGCAATGCAGTCACGGGAGCGACTAGGCGCAGCTACGAGTGTTGCTACATCTGTATATAATAAATAAAATGGTAATTTCACAATTGGTTTATAGTGCATGCAATGTGATTTGACTTGTTTTTGATACAAAAGTGGTTTGTGTACACCGAATCTACATTACAGCTGGAAATAATTGATGATTTTTATAATATATTATTATTATAGCAATGGCATTGAGCCCATGTTTTTATATGTTTTTCCCCATAGGAGGGACACCCCGTAATCTTCCAGCCATAGAACGAGCTAGTGAGGAAGTGAAGCAGAAAACAACACTATTCAGACGGGTATATTTCTCTGTAATGATGGTGGAAGACATGTTTGTATGCATTTATCCTACCGATTTGCTGAAGTTTTGTCTTTTGTAGGTTTCTGATTTTCGATCTCTGGAACGCCTTTCTTCAACTGTTGACTCCATTACAATAATTGGGGGTGGATTCTTGGGCAGTGAGCTGGCTTGTGCCCTGGGATGGAAAGGTGAGTGTGGGAGACGTTTGCAGGTACTGTATCTGGCATGTGAGAGACTTTTCTGGGACATTAGGGGTCAAAGGAATAGTGTGAGTAGAAATGGCAGGAAATATCGCAACTTGGCAATCATTACAAAAAATCTCTGCAGGACAGCGGACTGGTCTAGAGGTGAACCAGATGTTTCCTGAATCTGGAAATATGGGGAAGGTTCTCCCAGAATATCTAAGCCATTGGACCACTGAGAAGGTGAAGAGTGGTGAGTTGTGTTCTTGATAAACTAAAATATGCATATGTACATGGGACTTTTATTCCGTCCTCCTATTATTTATTTATTTATTTATTTTGTTTAGAGGGGGTTAACGTTATGTCAGAAGCTGTGGTTAAGTCTGTCCGCTGTCAAGGTGGGAAACTTCACATTTCTCTAAAGGATGGACGTCAGGTAATGAAAAACATGGTTTTCCTATGGCATTTTTACTCAATCGTTACATTAAATATCCTATCTGTTATTTGTGTTCAAGTGAGACTTTAATGCAACCAGGGCCGGTTCTACACCTTGTGGCGCCCAGTGTGAACGTTTACCCCCCCCCCCCCTCCCCTCCCCCGCAGCAAAACAGTTAGTGTGCGCAAAAAAATAGGGTTGTGGCTTCGTAGTGGAGGGGCGTGGCCACAGTTATGCTCCCAGTAGCTGTGCCCCCAGTAGATTTTCCCCAGTAGTTGTGCCCCCTATAGCTATGCCCCCAGTAGTTGTGTCCCGTTGCTGTGCCCCCTGTTGCTTTGCCCCCAGTAGTTGTGCCCCCTGTTGCTTTGCCCCCAGTAGTTGTGCCCCCTCTTTCTTTGCCCCCAGTAGTTGTGCCCCCTGTCGCTGCTTACAAACACACACACACACACACACACACACACACAAAAATAAAAATAAAACAATACTTACCACTGCCCCGCTCCTGCTTCCCTCTGCTGCTGCTGCTCCGTCTCTGGCCGCCGGCTCCTCTCTATGGTATGGGAGAGACGTCATGACGTCCCTCCCATAGCAGCGCCGCACAGACACTAGAGGTCAATACTGACCTCTAGTGTCTGTCCCTGGAGCCAGCTGCAGCGGATGCCCACACAGCCCACGGCGTCTGCTGCAGCCGTGGAACGGGGTGCGGGTAGGCGGCGATGCCTGCTGGGTGACTGCGGGCGCGCCCCCAGGCCGCAGCGCACCAAGAACCGCTCCTGAATGCAACCATGCTAGGCTAGGCTTTCCATCACATGGTCGCATCTGATGCAACCTGTCAGTGGCTGCTAGAAGATAATCTCTTCTCTCTTCTGCTCCCTGGTTCCCACCACCCAGTGCTTGCTGTGCTGCCGATCACTGCTGATTGGGCAACCTGGCAGCACACCCCACCCAGCGGATGCAAATAAAAACAGCCGCCGGAGAAAAACGAAGCAGTAATGTTGCGATCTACTGATGATTAGTGGCCCGATATATCAGTCACCAATATTTTTAAAACAATCAATATTTTTCAATTTATATATTTGTCTGCTGCAGGGTCCGCAGATTATTCACAGGATAACATGGGGATATCATGTAGCGACAGCGGATTGGCACCAACGATCAAAGCTTTCGGCCTCCCAGAATGCACCGACTAGTCCTCTACATCCCCGCCTCCTGGCTCAGGAAATTCAGTTTTTTGTTTGGTGCGGCAGGAGCTGGACCATGTTCATGGGGCTGTATATGTTTTGCAGCCATCAGCTTTTTATTTTATTTTTATAGCCTTATTCTTTTTGAGTGATGTTTCTAAAAAGTGTCTTATACGTACCTTAGAAAGAGTCGCTCCAACAACTCTCCACCGGGTCGCGACAACGCTTACCCACGTGTACAGTGCTGGTTCGGCGGACGTCTGTGTAGGATGTACTAGCAAGTCCAGCAGACGTTACCAGGCTGTGGCAGGAGCATGGGGGAGAAGGTAAGGCATCGGTTCCGCTTAGTAGGGGAACGCGGAAGACAGCCGCACTGTTTCAGGATGGAGACTACCAAACATTCGCTGATGTGGCTGCTACCTTGGTTGCACCAGCGCTAGGCCTCAGGGATCATAGGCTCCAGGGGTAGTATGAGGCCATGATCCTGGGGGTTGATGTCAGCAGAGGGGTGTAAGACGCTCCCTTGGTCGCCCCTCTCCCCGGTTCATGACCAGTTTCCTCCGAGTTTCCCGCCATGAACAGAGTTCCTGCTTCCGTCTCAGACACTGTATAAAAGGACCCAGTCGCAGCATAGGTGGCTATATGACTGGTGCGTCGGTGTTTACTTGGGCGTCTGTGTTCACTGAAGGTTCACGGAGCGGTTGTGAACACTTCAGTGGAAACGAAGGCCAGGGCTTTGCAAGAGGCAGTTCAGAAGTTGCTTCAGTCAGGAGTGATAATTCCAGTTCCTCCTGCACAACGGGGACAAGGTTTTTATTCCAACCTGTTTCTGGTTCAGAAGCCAAATGGGTCGGTCTGGCCCATACTCCATCTCAAAGTGCTAAACAAGTACATTTGAGTATATCCGTTTCATATGGAGACTTTACATTCCATTATTTTGTCCATGGAGCAGGAGGATTTTATGGTATCCCTGGATATCCAGGATGCTTACCTACATGTTCGTATAGCACTGTCCCATCAGTGCTATCTCAGGTTTGTTATCCTCCAGCAACACTTTCAGTTTCAGGCCATACCATTTGGACTGGCCTCAGCTCCCAGAGTGTTCACTAAAATTATGGTGGTAATGGCATCTTATCTTCGTCAGCATGGTATAAGAATTTTTCTATACCTCAACGACTTATTAATACTCGCACAGTCTCAGGAATTGCTTCAGTGTCATCTGCAACAGACAATATATTATTTGCAGAAACACGGTTGGCTGATAAATTGGGCAAAGTCGTCCATGGTTCCGTCACAACGGATGACTCACTTGGGGGCTGTGTTGGATTCAGAGAGTAATTTTATGTCTGAACAAAATATCCAAGATTCAGTCAGGGATTCAGGAGCTGCTACATGGTCAAAGGGTATCCATTCACATGGCAATGCGTGTGATGGGATTGATGGTGTCGACATGATGGAGTATGCTCAGCTCCACTTGAGGCCGCTACAACGTCAGATCCTTTCCAAATGGAATGGGTTGCATCAGACAATAAAAACTCAGACCATGGGGGTAATTCAGAGTTGATCGCAGCAGCAAATATGTTAGCAGTTGGGCAAAACCATGTGCACTGCAGGGGGGGGCAGATATAACATGTGCAGAGAGAGTTAGATTTGGATGGGGTGTGTTCAAACTGAAATCTAAACTGCAGTGTAAAAATAAAGCAGCCAGTATTTACCCTGCATAGAAACAAAATAACCCACCCAAATCTAACTCTCTGTAAATGTTATATCTGCCACACCTGCTGTGCACATGGTTTTGCCCAACTGCTAATAAATTTGCTGCTGCGATCAACTCTGAATTACGCCCCATGATTCTTCCTTTGGAAGTAAAGAGGTCATTAGCCTGGTGGCTACAGACATCCCATGAGGACAAAGGGAGACCCTTTTGGACATCAGATTGGAGAGATTCTTACAAGCATTCAAGGCTGGGGAGCAGTGTCGGTAAGGCTTTGCTTCCAGTGGCATTGGACCAAGGAAGAAAGTTGCCTGCCAATAAATATATTGGAACTTTGGGCCATATATATGGCACTTATTCAGGCAAAGGATGTCCTTCAGGGGAAGCCAGTTCAGATCCGTTCACGCAAAGCAACGGCAGTAGCGTACCTCAACCATCAGGGAGGAACTCGCAGCCAAAACGCAATGAAGGAGGTAAGTCACACATTAAAATGGGCAGAACTTCACCTTCCAGCCTTGTCAGGAGTATTCACTCCGGGAGTCCAAAACTGGGGAGCGGATTTTCTTAGTCGACACGCCATTCATGCGAATAAATGGGCTTTACACCCTGAGGTCTTCCAAACTCTGGTAGACAAGTGGGGGTTACGAGAGAGAGATCTCATGGCGTCACATCAGAACAACAAAGATCCCACATACGGGTCAAGAACAAAGGATCCCAAAGCAGCCTTTGTGGATGCCCTGTCAGTGAGATAAGACTTTCGTCTGGCCTATGTTTTTCCACTAATTGCCCTGTTACCCAGGGTGATGCGAAAAGGCAAAACGGAAGAGGCGCCGTGATATTAATAGCTCTGGCTTGGCCCAGAAGACATTGGTACACAGATCTGCAGAGGCTGTCGATGGATGCTCCATTCCTACTCCCTCAACGTCCAGATCTACTGTCCCAGGGTCCAAGCACCTGGATTGACTGTTTTTAACGGCGCGACTCTTGAGACTTCCATCCTGAAGCAAGAGTATTCTCACAACAGGTAATTCAAACAGTGCTCAGAGCAAGGAAACCTTCCTCGGCTAGCATTTATCACCGAATATGCCAAGCCTATATTCAATGGTGCAGTGACCGGAAATTTGACCCTAGGTCTTTCAGAGTTTCCAGAGTCCTAGCATTACTTCAGGCAGGAATGGACAGAGGTTTACTGGTGGCTTCCTTGAGAGTGCAGGTGTCAGCATTGACTGTATGGTTCCAAAAGAAAATTGCTAACCTAGAGGATGTGCACACTTTTTTCCAGGGAATGCTGCACATTCAATCTCCTTTTGTTCCTCCTACAGTGCCTTGGGACCTAAGTTTAGTCTTAGGGCCCTTCAGGTTCCCCATTTGAACCACTAAGACGAGTGGATCTTAAATGATTGACAGCTAAATTTCACTTTCTACTGGCTATTGCTTCATCTAGAAGATTTGATTTTAGATTTAAGGGCATTGTTATGTTGCCCTTCTTTTCTGATTTTTTTTTTTTTATCTAGATAGAGCGGTTCTCAGAACCAGATCTGGTTATCTTCCTATGGTGGTGTCTAAATGCCACCTTAATGAAGAAATTGTAGTCCCGGCCTTTCAAGGGCTGGACCTTTCTGCGGGAGATGCATCGTTGGACGTAGTCCATGCCTTAAGGATCTACATGGATCGTACCAGTGCCATCAGGAAGACAGACACTCTTTGTTCTCTACGGATTTCACAAGAGAGGATAGCCTGCTGACAAGCCGACACTGGCGAGGTGGCTTCGCATGACAATTTCAGAAGCATATTCTCAAGTTGCTCTCCCTGTTCCGGCTAATGTCTCTGCTGACTCTACTCGTAAGGTAGGTCCTTCATTTGCAGCACAACGTGGTACTTCAGCTGTACAGATATGTAAGGCAGCCACATGGTCTGCCATAAACATATTCATTAGATATTATTCCTTTGATACCTTTGCCTCCCAGGACGCTGAATTCGAGCAAAGGATTCTCCTGTCTAATCATGGGCGTTCCCACCACTAAATTTGCTTTGGGACATCCCAATGTTATCCTGTGCCAATCTGCTGTCACTACATCATATCCCAATGTTGTCCTGTGGATACTGTGGACTTAGGAGTACAGTAAGAGAGTTATCGACGTTAAGTCTACCATAACTGCTTCTTTTTTTTTTTTTTTATAAATAAATTTGTATTGGATCAGTTTTACATAGATGTTTTTAATTTAATGCCATTATAAAAAATTAAAATCAAAGAGAATGTGCATGGCCTTCTGTTAAAGGAGCTATACCTTAAATATAAATGAAAGAAAATGCTGAATGCTGGTTTTGACAGCAGTCTGTGGATTGGATTAGGGAAGTGGCATTCAATTTCATTGTATTATGTTAAATCAGAATCAGTGTTCTACTGCACTGAACATCTCACCTCTTCAAAAAACATTTTTTTTAAAACTAGTGATCACCCCTACTGCGAGGCATATATACAGTATATATCACCATATTAATATATTAAAGCCAAACAATATTTTATTTGTCACCTCTATCTGTCCCTTCCCTGCAGAATGTAAGCTCTCACAAACAGGACCCACTCCTCTCATGTGCTTTTCCCTCTTTTAGACTATCTTATACTCCAACAAGCACCTACAGTAACTCTGTTTCCCCCAGCCTGATCCTGTCCTGTCCCCTGATGCAGCAATGTTAATACACTGTACCATGTATTTGTCCTACATTGTTTTGTACTGTAAGTCATTGTTTTCTTGTTTTACTCATTTGTTGATGTCTTTTGTTAGGTGCTGCGGAACCCTTAGGGCTGTTTCACACTCTGCTTTTTTTTTTTTTTTAGTCGGACGGGAAAAAGCCGGACGCTTTTTGCCGTGCCGGTATTCTAGTGAATAATGTAAGGTGTAGGGTCCTTTCACACAGCATAACCCCAGCCCGGCTGCTGGGTTGCAGCCGGAAATATCCACTGAATAGTCTGGGTGCCGTGCCGTGCCATCTTTGTAGGCAGTGAACAGAGTGTGTGAATGGGAGCTTTCACACACTTTTTTTTTTGCAGCCACTCCTGCTGCTGCGCATGCACACAGCATTAAACACTGCTCAGAGCTGTTGTGTGTGAAAGACACTGCCGGATGGCAAAAAGCCAGACAAAGTTTGTCTGACTTTTTGCCATCCGGTGAAAACCGGATTGTGTGAAACAGGCGTTATGGTGCCATATACAGTAAATAAACAACAATAATAATAACACTTGAATACAGTGAAGCATCTGGCGTGGGGTCTGTAGAATCAGAAGATAATGAATTGGGTGCTGACTGATCAGAATGTGTTCTATTCCTTAACACTCAGTAAAAAGATATATTGACATTTATCAGTGCAGTGCTACTGCTTCCTCTCTGCAGAATGTATTTAGGATATAGTTGCAGAAGTGGCAAGCCATATATGGCAAAACAGATAGGATAGTGACGCATGAATTCCAACAGCTACAGTAGGCCGTTTTAAAAATAAATATCATGCAAATTTAAAGAAACTTAAATCGTTTTTAAATCCTATTGAACAAGCAGATGACCTATGACCAATAGTCATGAGGTTCATTTCTATTAATCTAGCACTCTATAGGTTAAATTAAATTACAGGGTCATATATATAATTTTTTTTTTTTTATGAGAAGTCTACATTTGATTTCATTCCAATGTCATAAGATCTCTGGCAACATTTGTATTTATGGATGGGATGTGATCAAAATTGTCCAAACTCGCATTGCAGGCATGTATCAATTATTGCACACAGGGACAGAGCTTGTGGGAAAGCTCTGTCCCTACGAATCCTCTCCACTCAGTTCTCTTGTATTTGTCACAAAAATTACCCTGAGAATGTGCTGCAGGTGACGCCTCATACTTCCCCTCCACCTTGCACTTACCCGGTAATCAGTGACCCACTGTTTGCTCCTCTATGACTCCAGTCATCTGATCATCTGCTTCCAGCTCTGTGACTAAGTCATCTGATGTCTGCTGTAAACTGAGATGCCAGTTTACAGCAGACATCTGATGACCGTAGTCAAAGAGCTGGCATTCGCCAATCAGATAACCAGAGTCACTGATCGCTGCACCGGAGGACTCTAGATGAATTTTTTTTTTTTTATTATCTTACTAGACACACATGGCTGATCGACTCCACTTTTGCCTGTCAGGGGGTGCCTGAGGAAGCTGGGTGCATTCAGAATGGGGTGCTCGGTGGCACTCTTTTAAGACAGAGGGTCACTCCCTCCAGTGGCCACTACTACAAAGAAATATCTGTCTTCAGTCTTCCAGTTAAGGGGTTGAATCTGATGCAGATTACTCTTCTCAGGATGAGGAAGGGCGGTTATGGAGGATTTAGATCTGAACGAGACCTTTCCCCAGATGCAGATGAGAGAGGGACACCCAGTAGAGTCCCTTATCAGGGCTGTCCGTCAGGTGCTTTAGATATCAGAGACTGATACTGTGACTCCGTGCCAGCCCTATTCGAGACCAACCTTTTCGGTGCCTTGTCTGCAGCTAGAGGGGGAAAGACCATAGGACATCAGTCCGGTCTTGTCCATTGTCCGCATCCCAAACCTGCAGAAAAATTATGGTTTCCGTTCCACATGGGGACCCCCACAGAGGGAGCTTGCCTGTTTCGTTTCAAAGATGTTTGGTTCCAGACCTGTTCAGAAGTTTGGATTAGCAATCTTGTAATCGACAGTTTGATTTTCACTATCAGCTTGCTGGTCCCCGTGCTTAAGTAGAAATGTTACAGCAAGCAATAGACGAGCTTGGTCCTGGTGCATCAGCGCAATCGGGTGTTTTATTCCAATCTGTTTGTTGTACCGTTCAGTCCAGCCTATTTTGAATCTCAAATCTTTAAATGTTCATTTAATATTTCATCGGTCAAGATGGAATCCCTACACTCAGAGGTCACGGGTATGGAGGCCGAGGACTTTGTGGTGTTTTTGGACATCAGGGATGCTTCCTCCCCATTCTAATTTGAGAACCGCATCACGTGTTACTACGCTTTGCTATTCTGGACTCTCACTTCCAACTTCAGTCTACCTTTCAGTCTGTCATCTTCCCCCGAGTATTTACCAAAGTGATGGGTGGATCATCAATTTTGAGAAGCCAGTCTGTTGCCATCTCAGATGCTCTAGCTCCTGGGTATGTTACTGGATACCTACTTGCAAGTCCAGGCTATCCAGGAGTTGGTCAGGTTGCATTCATATGCTGGGCAAGATAGTGGCCTCTTTTGAGGCCATTCAGTTCAGTCTCTTTCCATTCCAGGCATTCAGATGCACAGGCTAGTTAGGCTGGCCCCTTGGACCTGCCTCTCCCTATGGTGGCTACAGGCTGACCATCTCACTGTGGGTCACCAGTTCGGAATCTGCAATAGGGTTCTCCTAACCATGGATGCCAGCTTGGGAGCAGTGGTGTTGAAAGCCAATTTCATGGTAGCTGTTCACGCCAGGAGGCTCTTCTGCCAATCAATGTGGTAGAGCTCAGGGCGGTGTACAAAGCAATCATCTTCTGCAGAAACTGCCTCTTTAAGTGCGAGTCCACAACAGTCATCTTGGTGACTCCAGAATGGCCTCACCGAGCATGATACTCTGATCTTCTGCAGCTTCACACTGACGACCCGTGGCCGTTACCACTACGGCCAGGTCGTTTTCAGCAGGGTCTGTTCATGTACAAAGCATTACTGCTTCTTCATCTAATGGCATGGCCGTTGAAACCACGATCCTAAATCACAAAAGTATCCACCGTACAGCTGTGTCCTCTTAACATCCTTGCTGCAGTCACTCTAAACAGCCCTTGAAGTCGCGCCATACGTCTTTTTTTGCTTTTTATTTCTGAAAAAATGCGACTTAGACGCAAAGTAATATAATATATTCTGCCTATATTCTGTGTGTAATTACGGCTCTATCTGTATCCAAAATGCCATGTTAGTGTTTTCCATGAAAACACTGTAGCATAGCATTTTGTATGCAAATAGTCGCAGTCACACACAGAATATAGGCATGCTGCATATCATTTTAATTGGCATAAGCGGATTGTGCATACTATTATACCCCTTTTCACACCAGAAATGCAGGTACTTACCTGGCAATACGGTCCCGGAATCATGCCGGCGCATTCCCGGGTTGGCCCCCGTTTACACCAGCCTTTCGACCCGGGTTGGCACCTTTTTATACTGATCCTGGGATAGGCCTGCATTTATATGAGACTGTCCTTACAAATGGCCTCTTTAGGCCCACAAAGATTAGGTCATTAGAGGGAGGGTGGGGCTGCTCACCTCATATCCAATCAGCATGAGCAGAGGCAACCTGGGAAAGAGAGACATGTCCCTGCACCGTTTACACCGGCCAGTATCCCAGTATGATCCCGGGAACAACCCTGCTACTTTGCAGTGTTGAAATTCCTAGACCAGGCATGTCCAAACTGCGGCCCTCCAGCTGTTGTGAAACTACATATCCCAGCATGCCCTGACACAGCTTTAGCATTCTCTGACAGCAAAAGTGTGTCAGGGCATGCTGGGATATGTAGTTTCACAACAGCAGGAGTGCCGCAGTTTGGACATACCTGGCCTAGACAGAAATAGCAGGGTTTTGGCCCGGGACCTGTTCACACCAGCACTAGACCAGGGTCGACCCGGGAATAATCCTGGGAATCTAGGCTGGTGTGAAAGGGGTATTACATTACGTTACTTATAACTCGCATTTTCGCGGAAAAAAATGTAAAAAAAAGATGCTTTGTGCTACCGAGTCACATGGTATCACGCTTTATGCGTAACGTGACTTGAAGCGCACAGAGCAAGGATGTAAGAGGACACATCTGTATGGTTCAAAAGTTTTTTGGGGAAGTTTTATGTCACTTGGTTTTGCCCCGCTAGGCTGCGTACTCTCGCTTCTGTAGTTTTCCTATGCAAAGCATATGGGCCACAAGTGCAAGCATACACATGCCGCTGGGAAATCGCAAGATGAGACATAGGACCTAATTCAGACCTGATCGCTGCCGTGCGTTTTTGTACAGCAGCCATTCAGCTCTGAACTGCGCGTGCGTCGGCGCAGGCCAGACAGCCGACGGCTGTCTCAGCCCTGCGATCACCTCTGCTTATTGACAGGCAGAGGTGGTCACTGGACTGGAGGGGGCGGGCCGGCGGTGTTTGGGCGCCATTTAGGGGGTGCGGTCCGGGCAACGCAGGCATGGCCGAACCATTGGGGGGGCGGCAGCTGCGTGACCCTCACAGCGATGAGTAGCTCCTGGCAGTGCGCAGGAGCTGCGCTGGCAGGGAACTACTCCTACAGTACAAAAGCATCGCCGTTGTGCGATGCTTTGTACTTGTGCTGGGGGGTCGGGCCTGACATGCGGGGCGGACTAGCCCTGTGCTGGGTGTCCCCCAGCATGTCTATGTAACTGATCGTAGATGTGCTAAGTTTAGCACATTTACGATCAGGTCTGAATTAGGCCCTTAAAAACATAGATTTTGATGGCAGATAAGAACCACTTGTCCCATCTAGTCTGCCCCTTTTTTAATTCTTTAGGCAATCTCAAACCGTTTTGAACCTTAGTTCTTTGTAAGGATATTCATATGCCTATTCCAAGCAAGCTCTACTGACTAAGCCTTTACCACCTCTGACGGGAGGCTATTCCACTTATCCACTATTCTTTCTGTTCAGTAATTTTTCTTTAAATTTCCCCTGAACCTGTCTCCCTCCAGTTTCAGTGCATGTCTTTGAGTTCTAATACTTCTCTTCTTTTGCGACGTACGCAACGTACTTTCACAAAAAACCATGCAGCTTCACACAAGGTCGAGCGACTCTTTTCCGTCGCTCAGTTGATCGGTGAGTGATTGACAGGAAGTGGGTGTTTCTGGGTGGTAACTGACCGTTTTCCGGGAGTGTGCTAAAAAATGCAGGCATATCAGGTAAAAATGCAGGGAAACGGGGGAGTGGCTGGCCGAACGCAGGGCGTGTTTGTGACGTCAAAGCAGGAACTAAACAGACTGAAGTGATCGCAAGGAAGGAGTAGGTCTGCAGCTACTCTGACACTGCTTGGAAAAAAATTTCAGCACTGTTCTGCTAACCTTTCGTTCGCCCTTCTGCTAAGCTTAGACACCCTCCCAGAGGGCGACGGCTTAGTGTTAGCACTGCTGCTAAAAGCAGCAAGCGAGCGATCAACTCGGAATGAGGGCCTTCGTTAAAACTCTTTCTATCATGTCCCCCCTTTCCCTTCTCTGCTCCAAGCTATATATGTTAACATCTTTAGTCTTTCCGGGTAAGTTTAGTGATGTAGGCCATATACCATTTTAGATAGAGGATGATGGTACCTGCGCACGGAGTATGTGTTGTATGGGCGAGCTTCTGCACTTGAAGGGGACCAGCCTAGATTTGAGTAAAGAGCAAGTTGTAAGTGCTGATCGTTATGCATTTTATTTGCCCTCCTTTATGCGCTCGCTAATGTATTTATATCCTTCTTGAGATATGGTCCCCAGAACTGGACATAGTATTCCAGTTGAGGCTGTACCAGTGACCTATACACTGGCATAATTACTTCTTTTTTTTTTTCTGCTGCAGATTCCTCTCCCTAGCCAACCAAGCATCTGACTTGCCTTTCTCGTTGCATTGCTTTCCTGCCTTTAAGTCATTTGAAATAATAACTCCTAAATCCCTTTCCTCCACAGTAGTTTGCATTATAGTACCCTTGATACTATAGTTATCCTTTGGGTTTTTGAGACCCAAGTGCATGATTTAGCATTTTTTAGCATTAAACTGTAGTTGCCATGTTGTTGACCATTTCTCAAGTCTACCTAGATCATCAATCATTTTTTTAACCTCCCGGTGTGCCTAACTGTTGCATATCTTTGTGTCATCTGTAAAAAGGCACATTTTCCCTTCAATACCATTTGCAATGTCACCAACAAAGATATTAAAGAGCACTGGTCCAAGGTCCTAATTCAGAGTTGATCGCAGCAGCAAATTTGTTAGCAGTTGGGAAAAACCATGTGCACTTCAAGGGGGGCAGATATAACATGTGCAGAGAGAGTACGATTTGGATGGGGTATGTTCAAACTGAAATCTAAATTGCAGTGTAAAAATAAAGCAGCCAGTATTTACCCTGCACAGAAACAAAATAACCCACCCAAATCTAACTCTCTCTGCAAATGTTATATCTGCCACACCTGCAGTGCACATGGTTTTGCTCAACTGCTAACAAATTTGCTTCTGCGATCAACTCCGAATTACCCCCCAAGTACAGATCCCTGGGGTACTCCACTGGTAACATTCCCTCCATAGAATGCATTCCATTTACTACATTTGTCTGTTTCGTATTCTGCAACCACGTTCTTGTCCATTTAACTGTTTTATAATCCAATCCCATGCTTTTGAGCTTATTTAGCAGTCTGCGATGTGGGATAGTGTCAAATGCCTTACTAAAGTCTAAATTTGCTACATCTTCAGCCCCCCACCCCCCTCCTCTTCCACGGAGTCAAAAAAGTCAATAAGAATTGTTTGGCATGATCTTCCACCAGTAAATCCATGCTGTTTTGGCTCCTGTAAATTGTTTAATTTAAGATATTTCACAACTCTTTATTTTAATAGTATTTCCATTACTTTCCCTATGACCGATGTAAGGCTTACTGGTCTTTATGTACTTGCTTCTTCCTAGCGTCCACTTTTGTGCAGTGGAACTACATTCGCTCTTTTCCAGTCCTCTGGAATTGCGACTTGTGACTGACTGAATAATTCTGTTAATGGTACTACCAGCACATCTTTTAGCTCTTTTAGTATCCTTGGATATATCCCATTTGGTCCCATTTATTTATCCATTTTCAGATTTGAGAGTTCTGTTAGGAACTTCTCTGTAAATGTACATTCATCTACCTTAGTTTTATGCATGTCCTTGCAATTTAACTGTGACCCTTTTCATTCTTTTTCTGTAGTGAACACTGAGCAAAAATAATTATTTAGATCTGCTATTGCCTTGTCTTCCTCCACCAAATTCTCACTCTGTCTTAAGTCTTATTATTCCTCCATTTGATTTTCTCCTTTCACTTATATACCTAAAAAAAAGTTTTCCCCCCTTTATCTACTGACTGGACCATTTTCTCTTCGGCTTGTGCCTTTGCACGCCTGATCACTTTCTTAGCCTCCTTCCGTCTGGCACGATACACCGATTTGTCATTATTATTTTGAGTCTGTTTGTATATCCTAAAGGCTATCTTTTTGTTTTCACACTATTTGATACTATTTTTGTGAACCACACTGGCTTCCTTTTCCTGGTGCTTTTTCTAACCCGTTTGATATAAAGATATGTTGGCTTTAGTATTGCACTTTCATAGGTTTTCGCACCTCTCCAGCACTCCTTTCAAGTTCCTCCAGTCTGCCACTGAATCACTTAAGCATCTCCCCATTTTTGCAAAGTCAGCCTTTCTAAAATCCAACACCTTTGTTTTTGTGTGACAGGCGTTGGACCCTGTCTTTATACTAAACCATCCTGCTTGATGATCACTGGATCCCTAGTGCTCACCCACATTTTTGTCTGAAATCCTGTCACCATTTGTGAGTGTTAACTCTAATATTGAATCTTTGTGAGTGGGTTCCTTCACCAATTGCTTGAGAGATGCTCCTTGTAATGAATTTAGAAACTTGCCGCTTGTAGTTAAACTTGCGAAAGACCCCTCCCAAGTTACATCAGGTAGGTAGAAACATAGAATTTGACGGCAGATAAGAACCACTTGACCCATATAGTGTGCCCATTTTTTTTCAATTCTTTAGGCAATCTCAAACCTTTTTGAACCTTAGTTCTTTGTAAGGATATTCATATGCCTATCCCAAACATGTTTAAATTGCTCTACTGACTTATCCTGTACCACCTCTGATGGGAGGCTATTCCACTTATCCACTATCCTTTCTGTGAAGCATTTTTTCCTTAAATTTCCCCTGAAACTGCCTTACTCCATTTTCAGTGTATGTCCTTGAGTTCTAAGACTTCTCTTCTTTTGAAGAATGTTTCCCTGCTGTAGATTAGTCTCCCATGATTATGACCTCTCCCTTTTAAAGCCATTTTAGGGATATCCAGCAATAGGTTTCCATCTAAATCCTGCTCCTGTCCTGGGGTCTATAGATCACTCCAGTGCGAATATTGTCCTCCCCTGTTTCTATAGTCACCCAAAGTGCCTCAGTTTTTTCTTCAATATTTTGTATTAAAGTAACATTTATGCTTTTTTATCACATACAATGCCACCCCTCCTCCGATTCTTCCCATTCTATCCTTCCTAACTAAATTGTATTCTAGGATAGCTATGTCCCATGGCAAGGATGAATGAGGACACATCTGCACTTCCTTCCAGGTGTATTTTTATGTTCCTCCTGATGGGAGTGGAGGCTGGTTTCCGACGGGGCTCGCTGAAGGTGTAGGTTCATGCATTATCCATCTTTTCTCAGCTTTGATTGGCCCTGCTACCAGATCAACAAACTTTTCTGCAGGGAGTTCTCGAGTTCAGCCACCTATTTGTGCCTCCTACTGCCCCATGGGATCTCAACCTTGTGTTGACTTTCCTACAATCTGATGTGTTTGAATCTCTAGATGAGGTAGATCTCTAGTATTTGTCCTGGAACACAGTTCTGCTTTTAGTTCTTGCTTCATGCTCAGAGGTTGTCGGAGCTTGGAGCTCTGTCCTGTTGCCCTCTATTAATCAACACATTAAGCAACCCATTGTGGTTCTTGTTTTGTTGGCTGACGATGCATCTTCACCATCTCTGAATGTGGTTAGGGCTCTTCGAGTCTGTTTCTCTAACTGCTTCAATGCACAAAACTCATTCTTTTTGTACTTTATGATGCCACCAGATGGGACTGGCCTACTTCTAAGCAGACCCTTTCCAGGTGGATCAGTCTGGGGTTTTGCCAGGCTTACTTCTCCAATCCTCGACCTCCACCTAGCTCCATCTCTATTCAATCTACATGTTCGGTTGAGACCTCATGGGCTTCCAGACAAGGAGCGTCTGCTTCTCAGCTTTGCTGTGCAGCCGCTTGGTTCATACTTTTTGTCTAGTTCTATGATTTTGATACATTTGGTGCCATTAAATGAGGACTTGGTCATAGGTTTCTCAGTGCCTTCCCACCTGGGAGGAAAGCTTTGGGACATCCCCAGTGTTACTTTCAATGTCCACTACTGGATGAAGGAGAAAACAGGATTACTTAACGATAAATCCCTTTCTGTGATTCCATACGGGACACTGGACGCCCTCCCAGCGCTGTTCCTTCCTGCATTGTTCTCTAGTGTGTTTTACAGCTGCATGTTGGTTGTCTGCAATGTGTCTGTTTGTTGTTCTTGTTCTCCTTTTCGATCCTTGGACCTGTTTTGGTTGGTTCCTCCTTCTCCTTTTCTTCCTTCCTATGTTATGTTTACTCTCCATCACCGCTCTGGCTTGGTTAACCTTAACTGAGGCCAATGGGGTATAGAGGGAGAGGAGTATAATATAACAAGTGGTCGTGTACACCCAATTTCTCTGCTAAGAGAGCTAGAAGGGCCCAGCAGTGCGGTACAGCATAGTGCTGGCTAGCCCTCCCTGGTACCCTAGCACTGATAGCCAGGTGAAAGCTGAAAATAACACACAGGCTAAAGCATAGGTTCCCAAACGTGGTCCTCAAGACACCCCAACAGTCCAGGTTTTAGGTATACCCATGGCTCAGCACAGATGGTTAAATCAAATAGACTAAGGTGCTAATTAAGTCACCTGTGGCCAAGCATGGATACATTTAAAACCAGGACCGTTGGAGTGCCTTGAGGGCCGTGTTTGGGAACCTCTGGTCTAAAGGAAACTTGATGAGAATAATGCACAATATACATGGAAAGTGCCCTGCATCTCACCCGTATTGTGTAGTAAAAGCAGAGAGGACTAGAGGCAGACAATACAATAAACCACTAAATGTATAGGAATATAAGTACCACATCTGAAGCATAAGCTCTAGAGGATAATTCTAATATAAAAAAGCCAAAAATAAACTTTGTTAAACCAGAAAAATAAAAATAGAAGAAAATCCAAAAAGTGAAAAGTCCAAAAATAGACTGCATACTGGTTAGTTCTCCTTTTCTACACAGCAATCGATTTCATCATATTTTTTCTTTCAGTCCCTTAAGTGCTACCATATCCAACCCGAGGATCCAGTTTGCCTCAAATTTCAGCAGTTCTTTATTTCTATCACATCCATGTCTTCTTTCTGGTAAATGATCATACAGATGTCACCATTCTCATCGTGGCTACATCTGCGCTAATCGGGTACTCGCACGCCTAGCCGTGGCAATTGCCTCCATCCATGCGAATGGGGTGCACGTGCCCAAAATGTCCACGCTGCTGCGCCTACCAAGGTTCGATCGCACCAATATGTAGCAGCAATGAGCATATCTACATCTGTATATTTGAGACTGGCCAGGGTATGGCCTCTCACAGCAAAGTGTTTTAGCATGGGTTGTTCACTATTTCCATGTCCCTTCGGATTCTGCCATATCAAAAGCTTACCATTGGTGTTTTGTCTTTAAATCCATGCAGAACCTTCTCTGTGCTGATAATCGGCCATTATGCCATAGATGCCTTGTGAATAATACGACTGCTAGTAGAATAATTGCTGGCCCATATTATGCATACTGTTTTCTCTTTGTCATTTATTGTAGGAGACCTCAGTAGATTCTCACTTGGAATTTGTAGCACTCAATTCTTATGTTTCATGAGGAGTTGTTCACGGATATCCTCTGCTCGTAAATTTTTGGATCATGTCATCCAATTGTGCCTCCAAAGCAAATGCATCACTGTTAATACTTGCAACTCGTAGCATCTTTGAATATGTTAGTCCAGCCTTCAAAGCCGGATTGAAAAATGAAGAAATGAGTTTATTTCTTTGACATATGGATGTAGTAAGATGATTGTCCACACAAGATATTTTGATATCCAAATATTCGATCTCTTGCAACTTATGTTATACAAAAATATAATAGGGCCAGCTTCTTGATTAATAATATTAAATAATTAACAACATTGTACTTTGTTTACCAGAACACAACACCAGAAGATCGTCAATATATATTGTAAAAAGAATAAAAAATGGTCACAGAACTCTGGTTTACTGTAAAATAACTTCTGTTCCTGTATAAACATAAACATGTTTGCATAAATTGTTGCCACATTCGATCCCATGGCACAACCAAAGGTCTGAATATAATATTGTCCATCAAAATAGTTTCCATGTAGCACCAAAGTTAATATTTTGATGACAAATTGTAAATCCAGATCTTTCTACTAAGGGTTATCTGTTAAGAGGCTTTCCACTGCTAACAAACCTCTGGAGGGAGTATAGATGTGTACAAGCTGTATACTGTATATCTAATGTGCACAGCAAAGTGTTCTTGGGTACTGTTGAGAATTTTTGTAACTGTCTTTCAGATATCATTTTTCATATATTGTACAGGGCCGGAGTATAGCATCCAAACACTATGAAATTGATTTAATGAGCCCCTAGCCGATACAATAAGGTATCCCAGTGGCTTTAAGTGTTTGCGTATCTTTGGGTTGGTATATAAAACAGGTGTGACATGGTAATCTTGAATAAGAACCCTTTATAACCTTTCAGTAATGATTTCATCTTGGTTTTTGTCTGTAATAAAATCCCATCCAGTTCTAACTTGAATTTTACTGTCTGGTTTCTACTGTATTTTCTGTACACAGAGCTATTGCTCAGTTATCTCAGAACTTCATCACAGTAGTTAGAAGTGTCTTGAATTACAGTAGCACCACCTTTGTCAGCAGGGCGTATTACTATATCCTTATAGTTACTCAAATTTCTTAATGCCTCATGTTCACCCTTAGGTTCTGATGAGCAGGTGGAATTTCAGAATTCTATTCTGTGATAGAATTATCCAACAATATTATATTCAATCCTCCGGTTGTGCCATGGGATTGAACGTCGCACCAACTTATGCAAATATTTTTATGTTTATGCAGGAACAGAAGTTATTTTGCAGTAAACTGGAATTTTGTGACCATTGTTTATTATTTTTACGATATGTTGACGATCTTGTGGTGTTATTGTCTGGTACACAAGAAAAATGTTGTTCATCCATTGATAACTAGTTCCCAGCCCATTAAAATGATGGACCAACATAACAGTAATGTCAGTGCCGGTGGCTGTGCATGCCTGAACAAAGCAACACTTTAATTGCTCCGTCGGGCACCAATTCCCTCCATTGACGTGAGGAGCAGTTCAAGCTTTTTATTATATAAGCTATTAATCAAGAAGCAGACCTTATTGAATTTACAGCTAAGACAAGTTTCCAGAGATTGAGTATTATATCTTGTGAGGACAGTCATCTTACTACGTCCATATATCAAAATGACAGACAGAAAAACACTTCATTTTTCAAGCTTTTACTCTCTGGCTTTGAAGGCCTTACTACAAGTTGCAAGGATTAACAGAGATGCATGTGTTTTGGAGGCACAATTGCATGACATGATCCAGAAATTTAGGAGCATAGGATATCCGAAACAACTACTCATGAAACATAAGAATTGATTGCTACAACTTCCAAGGGAGAATCTATTGAGGTCTTCTACAATAAATGACAAAGAGAAAATTTACTAGCAGTCCTATTATTCACAAGGCATCTAGGGCCTTATCTAGGGTCTTAAGACCGATTGTAGCACAGGTCGGGATCTGCGTGGATTTAAAGACAAAACTCTGATGGCAAGCAAAAGTTCATTTATTTCAGTAATTCAACTTAAAAGGTGAAACTAATATGTTTTCTCTAACGTCCTTGTGGATGCTGGGGACTCCGTAAGGACCATGGGGAATAGACGGGCTCCGCAGGAGACATGGGCACTTTAAGAAAGAATTTAAATTCTGGTGTGCTCTGGCTCCTCCCTCTATGTCCCTCCTCCAGACCTCAGTTTGAGACTGTGCCCGGACGAGCTGATTGCTGTTCAGTGAGCTCTCCTGAGCTTGCTGTGAGAAAGTATTTTGTTAGGTTTTTTTATTTTCAGGGAGCTCTGCTGGCAACAGACTCCCTGCATCGTGGGACTGAGGGGAGAGAAGCAGCCCTACTCTCTGAAGTTAGGTCCTGCTTCTTAGGCTACTGGACACCATTAGCTCTAGAGGGATCGTACGCAGGATCTCACCCTCGCCATCCGTTCCCGGAACCGCGCCGCCGTCCCCCTCGCAGAGCCGGAAGACAAAAGCCGGGTGAGTATGAGAAGCAAGAAGACTATGAAATCGGCGGCAGAAGACTCCGTCCTTCACATGAGGTAACGCACAGCACTGTAGCTGTGCGCCATTGCTCCCACACACCTCACATACTCCGGTCACTGTAAGGGTGCAGGGCGCAGGGGGGGCGCCCTGGGCAGCATATGGACCTCTTTTGGCAAAAGTACACATATATACAGTTGGGCACTGTATATATGTATGAGCCCCCGCCAAGAAAATGCATATTTGAGCGGGACAGAAGCCCGCCGTTGAGGGGGCGGGGCTTCTCCCTCCGCACTCACCAGCGCCATTTTTTCTCCACAGCTCCGCTGAGAGGAAGCTCCCCAGGCTGTCCCCTGCAGATTCACGGTAGAAGAGGGTAAAAAGAGAGGGGGGGGGGGGCACATAAATTAGGCGCAAAAACACAATATACAGCAGCTACTGGGTTAACATTAAGTTACTGTGTTATTCCTGGGATATATAGCGCTGGGGTGTGTGCTGGCATACTCTCTCCCTGTCTCTCCAAAGGGCCTTGTGGGGGAACTGTCTTCGAAAAGGGCATTCCCTGTGTGTGTGGTGTGTCGGTACGCTTGTGTCGACATGTCTGATGAGGAAGGCTATGTGGAAGCAGAGCGGGAGCAAATGAATGTGGTGTCTCTGCCGACGGCACCGACACCTGATTGGTTGGATATGTGGAAGGTTTTAAATGATAGTGTGAATTCCTTACATAAAAGGTTAGAAAAAGCTGAAGCCTTAGGACAGTCAGGGTCCCTACCCATGCCTGATCCTATGTCGCAGAGGCCGTCAGGGTCTCAGAAGCGCCCACTATCCCAAATTGTTGACACAGATACCGACATGGATTCTGACTCCAGTGTCTATTACGATGATGCAAAGTTACAGCCAAAATTGGCTAAATCCATCCGTTATATGATTATAGCAATTAAGGATGTGTTGCACATCACAGAGCAAACCCCAGTCCCTGACGGGAGGGTTCATATGTATGGGGAAAAGAAGCCACAGGTAACCTTTCCCCCCTCACATGAGCTAAATGAGTTATGTGAAAAGGCTTGGGAATCTCCAGATAAAAAACTGCAGATTTCCAAAAGGATTCTTATGGCGTATCCTTTCCCGCCAATGGACAGGTTACGCTGGGAATCCTCCCCTAGGGTGGACAAGGCTTTAACACGCTTGTCCAAGAAGGTAGCCCTGCCGTCACAGGATACGGCTACCCTCAAAGATGCTGCGGATAGAAAGCAGGAGGGTACCCTGAAGTCCATTTATACACATTCAGGTACCTTACTGAGGCCGGCAATCGCGTCGGCCTGGGTGTGTAGTGCTGTAGCAGCATGGACGGATACCCTATCTGAGGAACTTGATACCTTAGACAAGGATACTATTTTAATGAACCTGGGGCATATTAAGGACGCTGTCCTATATATGAGAGATGCTCAAAGAGACATTAGTCTGCTGAGTTCTAGAATCAATGCTATGTCTATTTCTGCCAGAAGGGTCCTGTGGACTCGGCAATGGACAGGTGATGCCGACTCAAAAAGGCATATGGAGGTTTTACCTTACAAGGGTGAGGAATTGTTTGGGGAGGGTCTCTCGGACCTGTTCTCCACAGCTACTGCTGGAAAGTCAAATTTTTTGCCATATATTTCCTCACAGCCTAAGAAAGCACCGTATTATCAAATGCAGTCCTTTCGATCTCAGAAAAACAAGAAAGTTCGAGGTGCGTCCTTTCTTGGCAGGGGCAGAGGAAAGAAGCTGCACAACACAGCTAGTTCCCAGGAACAGAAGTCCTCCCCGGACTCTACAAAATCCACCGCATGACGCTGGGGCTCCACAGGCAGAGCTAGGCCCGGTGGGGGCGCGTCTTCGAAATTTCAGCCACAAGTGGGTTCACTCACAGTTGGATCCCTGGGCAATAGAGATTGTGTCTCAGGGATACAAGCTGGAATTCGAAGAGGTGCCCCCTCACCGATAACTCAAATCGGCCCTGCCAGCTTCCCCCCACAAGAGGGAATTAGTGTTAACTGCAATTCAAAAATTGTATCTTCAACAGGTGGTGGTCAAGGTTCCCCTCCTTCAACAGGGAAGGGGTTATTATTCGACCATGTTCGTAGTCCCGAAACCGGGCGGTTCGGTCAGACCCATATTGAATTTAAAATCCCTGAACATGTACCTAAAAAGGTTCCGGTTCAAGATGGAATCGCTAAGAGTGGTTATCGCAAGCCTGGAAGGGGGGGATTTTATGGTGTCTCTGGACATAAAGGATGCATAATAGAAAAGCAAAAACCAGACACGCTGTCACTGCTGCCAGTAGGGGATTGTCAGTCCCAAATATACATAAAATATAGAAAAAGGTGTACTGGCGCTAGTAGAAGTTTCTCCAATATTAATAACAGAAACGTGGATGAATTGAAACAAGTATATAATTTATTCACTAAACAGTTAAAATATCACTTAAAAACAAATAAGATTGGGCATGGATTGAAGCTGAGAATCAAAATAAGAATAGCTGCTAGTATGCATCCACATGTGATCCCGGACTGAGAAATATAGTTCCCTGGGGAATAGTATAGTTTAAATACAGCTGGTGTTACCCATGGTGATGGAGTCCTCCAAGAGCTTGGAAAATAACAGCAGGCAAGCTGTGATGTTTTATGCAGAGGTTGATTAACTCCAATCGGTGCTGTAATGATGCAGTCCCACAGAGAAATTTCCAAGGCAGGAATATTCGTGTTAAAAGTCCATATCTGGATCCTCACAGGATGGAATGCATATGTTGGTGGCAGCTTGTCACTTAACGCGTTTCCCTAGGCACGGTCAGATTTGTGGTACAGGATTGTCATTACCAATTTCAGACGTTGCCGTTTGGTCTCTCCACGGCACCGAGAATATTTACCAAGGTAATGGCGGAAATAATGGAACTCCTGCGGAAGCAAGGAGTCACAATTATCCCATACTTGGACGATCTCCTCATAAAAGAGAGATCAAGAGAGCAGTTGCTGATCAGCGTAACACTTTATCTGGAAGTGTTACGGCAACACGGCTGGATTCTAAATATTCCGAAGTCGCAGTTGGTCCCTACGACTCGTCTGCCTTTCCTGGGCATGATCCTAGACACAGACCAGAAAAGGGTTTATCTCCCGATAGAGAAAGCTCAGGAACTCATGACTCTGGTCAGGAACCTATTAAAACCGAAACAGGTGTCTGTGCATTACTGCACTCGGGTCCTGGGAAAGATGGTGGCGTCATACGAGGCCATTCCCTTCGGCAGGTTCCATGCGAGGACCTTCCAATGGGACCTACTGGACAAGTGGTCCGGGTCACATCTACAGATGCATCGGTTAATCACCCTATCCCCCAGGGCCAGGGTGTCTCTCCTGTGGTGGCTGCAGAGCGCTCACCTTCTCGAGGGCCGCAGATTCTGCATTCAGCACTGGGTCCTGGTGACCACGGACGCAAGCCTCCGAGGTTGGGGTGCAGTCACACAGGGAAGAAATTTCCAAGGACTGTGGTCAAGTCAAGAGACTTGCCTTCACATCAACATCCTGGAACTAAGGGCCATATTCAACGCCCTTTGTCAAGCGGAGACCCTGCTTCGCGACCAACCGGTTCTGATTCAGTCAGACAACATCACCGCAGTGGCTCATGTAAACCGCCAAGGCGGCACAAGGAGCAGAGTGGCGATGGCGGAAGCCGCCAGAATTCTTCGCTGGGCGGAGAATCACGTAAGCGCACTGTCAGCAATGTTCATCCCGGGAGTGGACAACTGGGAAGCAGACTTCCTCAGCAGACACGACCTCCACCCGGGAGAGTGGGGACTTCATCAGGAAGTCTTCGCACAGATTACAAGTCGGTGGGAACTGCCACAGGTGGACATGGTGGCATCCCGCCTCAACAAAAAGCTACAGAGGTATTGCGCCAGGTGAAGAGACCCTCAGGCAATAGCTGTGGACGCCCTGGTGACACCGTGGGTGTTCCAGTCGGTCTATGTGTTTCCTCCTCTACCTCTCGTACCCAAGGTGCTGAGGATAATAAGAAAAAGAGGAGTGAGAACAATACTCATTGTTCCAGATTGGCCACGAAGGACTTGGTATCCAGATCTGCAAGAAATGCTCACAGAGGACCCGTGGCCTCTTCCTCTAAGACAGGACTTGTTGCAACAGGGGCCCTGTCTGTTCCAAGACTTACCGCGGCTGCGTTTAACGGCATGGCGGTTGAACGCCGGATCATAGCAGAGAAAGGCATTCCGGATGAGGTCATTCCTATGCTGATCAAGGCTAGGAAGGACGTGACAGCTCAACATTATCACCGTATATGGCGAAAATATGTTGCTTGGTGTGAGGCCAGGAATGCTCCTACGGAGGAATTCCAGCTGGGCCGTTTCCTTCACTTCCTACAGTCCGGAGTGAATTTGGGCCTAAAATTGGGTTCCATTAAGGTCCAGATTTCGGCCCTATCCATTTTCTTTAAAAAGGAATTGGCTTCTCTACCTGAAGTTCAGACGTTTGTAAAGGGAGTGCTGCATATTCAGCCCCCTTTTGTGCCTCCAGTGGCACCTTGGGATCTTAACGTGGTTTTGAGTTTCCTGAAATCCCACTGGTTTGAACCACTCAAAACGGTGGAGTTGAAATATCTCACCTGGAAAGTGGTCATGCTATTAGCCTTGGCTTCGGCTAGGCGTGTGTCAGAGTTGGCGGCTTTGTCACATAAAAGCCCCTATCTGGTTTTCCATGCGGATAGAGTAAAATTGCGGACCCGTCCACAATTTCTGCCAAAGGTGGTTTCATCCTTTCATATAAACCAACCTATTGTGGTGCTTGTGGCTACTACTGACTTGGAGGATTCCGAGTCACTGGATGTGGTCAGGGCTTTGAAGGTTTATGTAGCCAGAACGGCTAGGGTCTGGAAAACAGAGTCCTTGTTTATCCTGTATGCTTCCAACAAGATTTGTACTCCTAATTCAAAGCAAACTATTGCTCGCTGGATCTGTAACACGATTCAGCAGGCTCATTCTGCGGCTGGATTGCCGCTGCCAAAATCAGTTAAGGCCCATTCCACTAGGAAGGTGGGCTCTTCTTGGGCGGCTGCCCGAGTGGTCTCGGCATTACAGCTGTGCCGAGCGGCTACTTGGTCAGGTTCAAACACTTTTTTGCAAAGTTCTACAAGTTTGATACCCTGGCTGAGGAGGACCTTGTGTTTGCTCAATCGGTGCTGCAGAGTCATCCGCACTCTCCCGCCCGTTTGGGAGCTTTGGTATAATCCCCATGGTCCTTACGGAGTCCCCAGCATCCACTCGGACGTTAGAGAAAATAAGATTTAACTTACCGGTAACTCTATTTCTCGTAGTCCGTAGTGGATGCTGGGCGCCCATCCCAAGTGCGGACTTCTTCTGCAATGCTTGTATATAGTTATTGTTTTAATAAGGGTTATGTTATGGTTGCATCAGGATTGACCTGTTGCTCTGTTGTTGTTCATACTGTTAACTGGGTAAGTTTATCACAAGTTATACGGTGTGATTGGTGTGGCTGGTATGAATCTTGCCCTGGATTACCAAAATCCTTTCCTTGTACTGTCAGCTCTTCCGGGCACAGTTTCTCTAACTGAGGTCTGGAGGAGGGACATAGAGGGAGGAGCCAGAGCACACCAGAATCTAAATTCTTTCTTAAAGTGCCCATGTCTCCTGCGGAGCCCGTCTATTCCCCATGGTCCTTACGGAGTCCCCAGCATCTACTACGGACTACGAGAAATAGATTTACCGGTAAGTAAAATCTTATATAGATTCATCACATGCAAAGTGAAATATTTCAAGCCTTTATTTGTTATAGTTTTGATGATTGTTGCTTACAGTTTAAGAAAATCCCAAATCTCAGAAAATTAGAATATTACATAAAATCAACAAAAAAAAACCTCAGCAGTGCCATAGGCTGATAGAATCCATGCCACGCCGCATTGAGGCAGTAATTCATGCAAAAGGGTCCCAAACCAAGTATTGAGTACATATGCATGATTATACTTTTCAGAGGGCCAACATTTCTGTATTTAAAATACTTTTTTTTTATTTTATGTAATAATCTATTTTTCAGAGATTTTGGATGTGGGTTTTTCTTAAACTGTAAGTCACAATCATCAAAATTATATCAAATAAAGGCTTGAAATATCTCACTTTGCATGTAATGAGTCTATATAATAGTTTCACCTTTTAAGTTGAATTACTGAAATAAATGAACTTTTGCATGATATTCTAATTTTCTGAGTTTCACCTACACTTATGGCTGGTTGAGTACACTAGCCTCTTGCTGTAGGTGTCACTTTTTTGTATATGTGTGTTATATTTCCTGAAGAACGTTGATGAAGATGATAGTATAATTTTGGAACTTTTTGGAATATATGTTGTGAAAATTCCCTGAGTGCCATCCGTTTCTTTCGACTATGGATTCACACTGAGTCATCCGTGTTGGACTAGGTCACCAGAGTGATTACATTGAAGTTTCATGATCGCAGGACTTATGCTACGTGTGTGTGATGGGTGAGTTTGACACGTGTTGTAAGGGCACCCGGGTCAGCAAGGATTGTACAGGGAGATCCTGACATCTACTATATGAGGGTGTGTATACATACATACATATGGGATGCATTCATTTTGCCGAATGCTAAGATCTCAGCGGTCAGGAGACCGATGCCGGAATCCTGACAGATGACAATGCCCACACAAGGGGTCTCTTTGCACTCGCCTCGCTGGTGGCATTCTGGCGGGCGGGATGCTGCTTTCGGGATATGGACAGCCGGCATCCCGTCCGCCGGTAAATCATACTGAATGCATGCATACATACATACATACATACAGTACTGTGCAAAAGTTAAAAAAATAGAAGGGGAATACAAAGCGAGTGCACAGGAGATAAATCTAAGAAATCTAAATCAAATAAATTTCTCTTACGTCCTAGAGGATGCTGGGGACTCCTTAAGGACCATGGGGTATAGACGGGCTCCGCAGGAGACATGGGCACTATAATGAACTTTAAGTATGGGTGTGCACTGGCTCCTCCCTCTATGCCCCTCCTCCAGACCTCAGTTAGATCCTGTGCCCAGAGGAGACTGGGTGCATTACAGGGGAGCTCTCCAGAGTTTCTCTGAAACAGAATTTTGTTAGGTTTTTTATTTTCAGGGAGCACTGCTGGCAACAGGTTCCCTGCATCGTGGGACTGAGGAGAGAGAAGCAGACCTACTTAAATGATAGGCTCTGCTTCTTAGGCTACTGGACACCATTAGCTCCAGAGGGAGTTGGAACGCAGGTCTCACCCCGCCGTTCGTCCGAGAGCCGCGCCGCCGTCCTCCTCGCAGAGCCGGAAGATAGAAGCCGGGTGAGTATAAGAAGAAAAGAAGACTTCAAGGCGGCAGAAGACTTCAGATCTTCACACAATACACACACGGAACAGGCACTGATGGGTGCAGGGCGCAGGGGGGGCGCCCTGGGCAGCAATAAACCTCTGGACTGGCATATAAGGGCACATTAGGCTGCAGAGGCAGTAAATGGAGAGATCCCCCGCCATTTTTTGAATATTGAAGCGGGACCGAAGCCCGCCGCGGGAGGGGGCGGAGCTTGATCCCTCAGCACTAACAGCGCCATTTTCTCCACAGAAGCTGCAGAGAAGCTGGCTCCCCGGACTCTCCCCTGCTGAACTCTGTGACAGAGGGCTGAAAAGAGGGTGGGGGGGGGGGGGGGGGCATTTTTTAGGCGCAGTGAGTGTATACACATAGCGCATATATATATATATATATATATATATATCAATCATGTTTGTTCCAGTGTCAGTTGGCGCTGGGTGTGTGCTGGCATACTCTCTCTCTGTCTCTCCAAAAGGCCTTGTTGGGGAATTGTCCCCTTATAGAGATATCCCTGTGTATGTGGGGGTGTCGGTACGTGCGTGTCGGCATGTCTGAAGCGGAAGGCTCGTCCAAGAAGGAGGTGGAGCAGATGAGTGGGGTGTCTCCGTCGGCAACGCCGACTCAGGATTGGATGGACATGTGGCATATGTTGAATGCAAGTGTGGCCTCATTACATACGAGACTGGACAAAGCAGAATCCAGGGAGAAAGCAGGGAGTCAATCCACGGATTGGACTGGGTCACAGGGACCTTCTAGGTCTCAAAAACGTCCCCTATCCCAAATAGTAGACACTGATACCGACACGGATTCTGATTCCAGTGTCGACTACGATGATGCAAAATTGCACCCAAGGGTTGCAAAAAGTATTCAGTGTATGATTATTGCAATAAAAGATGTTTTGCATATCACAAATGACCCCTCTGTCCCTGACACGAGGGTGCGCATGTATAAGGAAAAGAAACCTGAGGTAACCTTTCCCCCTTCTCATGAGCTTAACGAGTTATTTGAAAAAGCTTGGGAAACTCCAGATAAAAAACTGCAGATTCCCAAAAGGGTTCTTATGGAGTATCCTTTCCCTGCACAGGACAGGGTACGTTGGGAATCCTCTCCCAGGGTGGACAAGGCTTTAACACGCCTGTCCAAGAAGGTGGCGCTACCGTCTCCGGTCACGGCAGCCCTCAAGGATCCTGCTGATCGCAGGCAGGAGACTACGTTAAAGTCTATCTATGTGCATACAGGTGCTTTGCTCAGGCCGGCAATAGCATCGGCATGGGTGTGTAGCGCAGTTGCAGCATGGACAGATACCTTGTCAGCTGACCTTGATACCCTAGACAGGGATACCATTTTATTAACCTTAGCCCACATTAAAGACGCAGTCTTATATATGAGGGAAGCTCAGAGAGACGTTGGGCTGCTGGGTTCCAGAGCCAATGCCATGGCTATTTCTGCGAGACGAGCTCTATGGACCCGCCAGTGGATGGGTGATGCAGATTCAAAGAAGCATATGGAGGTTTTACCTTACAAGGGTGAAATGTTTGGGGAGGGGCTCGCGGACCTGGTTGCCACAGCTACCGCGGGTAAATCTACCTTTTTACCTTTTGTTCCCCAACAGCAAAAGAAAACTCCACAGTATCAGATGCAGTCCTTTCGGTCGCATAAGTCCAGAAGAGGTCAGGGCTCCTCCTTCCTTGCTTGAGGTAAGGGTAGAGGAAAGAGAACACCTGCTTTGGCTAGTTCCCAGGAGCAAAAGTCCTCCCAGGCTTCTACAAAATCCACCGCATGACGCTGGGGCTCCCCTAAGGGAGTCCACACCAGTGGGGGCACGCCTTCGACTCTTCAGCCAGATCTGGATTCTTTCAGACGTGGATCCTTGGGCGATGGAAATTGTTTCCTAAGGCTACAAGCTGGAATTTGAAGAGGTGCCCCCTCGCCGATTTTTCAAGTCGGCGTTGCCAGCTTCACCCCCGGAGAGGGAAGTAGTGTTAGCTGCAATTCAAAAGCTGTGTCAACAGCAAGTGGTGGTCAAGGTTCCCCTGGTCCAACAGGGAAAAGGTTATTATTCAACCCTGTTTGTGGTCCCGAAGCCGGATGGTTCGGTCAGACCCATTTTAAATCTAAAATCCCTAAACCTGTACTTGAAAAAGTTCAAATTCAAGATGGAATCGCTCCGAGCTGTAATATCCAGCCTGGAAGGGGGGGATTTGATGGTGTCACTAGACATAAAGGATGAATACCTTCATGTACCCATTTACCCCCCTCATCAGGACTACCTGAGATTCGCTGTACAGGACTGTCATTACCAGTTTCAGACGTTGCCAATTGGGCTTTCCACGGCCCCGAGGATTTTCACCAAGGTACTGGCAGAGATGATGGTGCTCCTGCGCAAGCAGGGAGTCACAATTATCCCATACTTGGACGATCTCCTGATAAAGGCGAGATCGAGGGACCACTTGCTGAAGAGCGTGTCGCTCTCCCTGAAAGTGCTGCAACAGCACGGTTGGATTCTCAATCTGCCAAAGTCACAATTTGTTCCAACGACTCGGCTATCGTTCCAAGGCATGATTCTGGACACGGAACAAAAGAGGGTTTTTCTCCCGTTGGAAAAAGCCCAGGATCTCCAGAACATGGTCAGAGACCTGCTAAAACCAAGAAGAGTGTCTGTTCATCAATGCACTCGAGTTCTGGAAAAATGGTGGCAGCCTACGAGGCCATCCCCTTCGGCAGGTTTCATGCGAGGACTTTTCAGTGGGACCTTCTGGACAAGTGGTCCGGGTCCCATCTACAAATACATCAGAAAATAACCCTGTCCCCCAGGGCCAGGGTGTGTCTCCTGTGGTGGCTGCAGAATGCTCACCTTCTAGAGGGTCGCAGGTTCGGCATTCAAGACTGGGTTCTGGTGACCACGGACGCGAGCCTCCGAGGATGGGAAGCAGTCGCACAAGGAAGACATTTTCAGGGACTAATGTCAAGCCAGGAGGCTTGTCTACACATCAACATACTGGAATTGAGGGCCATATACAACGGCCTCCAACAAGCGGAGAATCTTCTTCGCGGTTCTGATTCAATCAGACAACGTCACAGCCGTGGCTCATGTAAACCGCCAAGGCGGGACAAGGAGCAGAGTGGCGATGGTGGAAGCCACCAGGATTTTTCGCTGGGCTGAAAATCACGTAAGCGCTCTGTCAGCTGTCTTCATTCTGGGAGTGGACAACTGGGAAGCAGACTTCCTCAGCAGATACGATCTCCATCCAGGAGAGTGGGGACTTCTTCAAGAAGTTTTTGCAGAGATAACAAGTCAGTGGGGAATTCCTCAAATAGACATGATGGCGTCACGCCTCAACAAGAAGCTTCGGAGGTATTGTGCCAGTTCACGGGACCCTCAGGCAGTAGCGGTAGACGCCCTAGTGACACCATGGGTGTTTCAGTCGGTCTATGTGTTTCCTCCTCTTCCTCTCATCTCAAAAATATTTAGAATCATAAGACAAAGAAGAGTGCAGACAATACTCATTGTTCCAGATTGGCCTCGAAGGGCCTGGTACTCAGATCTTCAGGAAATGCTCACAGAAGATCCGTGGCCTCTTCCTGTCAGGGAGGACCTGTTACAGCAGGGGCCATGTGTGTTCCAAGACTTACCGCGGTTACGTTTGAGGGCATGGCGGTTGAACACCGAATCCTAGCTGGGAAAGGTATGCCGGAGGAAGTCATCCCTACTCTGCTAAAGGCTAGGAAGGAGGTGACGACAAAGCATTATCACCGTATCTGGAGGAAGTATGTATCTTGGTGTGAAGCCAAGAATGCTCCTACGGAAGATTTCCATCTGGGCCGGTTTCTCCACTTTCTACAGACAGGAGTGGATATGGGCCTGAAGTTAGGCTCCATTAAGGTACAGATTTCGGCCCTATCTATATTCTTTCAGAGGGAATTGGCTTCTCTCCCAGAAGTCCAGATGTTTGTGAAGGGAGTGCTGCACATCCAGCCCCCCTTTGTGCCCCCAGTGGCACCGTGGGACCTTAACGTGGTGTTAAGTTTCCTGAAATCTCACTGGTTTGAACCTCTTCAAACAGTTGAATTAAAATTTCTCACTTGGAAGGAGGTGGTCATGTTATTGGCCTTGGCATCGGCAAGGCGGGTGTCCGAATTGGCGGCCTTGTCCCACAAGAGTCCCTATTTGATTTTCCATGTGGATAGAGCAGAGTCAATTTTTGCCTAAGGTGGTTTCTTCATTTCATATGCACCAACCTATTGTGGTGCCTGTGGCTACGGGGGACTGGGAGGACTCCAAGTCCCTGGATGTAGTCAGGGCCTTAAAGATTTATGTGGCCAGAACGGCTAGGATTAGAAAAACAGAGGCTCTGTTTGTCCTGTATGCTGCCAACAAGGTTGGCGCTCCTGCTTCTAAGCAGACTATTGCTCGCTGGATCTGTAACACGATTCAGCAGGCTCATTCTACGGCTGGATTGCCGGTACCAAATTCAGTAAAGGGCCATTCCACTAGGAAGGTGGGCTCTTCTTGGGCGGCTGCCCGAGGCGTCTCGGCATTGCAGCTTTGCCGAGCAGCAACTTGGTCGGGTTCAAACACTTTTGCAAAATTCTACAAGTTTGATACCCTGGCTGATGAGGACCTTGCGTTTGCTCAGTCGGTGCTGCAGAGTCATCCGCACTCTCCCGCCCGGTTGGGAGCTTTGGTATAAACCCCATGGTCCTTACGGAGTCCCCAGCATCCTCTAGGACGTAAGAGAAAATAAGATTTTAAACCTACCGGTAAATATTTTTCTCTTACGTCCTAAAGGATGCCGGCCACTGTATATACCTACGAGCCCCTGCCAAAGTTTTGTATTTTAGAGCGGGACAGAAGCCCGCCGCCGTGGGGGCGGGGCTTCTCCCTCAGCACTTACCAGCGCCATTTTTTCCCCACAGTACCACTGAGAGGAAGCTCCCCGGACTTTCCCCTGCTTAGATCACGGTGACAAGAGGGTTTTAAAGTAGAGGGGGGGCACATAATTGGCGAATTGAGTATAAAAGCGCTATCTGGGTAAACGTAAATATTGTGTTTTTGTCCTGGGTTATTATAGCGCTGGGTGTGTGCTGGCATACTCTCTCTCTGTCTCTCCTAAGGGCCTTGTGGGGGAACTGTCCTCCGATAAGAGGGTTCCTTGAGTGTGTGGTGTGTCGGTACGTGTGTGTCGACATGTCTGAGGTAGAAGGCTTTTCGAGGGAGGAGGAGCAAATGAATGTGGTGTCGACGGCGCCGACACCTGACTGGATGGATATGTGGAATGTTTTAAGTGCCAATGTAAATTTATTGCACAAAAGATTGGATAAAGCTGAAGCTAGGGAACAGTCAGGGAGTCAACCCATGCCTGTACCTATGTCGCAGGGACCTTCGGGGTCCCAAAAGCGCCCACTATCCCAAATAGTTGACACGGATACTGACACGGATTCTGACTCCAGTGTCGAATATGATGATGCAAAATTACAGCCAAAGGTGGCTAAATGTATTCGATATATGATTATTGCAATCAAAGATGTTTTGCATATCACAGAGGAACCCCCTGTCCCTGACACGCGGGTACACATGTATAAGGGAAAGAAAACTGAGATAAATTTTCCCCCCTCACATGAGCTGAACGAGTTATGTGAAAAAGCTTGGGAATCTCCAGACAAGAAACTGCAGATTCCCAAAAGGATTCTTATGGTGTACCCTTTCCCGCCAACGGACAGAATACGGTGGGAATAATCCCCTAGGGTGGACAAAGCTTTGACACGCTTATCCAAAAAGGTAGCGCTGCCTTCCCAAGATACGGCTACCCTCAGGGATCCTGCTGATCGCAAGCAGGAGGTTACCCTGAAGTCCATTTATACACATTCAGGTACCTTACTCAGACCGGCTATTGCGTCGGCATGGGTGTGTAGTGCTGTAGCAGCATGGACAGATACCTTATCAGCGGAAATTGATACCCTGGATAAGGATACCATCCTATTGACCCTAGGACATATAAAAGATGCTGTCTTATATATGAGAGATGCACAAAGAGACATTGGTCTATTGGGTTCGAGAATCAACGCTATGTCGATCTCCGCTAGAAGAGTCCTTTGGACCCGACAATGGACAGGTGATGCCGACTCAAAAAGGCATATGGAGGTTTTACCTTACAAGGGTGAGGAATTGTTTGGGGAAGGTCTCTCGGACCTGGTCTCCACTGCTACGGCAGGCAAATCTAATTTTTTATCTTATATTCCCTCACAACCTAAAAAAGCACCGCATTATCAAATGCAGTCCTTTCGATCAAATAGAAACAAGAAAGGCCGTGGATCGTCCTTTCTTGCCAGAGGTAAGGGCAGAGGGAAAAAGCTGCACAACACAGCTAGTTCCCAGGAACAGAAGTCCTCCCCGGTCTCTGCAAAATCCACTGCATGACGCTGGGGCTCCACTAAGGGAGTACGCCCCAGTGGGGGCACGTCTTCGAATTTTCAGCCACATCTGGGCCCACTCACAGGTGGATCTCTGGGCAATAGAAATTGTTTCCTTAGGTTACAAACTGGAATTCGAAGAGGTGCCTCCTCGACGGTTTTTCAAATCGGCTCTGCCAACGTCTCCTCAAGAACGGGAGATAGTGTTAAATGCAATCGACAAATTGTATCTTCAACAGGTGGTGGTCAAGGTTCCCCCGCTTTAACAGGGCAGGGGGTATTACTCAACCCTGTTTGTGGTCCCGAAACCGGACGGTTCGGTCAGACCCATTTTAAATTTAAATTCCCTGAACCTATACTTGAAAAGGTTCAAATTCAAGATGGAATCGCTCAGGGCGGTCATCGCCAGCCTGGAAGGGGGAGATTTTATGGTATGTCTGGACATAAAGGATGCATACCTTCATGTTCCCATATATCCACCTCATCAGGCGTACCTGAGACTTGCGGTACAGGATTGTCATTACCAATTTCAGACGTTGCCGTTTGGGCTTTCCACGGCCCCGAGAATTTTCACCAAGGTAATGGCGGAAATGATGGTGCTCCTGCGCAAGCGAGGTGTCACAATTATCCCGTACTTGGACGATCTCCTCATAAAAGCGAGATCAAGAGAACAATTACTGAACAGCGTGTGACTTTCACTGAAGGTGTTACAGCAACACGGCTGGATTCTCAATATCCCGAAGTCGCAGCTGGTTCCTACGACTCGTCTACCCTTCTTGGGCATGATTCTGGATACGGACCAGAAAAGGGTGTATCTGCCAATAGAAAAGGCTCAAGAACTCGTGACTTTGGTCAGGAACCTATTGAAACTAAAACAGGTGTCAGTGCATCACTGCACGCGAGTCCTGGGAAAGATGGTGGCATCTTACGAGGCCATTCCATTCGGCAGGTTCCATGCACGGACCTTCCAATGGGACCTACTGGACAAATGGTCCGGGTCACATCTACAAATGCATCGGTTTCAGGTCCAGGGTGTCTCTCCTGTGGTGGCTGCAGAGTGCTCACCACCTAGAGGGCCGCAGAATCGGAATTCAGGACTGGGTGCTGGTGACCACGGACACGAGCCTCCGAGGTTGGGGTGCAGTCACACAAGGAAGGAACTTCCAGGGTATTTGGTCAAGTCAGGAGACTTGTCTTCACATCAACGTCCTGGAGCTAAGGGCCATATTCAACGCCCTTCGTCAAGCGGAGACTTTGCTTCGTGACTTACCAGTTCTGATACAGTCAGACAACATCACCGCAGTAGCTCATGTAAACCGCCAGGGCGGCACAAAGAGCAGAATGGCAATGGCGGAAGCCACAAAGATTCTACGCTGGGCGGAAAACCATGTAAGCGCCCTATCAGCAGTGTTCATTCTGGGAGTAGACAACTGGGAAGCAGACTTCCTCAGCAGGCACGACCTTCATCCGGGAGAGTGGGGACTTCATCAGGAAGTCTTCACACAGATAGCAAGCCAGTGGGTGCCTGCCCCAGGTAGACATGATGGCGTCCCGCCTAAATAAAAAACTGCAAAGGTATTGCACCAGGTCAAGAGACCCTCAGGCGGTAGCGGTGGACGCACTAGTGACACCGTGGGTGTTCCACTCAGTATATGTTTTCCCTCCTCTTCCTCTCATCCCAAAGGTGTTGAGAATAATAAGAAAAGGAGGAGTTCGGACAATTCTCATTGTTCCAGATTGGCCACGAAGGGCCTGGAATTGCAGGAGATGCTCACAGAAGATCCGTGGCCTCTTCCTCTAAGACAGGACATGTTGCAACAGTGGCCCTGTCTGTTCCAAGACTTACCGCGGCTGCGTTTGACGGCATGGCGGTTGAATGCCGGATCCTAGCGGAAAAGGGCATTCCGGATGAGGTCATTCCTACTCTGATAAAGGCTAGGAAGGATGTGACAGCTAAACATTATCACCAAATATGGCGTAAATATGTTGCTTAGTGTGAGGCCAGGAATGCTCCTACGGAAGAATCCCATCTGGGCCGTTTCCTTCGCTTTCTACAAACTGGAGTGAATTTGGGCTTAAAATTAGGCTCCATTAAGGTTCAGATTTCGGCATTATCCATTTTCTTTCAAAAAGAATTGGCTTCACTTCCAGAAATACAAACTTTTGTAAAGGGAGTGCTTCATATTCAGCCTTCTTTTGTACCTCCGGTGGCGCCTTGGGACCTTAACGTGGTTTTGAGTTTCCTTAAGTCGCACTGGTTTGAACCACTTCAGACAGTAGAGTTAAAATATCTCACTTGGAAGGTGGTCATGTTGTTGGCCTTAGCTTCGGCTAGGCGAGTGTCAGAATTGGCGGCTTTGTCTCACAAAAGCCCCTATCTAGTTTTCCATATGGATAGGGCGGAATTGCGGAACCGTCCTCAATTCTTGCCTAAGGTGGTGTCATCCTTTCATATGAACCAACCTATTGTGGTGCCGGTGGCTACACGAGACTTGGAGGATACCGAGTATCTGGATGTAGTCAGGGCTTTGAAAATTTACGTGACCAGGACGGCCAAAGTCAGAAAAACTGAAGCGCTGTTTATCCTGTATGTAGCCAACAAGGTTGGTGCTCCTGCTTCAAAGCAGACTATTGCTCGCTGGATCTGTACCACGATTCAGCAGGCGCATACGACGTCTAGATTGCCGTTACCTAAATCAGTCAAGGCCCATTCCACTAGGAAAGTGGGCTCTTCTTGGGTGGCTGCCCGAGGGGTCTCGGCACTACAGCTGTGCCGAGCGGCTACATGGTCAGGGGCAAACACATTTGCGAAATTCTACAAATTTGATACCCTGGCTGAGGAGGACCTCCTGTTTGCTCTATCGGTGCTGCAGAGTCATCCGCACTCTCCCGCCCGTTTGGGAGCTTTGGTATAATCCCCATGGTCCTTACGGAGTCCCCAGCATCCTCTAGGTCGTAAGAGAAAATAAGATTTTAAACCTACCGGTAAATCTTTTTCTCGTAGTCCGTAGAGGATGCTGGGCGCCAGTCCCAAGTGCGGACTACTTCTGCAAGACTTGTATATAGTTTTGCTTACATAAAGGTTATGTTATGGTTGCTTTCAGTTTCCGACTGAAGCTACAGATGTGTCCACTTACATCTTTGCTTTTTTACCAATTTGGCACAACATGCAAAACACGGCTAAGCTGTTTTTTATGAGTAGCGAGTGGATGTATTTAAAAATTTTGGTTTGCCATAATAGAATATGTATAAAGTAACATTATAAAGAAGAAAATTAAGACAAATCACATGGCATGCAAAACTGTGCCATACATGGCGGGATATAGCAAAGATGTATGTGGACATATCTGTATGTTGAATTTCATACTGTTAACTGGTTAGTTTATCACAAGTTATACGGTGTGATTGGTGTGGGCTGGTATGAATCTTGCCCTTGGTTTAACAAAAATCCTTTCCTTGTACTGTCCGTCTCCTCTGGGCACAGTTTCTCTAACTGAGGTTTGGAGGAGGGGCATAGAGGGAGGAGCCAGTGCACACCCAAATCCTAAAGTCTTTCTTAAAGTGCCCATGTCTCCTGCGGAGCCCGTCTATCCCCATGGTCCTTACGGAGTCCCCAGCATCCTCTACGGACTACGGGAAAAAGATTTACCGGTAGGTTTAAAATCTTATTTTCTCCTAGTCCGTAGAGGATGCTGGGCGCCCGTCCCAGTGCGGACTAAGTCTGCAAGACTTGTATATAGTTGTTGCTTTCATAAGGGTTATGTTACAGTTAGAATCGGTCTTTGACTGATACTGTTTTTTGTTCATACTGTTAACTGGTTGCGTATATTCCAGGTTATATGGTATGATTGGTGTGGGCTGGTATGAATGTTGCCCTTAGATTAACAAAATCCTTTCCTCATATTGTCCATTTCCTCTGGGCACAGTTCTCTAAACTGAGGTCTGGAGGAGGGGCATAGAGGGAGGAGCCAGTGCACACCCATACTAAAAGTTCTTTATAGTGCCCATGTCTCCTGCGGAGCCCGTCTATACCCCATGGTCCTTACGGAGTACCCAGCATCCTCTACGGACTAGGAAAAAAAGATTTACTGGTAGGTTTAAAATCTTATTATTTGGTGCGACCATCCTTTGTCTTCAAAACAGCATCAATTCTTCTAGGTACACTTGCACACAGACTGGAAGGAACTTGGCAATGAGGTTGTTTCCAAACATCTTGGAGAACTAATCACAGATCTTCTGTGCATTTAGGCTTGCTCAAATCCTTCGATCTCTTCATGTAATCCTAGACAGACTCGATGATGTTGAGATAAGGGCTCTGTAGGGTCCATATAATCTCTTCAGGACTCCTTGTTCTTCTTTATGCTGAAGATAATTCTTAATGACATTGGCTGCATGTTTGGGGTCGTTGTCCTGCTGCAGAATAGATTTGGAGCCAATCAGATGCCTTCCTGATGGTATTGAATGATGGATAAGTATCTGCCTGTATTTCTCAGCATTGAGGACACCATTAATCATGACTAAATCCCCAACTCAATTTGCTGCAATGCAGCCCCAAACTTGCAAGGAACCTTCACCATGCTTCACTGTCACTCTCCAGCCCTTCGGCGATCAAACTGCCTTCTTTTACAGTCAAATATTTTAAATTTTGACTCCTAAGTCCAGAGTACCTGCTGTTCAAAGTGTAATTATCAGCATTAAGCATACTACTAGGTACCAAACTGACTTCAAAATAATTGATCATTTTATTTTCTTAAAAGCAGCAAACTCCTTTGGATCATAATTTGATACTGAAAAACATGATGGTAAAGTGAACCAACATCTAAAGTCACCCTCAAGTGGATGAGACAAAGAGGTCTATTTACTAAGCCTTGGATGGAGATAAAGTCACTGTAACTGCCATGTCACAGGCTTTGTTTGAAAAATGACAGTTAAGAGCCGATTGACTGGCACTTTATCTCCAGTGACTTTATCTCCATCCAAGTCTTAGTAAATAGACCCCGAAAAGTCCTAATATGACTAGTGGCTATAGCCTTCTGCTGCGAGCCTGCTTCTGCCCCCAGCTCTCTGCCATGCTGCTTAAATGTGCCAACCTGTCATCTCAGCCACATTGTGCAGGTGGGAGTCGTCACCTGTATGCTGAGGAGGAAAGAAATTGTCAGTTGGTCTGTACTTATTTTGCCAGCCCCTCTATTAAGAGATTCATCAGTCTCAATTTCCTTCTTTTTATTGTAGGTGCAGACTGATCATATTGTTGCAGCAGTTGGTTTGGAGCCTAATACTGAATTGGCAAAGTCTGCGGGTTTGGAACTAGATGGTGACTTTGGAGGGTATAGGGTTAATGCAGAACTTCAGGCTCGCAACAACGTATGGGTGGTGAGTTAGCATTTTGTGACACACTTTTGATTAATAAAAAGTAACCTTTAACTGTATATGAAAAATATATATATATATATATTGTATCTATTTGTTTTTTTTTTGTTTTTTTATATATATATACATATGTATAGGCAGGAGATGCTGCCTGCTTTTATGACATTAAGCTTGGACGGAGGAGAGTAGAACACCACGATCATGCTGTAGTGAGCGGGCGACTTGCTGGAGAGAACATGACTGGAGCTGCTAAACCATACTGGCATCAGTCCATGTTTTGGTAATGTTTCACATATGAGTAATAATAATAGTAAAGAATTATACGTAGGCAAAAAAAGTGTATATATGCATAGGTGCCGATGGGGGGACACCCCACTCCAACATTTGAGAGTGACGCCAGACAATATACTGAGTCATTTGGACAGACATAATCCCTTTTCTAGCTGCTCCACCTCCTCTGTCCCCACAGCCTTTCTCCGCTTACCTCCAGGGCCCTCCTCCGCTGCCTAGATCTGACCAGTGTGTGGTTAGTTACTGTAGGCCTCCCTCTTCACACATTCCTCCCCTCCCACTCAGCTTCCCTGCCCTTTGTCCTCTCTTCTCCTTGGACCAAATGCCCCCCCTACCCACACACCCATCTCACACTCACTCCCCTGCTATAGACCCAGATGTGTTGTTGGCCAGGCACTGGGAGGAGACTGGTCACTACTTGCCCTCTGAACCCCAAACTGTCACAGCCTAGAGAGGGATAGACCGGGAGAGACAGAATGAGGTCGGTAGATAGAAAGAGGTAGAGAGAGATCTCCAAATATTTATAGGGGAGCCAAAATGAAATGATACCTTGTACCCCCCAACCAAAAAAACATTTTGGCGCCCCTGTATACAATACATGGTTAGATAAATGACTGAGGGATTGAAAACACTTTTTCAGTATTATCAAATTTTACAAACAATATTGTGTCCACAGGAATACGTGCACTCAGTAGTAATCATCTGTCTTTTCAGGGGATCACAGGGTTGGTTACCCTTGGTCAAAGTAACCAACTGTTCTGGTCCTGATTGTTTAGCAATGGAAGGGAGGATAACTAGTGTGATTTGTTTCTACTATTTGCAAAAAATGTGGCATCTTTCTAACCTACCTACAAGAAGAAAAAAAAAGGACCACCCTAAATGCAGCAACTCTGTCACTCCCAAGGTGCCCATTACCGAAAGCCCTACCCCACCCCTATATCATCTGCTTGTGCTTGATTAATTTATTAATTAACAAGTCATTTCATTGGTGATTTCAGCATAGGGTACTTAATAGCTACAGTATATCAGGACCTGGTGCTATGGCATTTACAGTGCATAGTAAAAAGTATAATGTGTGTGTGTATATATATATATATATATATATATATATATATATATATATATATATATATAATATAGATAGATTAAAATACCCTGTGTACGTTTTTACAGAAAAAAGGGATCTGCAATATCCTGACGTGTGTTAGGTTACTTGATAAATTTGCCTTTGAACTTTGTAGCAGTAATTTGCAAATCTTATTGGTTGTCAAATATTAAATAGTGGAGTTTCAATATATTTTACCCTCAAAACTTTTTCACCAATTTGATTTATCTCCTTATTTGGGTTCTTAAGGAGTGACCTTGGTCCAGAGGTTGGATATGAAGCCATTGGCATCGTTGACAGTGCACTTCCAACTGTTGGCGTGTTCGCCAAAGCCACTGAGAAAGACACACCAAAACGTGCGGCTGAGGAAAGTGGTAAGCGAGACCTTGCAGAAGGGATATTTGAAGGGAGATGTATCAAGCCTTGGAGTGAGATAAAGTGGAAAAGCCTTTGCTAGATAAATGAGCTTTAGTTGATTTGGGTAACACTTTAGCACTTCCCAAGGATTGATACATCTTCCCTTCGGATTGAATGGATGAGGTGTTGGTGGGTTGGGAACAGTGCAGCTGTACAAAATTGATTTGACAGAATATTCAACAGTTAGCAATAATTCACCACAAACAGTGATAGTAGTGCTAGTTTTAGAATGATTTTAGGATGGGCGTGGGAAACTACTGTACAACAACTTATAAAATAAATACTTCAATACTTTTTAAGTAGAATTAATCATAAATGCACAGATTTAAAAAAAAAAAATATATATATATATTTTATTGTTATTTGGGGGTGGGGGGGAGGGTAGCAAAGTGCTAAAGTAAAGTTACATATTACAACCAATTGGCAGTTGGCTTTTATCTACTGCATGGCAATGAAATCGTATGTCTGCTTGCCGTCGTGGGTAACTTTACATTTGCACTTTGCTATATAGAAATTATTTAGAAAGCTCAGAAACCTATGAGGATAAAAGCACAACTGCTTCTCTCCTCTAATGTTGTGCACACAGATCTGCTCACACACTGATAAAAGCACTGCTACACAATTTAATTTGGAGAGAGATGCAAGTATGTAAGCACCTGGATACTTTTTTATGCAAATGAATACATTTTAGACAGTGCTTCCTAAAACTTATCCAGTGATCCTGAAGTCACAAGAAATTTGGTTAATAGAGTCCATGCATTTGTAAATTTTCTATACAGTTATAATAAATTGGGTATATTTAGATGCTCTTGGCTTGTTTTATATTTCTTTTTCTTTCTGTTCACAAAAGGCACAGGTATTCGATCTGAAAGTGAAGTTCATGATGTATCGCAAGTAGAGAAGGAAACAGAAAGGAAACCCTCAACACCTGCTCTCGCACAGCAGAGGGACTCCTATGGAAAAGGAGTAGTCTTTTACCTACGGGACAATGTGGTCGTTGGAATGGTGCTTTGGAACATCTTCAATCGTATGCCAATTGCACGCAAGGTAAGAGTAATGATAGTTAAATGACGTGAAAGAAGTTATGAAGGCAGCAGGAGGTTAAATATCCGTGTACTGCGCCTAAAAGAAGTCATCCTTTCAATTGCTGAGCTTCCCTTTTTAAGTGCCTTCCTACAGGAACCTGCTACACACAATAGAGGTCATTCAAGGTGCCGGTTGCTCCTGCAACCATCGGCGTAAAGTACCGATTTTGTGTGCATGCCTAGGACACATTCTGCGCATTTGTGAACAGGTCCTAATGCCGTTTCGGGGGCGGGGAGTAAGAGGCAACGGGGTCTGTTTGTGAAAATGGAGGCATGTCTCCACGGTTTTGGGGGTGGGAAGAGGCCAGGGATCTCCGTCATAGGATGGAGGTTTCCTGGCCCCTGCGACAGGTGGTTTGCACGGCACCATGAGTGCTGTAAGCCACCCGATGGTGGGTGGTTTAATCCGATGAGCTCGAATCACTAGTGCAACAGGAGGTGTCTCCAACTGCATCTACATACAGCGCTATAACTGCTGCTTCCAAGGAAGCAGCAGTGATGGCTAAACCAACCACATCTCAATTAGAAGCAAATTTTGCATTGCGAAATTGCACAATAATGCTTCACTGACTTTGTGATTTATTTATTATAGTACACAAGTGAATTGCATTTGATATTTCAGCTAATTTTGCATGTTAAATTCTGTCCTCTACAAGGGTAAATGGATGAGATTCATTTGAAGTCTGAAACAAATCTTCCTATTAATCCTAACTTCTATAGCAGATTGCCATAATAAACCTTGGGTCTGTTTTGTAGTTTGTGGCTTCTCTTGACACCTGTTGCTAAAAAAAAAAAAAAAGTGACTTGCAACCTGTATTTGTGTTACACCAGTCACATAGGTTTGTTTTCAATTAATTACCATAGCTTTATAAAAGTTTAAACACATTATTATGTATTTATAAGGTGTTAAAACATCTGCGAATAATGTTGATTGTTGATGTTCAGCCTAACACAAAGGTGGGCAAAGTAGTCGACATTTTAAAAAGCATAGCCGTTAGGTACAGCATAACACTACAAAGTACATACAGGGATGTAAAGAGGTTCAAGCTGGAGTCTCAAAGATCTGTTCTCGGCTGCATGGAGGGCAACCAAATTTTTAGCGCCTATAGGACCTCATGCAGCTTGGATCGCTATTGAGACAGAAATAGTGATTACTCTTTTTTACGTCCTAGAGGATACTGGATCCACATTAGTACCATGGGGTATAGACTGGTCCACTAGGAGCCATGGGCACTTTAAGAAATCAATAGTGGGGGCTGACTCCTCCCTCTATGCCCCTCCTACCAGACTTAGTTTAGAAAATGTGCCCGGAGGAGCCGGTCACGCTTTGGGGAGCTCCTGAAGAGTTTTCCACCTTTATTTTAAATGTTTGTTTTTTTCAGTCTGATCAGTTTTGGCAGCAGTCTAACTGCTTCGTGGGACTTGGGGGAGAACGGCCCAACTTCCTAAAAGTTAATGGTCCCGTTTCTCTGCTGACAGGACACTGAGCTCCTGAGGGAGCCATTCGCAAGCCACGGCGCAGCGTACCCTCCCGCAGCACGCCGCCACCCTCTAACAGAGCCTGAATATAGAAGAGTGGTGAGTACAGCGCCATTATCCCGGTTAGCGGGTCGCCTGCGGGAATGGCGGCACAAGGGTGGGAGCGCAGCTCTGAGTACAGGCTACGCTCCAGGGGGCTCAGAAGGCACACACTGCAGTGTGTCCCGCTGTGAGGAGCGCGCTGAGCCACCATTGATACCCACACTGGCCACAACTATCTAACAGGGGTTTTAACCCTAGGTAGGGCATTATATTACCTCAGGTCAGTATAATAAATGCGGGAAGCCGCGTGCCATTACAGGGGGAGTGGCTTCACTCAGAGCTGATCCTGCAGCTCTCCGGTGCCATTTTCCCTTTGCAACTCATACAGGTAGCATTCACAGGGAAGTGCAGCTCCTCCACAAGGACTAGATTGCTTAGATTTTAAGCTGTGATCTCTCCGTGTGTACCCCTCACAGCGATAGTGATGCGCGGGGTCGCTGGTGCTAGATTGGCCTGCATGCAGGCCATTCATCCGCTGGGTGAAATGAGCGGCCCCCCCGCACGCTCAGAACACATCGCGCTGTGCTGAGCGGGGGGAGAGATGTGTGCTGAGCGGTTCGCTCAGCACACATCTCTCCCCACATCGGCCAGTGAGTACTGGCCTCTATAATAACTGTTTAATTCTATTAAGGTTACTCAGTCAGCGCCGGACGTTTATTGTATTAACTGCCTACTGGGGCGCTGTGTGGCTGGCTCCCTATGCTCTGTGACTCTCTGAAGGTACTCTGAGGTAAACTGTGTCTGCATTTTCGTGTGTGTGTGTTTATATATCTCACATAAGCATGTCTAGGAACTCTATATCTTGTGCTGCAGAGTGTGTATCTTCTCCTGAAGAGTCTATTCCATGTACTCTGGAATGCCAGGTACTTTCTCAGCCCGAACCCCCATGGGTGGATTCTATTAGGGGAATGATATCCCAGATTTCATCTCGGATAGCTCAAAATGAGACTGAAACACAGGTTTTGAGAAAGTCTTTTGATATTTTGTCGTATTCAGCTCCCACCACCTCATCAAAACCCCCAAGTACATACACAAAGAAGCGTGCTCTTGCCCAGATAATGCAAGCTGATACGGATATCGACTCTGATGCAGGGGGGGATGCATCCCTTGCTAAGGGGGTGCAACACATGATTGAGGCTATTAGGGACGTTTTACACATCACTGATAAGGTACCTGAGTAGGTAGAGGAGGCTTACTTTAGAGACAATAAGAAAACCTCCCTTACCTTCCCTGCGTCTAAGGAATTCAACGCATTATTTGAAAAATCCTTGGAAAACCCGGAGAAAAAGATCCAGATCCCAAAAAGGGTTCTCATTGCTTTTCCTTTCCCTGAGGAGGACAATCAAAAATTGGTAAAGACAAATGTCATTGTTCCAGTTCCACATCACCTAAAAAACAAGGGTTATCACTCAAACCTGTTTGTTCGGTCAGGCCTATATTGAATCTAAAGTCATTGAACCCCTATTTGAGGGAATTCAAATTCAAGATGGAGTCTCTGAGAGCAGTGATCTCAGGTCTGGAGGAAGGGGAATTTCTAGTATCCCTAGATATCAAGGATGCGTACCTCCACATTCCAATCTGGCCGCCTCACCAGGCTTAGCTAAGATTTGCGCTGCTGGACTGTTACTATCAGTTCCAGGCACTGCCGTTTGGCCTCTCCATGGCACTGAGGGTGTTCACCAAGGTCATGGCGGAGATGATGCTGAGTCTCCGCAAGCAGGGTGTGAACATGATTCCTTATCTGGACGATCTGCTGATAAAAGCGCCTTCCAGGGAGAAGCTGTTACAGAGCATTGCTCTCTCAACTCAACTACTCCAGGATCATAGATGGATCCTGAATCTTCCAAAGTCGCATTTGGAGCTGACAAGGAGACTGTCATTCCTGGGGATGATCCTCGACATGGAAGTGCAGAGGGTGTTTCTGCCGGTGGCGAAAGCGTTGGTGATACAAACAATGGTCCGGGATGTCTTGAAGCCAGCCTTGGTGTCGGTTCATCAGTGCATTCGCCTTCTGGGAAAGATGGTCGCCTCCTACGAGGCTCTACAGTACGGAAGATTTCATGCATGGTCCTTCCAACCGGATCTCCTGGCCAAATGGTTGAGATCTCATCTTCACATGCACCAGAGAATACGTCTGTCGCCGAAAGCCAGAATTTTGCTCCCCTGGTGGCTGCAAACTTCTCACCTTCTCGAGGGCCGCAGGTTCAGGATTCAGAATTGGATTGGATCCTTCTAACCACGGATGCAAGTCTCAGAGGTTGGGGAGCAGTCACCCAAGGGGAAGACTTTGAAGGAAAGTGGTCAAGTCTGGAATCTATCCTTCCGATAAACATTCTGGTACTAAGGGCCGTGTACAACGGTTTTCTAAAACCGGCACATCTTCTAAAAGATCAGGTCATTCAGGTTCAGTCGGACAATGTAACGACGGTGCCCTACATAAACCGACAGGGCGGAATGAAGAGCAGAGCTGCAATGTCAGAGGTAACAAAAATCCTCCTCTGAGCAGAAAAGCACGCAGTGGCGCTGTCAGCAATCTTCATTTCGGGAGTGGACAACTGGGAAGCGGACTTCCTCAGCAGACACTATCTCCATCCAGGAGAGTGGGGCCTCCACCCAGAGGTGTTCGCAGAGGTGACAAGTCTTCAAATAGACATGATGGCCTCTAGCCTCAACAAGAAGCTTCGGAGGTACTGTTCCAGGTCGAGAGACCCACAGGCAGTGGCAGTGGATGCCCTGGTGACTCCCTGGGTGTTCCAGTCAGTGTATGTGTTCCTTCCACTCATCCCAAGGATTCTCAAACTAATAAAATGAAGAAGAGTTCAGGCGATCCTCATTGCTCCAGACTGGCCTAGAAGGGCTTGGTACGCGGATCTTCTGGAATTACTGCTGGAAGATCCGAGGCCTCTTCCTCTTCGCGAGGACCTTCTGCAACAGGGGCCGTTCGCTTATCAAGACTTACCACGGCTACGTTTGACGGCTGAACGCCAGATCTTGGCTCGGAAGGGCACTCCGACAAGGTTATTCCTACCCTGATACAGGCTAGGAAAGGCGTAGCGTCTAAACATTGCCATCGAATTTGGTAAAAGTACGTGTGTTGGTGTGGATCCAAGAAGATTTCGGCCTTGTCCATTTTCTTCCAGAAACAATTAGCTGCCCTCCCTGATGTTCAGACTTTATTGGAAGGGGTTCTGCACATCCAGCCTCCCTTTGTGCCTCCTACGGCACCTTGGGATCTTAACGTGGTGCTGCATTTCCTACAGTCGGATTGGTTCGAGCCTTTACAGGAGGTTGATGTCAAGTTTCTTACTTGGAAGGCGGTCACACTGTTGACATTGGCATCTGCTAGACGTGTGTCAGAGTTGAGGGCATTGTCCTGCACGAGCCCTTACTTGATTTTCCATGAAGATAGAGCTGAGCTCAGGACGCGTCAGCAGTTTCTTCCGAAGGTTGTGTCAGCCTTTCATATCAACCATAACGGAAAAAGGAGAGAGAAGCGCTCATGTGTTCAAAATGGATACTCAATTAATCTATACAGAGCCGGTATAATAATATAGAAATTTATTAAATAACAAGTACACCAATTATAATGTGATTGGTTAACATAATAAAATCGAATAAAATAAATAAAATAATATAGATATCGTGCTGGCCAGCAGTTTTCAGTTAGCACATATGATTCTAAAAAGTCCTTGTTACCGGACCTGAAAAGTGTCAGCGTATAATGAGCTGTGATAAATGTTCCTTAAGTATCAATAATTCCACTAGATATAATTGTCCTGGAGAGACATCAGCGTATTGTTACTTTGTAACAGTCAAACAGTATATGCAGTACGCTAGAATGATAACGGTGAAATGGCAGAAAGCAGCATAAACCAATTTGAGTCCGATTACCTCCCTGTTGGAAAAGGCGGTGTGGTCCTACCCCCGGTAACCGAGCGTCCTCGGTATAAGATGTTGCACGGGGGGTGCCTTTTGAGTGTCACCGACTGTAGCTTCCTTCACACTTATAGGAGGAAATGGTACAACGGACTTCTATGGCTGGAGCCTGTTTCGGCAATGGTGCTGCTGTTGCTGGTAGCTGACCACGGTTGAATCGTTTTGTGTTCCCGTGTCTGCTCTCGCTATAGTGAACAATTCACCTGTGGCTTAATGATGAACACTGCTGCAGCTTCGAAAAAGGAGCGGAGACTGACGCGTTTCGTCACGGATCACGTGACTTTTTCAAAGTCACGCTGATGTCTCTCCAGGACAATTATATCTAGTGGAATTATTGATACTTAAGGAACATTTATCACAGCTCATTATACGCTGACACTTTTCAGGTCCGGTAACAAGGACTTTTTAGAATCATATGTGCTAACTGAAAACTGCTGGCCAGCACGATATCTATATTATTTTATTTATTTTATTCGATTTTATTATGTTAACCAATCACATTATAATTGGTGTACTTGTTATTTAATAAATTTCTATATTATTATACCGGCTCTGTATAGATTAATTGAGTATCCATTTTGAACACATGAGCGCTTCTCTCTCCTTTTTCCGTTATTCTTGCATAATCTAGGGGTCTATACAGCCCCTTGAGTACAGCGAGCGTGGTTCTGATGGATACTTTATAGTTTATTTCATTGGTCAGTCATAGACACAGGCGCTTCATTTATTTTTTCCTTTTTAGTCTTTCATATCAACCAACCTATTGTGGTGCCAGTGGCTACTGACTCCTCAATTACCTCAAAGTCCTTGGATGTTGTGAGGACTTTGAAGATTTATGTGAAGAGAACTTCTCGTCACAGAAAGTCGGACGCACTGTTTGTCCTTTATGATCCCAACAAGGTTGGGTGTCCTGCTTCTAAGCAGACGATTTTTTGCTGGCTCAGGTTTACTATCCAGCATGCTTATTCTATGGCAGGGTTGCCGTGTCCAAAATCTGTTAAGGCCCACTCTACTCGTAAGGTGGGTTCTTCCAAGGCGCTTGACCGGGGTGTCTCGGCGTTACAACTTTGCAGAGCGGCTACTTGGTCAGGGTCGAACACATTTGCGAAGTTCTACAAGTTCGATACTTTGGCCTCTGAGGACTTTCAGTTTGGTCAATCTGTTCTGCAGGAGCCTCCGCGCTCTCCCTCCCGTACTGGTAGCTTTGGTACATCCCTATGGTACTAATGTGGACCCCAGCATCCTCTAGGACGTAAGAGAAAATAGGATTTTAATTATCTACCGGTAAATCCTTTTCTTGTAGTCCGTAGAGGATGCTGGGCGCCCGCCCAGCGTAACGTTTTCCTTCATTTGTTACTTGGTTGAGTACTGCATTGTTACTTGGTTAAGTACGGCATTGTTAATTGGTTAATTACTGTTGTTCAGCCGTTGCTGAATTATTTCAAGCTGGTTAGCTTGGCTTTCTGTTGTTATGTGTGAGCTGGTGTGAATCTCACCACTATTTTGTGTATTTCCTTCTCTCGAAGTATGTCTGTCTCTTCGGGCACAGTTTCTAGACTGAGTCTGGTAGGAGGGGCTTAGAGGGAGGAGCCATCCCACACTATTAAACTCTTAAAGTGCCCATGACTCCCAAGGGACACGTCTATACCTCCCATGGTACAAATGTGGACCCCAGCATCCTCTACGGACTTCGAGAAAAGTATTTACCGGTAGGTAATTAAAATCCTATTTTTCCTTCCATTGGAAAAGGCATTGGTAATACAGTCTATGGTGCGGGATGTCCTAAAACCAACCCGGATGTCAGTGTATCTGTGCATTCGCTTTCTGGGGAAAATGGTAGCCTCTTACGAGGCTCTGCAGTACGGAATATTTCATGCCAGGCCATTCCAGCTGGATCTATTGGACAAATGGACCGGATCACATTTTCACATGCACCAGAGGATATGTCTGTCGCCAAAAGCCTGGATTTCTCTTCTATGGTGGCTCCAGACTTCTCACCTGACCGAGGGTCGACTGTTCGGGATTCAAAATTGGATTCTGCTAACCACGGACGCAAGCCTCAGAAGTTGAGGAGCAGTCACTCAGGGGGAACAGTTCCAAGGAAAATGGTCAAGTCAGGAAGCCATTCTCCCGAACAACATTCTGGAACTAAGGGCATTATACAACGCCCTTCTACAGGCATCGCATCTTCAAGATCAAGCCATTCAGGTTCAGTTGGACAATGTTACGGCCGTAACGTACATAAACCAACAGGGCGGAATGAAGAGCAGAGCTGCAATGTCAGAGGTAACAAAAATTCTCCTTTGGGCAGAAAGACACGCGGTGGCGCTGTCGGAAATCTTCATTCTGGGAGTAGACAACTGGGAAGCGGACTTCCTCAGCAGACACGACCTCCTTCCAGGAGAGTGGGGCCTTCACCCGCAGGTGTTCGAGTCCTTAACAAGTTGGTGGGGAATTCCACAGATAGATGGCCTCTCGTCTCATCACGAAACTAAAGCGCTATTGTTCCAGGTCGAGGGACCCACAAGAAGTGGTGGTGGTGGTGGACGCTCTGGTGACTCCATGGGTTTACCAGATGGTTTACGTGTTCCAACCTCTTCCACTAATCCCAAGAATTCTCAAAAGAATAAAAAGGGAAAAGGTTCAAGCACTTCTCATTGCTCCCGATTGGCCAAGAAGGGCCTGGTACGCGGATCTACTGGAGTTGCTCCTGGAGTACCCGTGGCCTCTACGTCTGCGAGAGGATCTTCTGCAATAGGAGCTGCTCGTCTATCAAGACTTACCGCGGCTACGTTTGACGGCATGGCAGTTGAAGAACAGACTTTAGCCCGGAAAGGCATTCCGAACAAGGTTATTCCAACCCTAATCCAAGCTAGGAAAGGGGTAACGTCTAAACATTACCACCGTATTTGGAAAAAATATGTCTCGTGACATATTTAAAATAAATAAAACAGAAAACAGAAAATTTCCTGCAGGGGAATTTAAACTTTGACGTTTTCTCCTTTTTCTACAGTCAGGTGTGGATGTGGGCCTACGTTTGGGCTCCTTGAAAGTCTAGATTTAGGCCTTGTCCATTTTCTTCCAGAAACAATTGGCTTCCTTCCCCGAGGTTCAGACATTCTTGAAGGGGGTTCTGCACATCCAACCGCCCTTTGTGCCTCCCATGGCACCTTGGGATCTTAACGTGGTGTTGCAGTTTCTGCAATCGTACTGGTTTGAACCTTTACAGGAGTTTGACATTAAGTTCTTACATGGAAGACAGTTACACTGTTGGCCTTGGCTTCCGCAAGGCGTGTATCCGAACTGGGGGCGTTGTCTCACAAAAGCTTCTATTTGGTTTTTCATGAGGATAGATCTGAACTCAGAACTCATCAGCAATTTCTTCCTAAGGTGGTGTCTGCGTTTCATATCAACCAACCTATTGTGGTTCTGGTGCTTGCTGACACCTCTGCTACTGTACCACAAAGTCCCTGGATGTTGTGAGGGCTTTGAGGATCTACGTGAAGAGGACAGCTCGTCACAGAAAATCTGACTCGCTGTTTGTTTTCTATGGTCCCAAGAAAATTGGGTGTCCTGCTTCAAAGCAGTCTATTGCTCACTGGATCAGGCTTACTATCCAGCAGACTTATTCATTGGTAGGATTGCCGGTTCCTAAAGTACAGGCCCACTCTACTAGGTCAGTGGGTTCATCCTGGGCGGCTGCCCGGGGGGTCTCTGCTTTACAGCTCTGCCGAGCAGCTACTTGGTCAGGATTGAACACGTTTGCTAAGTTCTACAAGTTCGATACTTTGGCCTCTGAGGACCTTCAGTTTGGTCAATCAGGAACCTCAGCACTCTTCCACCTGGTTTGGGAGCTTTGGTACATCCCCATGGTACTAATGTGGACCCCAGTATCCTCTAGGACGTAAGAGAAAATAGTATTTTAATTACCTACCGGTAAATCCTTTTCTCTTAGTCCGTAGATGATACTGGGCGGCCCACCCTGTGCTTTTTTTTTTTCTGCACTGTTACTTGGTTAAGTATTGTTGGTTCAGCCGTTGCTGTTCCCGTTCAAGTTTGGTTAGCATGGCTTTCCTCTTGTTTGTGTGTGCTGGTTCGAATCTCACCACTGCTCAGTTAAATCCTTCTCTCAAAGTATGTCCGTCTCCTCGGGCACAGTTTCTAGACTGAGTCTGGTAGGGGGGGCATAGAGGGAGGAGCCAGCCCACACAATTGATTTCTTAAAGTGCCCATGGCTCCTAGTGGACCCGTCTATACCCCATGGTACTAATGTGGACCCCAGTATCCTCTACGGACTACGAGAACAGGATTTACCGGTAGGTAATTAAAATCCTATTTTTTTCTCCAATCCTGCTTTTGCTAAAAATCGTATGTGAAGAGCCACACAGAAAGGAAAAAGACGTCCACCGATGCAATCGAAAAATTGCGTATGCAGTTGCAGAAATCGAGCACCATCGACAGTTGCTGATGACCCAGGGCTACTCCGAATAATGAGAATGCAGTCGCATCAGGCGCCATGTTTTAAGTCTCAACAATCGCAGCTGACATCTGATGCACTCCCGAAAACGCAAACGACATGCCTGCGTTTCGCCAACCATTCCCCACAAATGCCATGTGTACTCCCACAAACAGCCGCTGCCTTTCAATCTACCTGCGATCACATCTCAGCAAGATGCGATAACATAATAAACGCAATGCACTGGTTGCACAATGTGTTCGCATCGCATGCGCACTCAGATATTCAGCCAGTTGTGATTTACCAGTTTTGCATCTGAAGCTGTATAAGGCCCATAGATATCAAGGATTCATATTTTTATGTTTTGGTGTTGAAGGAGCACCACCACTGATCCTCCTATTTGCAGTGCAGGATTCTTTTTTGAAGTTTTGGGTGGTTCCATTTGACCTGGCCATGGTGCCACAAATCTTCACAACAGTCTCCTTATAAAAGCTGATAAAATAAAGAGTGTTGAAATATGTGCACTCTCCCTTCTGCCAGAGTAAAGATGGTTATTCTCAAATGGCTATATATAGAGAGATAGATACTGAAGTGACAAAAGTTATGGGATATGTGCCTTGGATCATGTGGGACCCCTTCTAGCCCAGTGAAATGCACATGCTCAAAGTGGCATCGATACCACAGGTGAACGAAATACCTCTGTAGAGATATTGACCCATGCCACCTGGATAACTTCCCACAGCTCCCTGATATTTGTAGGTGCAGGATCCTGGGTGTGAGTGGGCCTCTCCACCATGTTCCATAAATGCTCAGTTGGGTTCATGTCCAGTGAATGTGGTTACCACACCATTCGTCTGAACTTTCCAGAATGCTCCTTGAACCAATTCTGGACAATTTGGGATCAATGCATTATCCTGCTGGAATATTCCATCGTTGCGGGGGTAGATAAAGTCCATGAAGGCCTGCAGATGGTCATTAAGCAATGAATATAGTGGTTACCGTCACTGATGTGTTCAGGCAGACCAGCTAACCCAACCAGTGCCATGTTAACACACCCCACACCATTATGGAACTACCGCCATCCTTTTACTGTGCCTAGTTGACAACTCTGGTCCATGGCATCATAGGGTCTGCTCCACACCCAAACCCTGCCATCAATTGGAACTGTGACTTATTAGACCACGTCACATGTTGCCAATCCTCCAAGGTCCAATTAGTGACGTCACGAGCCCAGTGTCATCATGTTAACGGGCACTCTGGTGGGTCTTCTGCTCCCATATCCCTTGGAAGCTATAGAACACTGCACTGACCTGCTGGATATGTGTTTGGTACCTACTGCATTGAAAGTAGATGTGATCTGAGCTAGTGTCACTTGTCTGTTACCACGGGCAATTCTGGCCAGACACCACTGGTCACGATCACTAAGCATTAAGTCTGCCACTGCACTCTCCACATTGGTTGGTGGTAATAATAATACTTTTATTTCTGCAGCGTGGTACACTGGTATTCCACAGGGAATAACATCGGGGTGTAGAGTAGGATCTTGATCCGAGGTACCAAAAGTCTAAAAGCTTTGACTGTTCCCAGGATGCATAGCGCTGCCTCCTCTATATCCCCGCCTCCAGGCACTGGAGCTCAGTTTGTAAGTTGGTGCCCTGCAGGCAGGATCACTAACAGGTGGGCTGCTCCAAGCAGCCCTGATCAGAAAAAAAGCTCTTAAGATTGAAGACTTCAAGGTCCGCAGCATAGCACTGACAAGTGCTGGATGTCAGTCTGACATTAAATGCTGCAGCTCCATCACCTCCCCTGGCAGCGCTGTATACCCCCGTGTCCCAGGTTGCCGGGTACTTACAGCGGAGGGCTCCGGTTCCCGGCGCATAGCACACACATCCACTGCTGCTCTCTAGGATCGCGTGGCCGCATCAGGGTGGATGTAAGAGGGTCCCCCAGGCGGGACCCACCGCAAACTGCGATCTGGCGCGGCCTGTGGGAGGTGGGCCGCGCGCACTGGTGTGGACACTGTGTTGGTACAGGAACCTCACTAGCCACCATGGCAAGGGCATAGGTCGGGTTTTAACCCGTTTTACAAGTGCCCGCAGTACCCGGTGAGGAAGTCCAGCTAGAGGGTATGGCTCCACATGTAGCCCTTCCCCCAGGCGCCATTTTATATAAATGTTCCCGCTCTGGAGCTGCATATATCTTCTCCCTCATTCCCTGTGGCAGTGTTTGGCGCCATCACACTGCTCTGGGTCTGCATGGGCAAAACCACCTCTGTAGTCAGCGCTGTGCATTTGCAGGACACTTAAGTATTCTACATGTCTTTTGGCAGTGTTCGTTAAGAAATAGTGCATTGTGACAGGGTAATCTGGTACAAGTTCCCTGTGATATACATCCAGTCTTTACTGTGCATTGTTATAGCTAGTGATATATATAGCTTTACTCAGTATTGCTTAGTATTGCTAGTCCAGTGCAGTTTTATTGCTTGTCACAACTTCTGCATTGTATATGTGACTGTGTCTGTGCATATAGCTGCTGTATGATATCTACTCCGTGTATCTATCCATAAGTGCTAACCCTATATTCTCTACCCTGAGGGGGGTCAGTGCGTCAGGGCTTTTGGTTAATATAGGTGTTTTTCACAGGATATACTTGTATAGTATTTTTCCCTGTGCTTTTCAGTCACCATTTGCCACTTGAATCCTCTATTTGTGCATTACACTGTACAGGGGGTTCTTGTTTGGGTAAATTTTCTGCGTTTATTGTACTGAGTTGCCCTTGGATTAGCCTTCCTATCATGTCGGCTACAAGGGGCGACAGTTCCGTGGCTGATTCCGCCAGTCGGTGTGGTGACGTCATGGACCCCTTAGAGGATAACATTACAGCTGAGGGCTCAAGTGGTGGGGGCTCTTTACCTCCCAGTCAGGTTGTAGCAACGGGGTCACATTCAGACCCACCTTGGGCTACTTTCTCTACATTGCTGAATACGCTTGTAACTAGACTCACGCCCCCTATGGGACCACCTGTGCCTTTACAGCCACAATTTGTTCCTGCGGTTAATCCGCCATGGGCAGATACTCTGTCCACTCAGTTACAGCAGTTCCATCAGACAATCGTTAAGCAGATACCTGGCCATCGCCCGCGTAAGGCCAAGGGGCCCTCTAAGCGGGCCCTTACTTCCTCGCAATCCACTCATGTTCCGTATACCTCTTCTGATGAAGAGAGTGTATATACTGACCCCTCAGACACGGATGCAGATGCTTCTGATGGGGAATCTGTTTCACAGGTAGATGTTCCCGATCTCTTGGAGGCTATCAGGCTGATTCTCCAAATCGATGATGACACAGAACATCAAGAGGCCTCTAAGAAACCTGATAGGTTCAAACGTCAGAAGGTCGCTAAACTTGTTTTAGCTCATTCTGACCATTTGATTGACATACGTCAGGAATCCTGGGAGTGTCCTGTGAAAAAGTTTACACCTCATAAGAAGACGCTAGCTCGCTATCCTTTTACTGCAGAGCTAAGTAATAATTGGGAAACACCGCCTCCAGTGGACTCTCAAGTCGCACGGCTGGTGGTTTCTTCTGCTCTGCCTGTCACTACCGTCACTTCTCTGATAGAACTGACTGAAAGTGTGTGGAGGGTTGCTTGGAGTCTATTTATACTCTCACTGGAACTGTGCATAGACCTACTATTGCGGCCTCTTGGGCTGCTGAAGCCATCACGGCTTGGGTTCAGGAGGTGGAAGTGGAATTGCCGTCTAACTTTCCTCTCGTGTATTCTTACGGCTTCTCAATACATTCAGGAGTCGGCTTCTGATGCTGGTGTTCTGGCGGCTAATACAGTCCTAGTCTGTGGATTTGGACTCTAAGAAAACTCGGGAGGTTCTCCCTTTTAAGGGGAATATTCTTTTTGGGGAAGTTCTCAACAAAATTGTTGCTGATCTTGCCTCTCCTAAGACTGCATGTCTGCCTAGTACTGCTCCTTCAGCTCCGAAGGCTAAGAGTACTTCCTTTCGTTCCTTTCGACCTCCATGTAAAGCAAGGGTCAGGCGTACCCGAAACAGTCACGCACTTCCAAGTCCAGTAAGCCCAAGCCTAAGAGAGCCTGGGCCGCCCGTCAGCCTGCTTCCAAATCTGACAAGCCTGCTCCATGACGGTGCGGGCCTCCTTTTGTGGGATCCCAGGGTGGGAGGCCAACTTCTAGGGTTTGCTCAGGCATGGTTACAGACCACTTCAGACGCCTGGGTACGGGAAGTCATTCACGGATGCGCCATCTCCTTCCAGATGCTCCCCCCTCGTCAGTTTTGCTCAACAAACATTCATTCAGATCCGGTGAAAGCAAACGCTCTACAGGTGGTGGTACGATCCTTCCTGGACACAGGAGTGGTAGTGCTGGTGCCTCTGACTCAGAGAGTCAGGGGTTACTATTCAACGCTGTTCCTAGTCCCGAAACTGAATGGGTCCTCACGGCCCATTCTCAACCTCAAGTCTTTGAACAAATTTGTGCGAGTATCCAAGTTCCGTATGGAGACTCTTCGCTCTATTGTTCTGGCTTTGGAGCCCGGGGACTATATGGTATCCCTGGACATACAGGATGCTTACCTACATATTCTTATTGCCATGTCGTACCAGCAGTACCTGCGGTTTGCTATTGCCAACCTACATTATCAATTCCGGGTCTTGCTTTTTGGACGGACAACAGCTCCGCGAATCTTCACCAAAGTGATGGCGGTGATGACGGTCAGGGTATCGGGATCCTGCCGTATCTGGGCGACTTGCTGATCCTGGCCAATTCACCAGAAGTTCTCCTCCGTCATCTGGATCTTACGGTCCAGTTTCTGCAAGTTCACGGGTGGCTCATCAACTGGAAGAAATCATCCCTGGTCCCTGCTAAGAGCATGGTGCACCTGGGCGCACTGTTGGACACTCACAACCAGCAGTTGTTCTTGTCCCAGGAGAAGGTCCGGAACCTTCAGGACAGAATAAGATGCTTCCGGTCTCGCCCACGTGTGTCGATACACTTGGCGATGCAAGTACTAGGCCTCATGGTGTCTGCTATCGACATGGTAGAGTACGCTCACTTTCATTCCCGCCCTCTCCAGAAACTGATTCTGGCCAAGTGGGACGGCCTGCCTCTCCAGATCAGGTCTCACATGATCTCATGGTCTCCGGAGGTCCATCTGTCGCTAACGTGGTGGCTACAGGACCAGCAGTTGAGCAGGGGCCGTCCCTTCTGGATCTCCAACTGGGTCCTTCTGACAACGGATGCCATTCTGTGGGGCTGTGGAGTGGTGCTGGAGCAACACTCTCTTCAGGGTCGGTGGACCTGGGAGGAGTCTCGCCTCCTGATAAACGTTCTGGAATTACGAGCAGTGTTCAATGTGCTGACACTAGCCCTGCCTCTGGTACGGAACAGGCCTGTTCAAGTACAGTCAGACAACGCCACCACGGTGGCTTACATAAATCATCAAGGCGGCACTCGAAGCCACATGGCAATGTTGGAATTGTCAAAGATTCTTCGCTGGGCGGAACGCCATCTGCCAGCCATATCGGCAGTGTTCATTCCAGGAGTCCTCAACTGGGAAGCGAACTTCCTCAGTCGTCAGGACGTACACGCCGGAGAGTGGAGCCTTCATCTGGAAGTATTTCAACTCCTAATGGACAAGTAGGGCGACTCTTGAAGCTTCAGTCCTGAGAGCCAAAGGTTTTTCTGCTGCGGGGTACACTGGGCTCCACAAGGAAATAACATCAGGGGGTGTAGCGTAGGATCTTGATCCGAGGCACCAACCGGCTCAAAGCTTTAGACTGTTCCCAAGATGCACAGCGCCGCCTCCTCTATAACCCTGCCTCCATGCCAGTGAGCTCAGTTTGTAGTTGGTGCCTACAGTAGCAGGTCGCTTAACAGGGCGCTGCTTCAGGCAGCCTATTCTTTGCTTTAACTTTACAGACAGAAGAGGACTATTCAAAGGGCTGTAGCAGGCTGTGTCTGATCGACGTTTCTGCTGCAGCTCCATCACCCCCAGCAGCACTGTATACTCCCGCGCCACGGTTGCCAGGTCACTACAGCGGGGGCGCCGGGTTCTTCCTCTGTCCTCCAGTGAGTCACACACACACCCCCGTCCCCCGGATCGCTGGGCCGCTGTCAAGGGGGAGGTAAGGGGCTTCTGTGCTGCACCTTGCACCACGATCCCGTGCGGGCTTAGGAGGTGGGCCGCGTGTGCGCTGGCGTGGACGCAGATTACTGGGCTGATGTTCCACTAGCCCCCAGGGTGTTTCTATATGGGCACAGGTACCATTAAACCCCCCCCACCACCACTTTTGTTTTACTGCCCGCAGGGGGAGCAGGCCGGACCTGGGGCCCCTCCCCCCAGCCCCAGGGCGCCATTTCTACTATGTTACCGCCCTGGAGCTGCATATCTCTCCCTCACTCCTGACCAGCGGCCATCACAGATTGAGTTGAGCTGTTTCTAGGACTGCTGGGGCAAAACCTCCTCTGTGCCAGTGCTGTGCTTCCTACAGGACACTTGAGTATTCTACCTGTCACTGCCACTGTGCTAGTTAAGAAACAGTGCATACTGTCAGGGTTGTGTAGTACAAACACCCTGTGATATACATCCAGTGCCTACTGCGTTTGTTATATCTATTGTTATCACAAATAGCCTACTGAGTATTACTTTGTATTGCTAGTCCAGTGCATTTTATGGTACATAATTTCTGCATGGTACGTTTGTGACTATATACGCGTGTGTGTGCATGTAGCTGCTGCGTGGTTGCCTTATTGCAGGGTATTTCACTCAGCGTGCTATTCCTATATTACTGTACCTGTGGGGCCAAGTGTTTCAGGGTTTTTTCTGATAATATAGGTTTGTTTCATAAGATATGCTATTGGACTATTTTTTCTTGTGAATTATAGTCACCATATATTCTATTCCTATTGAACCCTCGGTCTGTGCCAGCTTCGGCTGTTCCTGTGAGAGTTCTCACTAGGTATAGTGCTGCTGTAAATAAAAACGAAAATAATTTTTTGTACCGGGTTTCCCATTACTGTGCGCATTGTTATGTCTGCTACACGTGGCAAAGACATTTGGGCCTCTCCCACACTGCGTGGTAGTGAGGCCACTGACGGAATGGAGGATAATTTAGCAGCTGAGAGTTCAGGTTCAGGGGCTTCCTTGCCCCCCAGTGGGTCGGTAGCACTCGGGGCATCACAAGAACCACCTTGGGCTGCATTTTCCACGTTGTTAAACACGCTTGTAACTAAATTGACGCCCCCTGTGGGACCACCTGTGCCGCTACCACAGACTTTGGTCCCCGCTGTGAACCCGCCATGGGCGGATCAGCTTTCTACTCAGTTACAGCATTTGAACTGATCCATGTCCAAATCTAAGGGTCACTCTCGCCCGCATAAGACTAAGTCGTTTTCTAAAAGGGCCATTACCTCCTCCCGATCCGCGGCCTTAACTGACACGTCCTCCGAGGAGGACGGTGCTTATGCTGACCCCTCGGACACTGACGCTTATGTTTCAAATGGGGAGGGGAAATCGTCCGTGGATGTCTCGGATTTGATTGAGGCGATACGGCTCATTCTTCAGGTGGCTGATGATTCTGAGCCTGAGACTGTCTCCAAGAAACCTGATAGGTTTAAGCGTAAGAAGGTGGTTAAGCAGGTTCTACCCTACTCTAAACACCTGATTGACATACTTCAGGAATCCTGGGAAAATCCGGGGACAAAGTTTACACCGAATAAGAGACTGTTGGCTCGCTATCCTCTCTCTGCGGAGGTGTGTAAAAATTGGGAAACCCCTCCGTCTGTAGATTCTCATGTGGCGCGTATGGTTGTTTCCTCTGCCCTGCCAGTAACTACCTTCACCTCTCTGAAGAAACCGACGGATTGTCGGGTGGAGGGCTGTTTAAAAGCGATTTATACCCTGTCTGGGGCTGTTCAAAGGCCAACTATTGCAGCAACTTGGGCTGCTGAAGCTGTTGAGGTGTGGGCTCAGGAACTCGAGGCGGAACTGCCTTCTGATGCTTCTGAGCATGCTCGACAATGTCTCTCATATATTGCCAAGGCTTCTCTGTACCTTAAGGAGGCGGCCTCCGATGCCGGGGTGCTCGCAGCCAAGGCTACTACTGCGTCCGTTTTGGCCAGACGTATCCTTTGGTTGAGATCCTGGTCGGTGGATTTGGATTCCAGAAAAACCTTGGAGGACGGGGCGGGCCTCCCTCTGGGGGAACCCAGGGTGGGGGGCCAACTTCTAGGTTTTACCCAGAAATGGTTGAAGACCACTTCGGATACCTGGGTGAGGGAAGTCGTTGCTCGAGGTTGCGCCATACCCTTCATCAATCATCAGGGCGGCACTCGAAGCCGCATGGCAATGAGGGAAGTATCAAGGATTCTTCAGTGGGCAGAACGCCATCTGCCGGCCATATCAGCAGTGTTCATTTCGGGCATTCTGAACTGGGAGGCGGACTATCTCAGTCGTCAGGACGTGCACACCGGAGAATGGAGCCTACATCCGGAGGTGTTTCAACTTCTCGTGGACAAGTGGGGTCTCCCAGATGTGGACCTGATGGCGTCTCGACACAATCACAGGGTTCCGGTCTTCGGAGCAAGGACAAGGGATCCTCAAGCAGAGTTCGTGGATGCTCTGTCAATCCCGTGGAACTTTCGGCTGCCGTATGTGTTCCCTCCGGTGTCCCTCCTGCCCAGAGTAATACGGAAGTTCAAGCAAGAAGGAGGAAACCTACTTCTAGTCGCTCCAGCGTGGCTGAGGTGGCACTGGTACTCCGATCTACAGGGCCTCTCGTTGGATCGTTCCCTTCTACTTCCACAATGACCAGACCTCGTTCAGGGCCCTTGTGTTTACCAGGATTTGGCCCGTCTGGCTTTGACGGCATGGCTCTTGAAGCTTCCGTCCTGAGGGCCAAGGGTTTTTCTGAGGCGGTCGTTCAAACTATGTTGAAGGCCCGTAAGCCAGCTTCTGCTCGGATATACCATACTTTACTTGGTGTGCGTCTCACAATCATGACGTTTTCAAGTTTAGTACGGCCACACTATTGGCCTTTCTACAGTAAGGCCTGGATTTAGGCCTGCATCTGGCCTCCCTCAAGGTTCACATCTCGGCCTGGTCAGTTTGGTTTCAGTGAAATATTGCTACCCTACCTTATGTCCATACATTCACTCAGGGTGTGCTGAGGATTCAGCCTCCTTATGTGCCACCTGTGGCCCCTTGGGATCTGTCGGTGGTTTTGGAGGCTTTGCAAAAGTCTCCGTTTGAGCCTCTTACCTCTGCTGACCTTAAGTGGCTTTTCCTTAAGGTGTTGTTTTTGCTAGCTGTTGCTTCAGCTAGAAGTGTCTCGGACTTGGGTGCCTTATCCTATAAGTCCCCCTATTTGATTTTTCACCATGACCGGGTGGTTCTTCGGACACGCCCAGGTTATTTACCCAAGGTGGTGTCTTCTTTTCACCTTAACCAGGATATTGTGGTTCTCCTGAGTTGTCTTCCAAAGAGCGGTCTTTGGATGTGGTACGGGCTCTCCGTATCTATGTGAAGAGAACTTCCTTCATTAGGAAATCCGATTCTCTTTTTGTGTTGTTTGGTTTTCACAAACGTGGCTGGCTTGCTTCTAAGCAGACATTGGCCAGATGGATTAGAATGGTGATTGCACATGCTTATGTACAGGCATAGGTTTGCGCAGGGGGGGTGCCTGGTGCGCACAGGCACCCCCTAATGTCTGGCACCCCGTTCTCACGTGCCTGAAGCAGCGATCGCCGAGCAGGCTGATTACTGTCCCCTCGGTCTACCCTGTCAGGACTACATTACTGACCGGACGCCTGGGTTAATCAAGGATGCCACCGGCCACCCGCCACATGCCCACCTCTCTCCTATGTTATGCCAACGCCAGACACTGATGAGGATCAGCATGCAGCCAGCGTTCCTCTTAGGAAGACAAATTCAAAACTGGCAGGCGGCCGGCAGCAGCATTGACACGTCACTCGTTTTTCCAGCAGCAGCAGTACTAGTCTGCGACTGTCAGTGTCAACGAGTGACTGACTTGTAAGTAAGCTGCTGCAGCTTGCAGGGGAAAGAGAGAGGCAGCCAGACCAGGCTGAGGAGGAGCAGTGTAATTGCAGTGAGTGCCATCAGGAGTGTTTGGTGCACACCACAACATCTGAAAATGTATCTGCTTTATTAGGATTGGCACAAGGGTGGATATTTTATATTGCGTTGACGTCAATAGATGGTGCTAACTCGCCCAAAAGGTGGTGCTAGACACACCCCTCCAGACGGTGCACCCCCTAATAAAATGTGCTGCGCTCGCCTATGAGTACAGGCTGGTCGTCCGGTTCCTGCTACCATCAAAGCCCATTCTACTCAGTCGGTTGGACCTTCTTGGGCTGCCCACCATGGTGCGACCCTTGAACAATTGTGCAAGGCGGCTACGTGGTCCTCGAGGAACACGTTTATTAGGTTCTATGCCTTTGATACTGCCGCTTCCCAGGATGCTTCCTTTGGGCGCCGGGTTCTTGTGCCCGCTACAGTGCGTCCCCTCCCATAAGGAACTGCTTTAGGACATCCCCGATGTTATTCCTTGTGGAGCCCAGTGTACCCCGCAGCAGAAAATGAGATTTATGGTAAGAAGTTACCGTTGTTAAATCTTTCTGTGAGGTACACTGGGCTCCACAAGGCGCCCACCCTGACGCACTTAGCTTTTTTGGGTTGTTATTGGCATAGCCGCTGACACCCTCTCATGTGGTGAGTGTGGTGTAATTGGCTATGAGCGGTTGTTGTCTCTGGTACCTGCTACTGCATTGGGCTGGTTAACTAAACTGAGCTCACTGGCATGGAGGCTGGGTTATAGAGGAGGCGGAGCTGTGCATCTTGGGAACAGTCTAAAGCTTTGAGCCTGTTGGTGCCTCGGATCAAGATCCTACTCTACACCCCGATGTTATTCCTTGTGGAACCCAGTGTACCTCGCAGAAAGAGATTTAACAATGATAAGTTCTTACCATAAATCTCGTTTTTTACAGGACATAAGATGTGTAGATTACTTTTTCTAGACATTTTGCTATGTAAAAGAGAACTTATATTAGACTATTCACTTCCTGTACCACTTCATAAAATGTTTCTTAACATTTTTCTCAACTTGAATTAATATGGTGCTTTTGGTTACTGCTATCGTCTTTCATTTACTTCAACTTTCCCGTCAGAGAACAGTTTTGTCCACTTACATTATTGCTGCGCATCGCAGTAATGCTATGCCGCGTCATGCAGTGCTCAGTGCACCCAGTGCATTCAGTGCTATGCATATAAGACGTGGGAGCTTGCTTATGCACGCTGCCAATATGCCGTGATGCACACACTAAACAGCCAAAATGTTAGGACACATCTGTATATTTGCTAAAATTTTCATATTGTGAGGAACTGAAAGCAGACAGTAAGGGATATGGCTACATATGCTTCTGCAATACTTGTGAAAATATAAAATATTACTTTATCCCCTAGCAAACTGGTGTGCACGTGCTGTGTAGCTAAAAGCATATAAAAACCGAATCCTTCATCAGACAACTTTTTATTATATCTTCATAACATTGGCATTCAGTGGGTTGTTGTTGTTTTTTTATTATTATTTATTTATTTATTTATTTATTTTGCTTGGTAAGGTTCTTTCACTTCTACAGGTTGAGTATCCCTTATCCAAAACGCTTGGGACCAGAGGTATTTTGGATATCGGATTTTTCCGTATTTTGGAATAATTGCATACCATAATAAGATATCATGGTGATGGGACCCAAATCTAAGCACAGAATGCATTTATGTTTCATATACACCTTATACACACAGCCTGAAGGTCATTTTAGCCAATATTTTTTAAAACTTTGTGCATTAAACAAAGTGTGTTTTTATTCACACAATTCAGTTATGTGTCATATACACCTTATACACACAGCCTGAAGGCCATTTAATACAATATTTTTAATAACTGAGTATTAAACAAAGTTTGTGTACATTGAGCCATCAAAAAACAAAAGTTTCACTATCTCACTCACTCAAAAAAGTCCGTATTTCGGAATATTCCGTATTTCGGAATATTTGGATATGGGATACTCAACCTGTATAGTGAAAACATGCAGTGTGAATGACTGTATGATAATGATAGTACATACTTTTTGTGTTTTATATAATTTGGGCAAATTACACACTTACCTTTTATTTCTTATTGTTAACTTTCCAGATAATAAAGGATGGGGAACCACACGCAGACTTGAACGAAGTAGCCAAACTTTTCAATATACACGAGGAATAAACGGTTTAAAAAATGTTGACATTTTATTCTAAAACTTCTTCAAAGGACTAGAATTGCCCCTTCGGACAAAAGCTAAGGTTTTAGTCCAAGCGATGTGACATTCAGAGCGTTGACGAAAACCTAAGAGAACATCACTTATGTGGAGAATCAACTTGGTCAAGACACTTTAAAGCAGAATATATATGCTCTATCCAGTTGCAATACTTGAAGAGGCATGGGAGAAAGAAGTTGTACATGTTATTCCTTAACTAAGGTCCTGTCTCTTTGAAGTAAAGTGCATAAAATGATGCTACATCTGTAATGCGTTTGGGTAAATATCCACAAAATACGCATACAAATTTATTTGTAAAGTGAAAAATTGTTAATTAAAGAACTGTTTTTAAAGTGGAACTGTGTCCCCCTGACACATTCATGGGCAAAAGTATTGGTGTCTTTGCTCTCTCTTAATATGCCAACATTTCTGGTAAATAGAAGTGCACGATTCTTTTAGAGAACCTTTGTTTTTGTTTCAGAACTTAATGCTCTATAGCCTTGTAAGTGTGAAACAACTAATTGAATTGAAAAGTGTCCACCTAGGGGAGTATCTAATTAGAGGTGAAACAATGCACTTTTTTCCGACGTTTCACGGAAATATTTTTACAGGCTTTCCTATTAGATTGCCTTAAAAATATACATTATCTCCTGAAAACGCACAGGTTCAGTGAAACCTTTGTGTTTTCGGTAGAAACAGCAGCTGTTCCCGGGGATTTGGGTAGGCGAAACAAGATCCCTGATAACCGCGGCAACCTGCAGTGTCCCTTGCCCGCCACAGCAGGCTGGGAATGCAGGGAGGGTACCACGGCCCGTGAGCCAGTACTCGGCGCTTCCCCCGGCAGTGGTCACACGAGGTACATCGCTGCACTGGGAGCTTTCAGGAGTTGGCACCCGGTGCAACAACAGGTAACCCCTGATATCGGGACTAATAGGATAGCCCCTGGTGGAACAATTAGCCCCGGTATATTACCAGGGCTAATTGAATATCCCCCTTAGACTTAATATTTGGTAGCACAGTCTTTGTTCAAACTAATTATCAACTGCTACTTTTTGTCCTGGGTGAGCTTCCTGCACCTCTCTATTGGCAGTTTGGCAAACACTATTCTATCTGATTGTTCCAGTTTTCCCAGATTTGAAGGGGTTCCACAATTGTAGTTTTCTGATCCTTCCACAGGTTTTCTCTGTTATTTGGATCTGGATAATTTGCTGGTCATTTCAGAAGTCCAGCATATTGTCTTGAACAATTCTTGAGTGAATTTTGAAGTGCTTGGTGTCACTGCTCTGCTGACAGACCCATGACCTTCAACGGAAGCAGAGCTTTCTGACTCTGGGTTCAGCAGTCTCTGAATTTCACGATGTCATGCACACATTGTAGGCAATCAGTGCCAGATGCAGCACTAAAACATCAGTGAGCCTCCACTTTTGACTGTAGGGAAGGTAATCTTTGAAAGTTTTATTTTGTTTTCTGTAAACCTATGGCTTAGGTATTTTTTTTAATAAAAAACAAACAAATTTGCTCTCATCCATTGGACATCCCCCCAGATGTCTTTTGACTTGTTCATATGTATTTTCACAAGACTTCAGTTTGCTTTTCTATGTCTCTCTTGGCAGTGGAGCAATTCTGGACATCCTACCACGTTTTCAATGAGTTGGCGATGGACAGTGCAAGTTTAAATAGTTGCATTTTGTGACTGAAGGTCAGCTTGAATCTGTTTGTCTAGATGTGAAGAAAGTACCATGATCAACTGACAATCTTGCACTACGATATTCATTCAAATGTTTGACGTCTTCCCACCTCCAAGGTAGTTAGGTTCACTGCCATGGGACTTAAAATTCCATAGAACATTCCATACACTGGAAAAGAAAACATGAAGGTTTTGAGATTTTCCAGTCTTCTGCCGCCTCATACAGATGTGACTTTATTTTCTTCATGTTAGTAGTTACCATATTACACACCTATTGTAGAGCACCAGCATCAGAAAAACAAAATCGCATTTGTCCGTAGTCCTGATTCCTTGAAATAAAGGCATATAAGGGATTCTAATTTCATACCCCAAGTAGTATTTAGAGCAACACATGGTAACAATGGCATAGATTCTAAAGGAGAAAAAGCCATTAACTAAAGCGCTAATAGGAGACATGCTATCTCTCTCATAAAGAAGTATTGATCTAAAAAGAAATACAAAGACTGTGTCACTTTAGCTAGTGTGTGCAATTACCCTAAATGGGTTCTTCCTCAGTAATTGTTGGTGTTTGGAAATGACCTCTCCGCATAAATCATCCTAATGGGAAAAAAGGAGATCCATGCGGTGAAACGGAGATCCCTTTGTGACTACTCACCTCTAAGTGAGATACATGCCTGTTTATTCCTTTTTTATGTGAGTGTAATTACTTATATTTAATTGAGGAGAAAAAACAGTATTGCTTTATTTCTTTTCTTTCCCTTTTGGGTATTATCCTGAGATCTAGATTAATTATCTCTAACAAGGACATGATTGAAAGAAACCTGGTGAAACCTCTAGGATTCATAATGAACTGCTCGATAACTACAGGAAAGTCATCTATATTGCTTTGAGGGGTTTAGATTCCTCATTTCCTATCTGTGTCTACATGTAATTCTATCTAGCGCCTATTGTAGCCTCCACTTTTGTTTCTAACACTTGCAGATGGCACAAAATGCAGCTGCCAGACTATTAAACAACCAGCCCCGTTCCAGCCACATAACACTCATTTCTCTGACGTCCTAGTGGATGCTGGGAACTCCGTAAGGACCATGGGGAATAGTGGCTCCGCAGGAGACTGGGCACAAAAGTAAAGCTTTAGGACTACCTGGTGTGCACTGGCTCCTCCCCCTATGACCCTCCTCCAAGCCTCAGTTAGATTTTTGTGCCCGGCCGAGAAGGGTGCACACTAGGGGCTCTCCTGAGCTTCTTAGTGAAAGTTTAGTTTTAGGTTTTTTATTTTCAGTGAGACCTGCTGGCAACAGGCTCACTGCATCGAGGGACTAAGGGGAGAAGAAGCGAACTCACCTGCGTGCAGAGTGGATTGGGCTTCTTAGGCTACTGGACACCATTAGCTCCAGAGGGATCGAACACAGGCCCAGCCTCGGAGCTCGGTCCCAGAGCCGCGCCGCCGGCCCCCTTACAGAGCCAGAAGCAAGAAGAGGTCCGGAAAAATCGGCGGCAGAAGACATCAGTCTTCAACAAGGTAGCGCACAGCACTGCAGCTGTGCGCCATTGTTACTCAGGCACACTTCGGTCACTGAGGGTGCAGGGCGCTAGGGGGGGGCGCCCTGAGCAGCAATGTAAACACCTTGGCTGGCATAAATACACCACATATAACCCCCAGGGCTATATGGATGTATTTTAATCCCTGCCAGAACTCACCAAAAAGCGGGAGAAAAGGCCGCCGAGAAGGGGGCGGAGCCTATCTCCTCAGCACACGGGCGCCATTTTCCATCACAGCTCCGCTGGAAGGACGTCTCCCTGACTCTCCCCTGCAGTCCTGCACTACAGAAAAGGGTAAAAAAGAGAGGGGGGCACTAATTTGGCGCAGTTTTAATACTAACAGCAGCTATAAAGGGAAAAGCACATTTTATAGTGGTATTCCTGTCTATATATAGCACTCTGGTGTGTGCTGGCATACTCTCCCTCTGTCTCCCCAAAGGGCTAGTGGGGTCCTGTCCTCTATCAGAGCATTCCCTGTGTGTGTGCGGTGTGTCGGTACGATTGTGTCGACATGTTTGAGGAGGAAAATGAGATGGAGGCGGAGCAATTGCCTATTATAGAGTTGTCACCCCCTAGGGAGTCGACACCTGAGTGGCTGAGCTTATGGAAGGAATTGCGTGACAGTGTCAGTTCTTTACGAAAGACAGTTGACGACATGAGACAGCCGGCTACTCAGCTTGTGCCTGTCCAGGGGTCTCAAACGCCATCAGGGGCTTTAAAACGCCCGTTACCTCAAATGGCAGACACAGACACGGATACTGACTCCAGTGTCGATGATGAGGAGACAAACGTGACTTCCAGTAGGGCCACACGTTACATGATTGCAGCAATGAAAAATGTATTGCATATCTCTGATAATACAAGTACCACTAAAAAGGGTATTATGTTTGGTGAGAAAAAACTGCCTGTAGTTTTTCCTGTATCCGAGGAATTAAATGAAGTGTGTGATGAGGCGTGGGTTTCCCCCGATAAAAAACTGATAATTCCTAAAAGGTTATTGACATCATACCCTTTCCCGCCAGAGGATAGCTCACGTTGGGAAACACCCCCTAGGGTGGATAAAGCGCTCACACGCTTGTCTAAACAGGTAGCACTACCCTCTCCTGATACGGCCGCCCTAAAGGAACCTGCCGATAGAAAGCAGGAGAATATCCTAAAATGTATATACACTCACACGGGTGTTATACTGCGACCAGCAATCGCCTCAGCCTGGATGTGCAGTGCGGGCGTGGCGTGGTCGGATTCCCTGACTGAAAATATTGATACCCTAGATAGGGACAGTATATTACTGACTATAGAGCATTTGAAAGATGCATTTTTATATATGCGTGATGCACAGAGGGATATTTGCCGACTGGCATCAAGAGTTAGCGCGCTGTCCATTTCTGCAAGAAGAGGTTTATGGACGAGGCAGTGGTCAGGTGATGCGGATTCTAAAAGGCACATGGAAGTATTGCCTTATAAGGGGAAGGAGTTATTTGGGGTAGGTCTATCAGACCTGGTAGCCACGGCAACTGCTGGAAAATCCACATTTTTACCCCAGGTAGCTTCTCAACCTAAGAAGACGCCGTATTATCAGGCGCAGTCCTTTCGGCCCCATAAGGGCAAGCGGGCAAAAGGCGCCTCATTTCTGCCCCGTGGCAGAGGGAGAGGAAAAAGGCTGCAGCAAACAGCCAGTTCCCAGGAACAAAAGCCCTCTCCCGCCTCCGCAAAGTCCTCAGCATGACGCTGGGGCTTTACAAGCGGACTCAGGCACGGTGGGGGCCCGTCTCAAGAAATTCGAGACGTCTCCCCCTCGCCGTTTCATAAAGTCTGCTTTACCGACGTCTCCCTCAGACAGGGAGGCAGTATTGCAAGCCATTCACAGGCTGTATTCCCAGCAGGTGATAATCAAGGTACCCCTCCTGCAACAGGGAAAGGGGTACTATTCCACACTATTTGTGGTACCGAAGCCGGACGGCTCGGTGAGACCAATTTTAAATCTAAAATCCTTGAACACTTACATACAAAGGTTCAAATTCAAGATGGAGTCACTCAGAGCAGTGATTGCAAACCTGGAACAAGGGTACCTCAGGTTTGTGGTACAGAACTGTCACTATCAGTTTCAGACGCTGCCGTTTGGATTGTCCACGGCACCCCGGGTCTTTACCAAGGTAATGGCCGAAATGATGATACTCCTTCGAAAGAAGGGAGTTTTAGTTATCCCTTACTTGGACGATTTCCTGATAAGGGCAAGATCCAGGGAACAGTTGGAAGTCGGGGTAGCACTATCTCAGATAGTGCTGCGGCAGCACGGTTGGATTCTCAATATTCCAAAATCGCAGCTAATCCCGACGACACGCCTTCTATTCCTAGGGATGATCCTGGACACAGTCCAGAAAAAGGTGTTTTCTCCCGGAGGAGAAAGCCAGGGAGTTATCCGAACTAGTCAGAAACCTCCTAAAGCTAGGCCAAGTGTCAGTGCATCAGTGCACAAGGGTCCTGGGAAAAAATGGTGGCTTCCTACGAAGCAATTCCATTTGGCAGATTCCACGCAAGAACTTTCCAGTGGGACCTGCTGGACAAATGGTCCGGATCGCATCTTCAGATGCATCAGCGGATAACCCTGTCACCAAAGACAAGGGTGTCTCTCCTGTGGTGGTTGCAGAGTGCTCATCTTCTAGAGGGCCGCAGATTCGGCATTCAGGACTGGGTCCTGGTGACCACGGATGCCAGCCTGCGAGGCTGGGGAGCAGTCACACAGGGAAGAAATTTCCAGGGCTTGTGGTCAAGCCTGGAGACATCACTTCACATAAATATTTTGGAGCTAAGGGCCATTTACAATGCCCTAAGCCAAGCAAGACCTCTGCTTCAAGGTCAGCCGGTGCTGATCCAGTCGGACAACATCACGGCAGTCGCCCACGTAAACAGACAGGGCGGCACAAGAAGCAGGAGGGCAATGGCAGAAGCTGCAAGGATTTTTCGCTGGGCGGAAAATCATGTGATAGCATTGTCAGCAGTGTTCATTCCGGGAGTGGACAACTGGGAAGCAGACTTCCTCAGCAGGCACGACCTCCACCCGGGAGAGTGGGGACTTCACCCAGAAGTCTTCCACATGATTGTAAACCATTGGGAAAAACCAAAGGTGGACATGATGGCGTCCCGCCTAAACAAAAAATTGGACAGGTATTGCGCCAGGTCAAGGGACCCTCAGGCAATAGCTGTGGACGCTCTGGTAACACCGTGGGTGTACCAGTCAGTGTATGTGTTCCCTCCTCTTCCTCTCATACCAAAAGTACTGAGAATTATAAGACGGAGGGGAGTAAGAACTATACTCGTGGCTCCGTATTGGCCAAGAAGGACTTGGCACCCGGAACTTCAAGAGATGCTCACGGAGGACCCGTGGCCTCTACCTCTAAGAAGGGACCTGCTCCAGCAAGGACCCTGTCTATTCCAAGACTTACCGCGGCTGCGTTTGACGGCAGGGCGGTTGAACGCCGGATCCTGAAGGAAAAAGGCATTCCGGATGAAGTCATCCCTACCCTGATCAAGCCAGGAAGGATGTAACCGCAAAGCATTATCACCGCATTTGGCGAAAATATGTTGCGTGGTGCGAGGCCAGTAAGGCCCCGATGGAGGAATTTCAACTAGGTCGATTCCTGCATTTCCTGTAAACAGGAGTGTCTATGGGCCTAAAATTGGGGTCCATTAAGGTTCAAATTTCGGCCCGGTCAATTTTCTTCCAGAAAGAACTAGCTTCAGTTCCTGAAGTTCAGACGTTTGTAAAAGGGGTACTGCATATACAGCCTCCTTTTGTGCCTCCAGTGGCACCTTGGGATCTCAATGTAGTTTTGGGGTTCCTAAAGTCACATTGGTTGAACCACTTGAATCTGTGGAGTTAAAATATCTCACATGGAAAGTGGTCATGTTGTTGGCCCTGGCCTCGGCCAGGCGCGTGTCAGAATTGGCGGGCTTTATCCTGTAAAAGCCCTTATCTGATCTTCCATTCAGACAGGGCGGAATTGAGGACTCGTCCTCATTTTCTCCCTAAGGTGTTTTCAGTGTTTCATCTGAACCAACCTATTGTGGTACCTGCGGCTACTAGTGACTTGGAGGACTCCAAGTTGTTGGACGTAGTCAGGGCCTTGAAAATATGTTTCCAGGACGGCTGGAGTCAGGAAATCTGACTCGCTGTTTATCCTGTATGCACCCAACAAGCTGGGTGCTCCTGCTTCTAAGCAGACTATTGCTCGTTGGATTTGTAGTACAATTCAGCTTGCACATTCTGTGGCAGGCCTGCCACAGCCAAAATCTGTAAAAGCCCATTCCACAAGGAAGGTGGGCTCATCTTGGGCGGCTGCCCGAGGGGTCTCGGCGTTACGACTTTGCCGAGCAGCTACTTGGACAGGGGCAAACACGTTTGCTAAATTCTACAAATTTGATACCCTGGCTGAGGAGGACCTGGAGTTCTCTCATTCGGTGCTGCAGAGTCATCCGCACTCTCCCGCCCGTTTGGGAGCTTTGGTATAATCCCCATGGTCCTTACGGAGTTCCCAGCATCCACTAGGACGTCAGAGAAAATAAGATTTTACTCACCGGTAAATCTATTTCTCGTAGTCCGTAGTGGATGCTGGGCGCCCATCCCAAGTGCGGATTGTCTGCAATACTTGTACATAGTTATTGTTACAAAAATCGGGGTATTATTGTTGTGAGCCATCTTTCCAGAGGCTCCTCTGTTATCATGCTGTTAACTGGGTTCAGATCACAGGTTATACGGTGTGATTGGTGTGGCTGGTATGAGTCTTACCCGGGATTCAAAATCCTTCCTTATTGTGTACGCTCGTCCGGGCACAGTATCCTAACTGAGGCTTGGAGGAGGGTCATAGGGGAGGAGCCAGTGCACACCAGGTAGTCCTAAAGCTTTACTTTTGTGCCCAGTCTCCTGCGGAGCCGCTATTCCCCATGGTCCTTACGGAGTTCCCAGCATCCACTACGGACTACGAGAAATAGAATTATCGGTAAGTAAATTCTTATTTTTCTACTGCCTTCATTGGCAACATATAAGATGGCGCATCGTTTTTAAGATTGGCTTACTAATTTTCGAAGCCCTACATGACCAGGGCCTTAAGCACTTGAAGCAGTTTCTGATTCCATACTCCGCCCTTGATTACTGCGATCTGTAGATTAACTATTAACAGTAACTAGAATCTCCCTGAATTCATCTGGGCGTCGAGCTTTTCAGCTTTGTGGCTCTGAATCTATGGAACTCTCTTCCCCGCACAGTTCGAGAAGACTTACCTACAGATGTAGCCACGCTCATTGTGGCTACATCTTGCCACGATTGCTTGCCTAGCTGTGGCGAGAGTGTCCGTTTAGCGCAGATGTAGCCACGATGAACATGGCTACATCCTTATTTACTAGAGCATTTCACTAATATCTATTGTTAAGCTGGCTTTGTATTTTGTGCTGTAAAGGCACATGTAAAGCACTTTGAGTCCTATTAGGAGAAAAGTGCTATTATAATAATAATATTATCATCATCATCATCAATAACTACAAGGCAGTTTTAAGTTGATGATATAGAAACCACCTAGATGCAAACAATTTGTAAATATAATTTGTAGTAGGAACATCCAACTGATCAATTTAAATATCCTATTTGTTATAATATTGCAATACACATTTATTGGCAAGCTGCTCAATCAGATTGTGATACTCAAGTGGTAAAAGGGAGGGGTAATTCTGAGTAAGAAAACATTTTTCTCTTACGTCCTAGAGGATGCTGGGGACTCCAAAAGGACCATGGGGTGTAGACGGGATCCGCAGGAGCTTGGACACACTAAAAAGACTTCGACTGGGTGTGAACTGGCTCCTCCCTCTATGCCCCTCCCCCAGACCTTAGTTAGACTTTGTGCCCAGGAGTGACTGGACACACACTAGGGGAGCTCTACTGAGTTTCTCTAGAAAGACTTTTGTTAGGCTTTTTATTTTCAGGGAGACCTGCTGGTTACAGGCTCCCTGCATCGTGTGAGTGAGGGGAGAGAAGCAGACCTACTTCTTCTTAGTTCAAGGGCTCTGCTTCTTAGGCTACTGGACACCATTAGCTACAGAGGGTTCGATCACTTGGTTTGCCTAGCTGCTTGTTCCCGGAGCCGCACCGTCACCCCCCTCACAGAAGCCAGAAGAAAGAAGCCGGGTGAGTATTAGAAGAACCGAAGACTTCAGTGACGGCAGAAGACTTCAGTAACGAGGTCCAGTGCAGCGGTAGCGCTGCGCTCCATGCTCCCACACACATCACCAACGGCACTCGCAGGGCACTGGGGGCGAGCACCCTGGGCAGCAGTTACTGAGGTCATCCAGTCTGGCTAAAGGCATATTCGGTGCCCGGGCACCGTATATAATACCCCTGCCAGTATACTTTTTCAAATTTGAGTGGGTCTGAAGCTCGCCGGGAGGGGGGGGGGGGGGCTTAGCCGCACAGCTCACCAGCGCCATTTTCTTCTCTTCACAACCGATGCAGTGACGCTGGCCCGGGACCTCCATGCTCCTCACAAGTAAAAGGGAGCAAAACGGGGGGGGGGGGGGGGGCACAGATAAATTGGTGCTTTTTTGATTTTCAGTGCTACTGATATATATTGTACTTGTGTAGTATATAGGCGCTGGGGTCTGGGCTGGCATACGCCCTATGTGTTTCTCCAGGCTTCCCTGTAGGCTGTCCCCTTTATTGGCCAGTGTGAGTGTGGGGGTGTCGGTACTACGTGTCGGCATGTCTGAGGCTGAGTGTTCCTCCCCGGAGGAGGTTACTGGGGGTGCAGAAAAGGGGCTGGAGATGGCTCTGTCGACACAGCCGACTGCTGATTGGGTTACTATGTTAAGTACATTTATTGCTAATGTGGCTTTATTGTCTAAGAGGCTTGATAAATCTGATTCTCAGACTCAAACATGGAGAAAATCCATGGAAGATGCTTTGGCTCAGGTGCATACAAAAACATTCATTTACCCAGATGGAAGATACAGATGCCGACACGGAATCGGATTCCGACGTCGACTTTAATGAGGCTACTTTACACCCAAGGGTTGTTAAGAGTATTCAGTACATGATTGTAGCTATTAAAGATGTTTACATTTCTCTGACGAACCTACTGTTCAGGAAACAAGGGTTTGCCTCTTTAAAGGGAAAAAACCTGAGGTGAAGTTTCCCCCCTCTTATGAAATGAATGCTCTTTGTGAAAAAGCTTGGGAGTCGCCGGACAAGAGGTGGCAGATTCCCAAGAGAATTTTTATGGCGTATCCTTTCCCCTATGATGACAGGGAAAAATGGGAGTCGTCTCCGAATGTCGACAAGGCTCTATCCCGTTTGTCCAAAAAGGTGGCGCTTCCGTCCCCTGACACGGCTGCTCTCAAGGATCCGGCAGATCGCAAGCTGGAGACGTCCTTGAAGGCCATTTTCGTTAATACTGGTGCATTGCTCAGACCTGCTGTGGCGTCGGCATGGGTGAGTAGTGCTATTGCTAAATGGGCTGATAATTTAGCTTCTGATATGGATAACCTTGATAAAGATAATATTCTTTTGACTCTTGGTTATATCAAGGACGCTGCAGATTACCTAAAGGATGCGGCGAGAGATGTTGGCCTCTTGGGATCAAGAGCCAATGCCATGGCGGTCTCGGCCAGGAGGGCGCTGTGGATCTATCAATAGAATGCTGATGCCGACTCCAAGAAAAATATGGAATCTCTCCCCTTCAAAGGTAGTGTCTTGTTTGGTGACTGCCTGGCTGACCTGGTGTCTACCGCTACTGCGGGTAAGTCATCTTTTCTTCCTTATGTTCCCGCACAACAGAAAAAGGGGCCCCATCAACAGATGCAGTCCTTTCGGCCTAATAAATGCAAACGATGTAGGGGCTCGTCCTTCCTTGCTTCGAAGGGTAGATGAAGGGTAAAGCAGTCGCCTGCAGGTTCAGGCACCCAGGAACAAAAGTCCTCCCCCGCCTCTACCAAGTCCACTGCATGACCCTGGGGCTCCCCTGCGGGAGTCCGTGCTGGTGGGGGGCCGTCTTCGAATCCTCAGTCAGGTCTGGTTTCAGTCGGCCCTGGATCCTTGGGTCTTAGACATAGTGTCCCAAGGGTACAAGCTGGAGTTTCAGGAGATGCCCCCCCCCCTTGCCGCTTTTTCGTATCTGCCTTGCCAGTTTCTCTTCCAGAAAGAGAAGTCGTAAATGCTGCAATACAAAAGTTGTGTCAACAGAGGGTCATTGTTCCCGTTCCCCCGTCTCAACGGGGAAAAGGGTTCTATTCGAGCCTCTTTGTCGTACCGAAGCCGGACGGTTCGGTCAGACCGATTCTGAACCTAAAATCCCTCAATCCATACTTGAAAACTTTCAATTTCAAGATGGAATCTCTTCGAGCTGTGATCTCCAGCCTAGAAGGGGGGGGGGGGGATTTTATGGTGTCAGTCGACATAAAAGATGCCTACTTCCACGTTCCGATTTATCCTCCGCATCAGGCCTTCCTGAGATTTGCGGTGCAGGATTGCCATTACCAATTTCAGACGTTTGGGATTTCCATGGCCCCGAGGGCTTTCACCAAGGTTATGGCAGAAATGATGGTACTCCTTCGCAAGCGAGGCGTCACAATTATCCCGTACTTGGACGATCTCTTAATAAGGCGAGGTCACAGGAACAATTGTTAAAGAATGTGGAACTCTCCCTGACTGTTCTGCAACATCACGGTTGGATTTTAAATTTGCCAAAGTCTCAGTTAATTCCGACAACTCGGCTGCCCTTCCTGGGCATGATCCTAGACACAAAGCTTCAGAGAGTTTTTCTTTCCGGAGGACAAAGCTCTAGAAATACAGACCATGGTCAAGGAGCTTTTGAGACCGACAAGAGTGTCGATTCATCAATGCACTCGAGTGCTAGGGAAGATGGTGGCGGCTTACGAGGCCATTCCGTTTGTCAGGTTTCATGCCAGAGTGTTTCAGTGGGACCTGCTGGACAAATGGTCTGAGTCTCACCAACACATGCACCGGAAAATAAGACTATCTTCCAGGGCCAGGATCTCTCTCCTGTGGTGGCTGCAAAGCTCTCACCTTCTAGAGGGACGCCGTTTCGGAATCCAGGACTGGGTCCTACTGACCACGGATGCAAGTCTCCGAGGCTGTGGCGCAGTCGCGCAGGGAAGAAGTTTCCAGGGAAAATGGTCAAGCCAGGAATCTTCTCTCCACATAAATGTTCTCAAGTTAAGAGCCATTTACAATGGCCTCCTGCAAGCGAAGAGTTTTCTTCAGGGTCTTCCTGTCCTGATCCAGTCGGACAACATCACAGCGGTGGCGTACGTAAACCGCCAAGGCGGAACAAGGAGCAGGGCGGCAATGGCGGAAGCCACAAGAATTCTCCGCTGGGCGGAACAGCACGTAAGTGCTCTGTCAGCAGTCTTCCTCCCGGGCGTGGACAACTGGGAAGCAGACTTTCTCAGCAGACACGATCTCCATCCAGGAGAGTGGGCTCTTCATCAATATGTATTTGCAGAAGTGACAAGGCGTTGGGGGACTCCACTGATAGACATGATGGCATCTCGCCTCAACAAGAAACTTCCAAAGTATTGTTCCAGGTCAAGGGACCCCCAAGCCTATGCGGTGGACGCCCTGGTAACTCTGTGGGTGTTTCAGTCGGTGTATGTTTTCCCTCCACTTCCTCACATTTCAAAGGTGCTGAGGATCTTAAGACGAACAAGGATTCAGGCAATACTCGTCGCTCCAGATTGGCCACGGAGGGCCTGGTATCCGGATCTTCAGGAATTATTAGTGGAAGATCTCTGGCCGCTTCCTCTAAGGACCTGTTACTGCAGGGGCCCTGCCTGTTCCCGGACTTAACGCGGCTGCGTTTGACGGCGTGGAAGTTGAACGCCAGATTTTAGCTCTGAAGGGTATTCCCGGGGAAGTCACTCCCACTCTCCTTAAGGCTAGGAAGGAGGTCACTGCGAAATATTATCACCGTATTTGGAGAAAATATGTGTCGTGGTGTGAATCCAAAGCAGCTCCTGCGGAGGAGTTTCACTTGGGTCGTTTCCTCCATTTTTTGCAGGCAGGCATGGATGCCATCAAAGTGCAGATTTCAGCCTTATCTATTTTCTTTCAAAAGGAATTGGACGTCCTTCCTGAGGTTCAGACTTTTGTGAACGGAGTGCTGCATATCCATCCTCCTTTTGTGCCACCTGTGGCGCCGTGGGATCTTGAAGTGGTGTTGCAGTTTCTTATGTCTCACTGGTTTGAGCCTTTGCGTAAGGTTGAGTTAAAGTTTCTCACTTGGAAAGTGGTCATGCTTTTGGCTCTGGCGTCTGCCAGGCGAGTGTCTGAGTTGGCGGCCTTGTCTCACAAGAGCCCTTATTTGATCTTCCATGCGGATAGAGCGGAATTGAGGACTCTGCAACAATTTCTGCCGAAGGTGGTCTCTTCGTTTCACGTTAACCAACCTATTGTGGTGCCTGTGGCTACGGATGCTGTGGCGGTTCCAAAATCTCTTGATGATGTAAGAGCTTTGAAAATGTATGTCGCCAGGACGGCTCTTACTAGGAATACAGAGGCTCTGTTTGTCCTGTATGCTTCCAACAAGATTGGAAATCCTGCTTCTAAGCAAACCTATTGCTCGCTGGATTTGTAAAACAATTCAGCAAGCTCATTCTTCGGCTGGGCTACCGTTGCCGAAATCAGTAAAGGTCCATTCTACCAGGAAAGTGGGCTCATCTTGGGCGGCTGCCCGAGGGGTCTCGGCACTTTAACTTTGCCGAACAGCTACGTGGTCGGGTTCAAACACTTTTGCTAAGTTCTACAAGTTTGATACCCTGGCTGATGAGGACCTCATGTTTGCTCAATCGGTGCTGCAGAGTCGTCCGCACTGGGAGCCAATGACAAATAAACGATGGTTGCCCTGGGAGCCAATGGCAAATAAATGATGGATTACCTGGGAGCCGATGTGAAGCAGAGTCTACATCCTGAGGATAAATAATGACACAGAGGATCGGCCTTGAAACCGATGGGAGAATGTGATGGAACAACACAGGCAATAAGTAACATTTGGTGTTCAGTCTGGAAACTGTTAGCAACTTGCAAATAACAATTGTCGGCCTGGGAGCCGATGGCAACTGAAATCACTACTCTGGAGGTAATACAAATGGTATAATAACAGTCACAGGTAATGAACTGGTCTGGAAACCAGTGTAATTAACAAACTGCGATGATCAGCCTGGAAGCCGATGGCGAACATCAATGGCTGGCTTGGAAGCCAATGGTAACGGGATCAATATGCAGTAGGTAGGTAATGCAACCGATGGTAGTAAATACAGGCAATAAGTACCTCCGGTAATCAGTCTGGAAACCGACAGCAATAGATTCACACAGTCAGAATATATGCACAAAGTCCACAGAGCCAAGCAAGGCGATAGCAGGAGACAGTTAATATACAAGCTGGTTGTTTAAGTGCTGGATGCAGTAGCACAGTGCAGAATGCAGTCTAACAACACACAGGTGAGAATGATGAAGCAGCACCTGGAGAGAGTCTCTTACTGCATGTAGAAGTGGAAGCTGACTGTGGAAGGAGTTGTAGCAGAGCTGGATGGCTGGAGCCTGTAGTTCCACAGAGACACTGAAGCTAGGAAGTCACTGGAGACTGCTGGTAACTGGAGCTGAATGCAGATGGAACTGCACCAAACTGGATGTCTGTTGCCTGTAGTTCCATGGAGCTAATACACAGGGGAATCTCTGAATACAGGAGACTGGAGTCAGGAGACGCTTGTTCACAGGATGTGATGCGTTGTTCAAGGCAATGATACTGAGCAAGAACTCTGAGTATATACCCCCTGGTCAGCAGGGATTGGAGAATATTGATTTATGGAATAATATTTCTGAATATTAATATTTAATATATCATATATGGTATTTAATATATGGATATATTTTAATTAATATGCGTTTATCATATATATCTGCAAATATATATGTCAGGCTTACAAACTAATTGGCTGATAAATATATGCAGGCTTTATACATATGACTTATGAAATTATTAAGTTAAGATTCCTTAAAGAGAGTTCAAACTTGAATATTACTGCTCCTTTTATATAATTATTTATTTACAGGCAGATCAAATCGTACAGAATAAGATATACACAGTAGTGATTATATATACTAATATTTATCTATGCTTCCTTAGTTATATAACATAAAACAACATGACATAAGTTTCACAGTTTCAATTACTTACATAAAGTGTATACTTGCAAGTTACATGATTGCCATCCCAAGGATCATTCTTTCTGCATCTTCTTCATGACTTCTTCTGACTAACTCTCCTTCTATCAGACCTGCCTCTTTTTATGCCATATTTCACCAATTCAAACTAGCATAATCCCACAGTTTCCTATGGAATAGATAATTATAGGTTTGCCAGATTCCAAGGTGTCATAAAACAAACATTGAACGGAGCCGTCGTGTCCTGTTCACGGAGGCACGGTGTCATAAAGTATGTCCAATTGTTCTGCCTCAAGCAAGTATTGTATTGTAAAATCTGGACTGTCTTTTCATCCAAAATTCTGTTGTATTGACAAGTTTTCCTGGGGTGGGTTACACCATGTTTTATCAATGGATGTGATCTCTTTTCGTAGTAGTTAATGTATGGTCCCTAGCTTTGCCTCTACTGGACAATAGACAAACCAGTTTTATAATTGCCAAAGGTATTGCAAATCTTGATTCTGATCTACTGTAAGCACACCTGTGAATTCCCGTGTCCAAGTGACCAACAGAGCTCTGTCACATACCTATTCTCATTTATGGCCTAAAACCTTTTCTCTACAATGACTCTTGATCTAACTGTAAAACACAAATATATACAGTATACACACAATGTAATTTTGTAAATTACTTAAACATTTAGCTTATACATATACAAACCTAATTCAGCTATCTCTTCCTTACTATATATATATATCCACTATACTATTTATTATGGTTACATCACCTTATTTATAATGAATTATATTTTAATTCAAACAATATCTATTGCCCTAATATTATACTGAGTGCGGACAATTACCTATATGGCAACAAGAATCAAGTCATGTGAGCGCTCCAGTGCTCAGGAGTGGATAGCACCAAGTCAGCTGACTGCAGGTGTCATGGCGGCACCCATACTCTGGAGATGGTGGGAATACATTGGGGTACACGCTTTATGGCAAGCGGGGTACACAATGGAGAGTGTCTCTGCACATTGCTGGCAATCATGGAACATGCTGCCAGGCTGGGGATGTGACCTCCTGAGGCCAGTACATCAGAGCACTGGTAAGTGACGTGATGCAAAATGCAGATTCCTGACAAACACTACATAATATCAGATAATACAGAGATCATTGTTGCATACATCTGCAGATATAGGGGGTCATTCAGATCTGATCGTAGATGTGCTAAATGTAGTACACCTACAATCAGTTACTCAGACATGCGGGGGGATGCCCAGCACAGGGCTAGTCCGCCCCGCATGTCTGGCCCTACCACCTTCTGCACCCACTGAGTAGCTCCCTGCCTGCGCAGTCTACCTGCGCTGGTAGGTGGCTACCCGCCACGTCCTGGGTCGCAGCGGCTGTATGCGATGTCACGCAGCCCCCCGCAACGGTCCAGACACGCCTGCGTTGTCCGGACCGCACCCCACCAACAGCGTTTTAACGCCTTTGCCTCGCCCCACCCCATGACCGCCTCTGCCTGTCAATCTTCGTCAATCAGGCAGACGCGATCGCAGCCCCGAGATGCTTTTGCATCTCCCTGGGCTTTACGGGGTGCGCATGTGCTCACTCCCCCAGGGGATTCAGACTAAATGACCCCTATAGGGCTAAGCCCCCAGGCCAAACAGCAAGGCGTCTCTGTCACTGGGGGTCCCTAATACTAGGTATGGTTCCGGGGCGCAGGACCCCATCAAATGAAAATGTGGGTAAGTTTAATTTGCTGTTTTCTTCACTACTTCATGGTAGCCATTACATTGGGAAATAACAAACCATAACAAAGCAGAATATAGGGAGGGTTAATAGACAGATGTGTACTCATACATCTTGCCTCACTACACCATGTAGCGGGAGATGCCTGGCGTGAGTGATGGGTCCCATGCAACTCTGTTAGTGTCAGGCATCTTCTTTTTTTTTTTTTTTTCAAAAATGCGTCTTCTTCACATCGCTATGAGAATAGGACACACAAGCAGACTCTGCTGATTAAAATGATATGTGGCGTGACTATATGTGAGTCTGCAGATGTAACTGCATATAAAATGGTACATTACAGTGTTTTCTAGGAAAACAACTAAACAGAAGGTGCTGTTGTTATCTCTCTCTTCCTCCTTAATAGAGCAATTAACACTGATGTAGGGCTGCCGCTTCCTGGATATTGTGGAGCTGACCCTCTAAAAGAAAACTCAGAAAGAAGTAGTTCTAAAAAGGAAGCGCTGCCCAATCTCAGTCTGTGGTTTCAATTTATTATGAAGTTAAATACCAATCTATAGAACACTTAAAAAATATAAATACATCATCAGGTTTGTATCTTTAAAACACTTGTATTTCAGTTATACATTAATGAAATTAACAGAAACTGCTAAAGAATTGCTGTTCAATAGCTATAATATACACATGCAAGCTTGCAGTCAACACCATGTAGTGCATAAATATCCTTATAGGGTTAGTACAGCTGATAGTAATAGCAAGCAGTCAGTGTTAATTTGCATAGGTTGCAGCAGTCAGCAATTGTTAAAAGCAAGATGTTCCAAGAACCGAACATTTGAGGGTGCATTGATGCTGAACCACATGCACCCTCAATGTTTGGTTCTTGGAAAATAGGCAAGGTATCATAAAGAATTTGAGAACACATAATTTACCAAGACGTGTATCCACACGCGAGAAATGGAATATTAAGGATATAAAAATAATTGGTATCGAACAGGTTAAACCGACATGTAGAGGTGGCGATAGGTTTAAATTGCTGTGTGGAAAAGAGGCGGGTTGAATGATAATATAGAGCTGAACAATATATAAAGTATGGAGCAATAAAATCACATGAACTTACCGTTATGGTGCTCTGTTCTGGATTTCTTTTCGGTGGGCTGAGAGAAAAATAAAATAAAATATATATATATATATATACACCCCATTTCTATTCATTTGTTTTTTGCTTTTTGACATGTCAATAAGATTTGTAGTTAAATGACTTTTTTCCCTGCTGTTGTACATATATTTTACATTTTTATTACAGAAATTATATGCATAAAATGTACAAACTTAAGACCAACGGTCATGTACTGTGTTACATCCATAAAGTTCTTTTGTACAAAAAGAGCATCATGTGGTCCATAGAACAATATTTTTTCAGCCTGTATCCTCTTGGAATTTGACAAACTTACAAGCCGTATTGTTTGTAACAAATAACTAGGTTGTTACAACTGTTGATAGAAATTAGTTTGATTGTTACAGTGTAATGATCTGTGTAAATGTGAGCCAGATGTGCTCTGTGAAACGTCTGGCATGACGTTTTTGCTCTATCTATTCCCCTTATATCTATAATGTTTCATATTTAATAATTGACAGTATACTAGTCTACACGATTTTGTAGTTTTTATTGAATATGCGCTGAATTCTGTTGTGCTGCAGGATGTAATTTATGTTCTATTTTGAATTGGAAATTGCATCATATAATTACGGCAGATGATGTAATTACTAACAAAATGGGAGACGGACTTTGGTGATTTGAAGTTTAAAAGTCAGTCTCAGCGCCAAGGAAACTATATCTGAGAAAACATCCACGGAGATGGTGTTGACTGAAGAACTGGTTTAATTTATACTGTAAAAATTAAAAATTACTTTTTTCACATTGTCATTAATGGGGTATTGTGTGTAGAATTGTGAGGGAAAAAATGAATTTATTCCATTTTGGAATAAGGCTGTAACATAACAAAATGTGGAAAAAGTGAAGCTCTGTGAATACTTTCCGGATGCACTGTACCTATCTCTTGTTTTTCTATACCCTGTGCACAGGTGCTATCAGGGCTATTTCTAGCGGCACTAATTTGCTATATATATGGCCTATTTCGAGGATGATTGCAAAAGCAAAATCTTCCTCTAATGGGCAAAACCATGTGCATTGCTGGGGGAGGTAGATATAAAATGTGCAGAGAGAGTTAGATTTGGGTGGGTTATTTTGTTTCTGTGTACGGTAAGTACTGGCTGCTTTATTTTTACACTGCAATTTAGATTTCAGTTTGAACACACCCCACCCAAATCTAACTCTCTCTGCACATGTTACATCTGACCCCCTGCAGTGCACATGAAGGGGGGGGGTCATTCCGACTTGATCGCACACTTCTGATTTTCGCAGTGCAGCGATCAGGTTACTACTGCACATGCGTATGCCCCGCAATGCGCACGTGCATCGTATGGGTACAAACAGCATCGTTGCTGTGCAATGCTTCTAGTGACCATTCGCACAGCTGATCGCAAGGAGATTGACAGGAAGAAGGCGTATATGGGTGTCAACTGACCATTTTCTGGGAGTGGTAGGGAAAACGCAGGCATGTCCAGGCGTTTGCAGGGCGGGTGCCTGACATCAATTCCGGGATCGGACAGGCTGAAGTGATCGCAAGTGCTGAGTAAGTTCAGACCTACTCAGAAACTGCAAAAAACATTTTCGCCCCGCTCAGCTGCACATGTGATTGCACACTTGCAAAGCAAAAATACACTCCCCTGTGGGTGGCGACTATCTGATAACTGCTCTGCAAAAAATAGCTAGTGAGTGATCAACTCTAAATGAGGGTCATGGTTTTCCCCAACTGCTAACAAATTTGCTGCTGCGATCAACTCTGAATTAGGCCCATGATCTTGCCTATTAGAAAAAGATATTGTTTTTGCAATCAACCTTGAATTAGGCGCATAGTCACATACTACACTTTGTGTGTCTATTACATTTACTATATCAGAGTGTAAGGGCGCCCTGATTGTTTTGCTAAAATGTCTAACAAAAAGGGTTCGCAAACAAGCCGAATCCCCTGTGTTGCGCTCATGTAAAGCTTGCTCTGCTGGGTTTTTTGCACAGGATGTCATACAGGATGGCTTATATCTTAACTGTTATACACCACCTGATCAGTCCACTGCTCCTGCTCCTACACAGGAGCCTCCTTGGGCTCTGTTTTCACAACTGTTAGGTATTTTGGTGGACCGACTTACGCCTGCTATGGGCCCCGCTATGTCACTGCCACCTAATATATAATACCATTATTGAATCCACCCTGGGTGGATACCCTCTCTGCTCAGATTTAGAAGCTAACTCAGAATCTGACTATAACAATGAATAAACGAGCCACTGGTTCCTCTAGAAATACTACATTTTCAATTTACTGTATTATGAGATTCTAATGTGTCATCTAAAGGAGGAGGGTGAGGATACAGCTCCCTCTGTCAAAGATTCCTGTGCAGCAGAGGAGAAGGCTCCTATAATGGAAGATGTACCTGCCTTAGTTGATTCTATTAAGCAAATTCTTTAATTTCAGAAGAGGAACCCACACCTATGGCTAAGAAAACAGATGTGTTTAAGAAACAAAAGATAATCAGATCAGGGTTTACACATTCTGATCATCTAATGGAAATTAAACAGAAACCCTGGAACTCTCCTGGTAAAAATTTCCCTTTGTCTAAGCATGCGTTATCTCGCTATCCTCTCCCAGCGGCATTATGTGCAAAGTGGGAAATTACTCCAGTTCATTCTCATGTCACACGTCTGTTAATGACATCCACCTTGCCTGTCACAACCATCTCATTGAAGGAACTGAGAGATAGTTGATTAGGAAATTGTCTCAATTCTATTTATTCTCTCGCGACTTCTTACATTGGTGCAGCATTATCAGATGCTGAAGTTCTAGCAGCAAAGGCCTCTGCGCTGGCACAATGTATTATTTGGCTAGGTTCTTGGAAAGTGGATTTAGGTTCCAATAAAACATTGTCAATTCTACCCTTTTGCGGGAGATATTCTATTTGGAGAAGAGTTGAACAAGATTGTGGCATCGTTAGCTGCTGCCAAAATGACTTTTTTTGCCCCAGCTCCTACTCATTGTGCCAAAAGCTCTAATTTTTGTACCTTCTGCCCACAAGGAAAAATGAAAGGACAGGTGTTTCCTAGACAAACACATGCTACAAAGACCACTAAGCCCAAGACCAAGCAATCTTGGGCTGCACGTCAACCTACAGCAAAACCTGACAAGCTTGCAGCCTGATTGGGTGGGCCTTCCCCTGGAGGACCGACTTCTGCACTTTGCGCAGGTATGGACCACGACCACTTGAGACACTTGAGTGCAAGAAGCAGTCTCTCATGGGTACGCTGTCTCCTTCAAAGGACGCCCCTCTCAACAGTACTTCACCACCGGCCTTCCATCAGAACAAGAAAAGGCTCTGATACTACAAAATGTGGTCCACTCACTTGCACAATCGGGGGTGATAATGCCAATTCCTTAGTCTCAATGGGGAAGGGGATACTATTTGACCCTATTCCTGATACCAAAGCCCAATGGGTCATACCAGCCGATCCTCAACCTCAAATCGCTGAACAGGTTTGTGAAAGTTTCCACGTTTCACATGGAAACCCTGCGATCCATAGTTTTGACTATGGAACCTGGGGACTATATGGTCTCACTGAATATACAGGATGAATATCTGCATATTCCTATTGCACATTTGCATCAACTTTTTCTGCAGTTTGCTATCTGCAACCAATATCCGTTCCAGGCACTGCCATTCAGCCTAGCTACGATGCCCAGGATATTTACCAAAATAATGGCAGCAATCCTTCATCGTCAGGGAGTCAGAATTCTCCCATACCTAGATGACCTGCTTATCCTGGCGAACTCGCATGAGTTCCTCCTCTTGCAATGTCACGGATGGCTGATCAATTGGAAAAAGTCCTCTCTTATGCCAACTCAGCAGATGTTGCACTTGGGAGCTCTGCTGGACTCTCAAAGTCAACAACTTTTCCTCTCATCGACAAGATCTTGAAGTTGAGGGATAAAATACACCAGTTCCTTCACCGTCCCAGAGTGTCAGTACATTCGGCAATGTAAGTCCTCGATCTGATGGTGTCAATGTTCGACATGGTCAAATTTGCACAGTTTCATTCTCGGCTTCTACATCTGCTGATTCTTTCTAAGTGGAACGGTCAGCCTCATCGCATCAAGTCACAAATGATAACTCTGACTCCAGAAGTTAATTATTCACTGACTTGGTGGCACCATAACCATCGCCTGGACAGGGGCCGACCCTTCTGGACCCCCAATTGGGTGCTTCTCACAACAGATGCTAGTCTTCGTAGCTGGGGTGCTTTAACCGAACAACATTTGTTTCAGGGCCGATGGAGCCTGGCAGAGTCTCAGAATCAATGTGCTGATACGGAGAGCAGTGTACAATGCATTAACTCTAGCGCACAGTGTTCTTCAGGGAAGATCAATTCGAGTGCAGTCTGACAGTGCCACAGTGGTGGCGTATATCAATCACCATGGTGATGCAGGAAGTGGCCAAGATCCTCAGGTGGGCCGAATGTCGTCATCCTGCCATATCGGTGGTGTTCTTTTCAGGCATACTCAACTGGGAAGCGGATTACCTCAGTCGTCAGGATGTTCACGCAGGAGAATGGACTCTTCACTCAGAGGTCTTCCAACTCCTCGTGGACAGGTGGGGCCTCCCAGACATGGATCTCATGGCCTCACACCACAACCACAAAGTTACGGTGTTCCGGTGGTCCAAGGATCCACAAGCAGTATTCGTAGACACCTTATGGGTCCAGTGGACTTTTGTCTACCGTACATCTTCCCTCCGGTATCCCTTCTACTTCGGTTGCTTTGGAAATTCAAACAAGAAGGAGGAAACCTAATTCTGATGGCCCAGACTGAGTTGGTTCTCTGATCTCCAAGGCCTCTCAGTAGGTCAACCCCTTCAGCTTCCTCTACAACAGGACCTTCTATCTCAGAGACCATATCTCCATCCAGATAGGTACTGGCGCCGGCTGGAATTCAAAATAAGATGAACGACTCAATAAATAAAATTTTAAAAGTTACATTTAATAAACATTCATCAAGGAGAGGTTATCCTACCACTCAGAAGTAAAACACAAGCAATTGCTAAACGATAAGGAGTACACTTGTAGGATCCCACAGGGTTGACCCTTTCAAGTATAATGTCCACAATTCCTGGCTAGGACGCTAACCCCTAGTGGTTTTTAAGAAAAACCAGTCCCTAAAAACCATACTAGCCCCTACGTTTTTGGATCCCATGAAATTACAAAAGGAGACACCCATAGGATGCATGTGGCCGACTAAACCCACGGGGTGTTTCAACTGTGGGAAAACTCTGTGTACCACATGTACCCATATGCCTAAAAAAACATGTTCCCTGACCTTACCAGGGAATAATGAACAATACCAACTGAAAACCTTTATGAATTGCGATACAAATTATGTCATATATCTCTTAACCTGCGGTTGCAGCCTTAACTATGTGGGGAGAACCACAAGACCTATGCATGTTAGATTTATGGAGCACCGCAGGAACATTATTAAGAGATATGAGAAACACAGCGTATCGAGACATTTTTCACAGGCACATATGGGAGATCCGAGTAGTCTGTCCCTTATTTGTGTTGAACATGTCGCCCCCACACCTAGAGGGGGGACAGGTTCAACAAGCTTTGCTGTAGGGAAGTTTACTGGATATTAAAATTTGGCACTTTGCACCCGGACGGGTTGAATGAGAGCATCGAGCTAAACACAATACGATAACATAAATCAGGGGTTTTAGAGGACCTACATGAACCACCTTGTGGAGTATACATATCATTCCCTTTGGTTAAATTAGGATTTGTTACTTTGTATATAAAGGCATTGTTTCTTTTACCATTTCTGCCACTTTTGGGAATATGTGATCCCCTTCTTTTCATCCTGATTTACATTCTTAATAAAATATGAATAAAAATAGATAAATAGATGAATACATTTAATCAAATCTAATTTAATGAAATATAAATAAGTTTAATATTATACGTATTGTCTATATTCCGTAGCAACATAATGATAGACATCTCTGGTATACCATCGGATGGTTGGAGCTTGATTTTTGTTTACAAACCTGCCAATCTGGAGAACGCAATAGGTGGTCTGTTTGTGTATCAATAATTTTTTAACAAATGTACAAGGTCCATCTGATAGCTGAAGATTGTGAATTCCTCTACCTCCTCTACTGCTTCTCTATCCCTTTTATTAATATATTTTCAGATGTATGACTGTCTGGAGCACTGTGTAATTAAAGCCAGCAATGAAATAGAAATAAAAATGTGGTTTATGCACTATATACTCAGTATATAAGCATCCACCATTTACTGTATGGGAGTACCCTTCCGAGGAGTATTTCCATATAAGTATGGATGGATTATTATTATTTTCATTTTGTATATGAACCTTTTAAATATAAAACATACGAAAACGCTGTTTTCCAATGGTTTATTAAGCTGCCTGCCCCCCATGTTTTTTCTTCCATTTGCGCTGTCTAATAATGTGTTTAATATGAGCTAGTAACATCAGTGCTGCGTCCCACAACCTTTGGAACGCAGCACTCACTTCCTGATTCTGACGTGTGCGCTCCATTGAGCGCTATGACATATCCGGATCTGTGAACCGCACTACGTGCTTCCGGGATCACGTAATCGGGCTCGGTCATGTGGTCTCGGGCGGGATCTTACAAACTCTGAGATCCGGGGCTCATTGATTGCCCTATTCCACGTGACTGGCTACGATCACGTGACATAACATTTGGGTTATATATTTTTACGTTTTTAAAGCGTTTACAGGACTTGTTTTAATAAATAAAAATAGTTTTAGTATGTGTTTTTGAAATGATTGCCTTCTGTTGTGAATGATTATTTGATTTATGAAATGCACATGAATATGTGTTAGCAGGGCTAACAGGTGTTTCCAACTAATCCCTAACTATCAAGGGTATATAAAGCCCACTGGCTGGGCATTGGATTTATGCTCCTGAGGAAGCTGGCACCCATCAGACCAGCGAAACGCGTTGGACTTAAGTTTGTAGGACCACAAGTATCAGCACCCTTATCCACCTCCTGGTAAACTTTGGACTTATCAGCTTCCACTGGATGAAATTCCGACACAAGTTCTTCATATGTTCTGGACTCACCCCCATCTGCCATTTGGTTCCTAACTGCAAGAGAGACCTAGGGGACTTATTTGGAATCCAGTCTGGTAAATTACCTTATACCTAATTGAACTTGTGGGCAAATGTGGAATAGCGTCCTAGCCAGGAATTGTGGACATTATACTTGAAAGGGTCAACCCTGTGGGATCCTACAAAGTGTACTCCTTATCGTTTAGCAATTGCTTGTGTTTTACTTCTGAGGGGTAGGATAACCTATCCTTGATGAATGTTTATTAAATGTAACTTTTTAAATTTTATTTATTGAGTCGTTCATCTTATTTTGAATTCCAGCCGGCGCCAGTACCTATCTTTTTCCATTTTGCTTAAATTACCAAGGGAACTGACCTTCCCAGTACGGGCTGCCGTTGACAGCGCACTCCATTTGTGTATTTATATCTCCATCCAGATCTGGTCCGTCTGTCTTTGATGGCATGGCTCTTGAATCATCAATTCTATGAACGAAAGGATTTTCAAATGCTGTTATTCAAACTATGCTTCAGGCACGCAAACCTACCTCAGCACATATATATTATAGAGTGTGGCATACTTACTTCACGTGGTGCGCTGCCAAGCGTTATGATGTAACGGTCTTCAAAATTTCAAGATACTTGCTTTTCTTCAAAGAGGTTTAGATTTAGACTTACACCTTGCCTCTCTTAAAGTACACACTTCTGCATTGTCTGCTTGATTTCAATGCAGAATTGCTCCACTTTCTTATGTACATACATTCCTTCAGGGTATCATCCGTGTACAACCTCCTTATGTCCCCCTGGTAGCTCTATACGATTTGTTTATGGTGCTGGACGCTCTTCAGGATCCCCCCTTTGAACCTTTAGAGTCAGTTGATCTCAAATGGCTGATGACAAAGGTACTGTTTGTGCTGGCTATTGCTTCAGCCCAGGAGGGTGTTGGACTTATGAGCACTTTCCTGTCATCCTCCCATCCTGATCTTTCATCAGGACAAGGTGGTTTTCCGGACTAAGCCTGGTTATCTTCCTAAAGTGTTTTTTTAAATTCCACCTTAATCAAGAAATTGTGGTTCCAGCCTTTGTCTCACTAGATTGGTCACCGAAAGAACGTTCTTTGGATGTGGTACGTTTATGTTTTTGTAGATCGTACTATCAGACGTTCTGATGCTCTGTTCATACTTTTTGGATATCACAAGCGTGGTTTGCCTGCTAATAAACAGACCTTGGCCAGATGGATTATAATGGTCATTGCACAAGCTTACATTCAAGCTGACCTTCCTTTACCAGCTTCAATTTCTGCCCATTCTGCCCGCCCTGTAGGACCTTCATGGGCGGCATGCCATGGTGCATCCACCGAACAATTGTGCAATGTGGCTAAGTGGTCTTCTATTCACAGATTTCTTAGGCTTTATGCCTTTGATACATACACCTCCCAGGATGCTTCCTTTGGACGCTGGAATTCTTTTATCCTCTCAAGCATGTCCCCTCCCTTTAAATATTGCTTTGGCCAATCCCAGATGTTTCCCTGTGGAGCCCTGTGAAGCCTGAAGAAGAAAACGAGAGTTATGGTAGACTTACCTTTAACTCTTTTTTTTTTTCTTCGAGGTTCATAGGATCTAAAGGGCGTCCACCCTGGTGCACCTGGCCTCTCTGGGTTTTTATGGCATTGGTCTCTGGTTCCCTTCTCCTGTCTGTGACAGTGTGTTCTTCTGTGCCTTACATCTTTTCTTCTCTCCTTTCCTCTTCCTGCTTTGAGCTGGTTAACAAAACTGAATGCCTGTGCATAGATATGCAGAAAGCGTAACTGTTTGGTGCCCGGACTCTCATCCACCACGTACAACCCCAATGTTTCCCTGTGGACCCTATGAACCTCGAAGAAAGAGAGTTAACAAAGGTAAGTCTACCATAACTCTAGTTTTTCAAGTGTTCTATAGGTTGGTATTTAATTTGTATAATACATTTAAATCACACACTGAGATTGGGCAGCGCCTCCTTTTTATAACTATTTCTTTCTGAGTTTTCTAGGAAAACACTGTTACGTACAATTTTGTATGCAGATACAACCACAGTCACACTCACAATATAGGCACATCACATATTTTAATCAGCTTAAGCTGCGTGTGCGTCCTATTCACATAACTTTGTGTAAAAGATGCATTTTAATGTAAAAAGTTACCTGTAAAGACCCTTAGTGCTACCTAGTGGCGGAATGGTGTGACTAGAAGGGCTGTTTAACGTGCAAGGAAGCTAGATGTCAGTGGACACATCTGTACATGCTTAATGACTATTTATTCATGACACTGTCCCTTTTAAGGATATGATTTCCAAAGTGAGTGTCTGAAACATCCAAGGCATAATGGTTTCAGAAAGTATGAATAGCCTCAGCACAAATGTCCCTCACTGATACATGAAGTTGAAACTGCCCAGGTCGAGTGTACCTTAAGATTTTCTGGAGATTTACGTCCATCTTTCTCACACACAAACGTAATCAGTTCTTTGACCCACCTTGCAATAGTTTGTTTCGTGAGTACACAACATTTCTTTACGCTTGCAGGCAGCACAAACAAATGTTTTGTCTCTTGCTAAGTCCATCATATGCAGCTTCTCTTCCTTCTTAACTTTAGGTTAAGGGAGCAAAGATAGCAAGATAATTTCTTGATGTAAGTGAAATGCTGACAGCACTTTCAGCAGGAAAGTTAGATTTATTCTTGGAACAACTCTATCCAGTAGGATATTTAGCTAGGGTTCTCCTGCCTATAATGCCTGTAATTCACTAACCCTTCTAGCTGACATAATAACCGTTAGATCAACTACTTTCCAGGTTAATAGTTTTACAGGGATCTCTTGCAATGGGTCAAAAGGAGGCAACATTAATGTATTTAAGATTAGGTTTATGTCCTAAAGGACTAGGGCAGACCTAACATGAGGCTGAATTCTCTTAATCGCTTGGCAGAACATTTTGCCAAAATTGTCCATTGATAGCAGGGTTAAGCATTCTGCTGAACAAAAAGCTATCTGTACTTTAATGGTCGATCTTGCTAGACCTTTTCCAAAACAGTCATGTATGTACTGTGCACTTGAGATGTGTTAGCCTTCATAACATTAAACATAGAGCTGGACCATGCAATAGATTCTTTACAGATTCTCTAATATTTTTCTAAAGATACTTTCTTCTTTACTTGCATAAGAAGTTGGATTACTTGAGAAGTCATCTGCCTTAGTAATTCCCGCACAATATCCATACCGGATGGAACAATGGTCTCTAGCGTAACAGACCTGGTGTGATTGGTAATATCCACGGATCCTCCACCGCCATCCTCAAATACCATTGGAAACATGTTCTTCTTTACTATTGTTACTTCCACTTGTTCCTCTCTGATTCTCATTGTACGGGCAGCCGTAGCAAATGGTGGGAACACATATCCATGTTTGAAGTTCCATGCTTAAGAAAGTGCATCTACACTACTTGTTGGTGGCAGATGGTATCTGGAATAGAAACAAGGTACTTTTCGATGTGTATCCATCAAATCTATTTCTGGATGACCAAAGTGTACAACTATGTATTGAAACACTTAGGCATCCAGTTCCTATTCTGGTAGAACCTGCATTCTGCTTAGAAAATATACAACAATATTGTCTTTTCCTGGCACACATAGAGCTGACAGGGAACTCAGATGCTCTTCTGCCCATTCCAGAATATTTGTCACCTCTTTCATTAAACCAGCGGCTGTTGGTGCCACCTTGGAGATTTAGATAAGCCACTACTGCTACATTGTCTGATAATACTTTGAAATGCTTTCCTGCTAAATGATTCTGGTCTCTTGCTTTCCAAACTGCCCTCATTTCTCTCTGATTAGAAGAAACCATCTTTTAGGAAGTCCAGAATCCCTGCTGACTTTGATGTGCACCCCATCCTATTGAACTTGTGTTGGTTAATACCAAACACCGAGGCTCTGACAATGATGTTATGTAGTTCAGCTTTGTATGTGCTCACCAGGATATAGAGTCTCTTGTTGTTTGATCCAGGTTTACTTGATTACACAAAGGAATCCCTTTTGGCTGTAGTTTAGTAAATTCCATTGTAAATTTGTCATCTTCCACCTTGTCCAAGGTACTATTCAGGTCGCATCACATCGGCAATAACTGCATTCTCCCATCTTCTGGGCCAGTGCACATGCACAGGTCCCACTCTGCGTGTGCACTGCCGGGACAATGGGCTCACCTCTGCCTGATTGAGAGGCGTTCGTGAGGTGGCGACATGGTGTTGTGGGATCATGGGGTAAAAAAATTGGCCATTTTTGGGGAGGTCACGTGACTTCACATGCCACTGCTTCGATGGGGAAAAATGGTGGTGCAGGCAGTGGGCTACTTTAAATCAGCAATGTGACTGCAGTTGTATTGTGATCACATCGCTGGCCACCATTAGCATGCTGGTCGCCCTTGCCCTGTGCTGAGTGGCCCCCAGCATGTGAGTGATAGCAGTTGCAGTTTTATTATTTTAGCAAAACTGGAGCTGAGTAAGGCCCCATCTCTATAGTAGAGGACATCATCGCAAGTAGAAATCCCAGACATAGTGGTTCTCATGCCTGTACCAAAGTTGCTAGTTTTCACGTTCTCTCATATCTTTATTCTGATAGTGTAATTGCAGAGTGTCTACATGCACACCCAAGAACTGTATTTGCTGTGCTGGATTTTAACTGGCTTTCAGCTCAGTTTATTATCCAGCCATGAGACTAAGGTAATTTAATTTTCTTGTCTACAGCATTTACCATTCTTCTTGACCTTCCAGAAATTAGTAAATTGTCTGGATATGGCCAGATCGCTAACAATTGTTTTCTCAGATGAGCTATAAGGGGGGAATTCAATTGTTTGAAAAGTCGGTTGGGTGTCTGTTTTTTCCTATTAGATAGGAAAAAACAGACACCCAACTGACTTTTCAAACAATTGAATATCCCCCTAAAGGCCCATACACACTTGCTGATAAAATGAGCGACGTCGCTCATTTTCCCCCTCCCTGAGCAACGTCGCTCATTTTATCGGCAAATGTGTATGCCGCCAGCGACGACCGATGTGCGGCCCTGCGGGTCGGCAACGATCGTCGCTGTCGGCACTGCATGCATGCTCGATCTGGACTGTTGTCCAGGAGCTGCATGCACGGCCGGCGGAGGTGTGACGTCACTGAGCGATATGAGCAGTCATATCGCTCAGTGTGTACAGGCGGCCACCGACCAGCCGGCCCGAGAGGGGAAACGCTACATGACGTCGCTCACAGAGCGACATTGTCTAATGTGTATGGACCTTAGGAGTCACAAGGACCATTGTAAACACTCTTGGGGATATTGCCAAACTGAAAGGAAGACAAGTAAAATGAAGATGCTTTCCTTGGATGCAGAATGTAATATATTTTTTATATCCCTTCCACACTGAATTATGGAAATGGGCATCCTTTAGATCTATTGAAACCAGATTATTATTTTTTATACCTGTTTAAAATAGATTTCATTGTTTCCATATAAAATGTCTTTATCCTTATGAACTTGTTCAACTGTCTGAGGTCCAGGATTGTCTTAAACCCTTCTGTAGATATGTTTAGCCGAAATATCAGAGATTAAAAACCCTCCTTTTATGATAACATGACAACTTCCACAGCTTTTGAGCTGATCAATTTTTCTAAGATGTCTTCTAGCACCCTGATTTCCAGAGCTACAACCGAAACCTCTGATAACACAAAATTGTTCATTCTTGATATTTCTGAAAATTCTTTCGGATATCTTTGAGATAATACATCCAGAACCGATCTGTCTTCAACAGAATCTGCCCATTGCTTGGCAAACTTCAAAAGTCTGCTCCTTACCAGCATGGGTGCGGGGAAACTACCGTAGTATCTGATTTCATGGTTGTAAATATGAGTGTTAAAAATTTGGTAAATCTACAGAGATGTAAATTTGAAACATCTTAATGTAAGTAAATATTAATCCATGGTTCTTGGCGTTACCCGAGGAGCACCTGTAGCAGATACAGATGGAGCCTCCGTTATCTTTGCTCTTTCTATGACTAGGCATGCCCACCTGGGCGCACCTAGTCACTGTGAGCATCTCCGTCTGGACGGGCGCGCGCGCCCGGACGGAGACTCGCTGCATTCACTTGAATGGGGAGAGTCTCAGTCTGCGCGCCCGAACAGAGATGCTCTGAATGGGAGCATCTCTGCACTCCCGGCGTGACTAGGTGGACGAAATGCCTAGTCACGCCAGGAGTGCACACCTGCGACTAGGCAGGCAAAGATAACAGAGGCTCCATCTGTATGGTAAAAAGTGACAGGATCATTTTTGTAGTTTATGAAATTCTTCACACTGGAGGTGCAATCCAAATCTAACACTAGTATGATGTATCGCTAGTACCTTAGTATAATGTTTGTTGGTAAGAAGGTGCTGCAGGTGTGCACTTACGTGTCTTCTCCCGCTGCACGGGGTCCTGTTGTGTGAGATTTCTTTCTCCGGGTCCTTCTTTCCTCTAATTTGCTCAATGTGGCGTCCTCTCCCCAGTAGTGGCGATGCTGTACACAGGCGCCTGTGTGTCCCGATCCGTGTGAAGCGTGTGCCGGCGTCTTCTTACCAACGAACATTATACTAAGGTACTACAGCTTTCAAGCATATTCTGCCTCCCTCAAAGGTAAAAATAAGGTAACAAGAACTCTGTTTACCTTCAATTACTACCGTCTCCATAAGAGGACCTGAACATTTGTTTTTTCATGGACTGTACCTCTCTTTTTTTTTTTTACTTTTAATTTCTTTAAACAATAAACATTCATTTTTTTGTATCATTAACCTGTTAGGTCGGAGGTTTCTGTTCACGTCTACTTTCTGTTTGTAATGTCATGGTTGCACATGAGAGATATGCATACATAGCCAGACATTCTGACCATAAATTCAACAAAGTATGGGCCAAGTAGCTTGATTCTGAGTATTTCACAGGGGCTATGGATATAGAGTCTGGATTGTCACACACTCAGATAATTTGTAAAGGTATTTATTATTTATAGTAATGCTAGTTTAATTTCTGTGAAATGTAACCACAGCTCGTGCAGATACATATGTGTGGTATAACTGGAATATCCTTTACACAATGGGAGATATTGGTGGTATTTGTATTACAAGTTTTCTTTTTCTTTTTTATATGAATATTTTGTTTTTATTGGATTGTATTTATGTTTTGTGTATTGATAATATGAAACATTCTAATAAGTACAGGTTGAGTATCCCATATCCAAAATGCTTGGGACCAGAGGTATTTTGGATATGGGATTTTTCCGTATTTTGGAATAATCGCATACCATAATGAGATATCATGTGTATGGGACCTAAGTCTAAGCACAGAATGCATTCATGTTTCATATACACATTATACACAGAGCATGAAGGTAATTCTAGCCAATAGTTTTAATAACTTTGTGCATTAAACATAGTTTGTGTACATACACACAGTTCTTTTATGTTTCATATATAGCTTATACACACAGCCTGAAGGTCATTTAATACAATATTTTTAAGAATTTTTTGTATTAAACAAAGTTTGTGTACATTGAGCCATCAGAAAACAAAGGTTTCACTATCTCAGTCTCATTATAAAAATTGTGGATTATTCCGTATTTTGGAATATTTGGATATTGGATACTCAACCTGTATAAAAAAATAAAAAAAAAGATGCTTAACGTTGGCCAAAGTGCACAGGAGCTGGCGGCTTTCATGCACCCTGTGTGCCAAGACCTATTATATATGGATGCTAGATGAGGAAGGACACATCTGTATTGCCGTGTAAATACTCTTTTTAATGGACAAACATTCAGAATCTTATCAAATCCACTAAATAATTCCTAGGGTCAGTACTGCCTTTTAAACATATACACAGTAATTCATATAGTACATAATTAATTTGCTTACTCACATAAATTCCGTGACTTAATTGGCAGTGTCAATTTTGAAGATAAGCAATGCCAATTACGGTAACAAAAAACCATCAAAACGCAATGTAACTTGAATACCACACCCTTGGTTTCCTGTTAGATTTCCTTCCTTTCAATGATTGCAAAAGGAAAATTCAGGGAAGTGTATAGTCTTATGAACACAACATTGAGGGGCATGCACAATAGGTGGTGACAGTCTTTCTCTGACTACTTATAAACAAAATGAAGGCACTGACTTTTCTTCTGCTGTCACTTTTTTTACACACATGTGAGACCATCACAAGAATATTCTACATTGCAGCTGTGGAAGAGTATTGGAATTACAGGGATAGCAGGGTATATTCTTCAGAGCAAAGGTAAATGTCACTGCACCTTGTTTAATATGTTTTGTTCAGGGTCACTAATTAGTTAATTCTTAGCTATAACTTAGTGCACCAAATATTTTGTGTTCTGCTTTTTATGGATGCTCACCTAGAGGAAATCATTAATTGTTAAAGACGCTCCATAAATTTGGATCAGCTGTGGTATTCCAGTTGATTTCATTAATACTACAGTAGCTGTGAAATAATAATAATAAATAAATAAAAAAGTGAACAGCACTATATATGATTGAAAGAAAAATATGTACATCACCTTAATTCCATTATGTTAAATATTATTTCAAACTTAAACATTTCTTGAACTTTAATGGAAAAGCATTTTTGCAACCTAGTGAAACATTATTGCATTAACTCCCTCCATTAGCTTAAAAAAATATGAATTAATAATAAAATACGAAGTATTCAATAATATATGTTTGTTAATTATAATGAGCCATTAAACAAGTTTAAATGCCTGATTCAATTGTATCCATTGTGAAATTGCACATTGCTACCAAAACATTATTACTTTTTGGCTTTCACCCAATAATAAATTAAAAGGAGTCGCTTTGGCCTTGGAAATATTTATTTTACTTGCAAAAACTGCAGTTCAGATAAGCTGTGAAAAAAAAACGGAAAAAATAGGTAACAGGCAGCTGAGCAGCAGCACTCAAAAGGAAATAAACTCAAAGGATGGGTAAAAAGAGGGTATACAGTATGCGTGTGCAGCAATCATAATCACCATTGAATATGTCAGTTATAATAAGGTCTCATTTTGAATTTGAAGTGCTTGTTTAGGACACCTGACTACAAGAAGGACATATAACCCTAGATAATTCAGTGGCACTTTACGTTATCAAGAATCTTGGTAGATGTTACATTAAATAAAGGGATCAGATTAACTAGAATTATTTACTTTCAAAATATACATTTTACTGGTGACGCAATATACGTATTAATATAGCCAAGGTTAATACAAAGATCTGTTGTGCTGGAATTGTGCAGCTTTGAAATTGCTATCCCCTGTGAGGTGTTGATGGTAAATTTGCTAGCATAGTGTAAAACTGGACAGGATGCATTTCTTACAAGGAATTGTATCTGTATTTATAATTAGTAGAAGAAATTAAGTGGGTGAGTGACCCAGAGAATGCCATTGTTGGCTTTGTGTTGACTTTGTATATATGTTAACATTAGAATTTCTGAAAGGTTGAACTTGGTAGATCTACTGTTTTAAATTGTTCAGCCTCAAAATATGCAATTTTTGAGTTTTAGTTATATTTCTTCAATTCTTATCCCTACAGTTAATTGTAGTTTTAGAGTTAGAGGACCCTGGAACCCATTCTAAAATCCTAGCCTTTCCTTCAATAACACCCCCCCCACTTTTGAGGGGTATGGGACTCAGGGTCGACAGTGTCTAGATAGACAGACATTAGGTCGACACCTATTGGTCGACAGTGACTAGGTCGACACCAGAAATAGGTCGACGCGACCCTTAGGTTGACATGAACAAGGTCGACATGGAAAAGGGTCGACATGAGTCTTTAATTTTATTTATTTTTTGTGTCGTTTTCTTCGTAAAGTGACTGGGACCCCCAATTAGTGCACCATGTCCCCTCGCCATGCTTCGAGCAAGCTTACCGTTCCCAATTGTAGTTCAAGTGGATCGTAAAAGTATGAAAATGTTCAGAAGATAAAAAAATGTGAAAAACTGATGTCAACCTTTTTCCATGTTGACCTAATGGCTGTGTCGACCTATTTCTGGTGTCGACCTAGTCACTGTCAACCTAATGGGTGTTGACCTAAATGATGTCGACCTAGAGTCCGGATACCCTTTTGAGACTGTTATATATACTGGTAATATAAGCTGTATTGCACAGAGATGTTCTATTGCAGAGTGTACTTGCATAGAGATTAACCAACTGCATAGAGGTTCCCACCAGGAAAAAAAGATCCCCCTTTTCCATTTAATGTAGTGATCCACAGTTATTGCATTTGTAGAAAATGAGCTGTGACCTATATCAGGCTTGCCTACCCTCTCACATTGAGCGGGAGGCTCACATTTTTTAATTTAGGCTCTTGCAGTCTCGCAAGTCTTGATAGTCCACCTGGTTTTTCTGTGTCCTTCCATGAGAATGCGGACTGCGCAGACACAAGTCCGGAAATGCTGGGGGGAGGGAGGCTGCATGGGAGATGTCACAACACTTAAATGCCGGCCACTTCGGGGTTGTGGGCTCTGGCAGCGGTGGCTGGCTAGCAGTGCACACATTTACGGGTTTATTCATGAAGCAGTGAAGAGTGTGGAGAAGTGAGCCAGTGGAGAAGTTGCCCATGGCAACCAATCAGCATTGAGGTTACATTTATAATTTGCATACTATACAGTTGTATGGAGCAGCTGATTGGTTTCCATGGGCAACTTCTCCACAGGCTCACTTCTATACTCTTTTCACTGCTTCATGAATAGACCCCATAGAGAGGCAGTCTGAGAGACTGAGCAGACAGCGGAAGCAGGTAAGCATTGCAGAGGAGGGTCTCCCCACTCCACTGCTATCCTCCATTGTTGCTGTTAATTAACGCTCCCACTACATTTGATAATATTCCCATACTGATAATCTCTATGAGAATCAGGAGATAATACAGTTACCCACAGCTTTGCCTAAATAAAAGGTTAACCAATGTCTATGTAGCAAGCAGGATTACGGGGTCTGATATTCATGCCATATTTACTGAACCGGAGACTAAATAAACAAAAATTGACCTAAAGGTTAAATGCTTAGTAAATAACATCAGAAGGGTGAGAGCACTGGATGGGAACCCTAATATTTATATTGGCAGCTGCAGCTTTCTAACTAAGGTCTTTATATAACCAATTAATATTGACAGAAACTTCCCTCAGAAAGTAGTCCTAAGAACTACTTTCCAACATTGCAGTGCTGACTCTAATAATAAGAGAATGTGGATTATGATTAAGAAAACCTATATTAATGTCCCGTTACACTAGAATACTATTGAGAGACATAGCCTCGGTCCTGCATTAATGAGTAGCTCACAGGAATTTAACATTTCTCTGACGTCCTAGTGGATGCTGGGAACTCCGTAAGGACCATGGGGAATAGCGGGCTCCGAAGGAGACTGGGCACTCTAAGAAAGAATTAGGACTACCTGGTGTGCACTGGCTCCTCCCTCTATGCCCCTCCTCCAGACCTCAGTTAGAATCTGTGCCCCGCTCGAGCTGGATGCACACTAGGGGCTCTCCTGAGCTTCTAGAAAAGAAAGTATATTTAGGTTTTTTATTTTCAGTGAGATCTGCTGGCAACAGACTCACTGCTACGAGGGACTTAGGGGAGAGAAGCGAACCTACCTGCTTGCAGCTAGCTTGGGCTTCTAGGCTACTGGACACCATTAGCTCCAGAGGGATCGAACACAGGCCCAGCCTCGGTCGTCCGGTCCCGGAGCCGCGCCGCCGTCCCCCTTGCAGAGCCAGAAGCAAGAAGAACGTCCAGGAAATCGGTGGCTGAAGACTCCGGTCTTCATTAAGGTAGCGCACAGCACTGCAGCTGTGCGCCATTGCTCCCCATGCACACCTCACACTCCGGTCACTGATGGGTGCAGGGCGCTGGGGGGGGCGCCCTGGGCTGCAATTAGATTACCTTACATTGGCAAAAAATACACATAATATAGTCATTAAGACTATATATGTGTAAAATCCCCTGCCATATATCCATTAAAAAAAAGCGGGAGAAGTCCGCCGTGAAGGGGGCGGGGCTATCTCCCTCAGCACACTGGCGCCATTTCCTCTCACAGCTCCGCTGGAAGGACGCTCCCCAGGCTCTCCCCTGCAGTTTCCAGGCTCAATAGGGTAAAAAAGAGAGGGGGGGCACTAAATTTAGGCGCAAATACTATATATGTATATATATATATATATATATATATATATATATATATGGCTGCTATGGGGTAAAATCACTCATTATAGTGTACATCCCTGTGATTTATAGCGCTGTGGTGTGTGCTGGCATACACTCTCTCTGTCTCCCCAAAGGACTTTGTGGGGTCCCGTCCTCAGTCAGAGCATTCCCTGTGTGCGTGCGGAGTGTCGGTACGGCTGTGTCGACATGTTTGATGAGGAGGCTTATGTGGAGGCGGAGCAGGTGCCGATAAATGTGATGTCACCCCCTGCGGGGTCGACACCTGAGTGGATGGATATGTGGAAGGAATTACGTGACAGTGTCAACTCCTTACACCCTGTCTGATAACATTGATACCCTTGACAGGGACACTATATTGCTAACTGTAGAGCATATTAAAGACGTAGTCTTATACATGAGAGATGCACAGAGGGATATTTGCCAACTGGCATCTAGAATAAATGCAATGTCCATTTCTGCCAGGAGAGTATTATGGACTCGGCAGTGGACAGGTGATGCGGATTCTAAAAGGCACATGGAGGTTTTGCCTTACAAGGGTGAGGAATTGTTTGGGGATGGTCTCTCGGACCTCGTTTCCACAGCGACGGCTGGGAAGTCGACATTTTTACCCCATGTTCCCTCACAGCCAAAGAAAGCACCGTATTATCAGGTACAGTCCTTTCGGCCCCAGAAAGGCAAGCGGGTTAAAGGCGCGTCCTTTCTGCCCAGAGGCAGAGGTAGGGGGAAAAAGCTGCACCAAACAGCAAGTTCCCAGGAACAAAAGTCCTCTCCCGCTTCCTCTAAGTCCACCGCATGACGCTGGGGCTCCACAGGTGGAGCCAGGGGCGGTGGGGGCCCATCTCCGGAACTTCAGCGACCAGTGGGTTCGCTCACGGGTGGATCCCTGGATTCTACAAGTGGTATCTCAGGGGTACAAGCTGGAATTCGAGATGTCTCCCCCTCGCCGTTTCCTAAAATCAGCCTTGCCAACTACTCCCCCAGACAGGGAGGTGGTGCTGGAGGCGATTCACAACCTGTACTCCCAGCAGGTGATAACCAAAGTACCCCTCCTTCAACAGGGACGGGGTTACTATTCCACAATGTTTGTGGTACCGAAACCGGACGGTTCGGTGAGACCCATTTTAAATTTGAAATCCTTGAACACTTATATAAGAAGGTTCAAGTTCAAAATGGAATCGCTCAGGGCGGTTATTGCAAGCCTGGACGAAGGGGATTACATGGTATCACTGGACATCAAGGATGCTTACCTGCATGTCCCCATTTACCCTCCTCACCAGGAGTACCTCAGATTTGTGGTACAGGACTGTCATTACCAATTCCAGACGTTGCCGTTTGGTCTGTCCACGGCACCGAGGGTATTTACCAAGGTAATGGCCGAAATGATGATACTCCTTCGAAAAAAGGGAGTTATAATTATCCCGTACTTGGACGATCTCCTTATAAAGGCGAGGTCCAGGGAACAGTTGTTGATCGGAGTAGCACTAGCTCGGGAAGTGCTACAACAGCACGGCTGGATCCTGAATATTCCAAAGTCGCAGCTGGTTCCGACGACGCGTCTACTGTTCCTGGGGATGGTTCTGGACACAGAACAGAAAAAGGTGTTTCTCCCGGAGGAGAAGGCCAAGGAGTTGTCATCTCTAGTCAGAGATCTCCTAAAACCAAAACAGGTGTCGGTGCACCACTGCACGCGAGTCCTGGGAAAGATGGTAGCTTCTTACGAAGCAATTCCATTTGGAAGGTTCCATGCAAGGATCTTTCAGTGGGATCTGTTGGACAAGTGGTCCGGATCGCATCTTCAGATGCATCGGTTGATAACCCTGTCTCCAAGGACCAGGGTGTCGCTGTTGTGGTGGCTGCAGAGTGCTCATCTTCTAGAGGGCCGCAGATTCGGCATACAGGACTGGGTCCTGGTGACCACGGATGCCAGCCTTCGAGGTTGGGGGGCAGTCACACAGGGAAGAAACTTCCAAGGACTATGGACGAGTCAGGAGACTTCCCTACACATAAATATTCTGGAACTAAGGGCCATTTACAATGCCCTAAGTCAGGCAAGACCCCTGCTTCAACACCAGCCGGTGCTGATCCAGTCAGACAACGTCACGGCGGTCGCCCATGTAAACCGTCAGGGCGGCACAAGAAGCAGGATGGCGATGGCAGAAGCCACAAGGATTCTCCGATGGGTGGAAAATCATGTGTTAGCACTGTCAGCAGTGTTCATTCCGGGAGTGGACAACTGGGAAGCAGACTTCCTCAGCAGGCACGACCTCCACCCGGGAGAGTGGGGACTTCATCCAGAAGTCTTCCAAATGATTGTACACCGTTGGGAAAGGCCACAGGTGGACATGATGGCGTCCCGCCTCAACAAAAAGCTAAAAAGATATTGCGCCAGGTCAAGGGACCCTCAGGCGATAGCTGTGGACGCTCTAGTGACACCGTGGGTGTACCAGTTGGTTTATGTGTTCCCTCCTCTGCCTCTCATACCCAAGGTACTGAGAATAATAAGAAGGAGAGGAGTAAGAACTATACTTGTGGTTCCGGATTGGCCTAGAAGAGCTTGGTACCCAGAACTTCAAGAAATGATCTCAGAGGACCCATGGCCTCTACCGCTCAGACAGGACCTGCTGCAGCAGGGGCCCTGTCTGTTCCAAGACTTACCGCGGCTGCGTTTGACGGCATGGCGGTTGAACACCGGATCCTAAAAGAAAAGGGCATTCCGGAGGAAGTCATTCCTACGCTGATTAAAGCTAGGAAAGATGTGACCGTAAGACATTATCACCGCATATGGCGAAAATATGTTGCTTGGTGTGAGGCCAGGACGGCCCCAACGGAGGAATTTCAGCTCGGTCGATTTCTGCACTTCCATTAAGGTCCAGATCTCGGCTCTGTCGATTTTCTTCTAAAAAGAACTGGCTTCACTGCCTGAAGTTCAGACTTTTGTTAAAGGAGTGCTGCATATTCAGCCCCCTTTTGTGCCTCCAGTGGCACCGTGGGATCTCAACGTGGTGTTGCATTTCCTAAAGTCGCATTGGTTTGAGCCACTTAAAACCGTGGAGCTAAAATACCTCACGTGGAAAGTGGTCATGCTGTTGGCCTTGGCGTCGGCCAGGCGTGTATCAGAATTGGCGGCTTTGTCATGTAAAAGCCCTTATCTGATTTTTCATATGGATAGGGCGGAATTGAGGACTCGTTCCCAATTCCTTCCTAAAGTGGTTTCAGCTTTTCATGTGAACCAACCTATTGTGGTGCCTGCGGCTACTCGGGACTTGGAGGATTCCATGTTACTGGACGTAGTCAGGGCCCTGAAAATATATGTTTCCAGGACGGCTGGAGTCAGGAAAACTGACTCGCTATTTATCCTGTATGCACCCAACAAGCTGGGTGCTCCTGCTTCTAAGCAGACTATTGCTCGCTGGATCTGTAGCACGATTCAACTTGCACATTCTGCGGCTGGACTGCCGCATCCTAAATCTGTAAAAGCCCATTCCACGAGGAAAGTGGGCTCTTCTTGGGCGGCTGTCCGAGGGGTCTCGGCTTTACAACTTTGCCGAGCTGCTACTTGGTCGGGTTCAAACACATTTGCAAAATTCTACAAGTTTGATACCCTGGCTGAGGAGGACCTTGAGTTTGCTCATTCGGTGCTGCAGAGTCATCCGCACTCTCCCGCCCATTTGGGAGCTTTGGTATAATCCCCATGGTCCTTACGGAGTTCCCAGCATCCACTAGGAAGTCCGAGAAAATAAGAATTTACTCACCGGTAATTCTATTTCTCGTAGTCCGTAGTGGATGCTGGGCGCCCATCCCAAGTGCGGATTGTCTGCAATACTTGTATATAGTTATTGCCTAACTAAAGGGTTATTGTTATGAGCCATCTGTTCGTGAGGCTCAGTTGTTGTTCATACTGTTAACTGGATATAGTATCACGAGTTGTACGGTGTGATTGGTGTGGCTGGTATGAGTCTTACCCGGGATTCCAAATCCCTTCCTTATTGTGTCAGCTCTTCCGGGCACAGTTTCCCTAACTGAGGTCTGGAGGAGGGGCATAGAGGGAGGAGCCAGTGCACACCAGGTAGTCCTAATTCTTTCTTAGAGTGCCCAGTCTCCTTCGGAGCCCGCTATTCCCCATGGTCCTTACGGAGTTCCCAGCATCCACTACGGACTACGAGAAATAGAATTACCGGTGAGTAAATTCTTATTTTATGCTATTGTTCAATAAACCCACGGTGTTGGGAAACTAACTGCCGCTCACACTGCCTTACTGGTGTTCTATGAGAGTAGATGCAGAATGATATAATCGCTGACCTGCATTTTATTTGTGATTATTAGTACTGCAGTACTTTGCAATAAGAATCCACTAGACCAGACCTGGCCAACCTGTGGTTCTCCAGCTTTTGTGAAACTACAAGTCCCAGCATGCTCTGCCACTGTTTTGCTATTAGGGAATACTAAAACGCAGGCAGAGCATTCTGGGATGTGTAGTTTCACAAAAATTGGAGAGTCACAGGTTGGCCAGGCCTGCACTAGATGGATGGGGAAGTGGTAGTGCCGACGCCGGAATCCAGAGTGGCGGTACAATGCCGATGCCAGAATACCGGCAAAACAAGCTATTCTCCCTCTGTGGGTGTCCACGACACCCATAGAGGGAGAATATAACCTGTGGTGAGTGCAGCGAGCCACCATACCCGCAGTGTGGCGAACACAGCTAGCCCACAAGGGACTTTCGAGTGCTCGCCCCATTGCTTGCATACTACTGATCGGGATGCCGCTATCGGTATACTGACGGCCGGTCAGCGGTAATTCATACTGATCCCGATGAAGGTGAGCTACTTGTCTGTTTGGGGATGCATAATAGAATGAACCCTGAAACATGCACTAATTCGATGTATAAAGTAGCTGGGATAAAGATATGATGATGTGAAGGGTGGATATTGGAATGATTATCTATTAGGCGCTGACCTACAGTGGATTTAATGAAATTGTGATACAGTATGCCCTGTGGGGATCATGATTGATAGCTCATGAGGATTTCTCAATCTTCACTATACCATATGGAAGATCTGCAGCAAGGTAGTTTAGTTAAGAACAAAGGAACCACATGTAAAAATGCATCATTTATTAAACATTTGCAATACTAATTGATTAATACATAAAGACATCTTAAAAGCTAATTGGTTTGACCTTTGTGGTGAGCAGGGATTACTCACGTTTTGAATGAGACACAAAGAGCACTGAAATCTGACTACAGCTGAGGAATAGTTGCAGAGCAGTCATATTCTGTACCCTTAGCATGGTGTAATAGCAGTCAATAGATATATGCTGGAAATACCAGAGACTGCAAAAATACAGTGCGTATGGAGACAAAAAGGACTATTCCATTTAGGTGATTATTGTCTATATACACCCTAGATTATCAAATACTGTCCTGCATATATAGCTCCGTGCCAGCACTAAGAGGCACAAGGTATCTAACCCATCATTCGGAATGACTGTCTTTTATCAGACAATCTTTAACATGGTATCCGGACGGCTGATCGAACCCGCAAAGACCGACAACCAAGAGATCGACAACCTAAAATCGAACATAACTTGATGGACAACACTAAAAGGTCGACAAACATTACATCGACAACAACAATAGGTCGACAACAGCATGTCCGACAACAAAACAACACTGACAAACACAACATAGACACATGACAACATCGACAACATGTTCACAGACAAAAGAAAACATAGAACGGAAATATCACAGACATTACAATCATCGACAACAAACATATAGACATTCCAACAGATCGACACTAAACATATATACAAACCAATAGGTCGACAATACAGTCATCGACAAACACAAAGCTAGACAACATGAAACACAGACAACAAATAGATCGACAAAATATACATCGACACAACAATAATAGACCTCACGTGAATCAGACACAACGTAAGATAGACAAACATAAAGGTCGACAACATTAAAACAGACAACAAGGTGGGACTTCCGGGGGCGGAGCCAGCGAGTATGGCTGCCTTTTAATGTGGCTCCCAAAGCTGTCTTAAAATACCCCAATATTGGCAAGACTTGGGACTTTAGGTCCTCATATTTTTATAGCTGAGACCTAAGGGACCTTGAGGCTAAAAATATATTAGGGAGAATTGCTATTTACCCCGGAGTCAGGCCATCAGTAGAGACGGCCAGCAGGCTTGCTAACACGGCGTGGGCGCGAAAATGGAGCTGCTTATGTGAACGAGCCCTGATGATTCGTATCCCTGGTAGCGCTGAAGCCCGCTTATGCAACAACCCTTAAAAGATATAATCGACAGCGGTGTTGTGAAAGACGAGCCCGTGGAGTGAGGTTGGAGGGGAATTGTGGTCAGAGGAAGAGGCTAACCCGTACTGTGTCCCGGACGGGTGTCAGGACACTGATTGCAGCGGCGGTGACCATCCTCCCTGCAGGACCCCGGAGACGATCGCAGGCACGGAGACTGCCGGCTACTTAATCCCCGCTGAAGAAGGATTGTAAGCAGAGGAGGCGGGAGATCTATAGCGGGTCTCGGACGGGTGTCAGGACGCGATTTGCTGCGGCAGAGATCATCCTCCCTGCAGGACGCCGGAGACGCTCTTAAACACGGAGGAGAGTGCCGACAACCTAATCCCCGCTGGGTGCGACATACTGGCCGGACCGGAGGGTGCTCCCAGGAGGCATAGAAGCGGCACCGCTCAGAGAGACTCCCTGTCAGCTACACGGCCGGCGATAAAGAAAACAGCGCGGTGGACGGAGCTCAGACCGCAAGACCGAGAACACAGGGTTCCCCACAGTGCCCCTTCAGGGTCTGAGCTTAATACGACTTTTGCCCTCTAAGGTACTAATTTTGTCTGTACACCCCCTTTTCTATTCTCATTAACACTCTATATTACTGCCTATACCCTTCCTAGACTTGAATCCATCCCCCCTTGTGTGTTTCCCATATCCCCCCCTCCCCATGATTTCCCTTCCCACTCCATGATCCCTTTGGCTATCCCCCTTTCTCCTCTGCTCTGCACATAGCTCCAAGACAGCGGAAGGTGGGCTGTGATCGGCTATCTACTGCTCCACGGGTAGCAACCACAGAACAATAGGTGATCTGCTCTGAGCCGATTTGTGAACAGTTTGTGGACTGATGGCAACTTATTCTTCACCTGCTAGAGTGAACTACTCTATATACTGAGGGGGTTCTTTAACAGAAGAAAACCTCTGCGATTCCCTTTATCCCCTTATTCTTCTTTACGTACAGCACATATTTTTCAGCCTGCACACAAAGCTGGGAAAGCTTTACATGTGCCTGTAGTGACACCTTGTGGCTGGACCGAAAACAACTCTATTTAACACCCAACTTGCAGGCTGCTGCCCTCATTTCACCATATCTGCTGGTTATATGTTCCACACTGAGGTTCCACTATACCCGATCCTGAAGCGGATCTGAATTTAAATTTTATTCTTATTTGATATATTCAATTGATTGTATACCGACAGAGATATGATGTTTATTTTGTAAGCGATACCTGCTACGTTTCTTATTTACCATCCATTTGCTTGTACACGGCTCCCGGAGCAGGTGAGACCGCTGGTCTTTTAGCCTCCGGTATTGTACATTTATCAGGTACTTTTCTATGTGCAGGCTGCCCGCCTCGTGAGAATATGTAGTTAACAGTCCACTCTCAGGGTCTAATGTACACATTTCAGTAAGACTTATGTATGCTTTATAGCGGTTACTTTACCATTGCGGCTATTATTGGTCACATCTGTTTTGCTCCTAGCGCTGATATACCGTGGTATGGACAAGTATTTGGCTAAAAACCAAATTCCATCCGCAGACATGCCTAGTTCAGCGGCTAAATCAGGCTACAAACGCCAAACCAACCAGAAAACAAATGCGTCTCAATCTTCTTCTCCTCCTTCTCCATTATCAGGAGGAAATGAGGACACACATTCTGTCCATATGGCAATTCCGTCACCAGCGGATAACGCCAAAGAAGTAATTAACATGCTAATGCCCCTCATTGATAAAAAATTTGAGGATTTGCATGCGAGGTTAGACACATCGCTAGCAAAGATAGAATCTAATACTGCTAGAATAGACACTTTAGAACAACGAACAAGTGATGCTGAGGACTCAGTTCACGCTTTGCAACAAGAACTAGCGATTAAATCTCAAACTATACACACCATGGTCGAGAAACTCGATGACCTGGAAAACAGGAACAGGAGATGTAATTTACGTTTTATCGGCATCCCCGAAGAGGTTACTGACACACAATTGCAGGATTACGTTGGTAACCTCATCCCGTCTGCTCTGGGTCTGCTAGAATCTGACTTGCCACTGCCGGTGGAAAGGGCGCATAGGTTAGGTGCAGTTCGCAGGGATAGGGGTAATCAATCTAGGCCCACCATTGCTAAATTCTTAGACTACAGAGACAAGGAAAAAGTACTGCAGGCATACCGTGCTGCCCCAGAGCTGCGAGTGGGGGGTCACAAACTCCTGGTGTTCCAAGACTTCTCAGCCTTGGTATCACAGAAACGTAAGGCATTTTCGGAGGTCTGTAGGTTTTTGGTGGACAAAAAGATAAGATTCGCTTTACTCTATCCAGCCAAATTGAAAGTAACTGAAAATGGCCGTACTCAGCTTTTTACTGACCCCCAACAGGCGAAGTCCCATTTCCTTAGACATGGCCCTCCCTCGCCTGCCCGCTCTAATGCCAGTTCATGAGAATAAATAAGTCATACTCATATAGCCCTTAACTATAATATCTTCTCGGGGGGGGGGGGGGATATGCTTGGCCTAAGCCCACTTGGTAGCCGGATCCCTACAATTTTCGCTCATTTCTGTGCCACCATGCCAATAAATAAGGGGGCTCTGGGGGGGCGAAGGGACGGATACTCTTCCCCCTTATATTAGGTCTTACCCAACACTGTATTATTTACCTAGACCCTGACTGAAGGTTAAGATTTTTCTTTTTGATCTTCTCTCTGTTCTTCATTAATGATGTTTTGTGGGTTTCATATACCTGCATTACAATGTTTGTTGTTTGTATTGTTTTTGTTTAAAAAACGGAGCATTCCCTCCATTACGGTTGGGAATCCTCAGTTTGTTGACATGGGTCAATTAGACGACCCATGTTTAGTTATAGTTTCAAAAAATGGAAATGTATTACTTCACCTGAATTTATTGAATGTGATGGCCTGTTCTGTCTCCTCAGCAGTCTCCTGGGGTTGGGTAACGGGGGGAGGGGGTTGGGACCAGAGCACCAGATACTTTAAGGCCCCTGCTGTTCTACTCTTCAAGGGGGAACAGTTGCTCCCAATTGGGAATGTTTGGGATATGTCGAGACACCTCTTTCAGCTCTTTACCACCAATGATGGCGGATGATAATAGACACACACCTGCGGGCCGAGAGACCGCCCACCGTTCTATACTATCTTGGAATGTGGGTGGCCTCAACACCCCGATCAAGAGAAAAAAAGTACTCATTCACCTTCGTCGGAAAAAACCCTCTATCACCTTCCTCCAGGAAACTCACTGGAGGCTGGGTGATGAATCTACTTTGCGAGCCCCCTGGTTAGCGGAATGCATACAGGCTTCTCACTCCTCAAAGTCCAGGGGAGTGGCAATCTTGTTCCATAAACACTTGAAATACAAGATTCTACACACACTGGTGGACCCTGAAGGCCGCTATTTGATTCTAGATGTGGAAATCGAGGGTAGAAAATTCACCTTAGTGAATTAATATGCACCCAATGTGGCAACCGGGGAATTTTTACGACACATTACGCAGATTTTAGCCAGCAGAACCAATTACTCTTTAATAGTTGGAGGCGACTTCAACACGGTTGATGACCACACACTGGACAAGTCATCTCCTGTCGCTAGGCCGACCTCCCCATGCTGTCACTTCATACAGGAAATGAAGGAACTATTAGAATTGAGTGACCCATGGCGTTTACTGAATCCAACGGACAGGTCTTATAGTCACCTATCTAGGGTACATGGTACTATGTCCCGGATAGATTACATATTGATGGCCAATCATCTATTGGACCAGGTGAAAAACACGGCATTGGACGATATCGTTATCTCGGACCATGCTATTATACGATTAGAATTATATGTGGATTCCCAGGGGGGCGTGGACCGCCTTTGGCGTTTTCCGGATCACCTCTCCAACTCAGAAGATTTTAAGAAATTTCTATTACATTCCTGGCATAATTTTGTAGATGACAATATAGAACATTGGGATGACACGGTGCTTTTCTGGGAAACGTCGAAGGCGGTGTTACGAGGTCACATAATAGGTTATGTAGCTAAGTTGCGGAAAAACAGCTCACGACAATATCATACTTTACACAACGCTATGTCCCACAGCTTCAACATTTATAAAGCCAGTCCCTCAGAGGAATATCTGGAGAGATATGTCAGGGATAAGAAATTACTTGATGCCTTTTTGACGGCTCAAGCTCAACAACGCTTAGACTACACCAAATTTCATTATTATAAATGGGGCAACAGAACTGGTAAACTCCTAGCTACTATGTCTAAACCAAGAAGACAACGCTCCTTCATGGCAGCGTTGAGAGACGGTTCCCAGAACAAGACCTACACAACGACAGCTGACATTTTAACACATTTAAGCGATTATTACACTACCCTTTATAGTCCCGTGTCTCCACATGAGGAGTTACAGAGGGAATTCCTAACTATGGCAAATCTACCTCACCTCAATACCGATCAAAAAGAAGCGCTCGACGGGGACATTAGGGAAGAAGAAATACGGGAGGTTATTGCCTCCTTACAGCCGCACAAATCGCCTGGACCCGATGGTTTCACAGGGGCATACTATAAATTGTTACAAAGGGAACTAACACCGACGTTACTAGAACTATTTAACAACATCTACAGGGAACACCCAAGATACTCTTCCTTTTCACAAGCATACACAACACTAATCCCCAAACCGGATAGGGATTTAATGTCAGCCGACTCATATAGGCCCATTACTCTTTTAAACTCTGATTTTAAGATTTTTACGAAAATAATGGCCAATAGGTTACAATTGATTCTCCCCGACTTATTGACGGATCATCAATATGGCTTTGTTCGGGATCGCCAATCGGTTAAAGCCATCCGAACAGCCATAGCGGCCACAATTGCTTCAAGGAATTCACCCCTATCAGAACATATTCTCTTAAGCCTAGACACGCACAAAGCTTTCGACACTGTGGCGTGGCATCATTTATTTAATGTGTTGGAGTGTAGGGGCTTCAGCGACAGGTTTGTGAACCTCATTAAATATCTATATAAAACCCCGAAAACCTCGTTACTGGTTAATGGCAAACGAGGTAATCAAATAACCATGCAAAGGGGCACTAGGCAGGGCTGCCCATTGTCCCCTCTTCTTTTTAACTTGTCTATAGATCCCTTATTCCGTGTTCTCCAAGACTCAACAGTTTACAAGGGTATTCCTATTGGAAACATGGAGATAAAATTATCTGCTTTTGCGGATGATGTCTTATTATATATAGGGAACCCTAGAGAGTCCTTAAGGGATATTCTGAGACTGTTAGATGATTTCGGTAAAATATCGGGCTTTCAAGTTAACCTTAACAAATCAGTGGGTTTATGTTTAAAAACTGGAATAAAAAGTCCAGGATGGGGACGCCAACTACCTATCAAATGGGCCCCCACATATATCACATATCTGGGCATCAAACTCCCTAAATACCCATCGGATTTGTATAGGCTAAATGTTAAAGCGGCGATCGACAACATAGCAAAGGAATTGGAGGCTTGGAAGAGCTTGTTGCTCTCCTACCTAGGACGGGCTAATTTAATTAAAATGTGCACATTCCCCAAACTATTGTACATCCTGCAATCCCTCCCTGTACTGCTGAGCAGATCGGACGTAGCATACATAACTAAACTGTTCAGACAATTTATATGGAAAGGTAAAAGACCGCGTATTGCAATGCACAAATTACATCAACCTAAAGCTAACGGAGGCATTAATTTTCCAAACGTCCAGAAATACAACCATGCTTCTTTATTGAGATTTTTAAAAGACTGGTTACATAATAGTGACACTTATGCTAATACACAGCTGGAGGCACAATTTGTGGGGCCCAGAAATCTAATATCTTTTCTTCACGGGGTGGAAGCGGAATTCGACCAAGAATTGAAAGATAACCCGCTTTTATGGACAATATATAGATTATGGCATACTCTTAGACGCGCTGGGAATTTAGGTGGGCACAAATCCTTGTTCCTGACGTTCCTGGGCAATCCGGAGTTCCAGCATGGGGAGGCGGTTTCTCCATTCACGACATTCAATAAAGGAGGCCTGAAAAACATACGCCACATAATTGATGAGGGTAGAAGGAAGCCATTGACATTTACAGAGGCGAAGGAAATTTACCCATTTATCTCTGATTTCCCGTTAGCATTTTTTCAGATGCAACATTATGCCAGCTCAGTGATCAAATCTCTTTCGGAGGCGGATTTTACTAACGATTTAGATACTATGCTATTGACTCCGCCTGCCACGAAGAGGGCCATGTCCATACATTATAGAAAACTTACTACTCTACTCGACCACTCTGCATCACAATATGGGATGCAGAAATGGACATCTGATTTCCCTAGGCTTTCATGTGAAATAATTTTAAACAGCCTGCTCCAATCCTATAAACTACTGCCTTCGGCACAATATCAAGAAATGTTCTATAATATCACCCATAGGACCTACTTCTCCCCATATAAGCAATACTTGGCAGGCATGGCGGATTCGGATAGATGTCTTAAATGCCATACACCCGAGTCCGATCTCATGCACTGCTTTTGGACATGCCCGATTATCCGCCACTTTTGGCTGCAAGTACGGCAATATGCCATGGAAGAGCTGATTAATTTTGTTCCATTCACGGCAGAGTGGGCAATTTTCGGAATTCTTCCGTCGGGGCAGAGAGTTACAAAGGGATGCAAACGGCTACTTTTGGCAATAAGTGCGGCAGCGAGAAAGGCCATTCTACAGGCCTGGATCCTTAAGGATCCTCCTACCTTACCTCTATTCAAAGGGAAGCTACACCACCTATTCCAAATGCATTGGATAGAAACTACTATACAAAAAGATAAATTGGTGGGGCAATTCTTTGAATCTTGGGAAAGCTATATCGTCACGCTCCCTACTGATTTTCAAATTAGAATAAAAAATTCATTGAAAGAAACACTATGGTATGAGACCAGATTGGCAGTTGGGGACCCTCCTATAGTAATAGCAAATTGACGGCTAGTGGTGTTACAAGGTCCCGGCCCCCTCACAACCCCATGGTATGGAGACTAGCAGGAAGATGTTCTTCTTTCCCCAAATCTTTCTATTTTTATTTTTATTTGAGGGTTCTAACACTTATAACCTATTTACATTGAAAGATACTCAATTATGTTACGATGCGTACATGCCTCTGTTCAAAACTACTTTTGATAAGACACTGAAGACCTGGTGTTAATTGATCTTGAGGTTTTTCTAACTTATTGTATCTGGCTATCTTCATGTACATATTTCTTTATATTACTGAACCTGATACTCTTGTAATGTGAAGTGATGCATTGACAATAAAATGATTACGATTAAAAAAAAAACAGACAACAAACAGATCGACAAAATATACATCGACACAACATAAAGGTCTACAACATTAAACAGACAACAAACAGATCGACACAAAAATAATAGACATCACATGGATCAGACACACCGTAAGATAGACAAACATAAAGGTCGACAGCATTAAAACAGACAACAAACAGATCGACAAAATATACATCGACATAACAATAATAGACCTACCAATATTTCTACAATACAGTGATGACCCCCCCCTGCAACCGTTCCAAATTCCTCCTGAATCAGACGTTACCCCCGCTAATAGCTTCAGCCGCACGACTCTACTCTAATACGTGCGACTGTCCTCTAATGCGTGGAACTACAAGTCCAAGGCTGACCGCCAATCTCCCACAAGCCTTTACCCACTGCCGTCACTCATTCCCTGCATGGTACACTAGCCCCCCCTTCCTGCGCACCCCATCAGGCGTCTTGCATTAGACGCTACCCCCGCTAATAGATTCAGCCGCCCGACTCTCCTCTTATGCGTGGAACTACAAGTCCAAGGCTGACCGCCAATCTCCCACAAGCCTTTACCCACTGCCGTCAATCATTCCCTGCATGGTACACTAGCCCTCCCATCCCTGCGCACCCCTCTATTTCTGAACGCACACTCCTATTCTTCTCTTCACACCCCACCCCCCTGCACCCCATCAGGCGTCTTGCATTAGACGCTACCCCCGCTAATAGCTTCAGCCGCCCGACTCTCCTCTTATGCGTGGAACTACAAGTCCAAGGCTGACCGCCAATCTCCCCCAAGCCTTTACCCACTGCCGTCAATCATTCCCTGCATGGTACACTAGCCCCCCCATCCCTGCGCACCTCTCTATTTCTGAACGCACACTCCTATTCTTCTCTTCACACCCCACCCCCCTGCACCCCATCAGGCGTCTTGCATTAGACGCTACCCCCGCTAATAGCTTCAGCCGCCCGACTCTCCTCTTATGCGTGGAACTACAAGTCCAAGGCTGACCGCCAATCTCCCACATGCCTTTACCCACTGCCGTCAATCATTCCCTGCATGGTACACTAGCCCCCCCATCCCTGCGCACCCCTCTATTTCTGAACGCACACTCCTATTCTTCTCTTCACACCCCACCCCCCTGCACCCCATCAGGCGTCTTGCATTAAACGCTACCCCCGCTAATAGCTTCAGCCGCCCGACTCTCCTCTTATGCGTGGAACTACAAGTCCAAGGCTGACCGCCAATCTCCCACAAGCCTTTACCCACTGCCGTCAATCATTCCCTGCATGGTACACTAGCCCCCCCATCCCTGCGCACCCCTCTATTTCTGAACGCACACTCCTATTCTCTTCACACCCCACCCCCCTGCACCCCATCAGGCGTCTTGCATTAGACGCTACCCCCGCTAATAGGAGGAGACACACACACACACACACACTCACTCACTCACTCACTCACTACTTGTCCAACCCATGCAGCCAGGCAGGGATAGCTTGAAGACCTTAGGGCTGTCAGGGATGTGAGAGGGCAGCCTGGGACATGTAGTGCCATGCCTTGTGGGGGAGGACTATGAGCGTCCCGTTTAGCGGCTAGCCATGGGCGTCTCATCAGTGAAGGCTTGCCGCTGTGCCTTGATGAGGGCACCCTGTCATCGCGGGGTGCAGGTGACACACACAAACACACACACTCACTCACTCACTCACTACTTGTCCAACCCATGCAGCCAGGCAGGGATAGCTTGAAGACCTTAGGGCTGTCAGGGATGTGAGAGGGCAGCCTGGGACATGTAGTGCCATGCCTTGTGGGGGAGGACTATGAGCGTCCCGTTTAGCGGCTAGCCATGGGCGTCTCATCAGTGAAGGCTTGCCGCTGTGCCTTGATGAGGGCGCCCTGTCATCGCGGGGTGCAGGAGACACACACGCACAAACACACAGACACACACACACACACACACACACTCACTACTTGTCCAACCCATGCAGCCAGGCAGAGATAGCTTGAAGACCTTGGGGCTGTCAGGGATATATACATATATACATACTCATACATGTCGACCTTTTATTTGTCGATCTATTATTTGTCGATCTATTATCTGTCTGTCTTTGTTATTTTCTAAATGTTAAATTTCTATCATTGACCTGTCGACCTATTAACTGTCTAGCTTAATTTCAGTCGATGTTCTACCAGTCGACCTTTTATTTGTCGATCTAATAACTGTCTAGCTTTGTTAATTTCGAAATGTTAAATTTCTATCATTGACCTGTCGACCTATTAACTGTCTAGCTTAATTTCAGTCGATGTTCTACCAGTCGACCTTTTATTTGTCGATCTAATAGCTGTCTAGCTTTGTTAATTTCGATATGTTAAATTTCTAAAATTTACCTGTCGACCTATAACTGTCTAGCTTAATTTAAGTCGGTGCTATAACCGGTCGATCTTTTAGTTGTCATACTATTTATATTGTCCGACTTCTCAATGTCGATATATGTTCCGTCTAGGATGCGTATGCCGAACACAATGGTATGTCTAACTTTATGAATCGATTAGTTACACGTCGTACTAATGTGTTTGTCGACTAAAATGACATCGACTTTAAACCCAAGTCTATCTTGCACATGTCGACCTAAACAGTCTGTCTAACTAGCGCTGACGATCAAAGTGCTGCGATACCGCGTCCCAGACCCCTTTAACATACAGTACACACTTATATAATACATCACTAAAAGCTTTATAATTTGCTTATTAATGTCATAATAACATATGTATTTTGGCGGTATGCCAAATTATAGTTTTCACCTACCACTCCAGGTCACACTGCTGAGTGGCAAAAGATATGCCCATAAGTGGAGCTTGACACGCACTTTGGGTGAAACATGACTCGCACCCTCAATGGTGCTGCGCATTTTACTATCGCCTGCAATCTCCCTGAAACTAGTTTTTTTTTTTTTTAAAGTTAGAGTTTTTATTGAGAGTGGTCAGTAATCATAAGGTTAACAAAAACATATTTGTGCAGGTTAGGAAAATAGAACATGAGAACAACCGTTTCACATAACAAGTTAAAACAGTTCTGTGACATCATAGATCAACATATATTAGTAATATGCTCCCTGCTAATTTCTAAGCGTGTACTTGACCTGTCTCGTTTTATTTTATAGATATAGTATAAATTTTATACTAAAACTGAGAGTAAACCGTGAAGAGTAAAAGTAAAAGGGAAAAAGAAAAAGCAGGGGGAGAGGACGCTAGAGTATATAGCTCAATAGAGGGAAATCATTGGGACAATTACATATAGGGAGGCAAGAGGGTGGGAGCCATTCCCTGTATCAATAGGAGAGGGGGAGACAACATAGGTGATAGAGGTATTAGCAGAGTAAGTAGTATTAGCAGCCTCAGCATAGTCCGGGCATCAATAGAGACCGAGCGAGGTACCAAGGAGACCAGATGTTGTGGAACTGGGCCACTGTGTTATTTCTTAGGCTTGTAATATATTCCATACTGGCGATATAATTAATCTTGGACATCAGTAATGCCTTAGAGGGTGGTTTGTGGTCTTTCCAGCATTTAGCTATCAGAGATTTTGCCGCCATGCAAAGTAGCATGGCAAGCTTGTCCTGGGTTTTGGGTAACATTGGTATGGGGGCATGAAGTAGAGCAGTTTCAGGGGAGAGGTCTAAATTATGTCCGCATGTTTGAGCAACCAGTGCTCCTACCATTTTCCAGAATGGGCGAATCGAGGGGCACGTCCACCATATGTGGTAAAAGGTGCCCTCCCCTCCACAGAGTCTCCAACACATATTTGATGTCGTGGGGTAGATGGAATGTAGTCTGGTGGGAACCAAGTACCACCTGGTGTAGACCTTATAGCATGTTTCCCTGAGTGCCACACTAATAGACGCTTTAGCTATGCGCATTCTAATTTCTTCCCATAGATCGTCTTCCAACGGATGGGAGAGATCTGATTCCCAGGCTAGTTCATGGGGTTCGCGGTCCGGGGGATCTGGGGTCAAGATAGAGTTATATATTGTTGAGATGTTCCCCTTTTTGCCAATTGAATGTAAGCACATATGTTCAAAGGAGGTGGGTGGTTTCAAAGGTGTATTTTTAAGCTGAGATTTGAGAAAACTGAGAATTTGAATGTAATGGTAATGACACGAGGATGGCACACCAAGGCGCTCTTGAAAATCTCCAAACGATATCGGTGCTGAGTGGCCTTTAATATGGATGAATCTCGTGATGCCCTGAGATTGCCATGGGGCCGCTATTTTTCGCTCGCAGCCTGGGGGAAAGGCAGGGTGTCCCCAGATAGGTGTTAAGGGTGAGGGGTGTGAGGATAGATTGTAGGTGCTACAGAGTTTGTCCCATAGTCCCAGGGTGAATTTAATCGTAGGGATTGAATAGGCCGAGGCTGGTCTGCAGGACCCGGGGAGCCATAGAAGTGAGTCGAGGGGGATGCCCTGATATATTGAGTTCTCAATCTCGACCCATTTTCTGTTCCCTTGTGGGGAATGCCAAGACACCATGTGATTAAGGTGACAGGCATTAAAATAAGCCTGAAGGTTAGGGTATCCTAATCCGCCTGAAGTAGCACTTTTAGTCAACAGAGTCCGTCTTAATCGGGATTTACGGTGAGCCCAGATAAATTTGTTGCATAATGATTGCAATGAAGCCAGAGTCACTCGGGGCACCATTATCGGAATGGTCTGAAATAGGTAAAGAATACGGGGAAGGAGATTCATTTTCAGGGCGTTGATTCGTCCAATCCATGAAATGAATAATCTGTCCCATTTGTCCAGGTCTTGGGTGAGAGTTTTAATCATAGGGACATAATTAGCCTGGTATAGGTTGGTATAGGATTTAGTAATGAATATGCCGAGGTATTTGATAGCCGAGGGTCTCCAAAGAAAAGGGAAAGATGAGGTTAGAATCAAATGGGTTTGGGATGGGATATTAAATGCGAGGGCCTCAGATTTGGTGTGATTTATTTTATAACCAGAGAGGGTTCCATATAGGAGTAATTCTTTTTGTAGATTAGGAAGAGAAATCAAAGGGCTGGACAATGTCAGGAGCACGTCGTCTGCAAATAGTGATATTTTGTATGATTTCTGCCCCACTGTAATCCCCCCGATATCTGCATTAAGTCTAATACGGGACGCGAGAGGTTCGATGCATAGAGCAAAAAGTAGGGGTGAGAGAGGGCAGCCCTGACGAGTGCCATTCTTCAAACTAAATCGAGGTGAACTCAGTCCATTGGTCAGTACCATTGATGTAGGGTTGGAATAGAGGGGCTCTATTGCAGTGATGAAGTGTCCATGGAGGCCAAACATTGATAAGGTAGAAAACAAAAAAGGCCAGGATATGCGATCAAATGCTTTTTCGGCGTCTAGCGCCAAGGCAATCGCTGGTGTTTTTGTCGAGTTTATTTGGTGTATCAAATTAATGGTGCGTCTGGTGTTATCCGAGGCCTGACGGCCAGGGATAAATCCCACTTGGTCAGGGTCTATTAATGATGGTAACACAGCATTCAGGCGGGTTGCTAATATTTTGGCAAAAAGTTTGAGGTCGGTGTTTATCAAAGATATGGGTCTGTAATTTGTGCAATGCAAGGGATCTTTTCCGGGCTTCGGAATTACAATAATGCGGGATGTCGTAGTGTCGGTATGTAAGGGCGTGCCTCGTAATATTTTATTAAATAGGGAGACCATATGGGGAACGAGTTGAGGGGCGAAGGTCTTATAATACACCATCGGATAGCCATCCGGGCCAGGTGCTTTGGAGGGTTTCTGGGTTTTCAGTGCCGCTTCAACTTCCTCAACAGAAATATCAGCATTGAGAGTAGAATTAGTTGCATCGTCTATACGAGGAAGAGCGCATAAATCTAAATACTGTTGTATCTGGTCGGCTTGTGCTAGGGGGTCAGACGGGGGATCTAGGTTATAAAGTGTCCTGTAATAGTCAAAAAAGATACTATTAATTTTTTTGGGGTCGTAGGTAATGTTGCCTGAAGGTTGTCTGATAGTATGGATGCATTGGTTAGCCTTTTTGGCACGCAGTTGGTTAGCTAATAAAGTATGTGCCTTGTTACTTTTATCGTAAAACTATTGATTAGCCCATCGAAGCGAGCGCTCAATATTCTCCGCCAAGAGAGATTGTAGGTCATCGCGTGTTTTAGAAAGTTCGGCTAGAGTTTTTTTAGAGTATGTGCGTTTATGTTCCTGGTCCAATGTTGCAATCTTATCGGTTAATAGGGCGATTTGGTTTTCTCGGTTTCTCTTACGGCGGGATGCAAATTGGATAATGGATCCCCTGATGACCGCCTTATGGGCTTCCCATATAGTGGCTATACTGCAGTCACCCTCTACGTTAGTCGTAAAATATTCTCTAAGCTCTGTTTTAATCAAGTCCTGAAACTTAGGGATCTTCAATAGCGTCTCGTTTAGTCTCCATGTCGGTCTGCCGTCAGGTATGTCGAAAATGTCAAACGTCGCGGTTAAAGCCGCGTGATCTGTCCAGGTAAGTGGGACTATCGAAGAGAAGCGAGCGGTGCGGGAGAGAGGTGCACAACTCAAGAACAAATCAATACGAGAGTACACATCGTGCGGATTGGAGTAGAAAGTATAGTCCCTGGTGGTCGGGTTAAGAAAACGCCAGACGTCGAACAAACCAGCCTCGGCCATGCCCCTATGCAATGCGGAGGAATTCGGGGTTTGACTACTACGCAAGGGTCCGGACCTATCCATGCCCGTGAGAGCCATATTGAAATCTCCACCAACGAGTACTTTGCCTCGTCTGTATGAGTAGAGGTCATGGAAAAACTTGCGAAAGAATTTGGATTGGGCAGTGTTTGGAGAGTACAGATTAGCCAAGGTAACCTCCTCGTGTCCGATTTTTCCCCTCACCATTACATAGCGACCTTCATTGTCGTGTTTACAGTCTATGAGTTGGAAAGGAATGGACCCCCTTATTAAGATAGCCACCCCATGTTTTTTAGCTGTATGATTGGAATACCAGGCCATAGGAAATTGTTTAGATGTCAGGGAGGGATGGGAATCTGATTTCAGGTGTGTCTCCTGTAAGAAAATCACGTCACCTTTTAATGCTTTGAGAGATCTGTGGAGATGAGAACGTTTCTGGGGAGTGTTCAGCCCTTTAACGTTAATGGACAGGCATTTTAGCGGCATGATTGAAACTGAAGAGGGAGTAATTCGCTGGAAATCCCCCGGGATCCGGACTATGCGTACTGCAAACGGGGTCTAAGAAGGGAGGGGAACAGAAGAAAGAGGAACAAAAAAGAATAAAGCAGACGTAGTATCCAGCAGGCAGGATACTCGGCTGCCAAAATTGAGCTCTCAGAGAAAAGAAAGATGAGAGCCCACTGGTGGGATACAAATGCAATATAACAGACGAGGGTGTTAACCCTCTATACTTGTTAATAACTTTAATCCCTAAGATTCGGGGGAGGAGGTATCAAGATAGAGCACTGATGCCCCCCACCCGGAACCACTAATATACAGAATGGGCGGACCGTTTTGTAGCAAACTAGGTTCTCTTTATACCCCATGGACGGGATATTCCCTAATATAGAGCACTTATAACATAAATTATCATATAACCAATAGTATCAAAGTAGTGATAATACTAGAGCAAGTGGTAAGATCGCCGGACAGGTCGGCGGCCCGAGACACCCCACACGATATCGGAAAAGGATTAAATCCATTATTCTCTCTATATGGCAATGTCTCCAAGCCGCCGACCAGCCCACCGAGATAGCAACATAGCCTTGCTTGAGGTATAAATGTCCGCCAGCAAGAACCTTCTAAAAAGAAAATAAATTGACATTAGCGTGCGGAGCCGGACCTACAACAAAGCTTACATAGCATTTGAGCAAGAATGAGAATAACATTGAGTATATGAAACGTTACTAAAACATTGAAATTAAACGAAAGGAACGTCATGTCTATGAGGTAGCTGCTGGAGACAGCTGCAACTTTCGAAGCAATTTGTTTCCATTATCAGGAGAGCGAATGGTGTGAATTTTGCCATCAATCTCCACAATGAGGCGGAAAGGGAATCCCCAGCGATATTTATATCCATTGTCCCGTAATGTGGAAGTGACAGCGCGTAAATCGCGTCGTTTAGCAATGGTCACCGGTGATAGATCTTGATAGATCTGAAGCCGGGATTCTTCGAATAAGATTGAGGTTGAGTTTCTGCACGCCAGAGTGATACTGTTCTTAATCTTGAAGGACAGAAATCGGAGGATAACATCGCGGGGTGGTTCCGAGTCCTTCGGTTTAGGTCTCAGGGCGCGATGAGCTCTTTCTATCGAGATGGTAGAATTTGAAAGCGACGGGACCAGGTGTATAAACAAGCGTTGGAGGTATGGTTCCAATTCGGAGGCTGTGATAGATTCAGGGACATTGCGGATACGCAAATTGTTCCGTCTTTCGCGATTTTCACTATCCTCGACTTTATCTTTAAGAAGTTCCAGTTCGCTGGATAGGTAACTCGTGTCTTCACCTACTTGTTTGTGAAAATTTTGTTGATGATCCACTCGTGCTTCCAGTGCGGTAGTGCGAGAGTCCAGTGTCGCCATATCAGACTTTAATTCTCCAATCGCTGTCTGGAGAGCTGTCGTAAATGAATTCT